>NC_091484.1:62565759-63165759 GCF_947461875.1 Haliaeetus albicilla | reverse complement strand
TTTGGCCAAATTAGAGTAGATTTTCTTTAGTGCAGTGCAAAGCATCCAACGAAGGCCTCCCTTGCTCAATTTCAAAGCAAACATTCACTATAAAAGGTTTGATTTTTTCCTATTAAAAAACAATGTACGCTTCATATATTTAATTTCTGAAATGACTAAACACTTCAGTTGATATTTTATCTGGGCAAGAAATGATGCAGACAATCAGTACAGACTTTTCCAGTCTGAATCAGTGTAGCCTGATACAAACAACTGAAAGCTGGGTCTTGCGTCGGAAATGTCAAACCCTGTGTAACAGGCTGTATGGGCTCTTTAAAAACTCGGCAGAGCTGCTCACTCTACCTTGTGCATGTGTTGGGAATCAGCCCTTCAGCTGATTCCCAGCAAGCAGATTTAAATAGGTTTCCAGCTTAGGGAGAGAAATGGATGTTTGTCTCTTAGGGCAGCTGTTCCTTCCTCCCGCCCCTCCCTTACATGTGCACATACATGCACAAAAAAAGAGCAAAATGGGGATAAAGGTATTCTCCAGTCAGAAAAGTCCATTCCTCTATGGACAGAGGAGACAGAGACAGAACAGCACTTTTGACAGACCTGAACGGTAGTAGAGTTTAAGTGAGTTGAAAATAAAAGACTGATAATGAGATTTTGCACTAGATTGGCTGGCTTGTGCTGGCAGGCAGCAAGCACAGCCAGCCTGCTTACAATTCACCCTAGATGAGCTAACCGAAAATAGAAACTGAAGAACCACAGTGCGTTATCCAATCTAGAGAGGTAAAAATGTTGACTTGGAAAGGCCACCACTCACAGACAAAAATGACAGAACTGAACTGCAGCCACTTGCCTTTCTCCCAGTCATGTTAAGAAGGCACTAATCCTGCAGTCACAGGAAGAGGAGAGCTCCTACTTCAGCCCTCTCCAAAGCTGGCACGAGAGGAGTGTGAGGAAGGAGCAGCAGTATGCCATTCACCAACTTGGGTCAGATTTACGGTCCCTATTTCTGCTGATCCTGAACAGCTCATAGTCCCATGGGGTCTAAATCACCTTTCACAGGTAGGAGCTTGTGCCTGAGCACAGGGGAGGAGTTCTGGGAATTCTGAGAAGCCACGACTGCTCCACCTGGGAAGGAAGAACAGGTTTGCCAGTGTATTTATGCAGAAGACACCCATGACCCACTTCTTCCTGGATGTGAGTTTTGCTGCAGCCTGAGCTCCAAGCATCTCTGCTCATACTGAGGAAGAGGTAAATCTGAGACTATCACACTACTTTCTGCAAGGCATTTGCCTGTGCTTGAGTCATCCAGAGACGACGAATGAGCAGAGAAGCTTGTGCTGAGGTACCTGGCCTATATCAGGGAGCTCTAAAGCTTGTGCTGTTGTGGTCTTTTGGTACAGACTAAGTGGAACATAGCTGGGTGCAATCCTGATTTTAAGGGTAGGCTTGACCACACCTTGCTAGGTGTAGATCTTGCCAGTTTTTGGAGGAAAAATTGATATCAATTTCTGGTGTCTTTCCCAATATCTGGAGGAGTACATGGCACTCAGTTTTTGTCAGACAACCCTAGTAAACATTAGTTTAACAATTTGATAGAGAATGAGTATGCTTAATAACAACTGATAACAGCTGGACTGATAATGAGCATCTCATCAGTAATAGGTGCTCATTTTTCAGCCTAGAAAGATCCTCTCTACTACTTGCTTAAATGCACAAGTGCTGGTGGTGCATCTCAGGCATTATGGCCGCTGTAACGTTGTTTAATTAGGGAGACATTCACAGGGCTGATACCTTTTGCCTATTATGGACTATCAAGTCCCCAGCTCTGTTATTCCCCAATTTGCAGCCATGTAGATAACAACATTTGTGAATTGGGAAGGCCAGGTTAGCTCCAAAGCAAACCTCTCTCTTCTGGAACAGACTGTTTGCTAGAGGCACTCAACATCAGTTACCCCGTTTTCCTGCTAGCATAATATCGCTGATTTATTAGAGAAGTTTTAAACTCAGAACATGCCACAAGTGTATGCAAGTTTGTGAAAAAATACATCTGGCTCCCTCTTCTTTATTAGATGATGTGCTTTTGTGAGATTATAGTTGTATATTTCCTGTCAATCTTGGTGTCGTGTCTGTACCTGAGCAGTTGCCTCTTTTCTGATGCATTCCCTAAAGGTTATGCACAGTACTGTCAACTGTGCATGATGATAACTTAAGATAATGCCAAAGGGGGATCTGTTTTCCTCTCTAAGCCACACACTGCCCAACGGGAAAGCAGCAGCGGGTTGTGCTCATTGCCTGAGCTCCGGTTTGCACAGGTGTTCTACACTCTGCCTCCCGGCTGCAAGAGGGGATTAGGCAGGGTTTAGGGGAGAAAATGTAGGGAAATGAGATCAGGCAATCAGATAGCAAATTAAAATGAAATGATAGCTGCTTACCCAACCAAATTCTGTTCTTCATACTTCTGCCTGCCATTCAAAAACACATGTGTGACTGGTGCATCACACTCCCTAGCTTCTGTCTTTGAGCATCAGAGTTCTCCTTAGACTGTGACTGGAAGACTAAAACGCACATGTAGGATCACACTCACGAAGCAGCACATTCTTGGCGTGCAGCCACATCCAAATTTATTAATAATAGTAGTTTTCTGTAACTGCCAGGAAAGATAAAGCAAGCAGTGACATTTTAACTATCTCGTGATGCAAACAGTTCACCCTCCCAGGAGTTCACCAAAATAAAATGGAAGCCTCATTAGGGATGATACATCCTAAACTTCGCATTCATTGTTTTTAATTCTTTCGCAACTCCTCCACAAATCCTGAAGTTGTTTTATAAGGAACTTCAACATCAGCATTTAACTCATAAGTACACCTTTATTCAGAAGTATTGCAAACACTCATTTTTTGTTCCTAATTTCAACTGTATGTGTTTTTCTCCTCTCCAAGCACTGTATTAAAACACAATATGAATATTAAGAAGTATGAAGGACATGTCTGCTTTTGGTTCAGTGCAGTTTGGTGGTGGTAGGTGGCTTAGTTAAGCAAATCCAAACCATTAAGCAAGATTAAATAAGGTATCAGTAGATGTGCCAGAGATCAAGAGGTGGCAGCAAAACTCTGAGGAGGTATTTGATTTCTGCATGTCAGTAATGGCATTGTTTTAACTGCAAACCAGAATTAATAAATCATTAAAGTGTGAGATTCTGGTACAAAAAACAAGGGATGGTCAGACACTGATTATACAATGAGGAACTGTATGAAAAACTACTGAATTACATGGATTGGAGAACTGCCACCATTAAAATCTGAAATAGCATTCTTAATTAATATAATTAACTTTTCAGAACAGGAAGACTCCAAGTCAGAGAAGGCTCCAACAGAACTTCTCAAGTTGGATGGAGTAGCATCAATGGATGTACTGCAAAGTTCAGCAAATTGGACTGTAGCTTGATGATTGGACAAGGTTATATATATATATCTCAGTAGCATGAAATTGGATGAAAAAGCATAAAAACTACAGAACAGCTTATCTCATATGGTTTGGAAGCCAGATCATGAGGAAGACTCCCAGGAAAGAATTCAAAGTAAAACAGAATTTGAAGTATCAGTCAAACAGGTAAATTGTTGTGAGAAAAATTGCTGTACTTCTGATCAATCAACTTAAAAAAAATATTTACAAGTTGAAGGGAAAAAACCTGATGTATTTTGAGATTTTTATAAATATAATGAAAGAAGAAAGTTAAAATTACCTTAAGTGCAGCTAGAAAAATTCAGAAATTGGTAAGGGGGACTCACAGACAGATTGCTTATCAAGATATCAAAAGCCCTGTTTCCTCAGGAAAACAACATAAACCAATGAAAAATAATGTTTAATGTATTTTAATAGTCATTCATATTAATGTATTCACACTCCATGTGCCCTACACAAACATGACAGATTTTTACCACATCAGTCAGAAATCTGGAGTCTTCTAGAGGCACCACTTTGCTTTAACAAACTAGGATTTTACTACAGGTTGTGTCTGTAATAGGAAGACCAGGCAAATAATGTGTACACATGAACGTGCATATTCTTTCAATAAAATAATCTGCATAAGTCATTTACTGTACCTAGATATACTTCAGAGTTTTGCTGAACAACAAATTTCAGAAGGTTTTGCAATTATAATAGGAAAAAGTGAGAAAACAAAATAAATATGTTTTTAATAAATGAACCTATTTTTAAATATTTTCCAGTATCCTCAATTTGCAATGACTGAAACATTGCATTTTTCAGTATCCTCAGTTTGCAATGACTGAAACAGATTTTTCGCTGGTTCCAGTTCCATCCAGCCAGTCCTTCCTCTAGCCACAAGCCTGTGCTGGAATACTATGAAGATGAAACAGTAACACAAAAAACCCAGCAAGCATTTACAATGCATCAGAAAAAAAGATGTCTAGGACTATTTATTTCACTTGCACCAACAATGCTGGAATTTGAGACACAAAAATGAATAATAGTGATTATACTTGTATCAGATTAAAAGCAAGGAAACAAAAAACTTGACTTGAAGCACCTGTCATAAATACTATGGGAGCCATTCAAATATATGTGTTTGAAAAAAACCCAAACAACCCAACCTGTTCTCTAGGAAATTTTCTAAATAAGCAAGTCTGGTAAACTCTTCTGTAAATGTGATGTGATACGAGCTGTGTGCCAAAATCCAGAGAACACAGCTCGAATGCTCTGAACAGAGTGGGAGACACCTGAGATGGCTCTGTTAAATTATGCAAGAATCTCAGCTATGCACAGCAAAAGCCTCAGTGTCAGGAGGTGAAGAACACCAAAGTAGTGTCTCCACACACACAACATATTTAAAGCAGTTCTCAAATCGTCCCATAGGGCTGGCCACATTTTGAAGAGAAACTGGCTCAGTTTCACTTCCCATTACTGATCATATAACATCTTTGTGCCAGATACAGCAACTGCCTGCATGGAAAAATGATTTTAGGAAAGTATTTAATATGTTTTAGCTGCCTTGTAACAACAACTTAGCAACTGAAGAGAGAGGTGCCAACACCTTGTGATCTGCTAGATCTTTAGAGGCAAGCAGGAAGATTCTGTGGGCCGACAGTGATCTGTGGAGAGCTCTCCATTCTCTCCTTAGTTTCATCTCATTTGCTATCACATGGGAGTGTTCAGCTTCCAGGAGTTGCTTTGTTTTGGGTTTGTGGAGAATACACCCTTTTTCAAAACCGATGGAGGGCTCAGCTTACTCTTGCCAAACCTACAATAGGAAAAGAAGGGTATTACTTGGATGAGTACAACGACAATTGATCTTTCTGGCCGGAAGCCTTGTTTTGGAGTTTTGTTGCTTAGTGTCTGTCAGCACTTTCATCCTGGGGAACTTAAGTTTCTCCTACAACAGCCTGGCCTCAACTAAAAGTTAGCATATAAAGTATCAGAACTCAGAACTGTTTTTTTTTTAATTAATTTTCCAAATGAGGTTAAGTCTTTCTTAAGATATGAAAAAGTACTTGGGTGGTACTCAGCATAAAAAGAAGGAAATAATTAGCTTGGCATTTGTTTAATCTTGTGAAATATTTATTTAAAAGGAAAGTGAGATGAATATTTAAAATATGACCTCAAAAAACACAAAAAATATGTATTCATCCAGAAACTGGGCTACGTTTTGAGGTGTCTAGCACCTCTAGGCATTGTAATTACTCTACTGTCTTTGAGAATAATTTATTCCAATACTAACCACATATGTTCAACCGGTTTCCTTTCAGGAATGCTTCAGCTGCTGATGGATCACAAAAGGAAGGATCACATCCCGGGTCTTTGAAGATATGGATAAGAAGGAAGTAATTGTTAATGATTTGCTGATCTAAACAAAAAATGATTGACAACATAATGAAATCACATAATCCTGTAGTGTGTCAAAACCCCATAATTTTCAATTGAACAGGAACAAATGTCAGAGGAGGTTGAATGAGATTAGTTGCATTATACGCTACACAACTACACAAGTCTAGTAATAAAAGACCAGCCCCAAGAAATGACAGGAAATTTTAAGAAACTAATAGTCTTCTGGAACTGTTTATGTATCTCAATGAAATTTTGTCACAATTAAACACTTCACCCGAAATGCTACTAGAGTACAATGCAGGAAAATCCCACTACGTACAGGAGAATTAAAGCTGTCGAAAACCACCTGTACTGACATACTTTGAGATCAGCCAAGAGCTAGTATCAGTACGGCCTGGTGTAGGCTAGGGCTGCACTTCTGCAAGGTGGCTGTCCAGTGCACTAAATGCTGGTCTTTCTGGACATTAGACAGCACTGCTGTTGCAAACACACGTATTTGTAACACCAGTAGAAAAGACTTGGAAGAAAAGACCGGAAGAATCCTTGGTGTATTTTATTATATGAAGAATAAACCCATTAAGAACAGATTCCCTGGATGAATGAAGTCTCATCCTTTCACACGCAAATGGGACCACGGCCTGTTCTTCTGGTGAAGCCACCACCGCCCTTGCCAGCTACCGAGCCCCGTCCATCTCCCACCCCTACCTGACGGCCGTACTCACCCCGCTCTTCTGCCCCGTCTCCCCTCCCGAGCGCACCCTCTACAAACTTCAGAAAACTGTTTTCTCTGCGCGTGGCTGCGGAGCTGTCTAAGGCCAGGAGGCCAAACCCAACTACCGACCGCGCTGTCGGGGAAGGCTCCTGCTGTCCCCACGGACACTGCGGAGCAGCACGGTGTCCACGGCCACAGGCAGCACCGGGAGGTCCCACACCAGGGAGGGCCCGGACCACAGGTGAGCCACGCGTGCGGCAGCACGCTGTGCCCCCGCTGCGGGACACCTGCCACGCTGCGTGGCCAGCTACCACAGCGGGAACCGGCAGGTCTCCTCCCTCTCAGCTTCCGTGACAGACTCCCCGCGCATTCCCCCGGCCCCGGTTTTCGCCGCGCTGCCGAAATTCCCCAGCTCCGAACTGCGGGAAGGCTCGACCCCGCGGGCGGACGCACGAGGGGCCCGGCAGCGGGGGGGCAGCGGGGGAGCAGCGGCGGAGCAGCTGGACCGCCACCGCCAGCACCACTGCCGGGGGAGCGCGGCCGCCCGCTCCCGCCGAGCCCCCCGCCACCGGGCGTCACGCGACCTCTGCGGGGCGGGCCGCCGCCTTCCCCCGCGGCCAATCGGCGCTCCGCTTCGCGCGGTCCTCCCTCCTCTAGCCAATAGAGCGCGAGCCTGTCCTTGGCGTGTGTCTGTGTACGGGGCGGCGACCTGGCGAGCGGCCGTTGGGCTCCGCGGCGCGCGGAGCCCCGCCCCGCTGGGAGGGGCCCGGCGCGCCCGGCCCGGCCCAGCGCGGCGGCGGCGGCGGCGGTCGGCGGCGATGGGGAGCCGGGGCGCGCGTCTCCGCGGGTAAAGGGAGGCTGGGGCGCGCCCGCCGCCACCCGAGAGGCCCGGTCGCAGGTAGGAGCCGCAGCCGCCGCGGCGCGCAGGCGCCTCCTCGGGGCGAGCGGTGCCGCGCGCGGGGGTTCGCGCGCTGGCGGGGGGCCCCGCGTTCCCCCCCGGGGCCGGGGCGGGGGGCTCCGAGGGGCCCTGGGCCGGCGGGACCGCGGGGGGGGGGGGTGTCGGCTGGCGAGCGAGGGGATGCGGCAGGTGCCGGGCTGTGGGGGCTCGGCGTCGCGTGTGGGGGGGGGGGGGGGTCGGTGCCCCCTGCGCGGGGCGCCGGTTCCAAGATGGCCCCCGCCCCCCCCCCCCCGGCCATCCGCCGCCCCGGGGGAGCCCCCCGGGCTTGTGCGAGGCGCCCGGGCGGCGCGGGGGTTTCCCTGGGGCTGAGGCGGCTGCCGCGGCGGCCCCGTGAGGGGAGGTGTCGGTCCGCGCCCGCGGGAGGCAGGCCCGGAGCGGAGACCTCCCCGCGGGCACGGCGGCGAAATCCAGCCGGTGGGCGAGGGGGCGGGGGAGCGGCGGATTTAATCACGGCTAGTGCTGCGGCTGGGCATCGCTTTTAAAACCTGCCGGGCCGCCGGGAGGGGTTGAGGAGGGAGAGCTCGTTTATAGCAAGCAATGGATGCGGCGAAACCATTAAGTGACATCAGGCTACGCGGCCGGACTCAGGAGACCTGTAAACTCTAATTTATGGGTCATCGGTACTCCGAGGTATTTTTATGAATCGGCTGAGAATAACTTAATTCACCCGTGAAACCAGCTCCCTGCTGATTTTTGTTAATGCCTACGTTTAATCTGTGTTGAGCAACAGAGTTATTAATTTGGCATGTTACATGTGAAGAACGTAAATGATGATAGCTGATGTAAGAGCTCGGAAGAGCAGTAGATGCCTTTGCATGCTACTTTCGTGCTTGCACCTCCAAATTCCTAGCTTCGTTTTATTTAATCTGTACTTATAACAAACCGCCTTTCTACATTTCCAGAGTTTTTCCTTTGATTTGATTTTTTTAAACAGCTCACCACACCTTTGTCTTTCCTTCCCTCTAAATAAACTGTAGAATAACGTCAAGAGCAACAGCTTTTGGTCATTTTTGGAGTTCTTCCTTTTGAAGAAGACTGAATAGTCTGGACAGTGGTGACGAACATCTTTGGACCTCATGATGATCTTCAGTACTCGAATTCAGCATTTGTTTTTTACAGTTAGGTTTTTTTGGCTGAGGTTCAGAGTTCTTATTTTAAGTTTACTTACATTGAGAGCCGCACTTTAATGAGGCATGTTTTTTGTTAAACCTATCTTTTGTAGGTGTTCATTTTAAAATATAGTAAATAGAATTTTGGTATGAATTATTATCATCATCCTTCAGGTCCCTTTTATGGAGGGATGTTTATATCTTGGCCATATTTACAGAAATATCTTCGTTTACAACTAGTTCACTTACTGAAAGTATTGTTTGCTCTAATTCATGTGGATGATCAGATCTCTAATCTCACTTAGAATTAACATTAGGATTTTGCTAGATATCGCTGTTTGGATTGAGTAAGTTTTTTTGTATTCAGAATGGGTGATTGCATGTAGCTTCTAAAAGCTGTCTTAAAGCAACTGTTAATTTAGGTTTGGGGATTTAATCTCGTGGAGCTAGGGAATGAATGAATGAGACTTATCAGTTTCAACTGTGCTTGTTTATTCATCAGAATGAAAAGAAGTAAAGATGTAACCTAAACAGTGAAAAGTTGGTTTAAGTGATTGCAGACTCAGAGTAGCTTTGGACTTCAATGTGAATGTGTTTATATTTACATGTGTACACTTAAAAGGACATGGAGGAAGTCCCAGAGCTGCAGATTGCTGTCAACTGGCAAAGTACATCAAGGAAGGGTTGCTGTATGTTTACTCTGTTCTTGTTCTGTTCTTTAGGCATCCACTAGCAGTCCTTATTAGAGACAGGATACTGTGTTAGATGGACCTTGAACCTGAGCTAGTATGGCATTTTTCTGTTTGTAATAAAATGTTTTCCGTGTAATAGCATGCCATTTGGAATTTAAATTTCAAATTAGGCAGGTGTCAGAGCTGTAAGTTTTTCAGAGTACAGTATAAAAGTCAATACCACGTGCAGAGAAAGCAGGCTAATGAATGTACTATTACTTTGGATGCTTATTTGCATTTTTGCTAACGTTTATAGGACATTCCAACTCCGGATAGGAAACGGTCACAAGTATGTTTTCTAAGTGGCAACTTCCATTTTTTTCGTGAGTGCCTTGTGGAAGTACTGTGCTTCTCACGAAGATATTGTTGTTGGAATCTGCTGCAACTCCCATCTGTTCTTAGATGTTGCAACGTTGCCTTTCACTGCAACTCCAGCCTTAGTTCTGCTTCCCTGCACTGAATCTCCCCTTTTTACACGGCAGGCGCCTGCGCAACCATGAGCCTTTCATTTATCTCTAGCATATGGAAGGGAGCAGAAGGGATCTATAAAAAGTAGTTCAGTAGCATCTTCCCTCTAAACTGGTTCCTCTGTGTTAAGGTTTACTGTAGAACTTGCTATGATAATAAGTAAAAGCAGGAAAAAAAATCCGGTCTTGCTGCTAGCGAAGTGTCTGTTAGTTGTCTTCTAGAGTATCTTTTGGGAAGTTGTTGCAGTGAATTAAGAAAGTTTCACCAACTAGAACTACATGAATTATGTGTAGGAATCATGAAAGCTTCCCACATAGTTGTGCTAATGCAGTTTAATCCCAGCCTGTGGTGTATATACTCTTCCTGACCCCATCTCTTGAAAAGTTTTCATCCTGATTGCTACTGTTTCTTTTTCATTAAGGAAAAGATGCAGTATATTAACTCATCACTTCCTAGTTTTAGTCTTACAAATATAATAATATAACAGAATTCATTATTCCTGCTTTCAGTGGATTGTGGGTGTTTACATCACAAATGATACCGTACTTGTCTAATACAGTGCCTTGCCATGTATTACAGAAGTAGAGAGACAGGGAGCAAGCATTACTTAATACACTTCAAATAACTTTTACGGTGCAGTATCCTTAATATCCCTTGACGGTTCAGACCACTAGCTCTTGTCTCATGTCATGGTGGCTGTATGGCAGGTCTGAGAACAGGTCCGAGTTTGTGTTTTCATATTTTACAGAACCATTTTGAGCATTTCCATGAAGTATTTGGTAAAGTTCTTTGACAAGTGAGTTTCCAAAGACAGTGACAAACGATAGAGATACATTGACATGCTCTTTTTTCAGCTAGCAGTCTTGCATTTAGGGGAAAACCAGCAGAAAGCAAAAATAGTGCATGTCTGAAGATGCACAAAACTTTACTTTGGTGTTCTTGAATATCTACGTTCACTATGCTTAGCTACCAAAGAATACAACTTGAATTTTCCCCCCACTTCGGAAGACTAACAAATTCCATGTGTTCTTAAGCAATAGCTTTAAGCCACACTAGTTTTCAGCACTCTAGGTTTTGTCCTGAAAATGGTTTATCAATCCACATTATGAATCATGGTGTTACGGATGCATGCATAACCAAATCCAAGAGGTGTTAAAACTCAGATTTATTCTTCAGTAAGAAGTTAGTTAGAAGTCCGGTAACATTTTATAAAACCACAGGCTCAATGATGTAAAGAGAACTAATACTACACAGCCGACTCAAGAATCCCCAAGATTTAAAGTGATGGCTCCAAAATGTGCATCTCACTCACCTAAAAGCTGAGGGCTCTCTCCTTCGAGGAGTTACCTCGCGTGGTGCCCCGACTTGAGTGGGAGTCCCCGACTGCCGACCCGCTGCTCCCAGGAGGACTGATTCCAACATGTCCTCCGGCGGGACCCCCTTTATACCCCTGTCGAATCTGACCTGTGGTCATTTAATCCTATTGGCCAAGAAGGTCACTCAGTGTACCTGGCACGTCTCGATTGGCCAGTTCAAATTTCAGCCTGCGGCCTCCAGGGTTTAGGGTTTTTTTTCCTTCCCCTTCCCCCTGCCTGGAGAAGTTTCGTTTCCTGCTGGCGGGATGGGGGGTGTATGTAGTGCCACACATGGGTAGAATCAATCTTATGTCCCATTTGTTAGCTCTGGAGAAAAGATGATCTGCTAACGTAAAAGGGTTTCAGTGTATTTAATCTCCTGGGTTCACATCTTGTTACTGTGGCCAACATCTAGGTTTTTGTTGCTTTTCTGTTCATCTGTGAAGGCTAATGTGATCCCACTATTGCCGTTCTTTTGTTACTTATATGAAATAATAGATCACACTAAAATCCAGCCTAGACAGTACCCCCTTAAAGTATGTAATATTTTAATACAAGAATATTTTAACAGGAGAAAAAAAATCAACTTTGGTAGTTTTTTGCTAGTTTTAAAGAACAAAAATTCAAGCTTTCTTAGTTCTTGAACCATGTGCAGTATGGTCCGTGATGTAATAAGCCTGCAACCAAAAGCTCCTGAAATGAACTCATTGTGTACCTACTCAATGGTATCAGTATTTAAAGATAGTCATTGAACCAATCCATAAACTATAACTACAAACTATACTACAGAACTATGAAATTGGACATGTGAAGATTGTAGTTTGCAGTGTGCGGAAGAAATGATGACGTGAACATGGAAAGAATAGGCCCATCTTGATGTTTTCCTCCCTGTTTTGACTGTTAGGTGCTTGCCGTACATGTAACAGGGTTGCCGTGGTTCTGTTCCCCCACACGCATTCTGTGGTCCGCTGCTCCATTTCTGCTCCTGCAGTTCATTGCCAAGAGGAGACATCAGGTGT
The DNA here is from genome assembly GCF_947461875.1 of Haliaeetus albicilla. Taxonomy (NCBI): domain Eukaryota; kingdom Metazoa; phylum Chordata; class Aves; order Accipitriformes; family Accipitridae; genus Haliaeetus; species Haliaeetus albicilla. The sequence goes on along the minus strand of NC_091484.1, from coordinate 63,153,572 downwards.
TTCCAGTTTGTATGAGGAGTAAGCAGTGCAGAATGCCAGGTGGAGTGTTGAGAAAGACATTTGCTGAATGTCAGTGTGCACAGCTAGTAATGGTTTTGAGGTTATTGCTGACTTTCCAAAGCCAAGTGATTAGCTATCATGAAGCAAAGAAATGAGCATCTTTACTACAAGCATGAAGTCACAGGTGCCTGAAGGGTTTTCAGTATGGACCCATTAAGTGCAATGGGAGAAGGATTACACTTAAAGTTTTGTACCAGAACTTGCATGTTGTTCACGTATGAAGCATGTTTATATGTCTGTGAAGTCTTAGGGATATTTATACCTTAGATAAAGCTTACCTGTACCCATTTTGAAATCATCATTTTGCTTAATTACTGCTTTGAGACCAATTTGTCTAGGACAGGCATGGAGGCAGAACAAATCTGCAACCTGAAATCCTCTCTCTCCCTGGCTTAAATAAATCTCTTCTGACTTTTCTTATTTCTGCAGGGCTTCATAGAGAAACAGTCATTGGGAAGTGAACTACTTTAAACTTATGCTCCTAACACTTAGAATAAAAACACGAAAATATGTAGTATTTCCAACACTGACTAGAACCAGTGTCATATTACTATTAATCTTTCCTTTTTCTTCCAGGCTCCATAGGTTCTCAGCTCCGCAGTCTGGAAAATGCAATCTTAAGTCCCTGTTGAAGTAAAGACGGTCATCCAGGTAGGACTACTTTATGATTACTCTTTTTTTGCCCGCCATTTTCTGATACTGGACTAGGCTGTTGCTTGTTTTCTATGGTCCCGAACATTGTGTGGATTAGTATGAAAGAAAAAGAATAATTTAATATCATGCTTAGTATTAATAAAGCTGTGAAACACCTTTGTACCAATATGTGGTCTAAGTAGTCTTAACTGTGTGTTGCTTTATTGTCTTGTAAAGACAGCCTCTTTTTTGAGTCAAGACTGAATACATTTTCTTATGTTATTTCATTATATATGATGGTATAAGTTTTGAAAAAATAGGAAACTGTATTGCTAATACAGCCAACAGTTGATGACAGACTACAAAACTACATTGCACTATAAATTGTGTAACAAGTTTAAGTGTAGAGTAAAACTTCTTCAGAGCTACTAATTATGTCTCAGAACTTGGAAATGTACACATCCATTTATATAAAGAGCATAGAAAAATCTTTTTTGCATTCATAATGTATTGTTTGGTGGACTGAGCTTGGCTTTAGTAAATGAAGCTGTTCCAGAAGGAACAATGTAGTTTCAGATATGAAATGCAGAGCTGCTGTTTCACAGACAATATGCCATGAATGCTATCTAAAGGAACGGACTTGACATTGCTAATTATAAATAAAAGAGAGTGGAATATAATTATTTCACACACTACATGTGGCCAAATCAGAAGCTTCAACTGCCAGATGGAGAGGGGTTTTTTGTGTTTTTAGAAACACCTTGCAAGTTCAGCTGATAGAAAGCCTTGCTTTTTTTTTATCACAGTCCAGAAGAGTTGCAAAAAGAGAGCTGATGTAAAGAAACAGTCTTAAATGTCTTCTCAGAGGTTTGACAGATACGGTAATGAAGGTTTTCAATGGCTTAACAGATACTGTGATAGAGGTTTTCAATGAATAGCTGTTCACCAGCAGTTAATTATCTCATTGTAATCTGGGTCACCTGGGAAGCTGTGAACACAGTTAACTTTGTGTTAGGATTGCATTGTAAGTGAAATGTGTGTTTCTAAGAGGCAACGCTGAACCTGCATCATCTTGAGACTAGCAGTGCTGGAGAAGTGACCAAAACCAACTTCTGAATGAGCAGCTTGCTCCCTTGTTAAGGTGAATAGAGGCTAAAGTCTAATGAGGGTATGAAATCTACTCTGCAGGTCATATCTAAAAATCCTGGCTCCTCCCCTAATGCTGTCCCTCCTAGCAGCCCAGGCACAGTTACTGCTGCTCCCCCCAGGACAAACAGCAGCCCTTTGTTAGCTGCCTTGCCTGGGGCACACCCTATCCTGGCTTCGCTGCTGCTCTCTTGCCATCTGTAGATCCTAGAGACCCTGAAAGGAGCCTTTTGCTGTCTAATCTCCAAGGTTAACTGATTCAGTAAGTCTGTGTTACCTCCAGTACGTACATAGCTAACTTGTAACTTCAGTCCTGCCAACTTAAGTTCTAGCATTTAATTTCCTATGGGGAAAGGAACATCCAGGCAGTACCACAGAGGTGTTGTAGGTTCCTTATTTAAAGATTGGTTACTTCTCCAAAGATGCAGATTTGTTACTTTAATAACATCAAAATGAGATGTGCTAGAAATTTTGTCCTGGTGTTAAGAAGACACTAGAAGTACTATGGCCCAGCAAGTCAAACCGCTCTGATCGAGCTGCAGTGCATGGCTCCCTGCTTCGAAAGCTTGTTGTGTGTTTGAAATATGATACAGACAGTGACTTGGACCACCTTCCAGCTGCCATGAACAGTCTGAGCAAGGGTATCGAAATGGCAAACAAACCTCAGGGGATAAAACTGTGAATGGCATGCTTTGAGGTAAGGTGCTGAGTGGTGCCTTTGGTCCCTCATCTGAGTGCTGTGAGAGTCATGTGCCTGGGCCCTGAGACCTGGAACAGGTCGGTGAGACACCCTGGGTGCTTCTTAGGGAAGACTATCCAACTTCAAGAAGCCTTAATGGTTAAAACAGAGAGCAAAAATAATGTGCAGCAGCTGAGTACTGAGGCTCTTAAGAGGGAAGTCAGTCATCCAGCAAACACGTTTTTGGAAGGAGTGTAGAAAAGATGGATGTTGTCCTTTGTTTAGAACCATGGCTGCAGCTAGCATATGTGGATGGTCAAATAGTGTCGTAGTTTCCCTCTGTTTGTTTCTGCTGGAAGATTAGTACTTCTAGTGGATAGTGGGCATGCTAGCACCCAGACCAAAGGAGAAATTGTGACTGGAAATAGCAGATTTTGGGACTGCAACAGTGAAGGAAAATGTCTTCCTGGGCAATTAGATCTGGAAAGTTCTGCTGTGAGTGCCACGAAGGGAAGGATTCCTGAGGTAGTTACTGGGGGAAGCAGGAATCAAAGGAATAGTTTGACAATTGGAAAAAATTTGAAAACTTTATTGTGCCAGCCGTAAAAGGCTTTTGTTTCCTAGAAGCTATGACAACTGTTTTCTAACACTGTGTACTCAATTCAATATTAATTATTTTAACTCCTGATTTCATTATAAATATGCATTTATTACTTAATAAATTCGTTCTCATTAGGGTTTTTTACTGAACTTGTTCACAGTGATAAATGAAGACTGTTACATACCTTCATTTCAAAAGGAAAAAAGGTTGGGGTAGGAATAGAAGGGTGTTAGAAACCAGTACAGAAATTTGGCTAAAAGGAAGAATCTGTAGCTGACATGGCTGTGGAGGAAGAGTTTAAATATTTTACGTACAGAAGAATGTTATTCCAGAGTTGTAAAACATTTTTTTTCCTAGATTTCTGATTTTAAAAGTAATGTAAAGACATTAATATGACAAATATTTGAATTTTGGAAAGAAAACCCCCCACATTCCGCACAGCACTGGAGTCTTAGGTGATACCTGTTAGGAAAGGTTTGCAATCTCAATAACCTTTTCTCAGAGTAGGACCTGGCTGATCTGCTAATTATATTTAATAAGTCATAGAATAGAATACCAAGGAAACTTCAGAAACCTTGCAAAATACTACTTTTCTTTTCATATTTGGAGAAGAAATAGTGGGGGGTGACCCAAATAACTACCGGTTGGTTATTGTCACCTTAACTGACTGAAAAAAAGTAATAACTGACATCTGTAACATGAAGACAAGTAGTCTCAACCCAGAAACTCTTTACCAGTGGTTCACTTCTGGCTCAGCAAACCAAAGGTGGTATTGGATTTTTTTTTTTAATTGTTCAGAATTAAAACATCCTGTAGGAAGGTAGGTTTTGGTTAAATACTCTTTTTCCTGCTTTATGAATAGAGGCAGACAGAAGCTGTAACACAATGTTTAATTCTGTAACTTTGTTGTGTAGGTGGACAAGTGTAATCAATGATGACAGTTGAGTAAATGCTACTTCATTAATCTTGGATTTACATTTTACTCCTCAGACTTCCAGCTTTATCACACTATTTAATGAGTTCCAGCTAGTGGTTTTGACTTCCTATGGGTGATAGCAATTAAATTTGAAAGAAAACAGGAGGCATTCTGGTTGTTTTATTCAAGGGCTGAACTCACCATTTCACATGCTGCTAGCTTGCATCAGGGAATTAAATGTCCCACCTTATTATATCAGTTATTCTGTCTTCTCTAATGCTTTCATCTAGCTTGGATATAGCATTAATATTTAAAATGTATGTATCAATTCAATAGACACATGCATTACTTACCAAAACGCTGCAGCTTATTAAAATAAACCTGCTGTTATCACAGCTAAAAGTCTCTGGAATGACACGTAGTGCCAGCAGGTGCATTGTACGTTTTCACAAGCTGGTCAGTTGAGATGGTGGTGGTAATTCAGGAAGAAAAAACACCTTCTTCATTATACGAATGGAGTATCTCCAGATTCCTGAAAAGAAAACATGGCATGCACGGTAATGTGGTCTAAGACTAACAGACTACAGGAACAGGAAAGCATTCACTGAAAGTAATCAGACCTTCTGTGGCTGTTCAGTGTGCTTGTATTAACAGTTTCCAGTATTTATTAACAGTTTCCAGTATGTCAGAGCAGCTACATGTGTTAATTGAGATTTCTTATATTTGCTCACATTGTGAAGATGTAAATAACAAATTAAGTTATTCACAGTTGTCCAAAAGCAGGAAAGCAAGTCTCATCTTGTATTGTGGTACTTATGATTAAGTATTTGTTTAGCTGCTAGTTTGCAGCTCATAAGGTCCCTCAGTACTGGGATAAAAATAAAAGTGTGTCCTTCTTCAGTGCCTGCACAGGACGTGGACAGAGCTGCTGTGGTCTGTCTGCAGGATTCCAGCATGCTTCTGTTGCTTCTGGCTCCCAATGTACAAGGACAATGTCCTCACTACAGAGGCCAGATGTCTTCATCCCTTTCCTTCTTATTCACTGGCTGGTCAAATTCAAATGCTGATTTCCCTTCTGTTTAGGTGTGCATTTGAGGGGACAGTAAGCAAAGGGCTGAACTTTCCTTTCGTGCCCTCCAATTAGTGCTGGCCTTACGTCTTATGTGCTAGCCATCATACATGAATTAAAAGCATACTGTTACCCTCTTCCTCTTTCAAGCAGGGCTTGGTTTTGATTCTGCCTTAACAAATGTTAATGTCTCACTGCTGTTGCTGCCATATATCTTTGCCTGGGTAATGGAAATTGTGTCCTCTTCCTCTGTATCTCTTTTGCTGCCTTTCGAAAGAAACAGGTTTCTCTGTAGTACTTGGAATGCTTTTTAGAGACCTTACATATAATAATATATTGTTCTGAATTAGTAAGTAACAATAGGACCTTTTCTTCTCCAAAACTCATTCTTGAGTAGTATGCCGAGATGTTTTCTCCCCACTTGAATGCTTGACTAGAGAGATGAGTTTTGATAATGGGTGTATGTGATAGGCACACGTAGACTGCTTCCCCAATGGAGAGGTAAGAATATGCCACAGCCTGACTGAAAGTCTCATGTCTGGTTACCTCGTGCCAAATGTTGTGATTTTTTTTTTACTGTGTTATGTTTTCTTTGCTGGATATAGACTGTAATAGGAAAGGTAATCCAAAATCTAGTGTTTACATTGTTGCAGAGCCACTTACAAATTTAGAAACTAGAAGTTACAAACACATGGGAAACTACACACTTCCTCTTATTTGTAATTAGTTTTTTTTTTTTTCTGGAGGTTGGATGTTTTTATGCATAAACTCTTTCTCGTATGCACTTTTACTATGCATAAAAATTATCTCATAGTGTATGTACTCAAGTACAAGACAGCCCTCACTGCAAGGAGACTGAATGTGGTTTTGTGTGCACGCATCTACAGCTGTTATTAAGAGAAACATTTGACCATGAGTTTTAGATAATTGTTGCAGCAAACCACTCTCACTAATGAGTCTTCCCCACCTCCTTTGACAGTGAAACCTGTTTTAGGCCAGGGGAAAAAAGCGAAAAGAATGATGAGGTGAAGAAAGGAAAATGTCAGGTGCTTGCCATTCTTTTAGTAGAATCAGCATGTTTTGTGAAAAATCCTTGCTGAACTTCTGATGGAAGGGAATAGAGTAGTAGTACTGTACCCCTCGAAAAAATGAAGCTAAAAGAAAAGCTCATCTAATCTACTGGATCCTACAGGAATCCTGTAACTAAAAGAGGGATAGTAAAAACTTTAAATAAAAGCCTCTTTTCTAAGGAGTCAAGGGATGAGCTACTCTGGTCTCCAAGTAATAAACTGGTTTCAGCCCTAGCAGATGAATTAATGTCACAGTACGGTTGTCTAGGTCAGTGGCTCCCAGTCAGTAAGTTGTGTTGTCATGGGGCATAGTGTTTGTTCTACTTCTCTTTGTTAGACAATACTGAAGAGAGAATAGTATGATCAGGCTGGCTTGGACTTCTCCTTGTAATATTTCCTGACTTGATGCGTCTCCATGTAGCTCAAGCAGGCTGTGTTCTGGCCGTCCAGATGAGGCAGATTTCTCTCTGTTGCTGGTGTCTCATTAGAGGGTCGCTGATTTGACATTTTGTCATGGGAGTCTTTGGCTTATGATTTAGCGTGTGATTGTACCAGCTGCCAGAATGTCCTGTGTAGTTCTGTGAACTTGGAATTAAATATAAATAAAGAAAGAAAAAAAAAAGCTAACAAAACCTGCAAGTTTGTGTGACTTTATCAGCCTGAGACTTGGCATAAACAACTACATCTGAGATCCAGAATTTGTATACAGGAATCACCCCAGTCATATTTCCAAGATAGTATTTCAAAATTATTGTTTCAAAATAATGTACTAAAAAAACCCTGTGCTACTTGGGACACAGGATTCCTTTGCTGTCATTGCAGTGGCACAGCAAAATCATTCAGGCTGCCTGGAAACCAGCCAGGGATGAGTGTAGGAGAATAATCGGAATATCTGACAGGGAATTCTGTAAATTGTTTGTGGGTGCAGCTTGGATGAAACAGAAGACAGAAAGCAAGTGCATTTTGAGTTAGGTGCAATTCTTAATGTCTGCATGTTTTCTGAGTGCTCTGAGTTAGTCTTGTATAGACAGCTTTTCCTTTTGTATGCTTTGCAGTGCTTTACAGTGTTTCTGAAGAGTTCAGTTTGCCTTTTTTAATGCTTATCTTAAGGTAAAATCCTTTTGTGATACAAAGTAGTCTTTCTAACTTAATTCCAGTTTAAGATAAGCTTGTGCAAAAGTGAATTACACTTCAAGCAATTTGTGTGTTTACAGTTTTGTAATATTTAGAGGAATGAAAACCCATTCAGGTAGATTTCATCCTACGATTTAGCTACTTCTGTGTCAGACTGCTGAATGTCAAAATTTATGTCAGAATGCATCTATATTGTTGTAGTTTTGTAATTTGATGTCTAATCCTATAGCAAAATAATCAAAACAGTTTGTAAACAGTTAAGATAACTGAAATTTATCTTATTAGTATCCAATATACCTTCTTCTGTATGTGATAGGGAGAAACGCAGCTAAAGTTGAGATGAGTAATCCCACTTCCTGGTACTAGAGAGATCACCTGGTGGGTTACGAGGAGGCTGTTGCATAGTCCAAGAAGCAGAAATCCATTTGTTACTTCCAGAAGAAAAATGATCAAAGGCTGGAGGTGGAGCTGCAACAAGGATTTGAAAGTGGTCATATGAGCTTTGCATCTGTTGCTAAGGCCCAAGTTGCTGACATTAGTAGGGTAGGTCAAGCAAAATATGTTCTCTTATGCTCAGCAGGGCTGGTGGGAAGTCCTCGGTAGTATCTTCTTTCAGCATACTTTTTTTAAACTTGTCTGAATTATGCAGTCATGTCTGGAATATACTATAAATCAGATCTGCAAGCTCTCAGAGTGAATAAAAGTGTATGCTATTTTGATGACAAGTTTAAAAAAGTATTGGTATTCTAATATAAGCAGATGAACTAAAATGGTAGGAAAATGTTGTGGTGTAATATAAACTAACTGAAAATGGATTGTAATACTCCTTTGCAGCTACCATGCTCTGTGCTTTGCTAAGAGAAGAAAGTTAAGAAAATACAGTTGGAGATTAATTTACATAAACTTTACTGCTCGGACACAAGTTTTATTCTTGTTCTGCAAAACTTTTCTATGTGTTTAACCACAATGGTTTTGCAAGGGATAAGGAGAGGGGAAATCAACTGAAAAAAAGGAAATGCCTTTGAATTCTAAATTTAAAGTGAAATTGTGTGCTAATTAAGGAAAAATTATATACTGTAGGTCTCCTGATGAGAATGTAAGAGCTGTTACCCTTTATTCAGAAGTGACCAAGAGAGGATGTATAGGAAAAGAGACTAAATGGCTGCAAAGAAGCCTTTGTTTTGGTGTAGCAGTCTAGCTGTTGACAAAGATTGATATCAAAACTTTTGTCTCCGACAGACTTTGTCTGGACCATTTGTTTGATAGCAGCCAAAGAACCTGTCCTCAAAATGTGTTTTAAGTTCTTATTTGAATAATTGGGTTTCAGATATTACAACTTAACCAGGTATTGTATAGAAAAAAATATTTCCTATAGTTTGCTCTTTTATGCTGCCAGGTAAATTCATTTGTGTGTTATGAGAAGTAGTAAATGGTTGAGTTTGATTTGCCTTTGATGTACAACTCCTGATGACCACTCACACTTTCCCCTCTTCTACGAATCTCTCAGTTGTTGCATTTCAATATGAGCCTTTAGAAGGCAACAATAGGATGCATGGTGTGATCAGGGACTTTGCAAATAAGCAGGTGGAGTCTATCGACCAAACATATTTTGCAGTTTGTCTTCAATTTCAAATACCTTGCAATAATAAAACTAAGATATGAAGATCCCTCCCAGCCAGGCCTGTACCTGTTAGTGTAAAACAGTCTCCTAGCCTGAAAGACTTGTAGGGGCAGGTAATAGTTTTTATTAAACCAACCTGTATACTTTGTTACCTATATCTTTAGATGTCAAGCAACTTGAAAGGCTGGTGTGCCTGAAAGGCCATTTGCTTTTTCAAACTATAAAGCTTAGTCTATTAGAATATGTTATTTCTGTGGACTGATCACGTCTAACCAATTGTCTTAGAACCTCATGGTTGCTGCAGTTTTTCTGGTTAATGATATTTGGGCAAAAGTGGTGATTTGAACCCTTCAATAGCAAAGCAGTTGACAGCCAGTTTTGAATCATCCTGCCTGAGCTGAATGTAGTAACGACTGTAGCAAATAAAGAGCCTGTTGAGCATGTTAGATATAGTATTGTTTCGGGTAAGATGATCTGCTGTATGTGTGCAGATAATAGGACTGCCTAGTTGCATGGAGACCAAATAAGCTGAGCTCATTCAGATTTGGGAGCGAGTACTTCATGAGAGGTATGCTTTCTGCAGCTCTTGTTTGCAGAGGGAGCAAATTTTTAGCATGAAATTATGAGAAGTGAGGTTACGGGTCTAAGACATTTTATGAAAAGATACTCTGTGAAGTTTATTCTTGGCAAAGTTTGTCCTGCTGTGATATTAATATCTGTTTTTGCTTTCTGTGGTACAATTATTCTTGGGTATTGCCTGACAGATGGTTGTATCTTAAGAGTTGTATCAGAATGATGTTATTTGCTTGACAGTTATTGTTCTCTTAGGAATGTGGGACAGGAAAGGACCTCCCTATTCATCAAGTTTATTTTCATGCTCTTGTAGGCTTTATGTCATACAGTCATAGACATATGGAGCGCTGTCTTAAAAGCAGCTGGGCCTTTTCCCCTCAATACTTTAATTGGAAGCCTGTTCCAATGCTAAATTGCCCTAAACATGAGGAAGCTGCTTGCAATGTTCAACCTAAATTTGTTCATCATCAGTTGGTAATAACCAGTTTTTGTGCCAAGACTGTCCTTTTATTTTAGATATTTTTTTCTTATTATTTTATAATTACCTCAGTGTGTTTATACACAGCCCTTGCTTTTCTGCTCAGCTTTACTTTTGCTAGGCTAAGGCCAAGTCCTTGCAGTCTCCCTTCAGTTCTGTTGTTGAAACATAGAGCAAAATGAAGGTATGAGTACTCAGAGACTCCTCAGCTTTCACTTAGCAGGTTTTTCCAGTTCTCTGAGAAGGGTGTGTCTTAATCTTTGTACTATTGCTGATAAAAGAAGTGAATAGTAGCTTCCTTGTTATTGCAGTATACCAACAGAAACTTGAAGATAGAAAATTTTGAGTGGTGAGATTGTTCAAACAGTAGAGACTCACGGTATATCCTCTAATTTAGGAATGCAGGTAATCCTATGAGAGTGGTGTTGAAAGGCAGGCAGATGTTTGATTGCTTCAAGTGCATGGGTTCCACTTTGTATTTTTGGTTTTTTTTTTCCTCAGGCTGTTAAATGTTCAGATCAGTGTTCTGTGGCTGATCTGTGCACAGACAAATTTTCTGTGCATTTTTAATGAGTTTCTGCAAAAATCTGTGATCAAAGATAAGTCAGACCTATTACAAAGGAATCAAAAACTGGAATTATGTTGAAATATTTTTCTGACTAATATTTATAGATACTTGCTACTTCTAAGGCTCTTGATAAATCAAAGTACTCTTCAAAGATTTATATGCTTAAGATATTAATGAAAGATGTAAAAGGTGGATACATTTTGCAGAATTTAACTACAAAGTTTAAAAATAAGAGTTTGAAAAAGCTTCAGTAGGAAGACCTGACCTACTTTCTTACCATTTAAAATCCTAAAGGCTGTTGTGTCAGAAAAAATAAAACAAACACTTAACACTGTTTAAAATGCAGTGGAAGGTTTTATATCCCAGGTTTAAAAAAGAACCTAAGCCTTCTAAATGTTCAACACCACAGCTCATAAAGATCAGGCTCCTGGCTAAGAAAGTATGGAGGCAGGCACCTAAGGACCTTATGCTGATGAGATTCTGATTTCCTGGCTAGAATTTGAAATCCATAATGTTGAGCGCTGGTGCAGTGAAGCTGGTTGGTAGGAAACCAGAGTATGCCTTTAGACATTCATATAACCCTTATATTCATCAGAAAATAAATTCCATACCATTTTCTGCAGTTTTCTATTAGCAGGATGGTTTTGATACCTATCTTACATGTAGTAGACTAGCAGTTAATTAGCTCATTTGTCCAAGAAGCGGGAGGCCTTGATTCTAGGTCCTTCTCAACCTGAGGGAGCTCAAGGCTGCAGTTTTCTTACAAGAGTGCCATAACCCAGTCATTCGTGCTTAGGTAAGTGACCTAACCACCAGACTGCAGATTCAGATGTCTTGCCTACTGTCTTGCATCCATCAACTTGTACTTCTAGCAGCATTATGGTCAACTTCACCAGGAAGGATGGGGCAGTCCTGTACAAAGTGCCCTGCAGCCTGATGAGTTAGGTATTCTCTTGGAACACAGATTCAATTCTTCTCTTTTCTTTCCAGGAAAGGAAATTCTACTACTGGAGAGTAGTAGAATCTACATCCAAATAATCTGGTTTTATTCTAATTTAATATTCTTCGCAATTGTTTGAGTACTGTTTTCTACTTAATGTTTGACCAGAAAATATTTTAACAACCTGATATACTGTAATAAGGAAATGGAATAATAATGGCTGTCATTGATCTCATCGCTTCTGGGGATGAAGTTTAGACTTGTTTCAATTCAGAGCTTTTTTTTTTTTTTAAACTCTTATGTATTTTATTTTTTTTTCCCTAAGACAGACATTGTGTATTTTGAATCCTGATACAGGAAAACAAAAGGGAATTTATAGCTGGTTTTATTTAAAATAAATAAAAGATATTTTCTGTATGTGCAGGCTATGCTGGGAGACCCAACTATGAATCTATTTCCAAAGTTAAAGAATTTTTTTTTCTTTTCTGTTCCTAAGCAGTGGCATAACCTTTGTGCAAAAAAATCCTTCTCTCTTCAGATAAAGAAGGCAAGAGTACAGAAAATGGGAGATCTTAGAAGGGGATAACTTAGTTGGGAAACTTACTGGCTGTTAAACTTCCAAAGCATTCAAGAATAAGATTGCTCTGTGTGTTTCCATGTTGCTTGCTCCCTGTGTGATTGCCCAGGTAGAAGCACAACTTTTGAGGGTTAAGTTGTGAAAGAATGAAATTTAGCCAACTTTGGCTCTTAATGAGTTACTTACCTTGAAAGTGGAAAAAACTGTGAAAAACTTTACTCGATGAAACAATGAAAATAATCATATTAACTGTTCCTTTTCAGCTATGGCCTGTTAAATCTGGGTTTCACAGTGTGAGACAATGGTTGCCTTCATGCATGAATGACTACTTTAGATATACAATTCCTGGGTGCTCTAAAGTAGCAATGATGAAAAATATGTTGAACACTGGTATGATTGCACCCTTTGGGGTTGTGTGAAGTGGAAGGAAAGTATGTGTGCACAGAGGGCCATTGTGGGATTGGGTTTTGTGCCCTGTATTGTCTGGAATATGAAGTAAGTGCAGACCATACATTTGATCTGCAAGACATCTTACCTTAAAGTGGTTTAGTTTTCATAGTTGGCACAGTTCACTGCAAGGAGCACATGTGCAGTGTCTTAGATACCTCAACCCGTTAGCTTCTGCCAAATTTCACTCATGTTTCCAAATGTAATATTATGCTTATGTCCTATCCTCTCTTTGGCACGGAATTCAAACAGCACCTGTTAATGTTAAGAATAAATGAAGTTACTGTCATGTTGAGGTTAAAGAGGTTTTGGTGAAAGAAAATTGGATAAAAGATTTAGATTTCCTGCCTGATGAAATATTCCAAGTGGAGTTGTTCTACTTCAGTTTTATTTAGAAGTCAGAAAGCAATATTATAATGTTAGCACATGCCTTTTTAGTAAAATCTTCTTTCATGAGCTGGTATTTACTGATATAGAGTTCAAATGCTTTTAAGTAATAACCTGAAACGTGCTGGAACATCACTTTTTTGCCGAGAGATAAGTGTTTTTTCTGGAAACTTGTAATTCCTCTGCATGTTGGCTGATTCTCATTTGCATTTAAATCAGCTTTCACAGAGTTGTGTAGCTTTTTGGTATTCCTCTTTAGTTTGACAGCTGAAGAATAGCAGCCGTAAGTATGAACATTAGGCTAAGGCTTATGCTGCGTAGCCAACAATCATTTGTTCTGGTACTCTGCAGTAGAAATGTAAAACAAAGATTTCTTGCTGCTTCAACCATTGAACATTACTGAGATTGCTGAGTTCAGTACTGCTTTTGGACAGCATTAAAACTACTAAAAGCAGTGAACATCTGTTCTGTGAATGTTACTGCTATGGGCAATGTAGGATGATGTTATTAGATGCATAATTGTTTTTCTAACACTGTAGCTGTCTTTTCAGAATATTGTTTCAAAATACTGTGTTTTCTTTAAGATTGAAGAATATCTGGGGTAAAAAAAAATAATCTGTTCTGGACTCTAACTTAATTTCTCTGAAGAGTGGTAGATAAAGGACCATGATGATCTAAGCACTGTTCTATTTCTAATGGGAAGAAAGAAGTGGGAGGTGAAGGAGATGATAGTACCTTTATTAGGATGCTGGCAAGGAGATGACTGGGGAAAGGAATCCTCTGTATTGCTGCTCAAAATGTATGGTGTGCAGCTCCTTGGATGGGAAAGGAGGAGTAGCTGGTTTTCAAGGACCAAGAGATCCAAAGGGATCATAAAGAAGTTGTGCAGTGTCTACCTAGCACTAAGAAATGTGATTAACATGACGGGTTCTCCAATAGATGAATTGTGGAGGAAGTTGTCTGGAGAGAACTGAGATAATGGGGAAGACCTGGTTGCGTTCCTTAATATGACAGTTCAATACCTTCATTGCTTAATAACCATAATGAAAAGCACTTGAAACAATCAGAAAAGGAGTAGAACTAGTGATTTAGTTGAAGAACATTGTTTTAGAAGTTCTTGTGAAAGTGCATTGCTTTCATTGGAATCAATGGAGTAAAAGAAACCTGTCTCTCCCAAGTTTTATGTGATGATGGAAGTACCCTTGTCTTCATCAAAAACTAGGCTTACTTCAGTTTGATGTATTTGTGTCTGGTTGTCTTGTTCAAATGTCAGTCCTAACATAGAAGCTACAGAGGCATCCTTCCCAATAAATCATTACTTGAAAGTAACACAGCACTAGGATTTTGTCTAAAAATTGAAATGGATCATTCTAGACAGATAGTATTTTAAGATTATTTTAATCGAAGGTCTTCCTCTTTCTATTTTTTTCAGTTGCTCACTCACTAGAGACAATAGCAGATGAAAGTATTGTATTAGTTGATCTGTTGGGGTACAGAAAAATGAGAAAGTAATGAATTTTAGTTTGATCCGAGGGAAGTAAAAAACCTTGGTTTTTATTAACCATGTTGTTGAGTTCAATGAAAAGTAAAAAAGAGTATTAATAATAATTATTATAATTTTGTGCACAAAAATAAGTTTAATTTAGAAAGGCTGAATTACTTGTGCCTTGTTTTCCTGGATCAACACTAGCACTTTCACCTTTTTATATGTGTTTTGGATGCAGATTGTGAAATAGTTTGTTCAAGACTGGTTTTTCTACATTGCCGTCTTGCTTAAGATTAATTCTTCTGACATACAGTCACTAGCTAAAACTGTGATTATATCAATTACAAAAACATAAAGTAAATTTTTCATTGCTTGCAATGTCTGAATATATATTGTCGACTCTTAAAAAAAATTGTGCATTTGTTAAATTGCACTGCAAAGTGTTTTATTAGTACTATTACTTCATTAGTTTTCAAGTAAATGATTGGAAACACTTAACTTGTAATTTTAAAAAGCACATTACTTTCTTTCTTGAATAATACAATTCATACCATAATTTCATCACCATTTCTAAAATTCCTCTTGTGTCCTTTCTTGATTTTCTGTGAATGATGCCATTATTCTGTGTCTCACTTGAGTTCACAAACAGGAAAATATTTTCCAAATTCAGATTCATGTCAAGGCTATATTTAAGTCTTAGTCATTTCAAATCCTGTAATAGTAGCTATAAGATATATTATTTCTTATTGATTTAAACAT
This sequence comes from Haliaeetus albicilla, assembly GCF_947461875.1. Lineage (NCBI taxonomy): Eukaryota > Metazoa > Chordata > Aves > Accipitriformes > Accipitridae > Haliaeetus > Haliaeetus albicilla. Next base: position 63,138,428 of record NC_091484.1, on the reverse strand, counting down.
TGAAAATATTTTGGGTCTCAATCTCTTTTGTCAATTACTGCAGCATTTGTCTCTCTTCTTGTAATAAATCACGTCTGGTCATGCTTCTCTCTGCAACACAATTCTGCTGCAAAGATTATACAAGGCTGTTGCTTGTACTGTGTCAGTCATCTTTTTCTTCTGCAGGATTCCTCTTTCTTACCGAGTTATACACAGGGTACCACACCTGCCTTCAAAGTCCTTTTGTTGTCTACTCCTATACCGCCTGTCATTAACTCACCAGCAATATGTTGATATATAGGGGTCCACCTCAAATCAGTGCTTAATGACTGGCTTTAAATCTTCATATGAATGTCTTTAAGCTTTCTCTCATGCTGCCCTGAGGGGTATGTTCCTGAGATGTAAGTAAAATGAATGCATTTCTTCTGATAGTCCTTCTTAATTTTTTTTTTCTCTTTCTACATGTAAAAAGACCTTGATGAAGGCAAGGCAGCTACTGTTCTTAAACCAGAAGTCACGCTTGACTCCAACTTAATGGTGGTCTTGTGTTCTGCAGCAGTGTGCTGAGGGAAGATGTCTGCATCTTTCCAAAGCATCTGTTTTGTATTGCAGTCCCAAAATCATGTCACATACCTGGCTGATTGCTTTCGAAGCACTCGGGGCACACAGGTATTTTGGATTGCAAGTAATGTTGCACTGTAACTTTTAGGGTATGTACCTTAATTTAGTAGTTCCAGTTCAAACTCTTCTAGATGTTCAAATGTGGGCAGCACGTAGTTTGTTAGCCTGGAATTAGGTCTTAATCATAAGCAAAATTCTGAAGGAGCTGTCTTGCTGTTGACCAAATGCACAATGTTTTTACAATGTGTTCAACCCAAATCTTTCATAGTCAAGGGATCTGAAGCCACAGGCTACAGTGTTAGTTACAGATGCTAAGGGATTCAGAATCTTCAATGTTTTCTGATGTAGAATGTAATTATTTTAGCAGTATAACTCCCGAACCTGAATTAAATTGTTCTTTTCAAACAGTCAAGTTGATCAGGTATAGAGAAAATATGTGAAGGTATGATTGTACTAGAAACTATGATTATATAAGGTCCAAGAAACAAAACAAGAGCCAAACCCAGGAATTTTCTAATTTGTTTTGTAACAGTCCTACAAACTATTAGCTGGTTCTTAATTCTTTTTAGTATGCATAAACTTCTACCAATTTATATAGGAATTGGTCACAAATTTAACATAGGTGAGCATGTAGGACAGATGAAAGAACATGCAGTGAGAGACAGGCACAAGTAGTTGTGTTTCTGTGCCTCTGTAAATATATTTGCAAAGACAAGATGTTCCAGTTCAAAATAAAAATGGATACAAGTGCATGTGCAGACTTTTGCGTCATGACGTCTGTATATTAATAGAATTCAGAGAAAAGAAGGCAAACTTAATTTGCTAATTCCAATGAATAGTTGCATTCAGCTTCCTATTGAGTAATAGCAGAAGGCATTTTTCATTTTAAAGAGCATTCTGAATCCTTTCTCTCTTGTTTTTCTCTGTTTTCCATTAGATATTTGCTGTCTTAAATGTGTTTCTTAGCACTTTCATCAATATTGTATTTATTTCTAGATCAATTAAGAAGTGATTGTAGTGTGTAACTTGTAATGACTAGCTTAAGAAGGTGTTGAATTTGAAGGACTTTATTATGCGTTGGGGAGTTGTGGTTTAATGTGTGAACTTATTAGTATCTTTCTAAAAGGGAAAAATCTTCGCTAGCAGAAACATCTTATAGAAAGTATCAAATGGTAGCTCTAGGGCTTTAAGTTAGTTAAATATTATGTGTGTCAAAACCTAACTTGTTTCAAAATAACAATTCCCTTTTTATGCCATGAATAAAAAGTACTTTGTAAAGATAGCTTTTTGTAATAAATGATCTTGGTTGTTGCATTCTAGAGTGTTCACAAGCAGTAGGTGGGGATCTTGCATTTTCTTTGCCATATTCAACAGATGTGCCAGGGAAAACAGACTTATACATCTATGCTTAAACTTAATATCAAAATATTATTTAATTACGTGTTTGTTTCATAGCTGATGACTGATTGTGACAACCTGTATGATGTTATCACATTACAGTTTTTCTGATTGTGATTGCTTTCATATGCAGTTTGGAGTTACTGCACTTGGCGCTGTTATGCCATCTCTCATCCTACTGTAAATGGTTTTCTTTCACTTTTATATGGGATAAGCATAGAAAAATGTGTATACAGATATGTATTAGGCTTTACAGACACTATTTTCTTTTAACATATATTACTATGAAAGTGTATTTTTGAATTGCACTATGAAGAAAAGGCCCACTTTTGAGGTTTGGGTGACAAGAAATAGCTTGGCTTAAAAAATATGAGACCAGGAGGATAACTCTGCAGTAGGGTGGTGAGGCTGTGGGTTCTTCCTTTTTCCCTAATCAAGAAAGACAAAAGAGATGCAGCAGCTTGTGATCAGAAGTAGAGCGTGTGTCCCTGTTCCATGATGCAGTGCACGTCTTATGATGTGATGGGTGTTGAATTTTGTGACCCAGTTATTGCGTATGGGCAGGGGTTGGGCCCTGACTCCTACATACTTGCTGAAAAGCTGGGAAGTTCCTGAGCTTCTGTACAGATAGAAGGGAAATGGAAAAATCCACAGCCAGTTTCTAAAATTCTGGGCGAAATTATTTCCCCCCCAAATTTTGTGAATGCTTGAATATTTGCTTCTTTTCTGGGACTGATGTAATTCTAAATCTGGGATATTTAGCCAGTGTAATGAAAAGAGAGGTAACAGTGAACATCAGAAATACAAAATGGCTTCCCCATTAAAAGAGGGGAAAAAAGTAAACAAACTAGTTTTTGTTTGGAAAAGAGGTGCTTGAAGGAAGACATGAAAGATAATTATAAATAGTGGGAGGAAATTAATAGGAAATTTTTTATTCACTATTTCTGAGAATTTGGGATATGAAACAATGCAAAAAATTGCTTTATACTTGGCATAAATTATAGAACTTATTTTCAGAAGAGATTGTGAAGAGTTAAAACAAAAAAATGGGCTCAACAAGGAACTTTACAAATCTATTGGTATTACTGGTGATAGCACCTCCAGCCCGGCTGCTGGTTGCTGGGGGAGGAAATAATTTTTACTTGTGCTATCTTCAATGTGTATTAGATATTTTGTCTTGGCTCTCCTGAAGAAAGGATTCTGTACTACATGGACCTTTACTCTGGCTAAGTATTGAAGGGTTTGGGGTTTTTCTTAGTTATTGTTTTTACCTCCTATGTGAAGCTGGCTGAAGAAGCAAGAAGGTGGTGTCAGGCCTTTGCTAGCAGTGGAAGAATGTGGGTTAGTGGGCTTGAGTCATCAAACAGTTTTAGATTATCAATTACTTTCTTTCATGTTGAGGATACAAAGCTGACTTTCAGGCTGTGTGCATGTTATTCACAGGTGGATCAGAAAGCAGCAAAACAGAGACAGAGTAGTGGTAGCACTGCAGATATATTCTGGATTGATAGAAGCCTAAAGCAAGTGACTGAAAATAAGTTTTTAATATCTATAATTTTATACTAAACTAGAAGCCAGGTACTTTCCCAGGTGTTTTATTTCTCTTAACCTCGTTTTCTATAAAGTATCACATCAAAGTATTATAAGAATGATTGAGATCAAGCATTTCCACAGTTGACATGCAATGGACCAGTCTATTACCCTGGGTTCCAATTTGTCCTGGTGGGACCAAAGAGGTGGCTGTAGAGTGTGCAGGCTGGTGACAAGGTTTTGCTCAGCCTTCCTACTGTACACACCCTGTGCTGGGAATCGGGATAGGCGAGTTCTCAGGAAAGACTAGTAATTGTTGTTCATTAGTTGTGGTTCAGACTTGATGGTGGCTAATGAGTGCTGCCTAAACAGACAGTGTGGGTGTCTTACACTCACTAAAATAATATTTTAAGTATTGTTATATGAAATTTTCATTCCTACAGGCCAATTATACCACCACTGATTTGTGACAAATGAACTTGTCCTGAATGACAGCTGAGTCTCTCTACAAACCCAAATACAACTACATAGTTGAAAATGTTTAGGAAGTGTGGAGGAGTCTGGTGGGATCATGGGGTGAGGTGTACCTTTTTAAGATCTCAGCAGAACATTTTGTGGTGCTTCTATCAACTGTTAAAACAAAGCTTTGTTATGTCATTACCTGAATTATGTGAAATACAGAAGATTGGGACAGCTGCTTCTAGGGCACTAAGCAAAATTACAGCCCCCCAAAATGCTGGAATATGCCTATGTGTTAAAGACAAATTGAGCCAAGGAGTATTTTAATGCCTGGCATAGCAGCAAGGAGGAAGAAGAGAGAGTAGAGACTCGTTTTAAGTAATTAATATTTGGATCCATTTTATAAGGGTGATTATTCAGCATGTAAAAAGTGTAATTTGAGGGTACTTGAGATTGTCCTACAATAAAAATATTGTGTTGACAGAAAACCCAGTTGTTCTTATTGAGTAGCCTGTCCTCAGTGCAGCGTAGGAATCTGTTTTTGCAGCTGGATTCTGAACTTCCTGATTCTGCAGAAGAGCTGCCTTAGTGGGGAGACACTTGATTCATAATAAATTGACCGTAGTACTGGTTTCAGTTCTGATTCCATTTTACTGTATCTTCAAAATGAAATAAAAATGCAGTGGAGCATATGAATGTGGTTGAAGGTAGCAGCAAAAAGGCATACAGTGATTCTGTTCATGTCAGATATTTTCTGATAACTGGAAAACATTTTTTTTTTTCTTGGCAAAGTAGCAAGATATTTGTCCTTTTTACCATGATTTTAGAGAATTATTTTAAAGAGATTGCTTAGGAAAAATGCAATACATAATACAATTATTTTAGGAACTGTTTGTCAGTGGATTTGTAGACTTCTCTGTCCCATGTTTATATAAGTAGTCTGATCCTGTCTTTAGGTTGTAAACTGATCTCTCTACTTATGAAACTAGAAGTAATACCTCCCCCTGGCCCCCGCACAGTTAAGTCTGAAAACATTTTCAGAAGGTGGATAATTTCACTCTTCTCAGGGAGGCTAACGAATTGGTTTTACTTAACATCAGCAATTGACTGGGAATCAAAATGTATTCATATGCATTTTAAAGCAAGTATCTTTCCTTCCTTTTTAGAGAAGTCAGGTTTCTGCTGTCTGGTATTAAAATATGGAAATTCTAGGTTGAATGGAAACTCAGAGCTGGTCATTATTTTTTTCTCTCCATTACACTCTGATAATTTAAAAAATAAAGTATAGTGTGTCTTGTTTAGATCATGTGAACTTGCAGAACACAATAAACCATCTTGGTCCTTAGAAGGTGCAGAGTACTTTATAGTTTTACTTCTTTGAGGTTCCTGTTACGAATTCCCATCCTGTGGTGGGAATAAGGACCGCAATAGGATTCCTTGGGGAGGCTTTGCTACTCTTGTGTTTGTTACATGGTTCTATCTGGTGAATTAAAGAGCTTTTGAAATAATAGCATAGAGCTCTGAAATACATGCAGTTTCTTAATGTTTTCCTACATGGTGTTTCCTTCGATGAGTAAATCCAGTGTTGCTCCCTCAGGTCATCATTAACTTGCTTGTGTATTTGGATTAACTAACTTGGCAGCCCCCCAGCGCCTTACTGCAGATTAATAAGACAGCAAGTTTGACCTTGGTTTTTTTTAGTCCTTTCATAACTTTACATGTGACTTTTTTTGCTGATCGTCCATGACTTGTTTTTTCTGATCTGGTCTTTTAAAGAAGACATGCAGTTTCTTGAAAGTGGGGAGAACATTGTGTGCTGATAAATAAGACAGCATGTTTATGGCACATAAACAAACCTGGATATAGATCTTCCCCTCCCTCTGGTGTTAGGCTGATTTGTGTATTCTCTCCTGGAAATACAGGGAAAAAAAATGCATTTTTTCCTTCAGTTTGGAAAGATTCTTCTTTCTAGTGCAAAGAGAGCTGTGGAGACTGAGGGATTTACAATAAACGAGTTTTGGAATATCTGTGTATTGTTTAGCAGTAGCCCAGGGAAATTTTGTCTTTTTATGTTTCAAATTACACCATATTTCACTCTTTCTACAAAGCTAGTTTTGCATCTGTGGCCTACCAAATATCAATGGGCTTAGAAGGTCTTTAAGGATATACAGCAGAGCTGGTAATGCTGGTTTTCCTGCGGTCCAAGTGTAGTGCCTTCTTGCTGCTGGTCTCTGTAGGTGGTGGCAAATGACTGCTGCTGGTTACCGTAAGCTCTGGTGGCAAAGATTTGTGCGATGTTTCACACAGCTCAGGTTCATTCAGCTAATGAACCATGTAGGTGTTGATGATTTGTCATGATAACCTATGTAGTTTTTGTATGAAGACTATGGGGAAACTGTGTTTCTTCACAACCAAATTTGAAAGAATATCACTAAAATTGTTGTCAGGTGCAGATTTTTTTAAGTGAGAATTAACTTTCATAATGTTTCAGTATCTTGTGGTATATGAAGCAAGTGGTGTGGAAATGCAGACGGAAAAGATCATCCTGTCTTCAGAGCAGTGTTTGGAGGGTTTGCAGCAAATAAGGCAAATACATCAGAGAGTAAGGACAAAGTGAATACTCAGTGAGCATGATTTGTCCTGTACAATGAGTGAGATGGGGTATATTTTGAGGAATGGGAAAGGAGGGAGAATGATTACTTATGACTGTAAAATATGGGCTTAGATGTGGGGTAACTCCAGTGCTAACAGAGAACATAGGCTGTTTCAAGACATACTTGGTAGATTTTTACAGGAAGAGCAACCTTCCGCTTCCAAGTTAGATTTTACACTAATACTACTGGATATTGCAGGTGCCTAGCAACGTTTGGAAGTAAACTTGATAGCAAATTCACTGGTCACTTGTTTGCACTGTGTTTTCAGGGCTTTGTGTAGCTGAGGGCCAGGACAATTTTTTTTTTCTTCTCCCATTAGCTTCATACTCTTCCCCCTCGCACACATAAGACTTCATTTTGCAGATTGCCTTAAGCCCACAGGCAAGGGTGGGTTTATTTGGGGTTGAAAGATAAGACAAAAACAGTTAAACATGCCTAGCTGCTTATCACAGACAGTTCTTGCTTATCTTGATCCAGTGAAGAGGCTGAAGAATTGTCACCAGCCTTTGGAGTCCTGCTAAGCCACTTTCAAGAACTGGCTGGTTACCTATAGCAGGGTGGCTGCTTTCTGGTGTTGTCAGGTACAAGAGATAGTGGTTGGGCTGGTCACTACTGGCATTTGGCTCCAGGAATCAAGCTGACCAGCTGATACTGGTGGGTTATCAAACTCCTTGGGTGTCAAAAAGCAAAGGGAAGAGGGTGGTGGCTAGCTCAAACGCAGCCTGTCTCCTTCTCCACCCAGTGTTGAACAGCATGTTTTGGTGCTTTTAATGGTAATGAAGAAGTTACTGAGGGCCTAGTTGGTGTGTGTTATTCTTTTAATCAGAGTTAAATGTACAACTAGAGGCTTCGTTATTTCTAGAGGCTTTTTTTCTTTTTTTGAGTTCCCCCTCACACAGCAGCAGTATAATTTTCATATACTTGTGCATTTTCACGTTGGTAACTATTGCACAAGCACCACTGACATTACTAATAACTTTGATCTTTGACATACTGTAGATTTTATGGCTTTTGTACTAAAAGTGATAGTGTTATCACAGGGTGTTTAGTGAGTTAGATATTCTGCAAACCCTGTTGTTACTGTTGGCTATGACTGTGGGGAGGTTAGAGGCTGGGCCATGCCCGGTGTGGTTATTCTATGTTATTTGAGCACATCAGTACAAAAGAGGTTTTTTGAAAATCACCTATCAACACTGTGTTTTGCTTTGCTTTCTAAGCTAGAACTCCTAGTTCTGATTTTTTTTTTTTTTCCAGTAAGTTTGTAGTTCATGAGGGCCTGAAGAGGTTTTTGCATGTGGCCAGAAGAGGAGGGAGAAGATTAACAACTCTTGTTCATCCTCTTTTGTGTCAACATGTAGGATATATATTCAACACAGAAGCAAACTCTGCTTATATACTTACCTGCACATTTTGTGTGTGATTAACCCTTGTTTTTTGGTGTTTTTTTTAATTTCATTATTATACTTTATCTATTTGTTTTTGTGTACACTCTCTGCTTGAAATAGTGTGATGTAACACTTAAAAAAAAGGTTATTACTTTAGTAAGCTGGGATTGTATTTACAAACTGAGAAATTATAAGTCTCTCTTATTCTGACTTGTTTTCACACTAGAAAACAGTGTGAAAAGAGTTTTCTTTCTTCCTCTCTCCGCCACCTTTATTTCCCAACTAGGGGCAGGGCAGAGGCAATGGCATTGTAGCAGAGACTTTGATGACCAGAGGAGCTGACCTTAGAGAAGCACAGTCTTGGGCTTCAAGAATGTCTTGAGTAACAGTGTATTTAAAACTGAGTTATTTCAAAAGAATTTTTTTTTTTAACCTATGCTTGACATTTAAATGAAGAGAAATTTTCCCTTTGGAAAATTAATTTGAATCTCTAAAGTTTTGGTCAAAACATTAGCCAGGAAAAATCCCACATAAACCTTTTCTCTGATCAGCGCTAATCAAACTTGTTAGTGCATTTGCCTAACAGCAAAGACCACTGGACGTGTGTTGTCATTGTCTCTGTGTTTGGTTGATTTTTTCAGTGGGCTGTTGCGTGCAAGAATTTAGAGTGCACTAAAAAACTCTTCCAGAGTGCTTATGTGCTTTTGTCCTTCCATTTCCTTGCCGATCCCATGCTGATGATGGCTATATTGCTTTAGGTTGAAAGTGGTATTTTGTTTTGTTTCAAACTTGTGAGCTACAAAATGATGAAATATCTTCTGGTATCCACTTAACTTTTAGGGAATTAACTTCCAGGTCCTAATGTTTGTTTAAACTAGTTATGAGTAACAATTACAGTATTTGTGAAAATTAAGTTGCATGTCAAAACCCTCTTAGTATGCTTTAATCATACTGCCATACCTGAAATGAGCTGTGACAGTGATATTTTAGCAAATAATATACCATGAAAAATAGTTATACTCTAATATTTTCCACAAATTTGAAGCCTACCAATGAGTGAGAGAAGAGTAGTTATGAAACTGTATGAAATTTAGACTACATAATGATATTACTATACTGTAAAAACTGACAGTGATGTGAAATTTGGCAGCAAATATTACTGCTGCTTTTGCCCTTCTTTTTATCTTCATGGCTTTTCTTCCTCTCCTCATTCACCACCCTAGTTGAAGGTCATAGCAGATGCAATGGGAAAATTCTGAGCATCATTTTTCTCTATCATGAGGCCAAATTTCCAGATTTTATAGAACAAACTATTGCAGTTAGACTGGCTTTGTCATTGATCAGTAGATTCTGCTGTATATCAATTCTGTTTTTAAGCACAGAGCATTAGTTCAAGAATATTAAGACTGTCAAATTAGAAGTTACATAGACCAGATGGCTAATTGGTTGCTGGAATATGATGATGCTAAGTTTTATATTTCTGATTAAGCTGAGTGTTGTGTGGGAAATGCTAATAGAGTCATGAGTAAGGAGTGGAAGAAATTTGCTTCATTTGCTTTGGGAAGAAACCCAGAATGTTGTCGCTTTTACCATGGGGAAAATGAAACCATATATCAAGGTCCAAAGTACTGTCCTGGGAGCCTGAAAGGCTGAGAATCTTGATCAAAATAGCAGAAAGGGATGTGAAGTGTGAAACTGGAGTCCTTATCTGGAACTCAGACCACTGGAAGATGGAAATATATGATTTCCTATATTCACTATAAATTGCGTCTTGGATCTTGGACATCTTTCCTCTTCAAACTGGCATATGCTTTCTGGTGAGAAGTTTTCACAGATTAACTTCTTTCAATGGGAACAAATTTCTTGGACATTCCTTACAAGACTGTTACAGGTAAAAGTAAGGACTGTCTCAGTCTTGGACATTTTCACTGAAAAAGGAACACAGGTTATCTCCAGGATTAAGGTGTGTTAGTTCCCACTGTAAACCAGGCAATTTACTATGTATTTGTACTTTGAAGTGGCTTAGAAATTCATTTTAGGGAGATCTTTTAAATATCCAATCCATTTTATTCCATGAATTTTCCCTCAACCTAGAAAATGTAACTGGTATCACACTGATCCATCTGGTATAAGGAATGTGTTCTGATGAAGCATGCTATGAAAACTTGTGTTTTGTCCCCTTTGAATTTTTTGTGGTTTCCTCTTATTTTGGGTAAATATTGCCTTTATAGTAAGGAACCAGACCACAAAATCTGTGAAATACTTGTAATTTATCTTCATTAAACAAGCAGAAAATAAGTGCTTTGTTGGCTATTCTGGATTGAGATGTTTTAAAAAAACACCACCTTCATAAAAAGATTGATTGATGAAATACAACTGCAGCAATATTCTGCAGCAATAAATTGCAAATATTTGTTTTAATTGGCACTTCTCTAGTTTCCTAACTTTCTTAAAATTATCAAAATCCAGTTCCTCATTTCTTGTAATTCTAGACAAGATATGTGTTCAACTTAAAGATACGAAGAACACCCCTTCACTGCTAGGAAATTCAGTGGGTTTTCATACCTATTAAGTCATTGTTTATAGATCATGTAATTTCACTTATTAAACACTTTGCAGACAATTATTTCAGCCTTATGTTTACATAATATGAAAATTATCACTTTTACAAGGAAGGGAAATAAAGCTAATTTTAACTATTTTTTTTTTAATCTATCTCAGGTATAATTACAATATTATATATCTTCAAGTTTCATATTAGATTCTTCCTGTATATTTGCTCTTCAAGCAACCAGATGCAGACCTGTGTGTGACATGAGATGAGCACAGCTGCTTTGTTATTACCAAACACAAGATGAAATCCGTGTTGACTTATTTGAAAAGTGCAGGAGCTCCCTCTTCTGGCGTAGAGCGCTTTAAATTGAAAGTTTATGGGAACGTTCTCAATTCTTTACATTTCAAAATAAGGTATTTTTTATACTTACCTGCAGAAGTGTCATTCTGGTATCTTGAAAGTCATGGTAAAATTTGGGTTGGCCCTCAGACGCCCATTTGGATTCTGCTCCGAGTGCAATATCCATGTGTCTATAGCCCTGCTCTGTACTGTCATAGACAGCAGATGTCCCCTCTGTCAGTGTGCTGTTGCTGGTATGGCCATGACAGCAATGGCTACTGTAGGTCTAAGTTGCAATTCCAATATGATCTCTTCACTTAAGTCCCACCTGAGCTTTTCACAGCTGTTAATAGTAATGTGAGTCCTTGGTGGTCACTTGGTACAAAACCCTATAAATCATCATACATTTAGAAAGGAGAAGTGGGGTCTTTCAAGAACACTGAAGGGGCCTTACAGTTGATGTATATATTGACCCCTTTCCTCCCCTCCCATCCATCTAGGGTATGGTAGGAGAGAGGGGGCTTCCTTGCTGTTTGTGTTTGTTCAGTCATTCTTTCATAGCCTCTTCAACATTGCAAATACTCAGAGACATGTTGTAGTTCTGTAGGTATTTGAATTTGGTAGGGCAGCACCTGAGTCTTTCACACGACATCATTCCAAAGGGTAGGAACCTGACTGGAAAAGGTGGCACTGGGGACAGATCTCTTACCTTAGCTATTTAATAAGGAATTGACTGGATTTTTGTTTATTTATTTAATTCTGAGAATGCAGGATGATAAAAAAATACGTATTCAACTGACCTCTATCGGTGTGGTGCCTTTAAATCACTGTCAGAATAGGAGCCAAGAGTGCCAAATGAGTCCTAGCCACTGTTCAGTTCCTTATCTTACCATCTCAAGAATACTAATCAGATTTTTTAAAATGTTTCTATGCTTTTATTTAGCTACACTTGCTGGAGCAGGTATGCTTACTGATTTGTATAGCATCACCTTTGTCATTACCTAATAAATTGCAAGATATGTAAGTTGGAGAGGCCACTATGAATAACAAAAAATGTCAAAGGTTCACTATCAAACTGCTTAGCTCTGATTTATACAGTTTCAGGCAAAATAAGAAAAATACTTTGGTATTTGTAGCAAATGCCAAAATAGAATCAATGCAGTATTGTTCACCTAGTTAAAATTGCAAAATCCAGGAAATGCAAACATTAAGTTTCCAACAGCAACATTAACTTGGACTCTTTGCACACCCTGTGTTTTGCTGGTATACATTAAGACAAAGTAATGTATTAAGCTGTGAGTTTAACAAGAAAAACAGAAAAAATTCTTCATGTAGGTAACACTGCCAAATTTATTTCTGTTACCTTTTGAGTTTATTGACCTTTTATCATTTTAAATTTTTTTTTTCATAAAGATTGAATATGATGGTTTTGGCCAAATGAAGTGAAATCTGAGAGCTTGTCTTCACTGTAGTGTGAACTTGACATACAGTTTACCCCTTGCCTTGAATCTGACTCTTCTTCATCCACCAGAATCTCAGATTTGAATTAAGTGGCTTTTAAACTTGAAAGTATGACTTGAATCTCAAAGGCTGGCACTCCGATTGCAGTGGGAGTGTAACTTAGGCTATATAGGTTGGCAAGACAGAACTTACAATTAATTCTAATAGATCTATTTTCTGCTAATTAAATTTGTACATAATTAAAATGTGCAGAGTGACTGTACTCATAAAGTAAATCAAGCTTAAAGTGTTGCAATAAAGATGAACCCTAACCATATCTCTTTTGAATTATAATGTATAACTTTGGAAACTATATATATGATTGGTTCCAAAATTTTTAGGGACTTTTCCAGATGTTACTGAGCATTGATTGTATGTAAGTCAGCACACAGGAAAGTCCTGCTCTGAGGGTAGTTCCAGTCTGGAGATGGTACAGAACTGCAGGCAGAAAAATCTCTCCATCTGATCTGTTCCTATCTGCAACTGCTTGCGTGTGTCACAAACTTAAGGTTTCTTGCCTGTGTGAACTAGGCTAATCCATGTTCTAGAAGAAGGGGAAGAGCATTAAAGGAGATATTTGAAGAGTACTAAAGCAAGGACTTGCTGGTCAAGAATAGATTTGGGAAAGTGAATCTAGTTTTCAAAAGCAATGGTGTGAAAAATAGGGTCATTAGGGCTGCGGCAGCGGTGGGACAGTAGTGGAAATAGAGACAGGAGAAAGCAAAAACCGTAAGGGAAATAAAAGCAAAGTGTCAGGAGGTGGGGATGTTTGTAAAGAGAGGGGTAAAAGCAAGTTTTTTTTTAGTGGAGGATCATGAATTCATGACAAGGATAGTGAGTACAGAGCAGTGTCACCCAGGGAAAGGGTAAGATGGATATAGATATGAAACGAGAAACTGCAAGGTGGAATTGGGACAGCAAGGTCTGAGAGGGGGGAGCTTCACTCCTGGAAAGAGGGAAATGGAGAAAATTAAGGTAATGAAAAGAAAAACTGGAAGGGAGTGTGTCCTGGGTGACAAGTCACACAGTGGGCTTGATGCAGTGGTGTTCCCAGAGCTTGCGAAGGAGGCAGAGGAGGAGGGAAGGGTGTGAAGCAGGAGGTGAGCTTTGCAGTGGCATTTGGGAGTTAGATGGAATTGAGAATACAAGGACAAAGAATGACCACAGGGAGCTTCCACGGAGAAACAGAAGACTGCAAGGAGTGTCTGGTGTGCTTGTACCAGCAGTGCAGAGGCTCAGGAACATGTCATTGTTGGGCTATTCAGCTTCACCTTTGTTTTCTTCTACAAACTTAGCATCCCAGAGAAATTTGGCTTGCAAAGCTTGTAAAGTTCTGGAAATCAAATACCCATACTTCCTCTGACTAGCTCTTTGTCCATATGTGGTATTTTGTTTTTACTGTGCACATGTACATGTAAAGAAGTTTTTTGTTACTTACACTCAAGAAGCAACTAATAAATTACCACTTAATAAATTGAAACTTTTTCCAAAATTGAGCTAAAGGCATATACTTTTCAGGTTGCTTGTATTAAATTTTAAAACTTCACATTAAAGAAAGCAATCTGAAACTGATTAAAATTATTTTAGTGAGGTTTTTTTTGATAAAAACATATGTTAAGACAGTGGGGTTTATTCTGCTTTTGCTCTCGGAAGAAAGAATACATATTGTTTAATTATTCATTCATTCATCTCTTCCCTTTACTCCTCTTCTATCAAGAAAGTAAATCATTGCATTTTGACAGAAGTGGATTATGGAAAGTTACGCTGAACAAAGGAAAAGTGTTCAGAAGATTAGTTAATCTGAAAGAGAAGGGGTGGTTAAAACGTCTGTAATAAAATATGGAAGCATTGTAAAATATTTGCGTCTTATTTGGCTCTAGAGGTGTACAAAATTTTGAATTTGAAAAATAACATTCTAACATTCTAGGGGATGTTTCTGACTTTGAAATAATAGGTTTTGAATATTTATGTATTTCTGAGGGTGATTTTTGGACATGGTTGTTTAACAGACCCCAGAATTGGTGCATGCAAGTTTTGTTGAGCCACAGGACTGTGAAGTAAATTATGCTGTCGACACAAATACTTGGCTAAAATATTTAAATAAATCAATTAAATAGTTACTGTTCTATGAAGCATGGCCTTAATCCTAGTTTTATTTCTATCAGAGATTTTTCCATCAGCTTTTGTAGATGGGGGATCAAACTGCATTATACTACTATTAACATATGGAGTGTATTTCTAAAATTGGAGTATCAGAGCCCTTTGATGCAAAGCATGTGTAATTGTCTGTTAAGGAGTGTTGAGGTTATCAGATGACTCATTGTAGCATGTTTTGCTGAACTTTCTCATTTATAGAAAATGTTAACATTGTCAATTTTTTCAGTGTTTTGGGGGGCTGGTAAGGTTTATCATTTACTGTAGTTACTTTCAGTTTTCAAACAGACTGTCAAGAACAAAACTGTTTGTGCAGGTAATCAATGAAAAGGCTGTGGTACCTGCTGACAGGTATTTTTCAAGAAAAGGAATGGTTTGTAGCTAGGGGAAAAAGTGTTAAAAGAGTGCCCTAAGCAGTAACTCAAAACGAAAGAGCAACCTTTGATCTGAGACATAGTTTAGGTCACATTTTAATGAATAGCTTTATTAAACTAGTTCATTAAACTAATATTATTCTGTCAGTTGGCACATTTTATTTGCAGAAAATTGGATCTGTCTAAGGCTATCTGACACTGACTACAGTGATGCTGTTTTAAATCAAACTGGTAGCTTTAGCATATGTATTTGAAGGAGTGTTTTCATGCATTTAAAAGAATGCGCTCAATTCCAACATTGACATTTAAGATCTGAGTCTGGACAGAGCTCATGTAGGGATTTTTGTGTTAAAGACAGGGAAGGTGCAGGTTGCAAACAGTCTTGCCACTTTTGTAATATTGCTGCTTATTGAGTGTATTTCACTTGTAGCATGGCTATGTTTTAAGGCAGCAAGGATCTGTCTAAAACTTTTAATGTACAATAGGTTATAATTAATATATAAATTAATAACTATACCTACAATATATTTTATATTTTAATATATTCTATATTTTATTTCTATTTTTGTTCTATGTTAGGATTGACTCGTTGAAAGCATGTACTTCACAGCTGTATTTAGAGAGGGTTCAGATAAAGGTGGTATCTAGGTAAACAGGTTTTGTGTTATGGTCCCCATCTGGGTGAAGGAATATCATGGGGGGAAAACAGTCTGGAAGAAGAAAATTGGGATATCAATTTCAGTGTTGCTGTCAGAGTGTCTAGGTAAGTGAGATTTTTCCAGTTGACACAGGATTAAGCTCTTCAGGAGGAGGAACCTATTTATTGCTGAAGTTGTGAAGGAAGCAGATCTTATACTGTGGTCTCTTTTCCCTCTCCTGCCTGTTTTCTGAGCCCTTTGAACAAATTCAGTCAAACATCACAGAGAAGATCTTAATATATGAGTTTTTGGCATGTTTTTGGAAAGGGGTGGTCAGGTAGTGATTGGAGTTGTGTGTCTTCTGTTAATGATCCAGTGAGGGAGAGGTCTAGTGGGAGCTCATCCTTGATGAGGAAGAGAATTAAATTATAAAGGCCCAAACATGTAGCCTAGACACCACAGTCACGAAGGCCATTGGAAATCAGCCTTGCTTTGTTCTGGTGTTGATCAAACTGCTTGTTATAGTAAGACCTGAGCACTCTTGGAAATAACCACCAAAGACTAATGAGGATTCATTTCTAATGTCTTAATGTTTTTCAGCACATGACTTCTTCAATGCTTGTTTTAATAGTAGTTGTAGGTTTTATTGTTTTTTCTCCATCTGTAAAAATTTTCCAGTAAGTAGAAACCAGAGAGATGTCTCTTCTGATGCTTTGGGGCTTCACAGTTAAATTTGAGCCATGGAAGTACAAGGCACACACCAAGATATCATGAGTTCAGAGTATGTTTTTTCCAAACTGAGTATTTGTTAAAGATGTCCCTACAAACGTATAAATTAAGTCAAGCAGTTATACGTTCTCAATGGCTGCTTAAGAGTGTCTAAATTGTCATCTATTATTCTCAAAGCCTTTAACAAAGTGAGGTTGTTTCTAACATCCCTGTGGTGTAAGCTAAAAATTTATGTAAGCTAAACAAAATGGAGAACGCTGGTAGAACATTGTACAGAAAAATATTATGCAGAAGCCTTAAATTCTTCTGATGGCTGAAGATTGATATGATGGCAAGACCAGGAAAAAGTTAGTGAAGGCAGCTGTTCTTTTCAATTTGGGACAGTCCATGTTCTCTATGTTGGTGAATTAGTTAATAAAATTTGGTAGTTGCCATAGATATTCCTTCTTCTTTTTTTTTTTTTTTTTAATTGGACGCTATACCCAGAGTTTTTTGCCACTCTTTTCATTTCCATTATACGCACAGCTGAGTGAGTCAGAGGTAGCTTCTTCCTTCTGCAGTGTGTTTGAAGTCCCATCACGTTTGTATGCTGTGTCTTCTATGCAGTAATTCCAGTTCAAGATTTTTTGAAGGTTCCTGTTGACAACATGCATGTACTGCCTGTAAGGGTGGCTGAACAGCTTTGGAAGCCTGTCAGGAGCTGCAAACAGGTTCCAGTAGCCTGTCGGAGACCCTGTGATTGAGGAGGTAGAAACTTCCTCAGAAGAGTTTAAGGATTCAATAGATCTCCTTACATTACAACTTCCAAAAGAGTAGACTACCATTTTCAATTCAGATTTTGTCTACCCAAACAGATTTACTTCTCCCAGTCTAGAAAACCTCCTTCAGCAATTTCCTGTGCTGACTACGTTTTGGAGACTTGTATACATGTCCCTAGTCATTCAATTACTTGAGGCCCCATGATGAATACAAGACTGAATGGCTGTCAAATTTCCTGTCTCCACATGAAATCTCTATCTGGTAGTTCAAATACCATTTGCAGGCGTGCTGGTTTAGTTCTGGAAATCAAGGTTATAGTCTTTATAACTGTAGCATCCTTTAGAAAAACAGGTTGGGTGTTTCTTGTATCAAGCAACCTGGTTTTATGGTGTCCGCAACACCCCCCCACCCTGCTGATTTGTAACATGGCTAGGTTCATAGCTTTTTATGTTTTTACCTGTTATAAATCAGTCAAAAGTGTTCAGCCTGCTTTTTAAATGTGAAGAAAATCAACGTATATTCGTTAAAGTGCCAAAAATAGTAAGTAACTTGTAAAATAACCTTTCAGAAATAAACACTATGCAGTTTATTGGGGTTTGGACGGGGAGTCAAAGCTAGAACCAAGACTTCATGTATGCTGTCTCCAAATGCGTGATGCTTGCCATAAAGACAAATTTGAATCCGTTTTCCTTACCTCATCTTTTGTAGAAAAATAAACTTGACTAAAATAAAACATATGCATGACTAGCGGAGTCCCTTCCATTCAAAAGCAACAGAGGATGCTAGAAAGAAGCTACTGCAGCTCAAGTTACGTGGAGGGCTGTTCATCTTGGCAGCCTTCAGTTGCCTCCCACCCTCTTGTTTTACCTGACTGCCTCTGTCCATGGTTACCAGTCCTCCTGTAGTGACAGCATGGGGGATCGGGAGCAAGACCTATCCCCCCGCGCCTTGGTACGGGGCCTCTCTTGCTTGTGGGATACGCGGAGAAATGGTCGCCTTGGAGAGCTGTAATTCTAGGATTTTGCAGTTTGGGAAGTTGTTCCCAGGAGGCTTCTGCCCCGCTCCTGGCTATTTATAACTGGGGGCTTTGGCGCCCCAGTAAGTTGTGTCACCTTAATGAGCTTGGCAGTGAAGCTAACTAGAAGTGCGTCTGGCTCGGTGAGTGGGTATGGGTTGTAGAGTGTGCCGGAGTTACCGGTGGGTAGGGAAACGTTTCTGTCCCTCCTGCAGCCATCTCATGTTACGTTTCTTTTACTACCTGTCGTTCATCCGGAAAGCCCCAGGCCTAGAAACGTCCATCATTATGCAAGTAAATACAGGGAGAAACAATGAATTAATAATTAACTGTCCTCCAGTTTCGACTCATTGTTTGATATTTTAAAGAATTAAAAGCAGAAGTAAGTAAAGCGCCTTCATCCCGTTGGCGGAGCTCCTTTTTGCACGGCCAGTGTGGTGTAGTAGTAGTGTGGCGTAGTAGTAGTGGTGTGGTGGGGGGCTGTGTAGGTGGGACCCTCCTGAGGCGAGGCGAGGCGAGGCGAGGCGAGGCTCCCGCCCCCCGCCGCCGCCCCCCCCCCCCCCGCTGCCGCCGCTAGGTGTCAGTCGCGGCGCGGCAGCCGCGCGGGGGGCTCGGGGCCCGGTGGAAAGCGCGCGGCGTGTCGGCGGGAGCGCACGTCCGTCGGTGTTTCCACACGGCGGGTGCCAGCAGAACCCGATACAGTGTGATATATAGAAGCAAGGTACGACTGGAATAATGAAATTTCAAAAATAAGCCCTTTTTAAAGGCTGGTTGTAACAGTCCTGCTGGGTATTGTAAATGCCTCAGGTGCACTTGATACTGCTGTTACGTTCCTGGCGTTGGCTTCTAATTTTTATGGAAAGATGGATTGAACTTCAATTTAAGAATATTCGGTAATCCCTCTCAGGACATACTGTAACAGCTGGTATTTCTGTGTTGCAGCAAATCGATTCCATACAGCAGTCAGCAATGCCTATGGCTGGGCTCCGGCAAAAACTTCCAAAGCATTTTAAATAAAGTGAGCCAAAGAAAATAACATCATCACTGCAAAAATGTAGCTTAATTTGCAAGTTTGAAAAAAAAAAAAAAATCGCTGTTCCATTCCAGCAAAATATTAAGCATTTTACTGGTAAGGATTTCATCAGGTCATTTATTTTTCATTAATATATATTTAGGATCTGGGGGGAATAACTTTATGCCGTATATAAGTTTCTTAAATAATAAGGAGCTTGCAATTTTTTCTATATTGAATGATTTACTGTGAAATAAAGAAAAATAGAGAAACTGATCAAGTTTCAATACATGACATGTATGTAGATCAACAAGACCTTCCACCTTTCGCAGTGAACTTTCTTAAGGAACATGAATTTCTGATTAATGATAATGCACCTATAATGAGAACACCTTGCATGTTTTTGGTTTTTTTCTTAATAGAGGAAAGTACTTTAAGCTGCATATAAATGAAAGATGTCCCATTAATGGTAAATAACGTTTTAACCAGTTTCTTACATCTGTGAAAACCATCCTTTGTACAGCTGTAGTGGTGTGCTCATGCTGGGGACTGTAAGTGAGCTTAGAATGTGACTTCTGCTTTATGGTGCTTGTATGTGTTAAAAAGAAAACAAGCAAAATTAATGCAAAGTGAATATGTTCCTTCTTAATTGGTACAGCGCGTCCTTGCCACAATGTCTTTTTTTTTTTTTTTTCTCCTTTTAAACTGCACCCTGGCTAGCTTTCCATATAGATGTTTTACAACTTTGTCATCATAAGATGAGCTTTCACTCTGAAATACTTAACTTCCTTATCTCTGTTTTAAATTTTAAGCTGATGGACTTTGTGCTGATTTGATGAATGTCAAAATATTTTTTTGGAAGCTGATGCTTTTTAAGTGAAAACTTTTACTTTTTTTCTTCACCACAAACTTTTATAACTAAAAAAAAAAACAAACCCCAAACCCTAAAACAATATTAATAGATAGGTTTTTAAGTTTTACTTGGTCCTTTTCATCATAGAAGAAGTTATCCAGGGCTGTAACTTCTGTTGTATTTGCCTTCTTAAAAAAAACAAAGCAGATTCACTGGAGTTTGAAAGCTGACATGCAAAATCTTCGGGTAAGCGCTTAGGGGAGGAAAAAAAAAGAACTTTAATAAGTTGCCAGTCTATTTAAACTATAGGCTTGTGCCTAGGGACAAGTTAACAACTGGCTTATATCTAATAATTGATTTAAAACTTACTAAAGAAAATCTTGTGGATGGCCCTTCATATGTTGCAATACTTTTAGCAATGTGGGGATTTTTTTTTTTGTGAAAAACAAAATTTTGAACAGTGTACAGTGTTTACAGCACCTGTATATTACTCTTCGACAAGACTGTTGCCAAGTACAAATGTGTCCAAAATATGCACTTTCAGAGCCAAGATGACTTCAAAAGTCATTCTGATTAATATGAATGTGTTTAAAAAAACCCGAACAAAACCAACAAAAACCAAACCAGCAGCAGCAGCAGCAAAATGCTATTCTGTTTATTTTCTTATGCTAAAGCAGAACTATGCTGCTTTCTTTCTTCAAGGATCCTTTCTGTTTACTGAAATCTGGAGAAAACCCTTGTTTTCTGTTAGTTTCTACTTCCCCTTCTCCCTTCCTTCTCCTTGCAAACACATCAGCCCCTGCCCTGCTATTAGTAAACATTTCCAGTCTTAACTCTGAATTTCTTTTCACAAGTTGGTGTTCCAGTTTCATATTTTAACATACTCGAATTTAAATATGTTCATTTCCATTTGAAATTGGTTTTTACTTTTGTTACATTTGCTCTGAATTTTCCTCAAGAACTGGTTGAGAGACCCCAAATTTAGTATCAGTAGGCCTATGCAATTATTAAAAAATGTTTTTTAAAAAATACTGACTTTGTACTAATGAATTACAGAAAAATTCCTTACATCTGCATGATAATGGCTCAAGTAAACTCCATGAATCAAACTGCTGTTTACCTTAGAGAAGTGTTTGCCCCAGTCCTGCTTTTTTACAACTTCAGTTAAAATTTAGATTATATTTCCAGATTACAAATTAAGATTGCATGTCAGATTTTAAATGAACTGAAAACAATTGAAAGGAGGTTAAGTAGAAACACTGAATAAATTACTATGGTACCAAGCAATTTTTTTTTTCTGGGATCAGTAGTAGCAAAATTTGAGTGACTTAAATTATTCACTGTTTTAATAAAATAACCCTAGACTTTATTTCCAAAATACCTGACATGCTAGAGTTAAGAGTTTAATTTACATGAGAGAAATGTGTTAAATTATTTTTACAGCAGAATGGAATTATAGGCTGGACTGAAGAAAACAAAACTTGTTTTACGGACTGGGGGGGGGAGAGAATCTTAACAGTCATAAAGAAATACAAAGCACTTTGTTTTGAGAGTCTTAAATCAAAAACTTATTTTGTGATAATGATTGGATTTGGTTAGCTGCAGTAATTTACAGTTTAACAACATTCTTAATTGTAAAATTCTGTTTCTCTTCTTTCTAGGAGAAATTGGGAGATAGCATAAATCTTTGTAGACAACTTGGCTGCAAGCAGTTAAACTGAAATTAACTTCTGCCTTCTGGCTGCAGAGTGCTAGTCTGACGTTCCTGTGTGATACTCTGCAGACTAAATCATGCCAGCGTTATCAACTGGATCTGGAAGTGACACAGGTACGCAAGCCAAGGAGGACTGCATGTTTCCTCCAGATCTTATTTGTTAAGTCTACAGTCTCTATTTAAAGAAATCATCAAATAAGATAATCAATTATGGTCTCAACAGATGCTTAATTTAAGACTTTAAACATAACCTTTTCTCCCTGAAGTTAATTCAGATATATGAAACACCACAGATAAAATAAATTTTTAAAAGTCCCACCACCACCTTCTGCCCCTCCATTCCCAACCCTCAAAAAAGAACTCCAAACGGATATTATATATGGATCTGAAGAATTTGAATTCACCTCTGAGCATGGTTCCTACAATGTTAACTTGAAAAAAGAGGAAAAAATAAAAGATGATATCATACATGCCTTAATATTTGCACCAGTCTAGACTATCCCCTCTGTGAGTTACAGTTATCAGTGGAGTTATTTCTGAACACAGACTATTTAGTTTTGACACTTCTTTAACAAATTAGGAGAAGAAAAATACTGTCTCAAGTTCTCTTCCTTCCCTTGCCTTCCACGTCAGAGTCCAGTTCCTATCACTGACTGCAGGCAGTGGGAGTGCAGATATGTAGCTTTCCATAGTTTTCACCTTCTTTGTCACAATATTAGGCTGTATTTAAAGGTTAAATCTCATGTTGCTGTTATGCATGGATTCTCTCTATCTGCCAATATTTTTGTCCCTGTTTTAGGGACAACTAAAGTTAGTATTTTTGCTTGAGGGTGTTTGGTAAATAGGTGATCTGGCTGAGGTTACAATACAAAGATCCCTGCTTTCCACCCCTGTGCTTGTTATTCTAGATCATACAGTTTTATGCACGAGAAGTAACAGCAGGATTTTGAAAACGAAGAGGGAGATTTCAAGTCAGGAATCCAAAAAAAATATGTATATAAGGAATTGCATTTGATTCTTAGGTTAAATAGACCTTTCAGTGCAGTGATTTCCTCCCCCCCCCCCCCCAATCCATGTAAAATTTCTCTTAGATTAAAAGATTAATCTTTAGAGTTGTGTGTGTGTGTTTATTACCATGGGGAAGGAGGGTTGTGTTTGGTTTTATTTGCTTTTTTTGTCTCCTCATTCCTCTGTTTAAGGGATTTGACTATCATCTTGCCAAACCCTACCTCTACATACCTTTTTTCTCTCCCCTCCCCCATGGAAATAAGTGCATTTGAAGCTGTTTAGTATGCTAAAGCTGAATTTTGGAAGATTTGTCAGGGTCCAGCCTGGGCTGTTTTTCCACTCTGGATCTTTGCTTTCTTTATCACACAACCTTGTGTGTCTGTCCAAAACCTGCCTTTTTTTTTTTTTTTTTTTTTTTTTTTAAGTTATTACTTGGCCAAATGCATTCTGACATTTCAGAAGTCTCAAGAACATGTTGAGGTGAACAGCAGGGGGATATGTGATGACTGCTGCCTGATGCTGACAGTTTTGCTTGTTTTATTGTTTAAAGAACGTTAATATGTCCAAAAGTAATAGTCATGGACATATTCTCTGAATAAAGAAAGAAAAGGGCTCCAAAAAGTAGGGAAAAAAATCCTGATTTTAAAACTGTGTGTGTTTAAAATGTCTCTAAAAACATGTTTTACTGTGCTATTTAATGCATATGATGCTCCAAATACACCTTTAATAATTATGGTATGCGATAAAGCTCAACTATCTCTGTTCTCCCAGGAAATATATAGTAAAATATGATATGCACCATTAATATCTTGCTGTTAAATAATACTGCTTGTTAAATCCAATTTGTTTTCTGCTGCAAGTTGTAAATTGTTTCCTTAAATAAAAATTCGTATTTGGAGGGAAAAGAGAATTATTTGTTTTCTTCTACTTTAAGTATTTCCTGATGCAGATGATAGGTATTTAAGTATTTTTTGAATGATTACATCAAACTGTGCTTTCTCTCCTGGTTATAATACAGGTGGTTTCTAATCAGAGCCCTGTTTTTCTGCTATTACTCTGACTCTTAGATTAAAAAAAGAGAAATACAGAAAAATTTGGATTTTCTTACCTCTGTTGTTCCTTGGTGGGTAGACCAGTTTTCCTCTTGCCCTGCCTGCATAAACTGGTGTTGTGACATGTAATGAGTTGAAACTGCTGTAGTCCATGAGAGGACTGTCTGGGATGCTGTGAAGTTAGCAAGTCACTTAGTGGGAACCTAACAAAAATGCACCTTTAGAGTAGGGATGCAACTTCATTTAGTCTGTCTGCTAAGGCTCTATTTTATTAATGCATTCAAACAAAACCCCAACCTAGCTTATTTTTGTGTCTGCTATATCCTGGTGTAGTAAAAGTAAACCTGGATTTAAAAATGAGTGAAAGAATTCATTGAGGACTAGTAAATAGAAATGCATCATCTGTGAATATCGGAAAGTTGCCAAGTCATGGACTATTGGAAGCTCGGACACTAGTATGGAAACACTGATTTTTTTTATTATTATTTTTTTTATTTTTGTATTATAGTCTTAGGCATCAGACCACTGTTAAAGCAGGATAGTGTTCATGATGGGCCACATCTGATCAGACTAAATCTTGACCTACTTGTGTTAATTTTACATTGCTTTTACTTTGTCAACAGACTTTATTAGGGATGTCACCATGTCCTTGCAGCTGCTTCCTTCAAATACTTACATGTGCTTTTGTTATACCACTTTTTAACCTGTATATTCTTCTGAACACAAACCATGCCTCTTAAATCTGTTTTGAGAGGCATTTGCCAGACTTTAAACTATGATAAATCAAAAGCATGGCTACAATATTTGCAATCTTTTGTTTAAAACATTTGTTTTAATTAATTTAGCTTCATCAAGTGACTTTGAAATCAAACTTACACCTTAGCAGTCTGATCTGGCTTCTTAACTTTAAGACAGAGGAGAAAGGCCTGTGTGCACATGCTTCTTTCTCTTCCACTCTCCATTAGCCATGTAGAAACCCTATTTTTATATTAATATAATAAAAATAATAAAAATTACTTGTTGTTTGACATGTGCATGATTCTGCTCCTCCCTCGAGGTGTATAGTCCTGTCAGTGTCAGGTCAAAGTTATCTTAAAGCAACCATCTTGAACGGAAGGCTGAGCTCCTGCCTGAGGCTGCATCTGAAGCTTTAAGTATTTTCTGTGTTGCAAAAGTCTGCTTGAACTCTGTGTGTAAGCCCATCAAATAGAGTTTGAAGACTGAGCAAGACGACTTGCACTTTTGCAGGTAAAGCAAGTTTGCAAGACCTGGCATTCACTTATCTGATATATTTAGGAAGATTTAACTTTGTAGTTCTGGCTTCACAGTAGTTGATGGCAGCTTCATTGCTGACTTTGGTGGAGCCAAAATGACATCATTATGCTTTAAATGTTGTTTTAGTGTGAAAAACATCGTAAAATTGTTACAGATTTCTTTCCTCTCAACCCTGTATCAAGCTTGCTTAGCTGAGGAGTTTAAAAATGCTTTTCTGTTTGTCCTTAAAAACTAGTGCGTGAATGTGCAAAGCAGACTTGGTGGTTTTGATTCATGTATTGTCAGTGGGAAAATCATATTTATGGGCCAAGTTTGGCCACCAAGTAAAACTGTATGAGATTGCTTAAATATAATGAAAGTCAGAAGCAGTTCTTGAATTTGAATATTGTAAATTACAGAAAGAAAAAATGTGCAGGGCTTACATTAGTTTCTTCTTGAGTACATATAGGAGCTAATGCTATGCCAGATAGTGGAGTTTTTTTCAGTATTACAAGCCTGTAAAACTGAATACATGGTAGTTTTTTAAATTAAAAAAACGCAACACATTTGTTACTAATGTAATTGTAAATTCACATGGCCTTTAAAATATTCCCGGTTTTAGTGTTTTCTTCTGTATTTTGTAATAATACAAAATAAAGATATGAAATTAGTTCTAAAAGTTAGGTATTTTTCCAAACTGCATTTTTAGTAGTATATTCTGTGATTCTTTAAGAATTATCTCTACCTCTGAAGCTGCATGCTGTTGATGTGGATGTACTGAATACTAGTAGAAGTATTTTGCTAGAATATTCTGTTGATATGATAGCTCCATGGACCATATGGATTACCTCGCAGGGAAGTGAGACCACTGCAAGCAATGTAAAGTTCAAAGATGATTTTGCAATCATATGAACACCGAAAGATGCTATCCTTGCTTTTACTGTTTTCATATAGATGTCTTCCCTTTATTTACTACTAATGCATTTTAATCAGCTTGCCAGTTTTAACATAATCTATTCTAAGAATGCTTGATAATGAAAAGGATAAAAAGGTAGAGAGAAAAAAAAAAGAAACAGAAATGACATGAAGAAAAAGCTGAGTAGTTGGCTGAGCTGAGAGGGGGACATCAGAAACATCTGTAGGGGAAGAAGGACAAATTAAGCTGAAGTGGCTAAAGATTTCAGCCTTTTAAACCAGTTTTCAGAATGAGGAGGGAGATAGAAATCAGGCAGTTCTATTTTTACAGCCCGTTTAAAAAAATGTAATAACATAAAATGGTGGCCAAAGGTCTGGTTCATTGTCATGAGATGAAGAGAAAGGGAATTTAGGAGAGTGATGAAGGAAAGATTTCTGGGAGTAGCTCTTCCGTTGGAGCCTGCCAGGGTGAAGGCTTGCAGGGCAATTGAATCCTGCTCCAAACTGTCTCTGCTTCCCTGCTGATGTGCCGCAGTGGAAACGGAGCAAGTGGAAAGCCTTCGCTCGCCTGCTTCACACCATTGCTTACGACTTAGGCATAGGTGTGCTGCCGCAAGTGTAGTATGTAAATGCCTTTGGCTGCATCGTGATTTCAAGGCTACTTAAATTTCTCACCAAGTTGAAATGCACAGATATGGCTAGATTTTCATGAAAACTGATATGCTAGCTGAGGCAAAATTTATACAGAATTAATAAATAGAGCCAATATTTTATCGTGCATTCTTGAATTCTCCCCATCTCCAGCTGCCAGAGGCATTAAATGGCTTGTAGGCTAACGTGAATATGAAAGATTTGGGAAAGTATGAGACATATGGCTAGCTTTAATTGCTATCATATTTAATTTTTAAAAATACAACTTGCTGGTGTTGGAAAGGGTATTTATTTTGGTATCAACATATTTATGGTGACTGTTGGAATACTTGTTCAAAGTGGAATGAAATTTCTCTAAACTGTTCTGGTTTGGGTTAATATTTTATGTTACGGTAGACTGATTCAGCAGTGTGGAATCAGAAAATGTGTGCAATTATATTTACTGATGGTAAACTCTTTAAAACTGTTACAGTTCTTGGACACAAATGTAAATTTAAATGGTCTGGCAGCTGCAACAATTTTTACTCAATTTTTTTTTTTTTTGTGAGCAATGTGTAGTTTTGCAGTAAATTTGAAAGTACGACAGCCTATATTGTTTCTAACCAGAGGCTTAAATGTATAGCTATGTATGTTGGACCAAAAGCTGTAATTACACAAATGGTTGACAGTTCCTAGTGATGCCAGATGTCTTTTGCCAAGAGCAGACTGCCATGCTGTACCGTTCAAGTGTAGCTGTGCCAGCATCCAGGTTAGCTAGCAGACTGTATGTATCGTGTGCATTTGCTGTCAGATGAAAGGTTCTGTGGCTTCTCAGCCCAATTTCACATCAAGTATTGGCTGATTTAATAAAACAAAAGCTGTTAATTTGAGGGAAATTTAGTACTACTAAGAGATAGTGAGAAGCTTCCCTGCTAGCTGTTAGTTGCCTTGCTGTGGAGCACAGGGGTTCAAATATGATTTTGTGTTTAAAATAACAGATTGGTTTGAAAAAAAAAAAAAAACAAAAAACAAACAACAAAAAATCCCCTCAATGTAGCATATTAATCTTAGGAATAAACTATGAAATAGTTTAATTATTTCAAATAGTTTAATTTTCTAAAGTTATTTTCAAGATAAGATGATGATGTACTTGACCCTTTAAACTTTTGTATATTCCTATATACCTCTATAGAGTTGTATATCAAGTGTATGTGGCTGTATATATGACTGATTGATGTAATGGCATAACTTGTTTTGAGTGTCAAATTTTGAACTCAGTCATACAGTGAATCACAACACTGAAATAATATGCTGGCATGTTTTGGGGCATCAGTACTGCCTAGGATTGTAGGACTTTTCCTTCTACTCTCAAGACACAACATGAAAGGTTGAGATATGTGGTAATCAAATGGTGTTTCCAGTAGTTTTAGGCACAATAAGTTGAAAATAGTCTTGACTTCTGTTGTTAGAAATCTTTATTCGGTCTCTTAATGCGATATTGTGTCCTCCTTTTGCAGATGTAAAATGCTACTTTCAGTATTCCTTGCCACCCCTCCCCAGTGCCAAGTGTCTTAACATTGCAAACTGTGACTAAAGAGTTAAACATGGCAAGCATGCCCAGTGACATCCTAGTGCTGGAATGAGGTTTTTTTCCTGACTGACTGCCAGGTACTTGCTATTGCCTTCTCTAGTGTTGATGAAGATCTAGATAGAAATCCTAAAGACTCACCAAGTTGATGTCTATACAAAGGACCAGTCAATTAGTCAAGGTTATTCAAGGTGTCGTAGTATGCAGGCTTTGTTGGAGGAGCCAAGAGTTTTCGAAAAAAATATGAATGTCAGATCTTTGTATGAGCTTTCCACAAGCTGCTTATTAATTTGTGCTTGATAGGTCACTTTAAATCAGTTTTATGTATGTGTTGCTCTTGCAGATGATAGGAGAGCTTTCGAATACTCGTGAAAGTACATTTTATGAACTTTGAAAGTATCTTTGTTGATACAGCGTTTAGTAACTACATTTTGAGGGGTTTCGATTTTGAAGCAGCTTTGATGAGCTGTACAAGCAAGAACTCTGCAGCAACGGTGTTGCCCTGTATGAATGCAAGTAGGGATCAACTGTTTAACTCGCATCAGAACATAAAGGTATGTGGTATGCTAAATCTGAAATACACATGTTGAGACAAATCCTAAAAGACCAATAACTGTTTCAAACAACTGCGGATTCTTTAGCTCTGTGAGCCAAGTTCCAAAACTAAAGACTTTTCCATTTTGAAGGAAATAATATTTTTAAAAGTGGTGGGCTTAAATGATTGCTCGCTTTCAACATTTTCTGTCATAATGTTGTTTTAAGGTGGGTTAACAAATTACTGTAGCTTGGAGGAATAAAAATTTGGTACAACTTTTAAGTTAAAAGGCTGTATTACCCTTGGTGAGTATGTAATCTTGTACTTTGAGGACACTTACAGCAAAATTCTTGTTTTCATTAGGAAAAAAAGAGCATTGACATTTCTATTTCTGTGCCATCCATAAGGATTTCAGCAGTTTACTTTTTTCGTGAATTTGCGAATAAATCAAAGCAGATATTTTTTCAAAGATGCTGATCACTCAAATGTCATGATTATCTAGTTACTCAGTATTCTGTACCTTTGAAAATTAGGTTAATCCTTTTTTAAAACACTAAACTGCAAAATTAAAAAAAGGTACATGCTGGAATGAGTTAATCACTCTGGTTCTGCAAAGAAAAATTGTTAGTCTTTAACATTTTGCAGTGTCAGGAAGCCCATATATTCAGTGGAATTACTTAAGAGAACATAAAAAAGAACTATTTGTAGCACGTAAACTTGAGCACATAGTGGTCCTTTTACAACTGGAGTCTGATAGGACAGTGCAGTATGTCTATCCTAATGCATATGTGTACTGCATATGTTTTTATTTGAACCTGTGCATAAATACTGATCTCAAACTTCAGAATGAAGTAATTTTCAATATTTGTGTTAGTGACTGATTTTATTATGCAGCAGCGAGGATGTCAGAATGAGTATTTCTGCTGCAATGCTGTTTGCTTTTGTGTAAGGCAAGTGTCGTCTGAGCCTTTATAGAACTGTAAAGTACAGTTCAAATGTGAAAAAATGTCAGCTTGTTATAAATGGCAGCAAATGGTGCTGATTATTTTACCTTTGACAAAGTGGAAAATTTAAAGGCTGGTGTGTCCCATTTTATTAATACAATAAAATTTTACAGTGTTGTTCTGGGCTTAGATATATGTTCTTTAGTGTTTATTATCCCTCAGTTACTGTAAAAAATTTTGATTTGAAGTCTGGCATCATTGTTCAGAATGCTAATTCAGGAAACTAATTAACATATGAAAGCAAATGCACATCCATTTGTCTCCATTTCTTTCCTTACGCTAACCAAAACAAAGTTGGTGTTTTCTTGTAATATGCAAGAGCGATGGAACGCAGAGACCATATTTTTTATCATTTAGCACTAGTTTATAGCTTCCACAGACTTGTCCTAATAATGAAGCTATGAAGGATATGACAAGAATGGTGATATTAAATTTCTCTAGACTAACAGTAAATTTTTCCATTCTGATGTCAAGAATGTAGAGCATCTGGAATCTGCAGTGTGAGTGGTTCAGTACGGGAACACTTTCATCAATTGCTTAGCCATTTATTCTCCTCCTAGGAACAAGCAGTCTTCTATAGAATATAACACTACGAAGGAA
This sequence comes from Haliaeetus albicilla, assembly GCF_947461875.1. Taxonomy (NCBI): domain Eukaryota; kingdom Metazoa; phylum Chordata; class Aves; order Accipitriformes; family Accipitridae; genus Haliaeetus; species Haliaeetus albicilla. The sequence goes on along the minus strand of NC_091484.1, from coordinate 63,108,175 downwards.
GCAATTTTCTAGAACTGGAAAAATTCTTTATGTCCCGTTGTTTCTGATTTAAAAGCTTTCCATTGCTGCTTAGTCTTAAATCTTATTGCATGTGCAAATTTAGTGTACACATTTTTAAATTGGAATTGCCATTATTATACACTCTGTTGTTCAGATCGAATAAAACTAAATTGTATTAATTAAGCTTAGGAAAAGCTTGAAGATACTCTGAAGACAGGAACTGCTTAAGTGTGTTGAAAGAACAAATTGAAATTTATCTATTACCTTTTTAAGCAGGGACAGTGCTGAGTTTTCAAACATAGCTGGATTTTCCCTTGAAATTATTTCCTTAGTCCAAGCTGGCAGAATGCTACAAGCCTTATTCTGCAGCCATTTTATCTTACTTGCTCTTGCAGCAAGCCCAAAATCTTCAGAGTAGTTTCTCTATCCATGACAAGCTGTTGTAAATTTTAGTTTTAGATTATGTATGTGTATTTAGATTATCTACACGTGTCTAGTTTACATGGACTATTTCTGTAGGCAAGGTTATCTAGTCATTGGTTTTTAATTCCCTGTGTCACTTTTCTTGGCTGAACTAAATTTCATGAAAAGCGTATTGTATGCCCAGTATTAATTTATTACTTCTAAATTTCTTTATTCTTGAACCAGGTAATCAGATTTAATAGACTACAAAAGCACTTTCAAACAACCCCCTCCCCCTTCCACTCTTGTAAGAGTTTTATATTATTTCTGTGTGCAATGCTTGCCTTCTTATATTAACGTTTCCACGCTAGAGGCTTTTACTTAGTTCACATAAGTTTTAGATACTGTACCTGATTCATATAACATGAATATAAATAGCAGCATACTAGTATCTAAAACTAGGAGCTCCCTTGTTTATCTGAAATTGACTCCTATTACTGCCACTGGATTATATGACCTCATTTAATCTAGAAAGGGCCCTTTTTCATCATCTGTTTCAATGATTTGGGAATGTCCAGGGATGATTACACTGTGATCTGGGCTTCCTGGCTGCCCCCCCCCCAGTTGTCAGACTGACTGGACCTACTTCGCCTCTTATAACTGCAAAATAGTCTTACATCTCCATGTTTAAGCTCATTGTTAATTTTTTTTTATGTATGCTCAGATCTTCTGGGACCTTTGAATAAATGGTCTGCTTTTAAAAATTGAAGTAAATGAGTTTTTCTTGTGTAAGTCAAGTTTACTTTACTGAATTTTGACACCTGAAGTATTTTGATACTAGAAAATCCCAGTGGGCATATGATTCCTTTTAAATATAAAACCTGGTTACATTTAGGCAAACTAGACTAAAAAAAAATATTAGAAGAACCTGAGCAGAATAGCAACACTGTATAAAATAAAGCTTTTTTTTTTTTAATTTTTTCAAGACTCTTTATAGTATTGCTAACATCAGGCATTAAAAAAAACAGGATTTTTTTTTTTGCTTGTCACGATTTTTTTTTTAAACACAATCTCTAGGTACTTTTTTTAAAAGCTTTTTTTGTGTGTTTATTTAAATTGTGGGCATCTTTCCAAAAATGCGTGCAAAATCCTTTTTTTAGTAGGAGGTCCATGCATGTCATATGACTCAAGAAGGTGGGACTTTAAGAGAAACATCAAATTGAGACCAAGAGCACAACTGAAGCCTGGCAGCCACATGCTTACAACGGTAGCATTCAGCTCTGAGGAGCTGAGATACATCTCATTCCATGGCTTACGCAACGAACATGCGTTTTTAATTTACAGAGCAGTTCATCTGAATATAGGGGTATAGCTATGACCTTTTCAAAAGGTAATTTTTGTTTTTAGAAGTGATCAAAAGTGTTCAGTATAGCATCACTTCAGTCTTTATAATTGCTACTGAAAGGACTAAAAAAAAATTTAAAAAATCTGGTTTCAACAGCTTGGCAGTACTAAAACCAGTGAGAAACTTGCATTTATTTCAGTGGCCTTTGGCTCTGCCTTGCAGAACCACTTGAGCTGCTAGTTAGAAGTTTTGCAGGAGGTTTGAGGTTGGGCTGAAGCAGTCTTTGCTGTTAAGTTCGGATTACTTCTACTGCTGCGTGGCAGCATCTCTGTACAGTGACACCTTACGGGGCTGCAGAGATTTGAGCTACCGCCCTTCAGGTGTTGGAAAGATGGATGTGATAAGTTATCAGATCTGGTCATTTACATTAGGCCAATATGTAGTTGCCAATGTAGTCGTTTCAACTTCATTACCAGTTTACAGTAACTTGACAAATTATTTTTTCCATGTCACAAAAGCACTTTCTTTTAAATCCCATTTGCTAGTAAAGTCATATGCCAGCCATAATTTTCACTGTTTCTTCACACTGCAATGAGTAAGAACAACACACTTTATGTAATTGAGACACAAATAAAATGCAATGTTTTAGTTGGAGGGGTGCGTGTGTAGAAGATCCACATACTGTTTTTCTTCATATATAAAAATCTGAATGCCCATCTGAAAATTTTTGATTCTGTGCTACTGGGCACCACAGAAGGAACAAGAAAAAATGAGATTCTGTCTGTAAAAGTAAACCTTTACAGGTGCTAGCATCTTCTGCTGCCATTACCTTCTGTTTGGAAGCATGCTATAGCTGAATCTGATGATCTGGAATTACATAAATTTAACTTTAGACATATTCTAGATCTTTGTCTTCTTTTCTCTCCAACTAAATACCTGAAGTCCTCCTTCTGCCCGATTTTCATTTGGCTCCTTGATTGAGTTTTTTTACCCCTGGCTACATAGTGCTCAATTTCAAGAGGAGTCTGAAGAGGGGAGCGTGGTGTTCTCTGACATGCTGCGTGGCATAGTCCTTGGGTGCTGCTGCTGCGAAGGTGGGATTCTGATTTCCTTCTGGCTGAAAGCTATAAACACTGGACTGTAGAGCCAAAGCAGGGCACAACTAGAAACATAGCCATGATATTGGATAAAATCAGTCAGCACCCATCTAGGTTTCTCCACTTCCCCAGGAGAGTTGCACAGATTGGTGGTGCGTTGCTGTCGAAGCTGGAATAGCGCACTAGGGACATGGACGGCCATTCCCCTAGAAGGGGCAGTTCAGGGCTATATGAATAAGGGAAGCCCACAGCCACTTTTGAGCTGGATGTGTGTAAGCACTTGCAGGGTTAGTCGGTCCTGGAGTGCCAGCAGGCAGGATTTTTCTCTGGGAGTTCTGTGCATAAAACTTGTCTCGTTATAGGCAGATTCAGTCTTACCCTGTGTCACTACTGTAATAGTTAATCCATTAGGAACCATGAACTTTCATTTTATTTTCACTGGGGATTTAATTCTCAAAGCTTTGAGGAGCAAGTTACAAGGATAGAATAGTTTTATAGTTGATTATATGCGAAATTTAAGCAGATCTGATAGGTCAAGGAAAAGAAAGCTTACTCTGTTATACATCTCTTATTTGAAAGGAGTGGCTGAAGTTAATGTTTTCTTTCTTCTGAATGGCATACATGAATTGTTCCTAAGCAGTTATGGCACTGTGTGAGTTTACATTGAACCTTCTGTTCCATTTTCTAACAACCTTCAGGTTATTCTGAGGTATTTGCAGTAACAAAGGTGGCTATGTGCAGAAATATAAGGCTGAGTGTAAAGAAGTTTTTTTTTAATTTTCTAAATGAAAATGTTTTTGGAGCATAGATTGTGTGATAAACATAACCATTTTTGCTACGTGCTGAAGTTCTATTTGTCCAGAAAGTCAGAGTCAAGAGTCCCATTCAAATCCCTGTTCTCTGGGTGTCAGCTCAATCACTGACTGCGTCTCACTCGGCAAGGCTCAGCGTTCTTTTTGTGTCTGTGCAAAATTGTAGTGGCTTCAGTTGTATCCTCTTTTTGCAGTTTTTCTGAAGCATAAACAAGAACAGATTTAAATAAAAGCAAGATTCTAAGAGAAATTAATATCAACCACCAAAAACGCTTGGACCACAAAAAAGAATGTATCTGGAAGGAACTTTTTTTTCCAGAATACTTTACTGAGAGGCAGTAAAAAGACAAAGTTAAATAATTGGATCCCAAAGGTGCTGTATGTAATTTTGAAAGGGCTATGTAGTGCCTGGAAAGGTTGTGAAATTATGTTTACTAATAAATATTCTAAATCATAAGTTTTAGGGAGATAATAGGCATAATGATAGGTAACCTATAACTTAAACAATGTTCTTCACCAGTAGAATATCTTGTAAATCTGTCCTTGTGATGAACAGCAGCACTTACTCAGACTAAAAATAATAACAGGACCGTGTATCTTGGATCCCAGGAGACTGTTGGTGTTTTTGTAGACAGCAGACAGGAGAAAAAGGCATTTTGTCCTTTTTACCCCAAGTAATCCCACTGGAAAATTAAACATGTGCTATGAATTGATATCAACTCATGCCAGGTTCCCTCCCTACAGAGGGCTGCTGCAAACACTGTTGCTACATTTCTTGGACAGCAGTTTGATGGCTTGTGTGCATGATGGATATTTTATGCTGTATGCTACTGTGGAACAGTGTGCTACTGTCTGCCCCTCCGAGACCGCTGGTGAGGTGTGCCACAAATAACTGGGAACAGCAATTGCTTTAACCCTACGGAGAATCTCAAATACCTGCAAATGAAGAATGTTACTGAAGTATTTCTGTGTGCCTATGTGTCTGGGAAAACTGTGTTGGTTTTGGTTTTTAAGGTTTAATCCTGCAAAACAAAGCAGTTCCTTTTGTCTTGCTGTGGATTCCTACTGAACACGGGATAAAAAAAATATTAAGCAATATATTAGCAAGAAATATTTAGAGAAACCACGAACCTTTTTTTAATGGACCACCCTATCCAGTTTCTGTTCTTTTAAGGAAGTTTTTCCTATTCATGACTCATTTCACTCTTTGGCTAACATCAAGGGAAATGGAATAACGATTAAGCAAAGGAATGTATGTTTTTTTCTGGTTTTGTCCTTTTTTCAAAACCTTTATGAATTTTCTGCATAACCTTGTGTAAATATATACGGATGTAGAAGCTTGACAACTGTGACAAGGTAAAAAGTACACTGCTAATACTTGCTTCTTAGTAATTTTTTTAAAATGTTCCTTTTGGTTCTACAAGTTAATGTTATGCTGGATACTCCAGACTCCCTATTCAGTTAAAATGACATGCTCCAGGCAGCCAATTACACAGAACTGTTAAGTGAAATTAATGAGATCACCCCTAGATTACACTTTGTGTTTTATTTTCATTTTATAGGTCTGTACGAGCTGCTGGCTGCGTTGCCAGCCCAGCTGCAGCCACATGTGGACAGCCAGGAAGACCTGACCTTCCTCTGGGATATGTTTGGTGAAAAAAGCCTTCATTCACTGGTGAAGGTAAACCACATTTAAGTCAGATTCTCTTTGAGAAGAGCATATGGAAAAATGTTTTGAGCGCCATCTAGTAAACCAGTGATCAAACTGTTGCTCAGTGAAAACAAAACAGCCTTGTTTTAAGTCTGTTTCTGTCAGGGGTGGAAGTTGTTAAATAAGATTCTACCAAAAATACATAGATGATTTCATTTAAGAGTGATGTTTTGGCAGTGTAACGCTAATGCAGCAAACATATGTTGTTTGCCCTTGTTTAGAAAAAAAGAGTACGAAATAGTAGCAGGAAATCTGAGACTTCTTTATGGTCAACATTGAAGACCTGGAGTTTAGCTTAAATAAATAAATGTTCACAGCAAAAATTAGAAGGAATATATTTTCTGAGGTCAAGTATGGCAACAGTTCAGTAGCCACATTAATTTAAAATAATTTCCTTTAACAAAGTCAACTGAAATTCTAGTAAGCTGTTTCTTTTATTGGCTTGCCTCCATTTAAAATTGTGTTTTGCACATAAATATGTTGGACTAAAGTACCACCTAAAATAAGTTTGGAGGAATACTTGACTGAAGTATAGTGTCCTGCTACGAAAATGATCAGCAACAAGAAATCAAAGCATGCCATGGGAGTATGCACAGCTACCCTGATAATGTTAAAATTGCTTATAGCAGAAAAATTGGACCAATCAGCTGGTAAGAAATGTTCCACTCCTACAAAATGGTAAGTATGTCTTCAGTCTCCAGCGCAGAGCTAATTCAAGCTGGAAGGAAATTCTGAGGTCTCGAGTCAGTAGGTGGTAGCAACCCATGCTGTGAATATATTCAGACTTCTACATAATCGAGCAGAATTTCTTACCCTTGTCAGTCACTGATCTAGAAGAAGCTTAAATTGGGATTAGTTTGATGTAGGTTTGAAAGAGTCACCTTTTTCCATTTCTTTCAGCTATCTTATTCTGGAAAAATATGTAATAATGTTGATACTTGGCCAAAATTATTTTTTAAATAGCTGTAAATTTGCATATAAAAGTAAACACAAGTACTCTCTGGTAGTTGATACACAAAAGCAACGAGCAGGGGAACAGTGTTTGGTGGTACTTGCTTGCCTAAAGAATTTCATCAACATTTCTGAAGTGCGGTGATTCCCAGACTCGTTACTGCTTTGCTGCAGCTGTCTGGTCAGGTGGTTCAGAAGATCACTGCAAGGGGAACACCGGTTGTCTTTCTAATAGAGGCTGACAGTGGCGTGCATCTGAGCAAAATGTTAGGTCAGTTGCTAAATTAGTTTTCTTTCTGGATTGGGAATTAAAGAAGGCTGGCTAGAAAATGAATGTGGATGTGTGAAACACATTTCAACATTTGATCTAATTTTCTATTCAGGCAAAACCTAAACCTTTTCAAACTCCTTCACTTGCTCCCTTTTGCCCCTTCCCTCAAAAGAAGACAAAGATAGCACAACAGTAATTAGTTTACTCTCCTTGAGTATACTCTCAGTTTGGAAAAGTTGGCTCTCCTGCTGGCTTTCCTAGTTGCGTGCCCTAGTTACCACATTACTTGTTATTGCAGGGTGGATTGGTCTTTCTGCTTTTAACAAAAAAGAATTAATGAGAAGGCTTTCTTGAGGTAGATAGAAAGTTTGGGGGGATCAGTGAATAGTCACTTTATTGCAGTTGTAATAAGAAGGCTTTGAAGTATTCCAACCATTTTTATTATTTATCTTGTACATTTTATGTCCAAGTATTAAATGTACATGTAACTCTTACCCTGTGAACGGTTCTTTTCATGTCCTAGTAAGTCTAACACTATCTTACAATAGACTTAATTCTTGAAACTGCATCTTTAGTGTTCACTAGTCACACTTCTTTGATACACCATATTAATTTCAATCAAAAGAAAAATATTTTTAATTATAAGAATTGAGAGTATTAAGAGCATCTGGTCTGATCCAGTGCGTATGACAGGCTATTGAACCTCACCTTTTGGTTTCTGTGGAGTTCAGGTATAGAAAGTAGGGCACAAAGAGCTTTCAAAAGGTTATCTAGTGCATATCCCGGCCCCAAGATGGGCTTAACTGTATCTTAAACTCATGGTATTTGTTTGACCTTTAACACATTTTTGGAAGGATTATTCAGTATCCTATCAAGTTTCAGAGAAGGCAGTCCATAGCCTTTTTGGAAGAGAGCTGTAAGAGCAAGAGAAAGAACACCATCTGCCATAGTTTTTCCCTGTTATAAGGCTTCAGAAGTGCCAAACCTTTCTTTCTGGGTTCCGGTGTCTTATTTGAAAGACTGTTTTTCCTAGCAATAACTTCTTAAAGTCAATTGTACTTGCAAAGATAAATGTTTTTAATTCCTCAGGCAAACAATGATGACAGATATTTTGTAATAAAAAAAAAAAAAAAGGCACTAGCTTAGGGCCAAGGATGTTGCGATCCTGGTATGTGTTGGTTTTGGAAGAAAATGAGCATGGGTATACTACTAATTAGGCACTAATATTTCTCTATTTAAGATAGACATACTGCTTAATAAAAATTTCTACGCTGATCTTCTTACCTTACTGTTTAATACTTTCAAATATTAGAAAAGAGCTTTTTTTCTAAGTTATAAAATGGATAAAATGCTCCAGATTGCTTGAAAGGTTTAAGTATAAAATGAGCTTTCTGCTCTTTTTATGGATATTTTAAGTTTTATGGGTATTTAGTTATCACAGTGTTTTCTGTATGGTTGTATACCATAGTATATGGTTTGCTATTCTGGCTCTCTTAATATTGAAGAGAAAGAAAAAAGGAAAAAAAAAAAAAAAAGCCCCAAACCTTGTCTTGGAGTTCTCTTCATTCAGTATTGTTGGACAGAAACCTCTTTGTGAACTTGGATCAGCCTGAGCTGTTCTAAGAAGTCAGAAATGGAAAAGTTGTATTAGATCATCTAGTCCATTCCCCTGCAAATACTGGATTGTTCCCTACAGTACATTCCTATTGTAGTAAGTAAAACCAGCAAAAACTGATGCAACTGTTCTTGCTGTCCCTTTTCTCAATAAAGGAATCTGTTGATTAGATTTTATTTTGCAAAGTATAGAGAAGAGGGAACCCACAACTGTTGTTGACAGTTTGGAAGAGAAAACTGGCTCTGGATAGTGAATGTTTAAAATTTCTCTGCTTCCCTCAATTTGTTACTTCCTTGTCTTATTACATGACTCTCTTAAGTTCTACCAGAAATCTTCAGCTATGTCATTACTTTTTATATAGCAGAGATCCCAATAATTCTGTAGAGATTTATAGAAAAGAAACATGAAGAGATGATCCTTCAGGGTAATTATGAGCACTAACGTAGCTGAAACCTGAAACAGTACACATGTGCTCTGCTTGGATTTTTTTTTTTAGAGGAACAGAAGGGATAAATAAAGATCTGTTCTAACTACTTTTTTAGCTTATTTTTAGAGGACCTGCAAGAATTTCCATGTGCGTTTGCTTGCTATTAGTGCACCAGACACATGTTTTACTGTTTGTCTGTTTAGCTCCAGGATGAAGCTTCTACTTGCGCTGTTGCCTTAAACATTTCTGGTTGTGGATTACTCAAGAATTGAGTAAGCTTATCTGTTGGGCTGCTACTGAAGTATTTCTTAACCAATTGCAGTTTACTGATTGGTTTTGGCCAGCTCAGAGCACGCACAGTTCTTTAGCCAGTACTGTACTTTGCATTATGAAAAAGAAGCCACAGCAAGTGGTGTTGCTGTTCCCCGTGATAGGGAAGAGTTTGTACATCCAAAAAGCAGTACGTGGCACTGGAAAAGAAAACAGCTACTGCAGAAGTAAGGAATAATTGGTGAATATAGTCTGATTTTATTATAACTGCATAGTATTTTGGTAGCTGGCCCTGCAAAACCCTAATTTGTGCTAATTCTCTATTAGTTTCACCTGGATATGACTTGACTTGGAGTTCTGAGAAATTATTTTGTATATGTTAATGTTTGTCCATGTCGATGGCTAACAACTTTTCCAAAAATACAATAGTTGAATGTATCTTGGTGTAATCTCTTTGGCTTGCAAGTTGAATCATATGATTACGTAGCCCAAATTTTACAATCATTGTGGTGTAGAAGTATTGGAAATTTTCGCTATGAAGACTCAGATTTTTTCAGTATGTAAATGTAGATGCTTTCAGCCTACTGTGGTTCCGTTTTTGGTAATGAGAAAAATAAAGATACCATTTACAAAAAATGAGCTGACTAGGGCAAAGCAAAAGGGATTGACTTCACACATGCTTACAGTGATAAAATCAACGATCTGCAGATGGTGTGCTAAATCTTCAGTCTGGACTGGTACAAGCCTACTTCATAGGCAAGTTTATATACACTTATAGTTTTTACCCAGAGCTTTACACACAAACTCCATGAAAAAAGTTGTTAGTCTGTAGGATGAAAGGGTTTGCATCTGTAGTACAGAATCAGAGAGTCTCAGTAAGGTTTCATGGCTTATTTTATGGTAGAGAATAGACTAACTCATAGCTATCCAACGTTTCACCTGGGAAGAGCTATGCAGGTTCTTTTGGCACTTGTGGAGGGGTTGTATGGTGCAGTTTCCCCTACCTGTGATGTGTCAGACATTCTGCAGCCAACATCCAGGTGCATGCTGCACAGATCATGTGCATTCATCTCATGTGTCATGCATCTGGATGGTGAATGCTCCTGCCTCGGCACGAGCTCAAGCATCCATGCATTTGGATCTTCTTCCTGGAATAACGTAGAGGAAGTGGACTTCAGATTATAAGAGTTGTTCTGATGAGTCGTGTGTGACAACTGATTGTTCTGAACTCGTTCTGAACTTCTGATGGGAATGACCCATAGATGGAGGGAATTATATCTCTGTATGTGTCAAAGGACTGGGAGGGTGATGGTGGATGAGGAGGATGTATTAGATAGTGTAAGACCTGATCATGACACAAATGATATAGAATGAATGATTGTACTGAGATGGAGCTGGCTTTCTTCATGGCGGCCTGATGATGTTAATGTTGACTGCTTCGGCACTTCAAGTTTGAAGCTGATATTGAAATATTTTTTGCTCAACATACTAAAGTTATTTACTTTCTCATTACTTTGTTCTTCATGTATACTTTCTCTAGAACTAATATTTATACAATCTTCATAATTTATTGTTGGAACTGTCTGTTTTCTGTGGCTCACAAGAACTCTTTTCTGTTAACTGTTATATTATATAGAAGATGGAGAGAGCAGGGTGTGTTTGTGAGGGGCTTTTGGTGGCTAATATGTTTGCACTTGTTAAGAGAACAGTGAGAGCAGTTTCTGATTTCAGGGCAGACAAAAGCAGCCACCTTGGAAGGAGCTCAGAGGAGCTGTGTTACCCAAGAGCAGCAAGCCTGGAAAATGCACTAGAAGAGAAAGTGGGACTGGAGTTTCGTAGACCATAGGTGGCAACTAACCTCAGATCTAACAGAGTGGGTGGGTTGTGGTTTGGGGGGAAAGCATTGGAGAGTTGGAGAGATGTATGGACCACCTTGGAGTGGGTGGAATTATTGAAACTGATAGCTCATTCACTAAAATGTTGCTTTGGTACTTGAAGTCCTTAAGGTTCTTTACTGCTGAGTTCTCAACCATATTTATTTTTAAAAAGCTGTGCCTCCCCGGTAAAGGGACTAGGCTGCAGTTCTGTAAATTCATGTGGAGGTCTAAGTGCTGTTTGCTTTGGAGATGGGAAAAAATGAAGGAAAAGGCAGTGTGAGTAAGCATTTACCACCTGGCCATCTGGAGGAGGAGGTGTGAGTGTGGTGGTTGGCAGCCAGTAACAATTCATGGCCAATGAAAAATAATTGTTCTTCATGCTCTAGAGGAGAATCAAGCAAGGTTGCTTGTTACGTTATAGTTTACATCTTTCAGTCAAAACATGCAAAGCCTACTGATGGCAAGAGTAAAGCGGTCACTTTTGTAATGCAGACTGTCCAAACAATGCACAGGTGTGGTCTGTTGTGCCAGTTTGAAAACTTTTACTATTTCTGGCAAGGGGAGAAGGAATTTACCATATTCATTAATATTGCTGTACTAGATAATAGGTGGCAGTTGCTTGTCATTCTTTAAATCCAGATCATCACAGATCAAGGAAATCTTGATTTTTGTAAGGATGTCCATGTTCAGTGAATGTCACTTGTTGAAAGAGGTGTGGTCCAGTCTTGCCTCAAGTCCTGCTGGCAAAGCACACGATACTCAAAGTTTTCAGCCCTACAGAACTATCTAGCAGTACAGTATACATGGACAGTATTAGGATACCCCATCTTGAAAGAAATACGAAAGCTGCATGGAAGAAATTGAAGGCTTTTCTTTTTCTTTTTCTCATTGTCTGGAGAGGAAGCTTGATCTCCAGTTAATTTTTGAAGCTTCCTGCTTGAGTTGTATATACAGAATATATATGGAGGAGTGCTAGAATTTCAGTACTTTTCTCACGCAAAGTATTTGTAGATAATTGTCTAATTCATATACTGAAATATAAACTTGCCACATGCTTTCTGCTTACCTAAAGGTGAAAATTACTGGAAAAATAATACTCTAAGAAAGCCTCTTAATGCCTGACAATAGTTTGCATTCATATTTGGAATAACTACCACTGAAGCAATGAGTCGTTTTGCTTCCATCAAAATTATTGCATTCAAAAAAAGTGTAATGCAAGGTGTTATTCCTTATGAAATGCCACATAAATTTAAAGCGTTACTTTTGAAGCCAAAGTGATTTTTTTGAGACCTACTCAATAGCCAGCAACTGAAATCTGCAAGTAAAGAGATCGCTCTTAGCTGGAGGCAGTCAGCTGCCTTTAAACTTAATTTCCATGGGAACAGTGATCAGATTAATCAAAATAAAGTAATTGAAGTTTTATAGAAAATAGTACAGGATCTTTACTTTATTCAGGCCGATATTGTTTCTATGGAAACATTAGGGAAAAGGTAGCTAGCAGCCAGGCATTGAGCAAATGATTGCTTCTCTTGTTGAGATTGGGGAGGTTTCTGGTTGATCTGTGTGTGTTGAACCCTTTGACTTGTTTGTGCTCTTATTGTATAAAAAAGCAGTACATCAGGTAGTAACTGTGCAAAAATAAGCAAAATAAAAATGGATTCCTGTTTGAAATCATAACTAAACCCCCCAACTTTCCACGTTTTATAACATGTAACAGGTTTACTGTTTCTTCGCAGCATAAAGACAAAGTTGTTTTGCCATGTGTGTTTACACATACATACCTGTGCTTGTTTGTGCCTTTAATAAAATGAGAAAATGCATCTCCAATTTATTGAAAATGTGGCCAGGCATAGCTTTGGATGGTGTAACCTTGTTTGTAAGAAAATGCACATCAACTTAATGCCAAGTGGATGGGTTAGTGCAGTTGGGGTGAAATATGGATCCTCTGTGATGGTTCAACCAAAAGTATTTGTTTAGGAAACAGGCTGCTAGTGGACATAAATAATCATTTTGTCCTGAAGTCTATTGAATGGGTTCTCCTGTGATAAATACTTTTTTTGTATTTTTTTTCATATGTTTTTATTTTGTACTTTTTGGTAGAAGTTTAACTGGCTATCTAGTGTTAACTTATTTGTCAGAAGTCTGGACGTTTGGTATCTCTAGCATCTTGCAGTTTCTACATCAGTGTTGCTAATGTGTTTAGTAATAGGCACTTGCAACTTTTCATCTAGATTTTCATAAGGAAGTCCCGTTCCTGTCATCAACTTCTCCTTTCAGCCCACTTTGTTAAAAATAATAATAATAATAAAACAATTCAAAGATCAGTTTCCAAAGTATCAATTAAATTGTCTTGTTGACAGCTTAGTCTCATAAAAGCTGTAGAAGTTGGGTTGGTATCAGAAGTCTCTATAGGTATGGTGTACCAACAAACTTTTGAAGTGAAAAATAAAGTAGATAAGCTTATTAAATCAGAGGTGTGAAGTGTTGGTCTATGACTGTTACTTGAAACTTGTGAATAAATCAGTGCTTTGGAATGTGAAAAAACTTTGGTTTAGGTTAAAATCCAGACAGAGGCATTTTTTTGGACCGGCAGTAATTGATTTAAAGTTTCTGCTGGGAACCCTCCAAAGAGTAGCAGAAATCCAGCCAAAATGTACTGGACGTAAAAGAAGTAAATCAGTCCTTCTAAGACAAATAGTTTGTAATTTCATTGTTACCGAAGGGGCAATGTACCAGCCTGCTGACAAAACTGGTGCAGCGGTTCAAAGAGAAGTTTTAGAACCCAAATCTATGCTCATACCCAGATTTTTCTTGTTTTATGAAGGTTGTACAGTATTTATTTAACCAAAGTGATACATTTTTTGTCTGTGGTACTGAGGCCAATCAAAGGTCTCGTAAGCTGCTCAGTAATAGTAGTCTGATAAATCCAAGACATCCAAGGATAATGTAATTTTAAACTGTTTTTCTACAGTGTTCTTTTCCCTTGGACCAGAAGTTCTGTGTCAGAACATGTGAGGGAGTGTTTAAAACAATTTTTTTTTTTTGTTACTGTCTTGGACTATTTTCCTTTTAAGAACAGAAAGTCATAACTACCCAAACAAGCCTCTACAGTGCCAAAACATTGTAAGAGTTAAGAAGGATAGGATGTGATAGTTACAAAAACTTTCTGAAGCGTGGAAACTGGTACCATAAGATTTAATAAAAATTTTTAAAATAAGATTTAGCAAAAATGCCTGCCTGTGTTTCCTACCAGCAGGTTTTGTTACTGTTTACGTTAACTGTCCTTCTTTCTTTGGAAATCTTGGTTGTATCTGTTCCTCAGCTAATCCTCGTAAAGTTAATGTGTAGTGTTCAGTAATATGTGTAAAGTTATGCACATCCTCACCATCTTCCCTCTTTTGTATGAAATACAGGCATACACGCATAGTTTTTACTCATCTTTTCTTTTTCTGTTCCCCATTACTTTTTTTTCTTCTATGCCGGCTTAAGCACTTTTTAAAAAAAAAAAAACAACTTTTTTCAGTTATCTCTCTTATAACTCTTTTTCCTTTCTAAAGCATGGAAAGAAGAGAGCAGCATAGTATGCTACATGTGCACTATTCCTTTAGGCTTACAGATAGCATTGTTTGTATAGCAGTGTTCTCTTAACCACGGGTTGTTTCTGTAATAGCCATTTCTGTATATCTTGGTAGAATCCAGTGTTTCAGTTTGCAGGTGTGGTGATGTCAGTGGAAGTTCACTTCAAACACAGGTTACACTAAGTTGAGAGCTGCAGCATGTAAGCACTTAAAAAACTGGTGCTATCCATGTGGTGCCCAGTCACTGCAGAGTAACCAGTGAGATGCTGAAGAAATAAGATTCAAAAACATGCAAAGCATAAGGCTTAGCTGTCTGTGCAAATCAAGGATGAGTAATTTACAATGGGCAATTGCTGTAACTTGCCTATGCCTTCAATGCAACAGCGAAGCCTACATGTACAGATTCACTTTGACATAGCATCTTCAGTATGGTGATATAGTCTGTTTCTGTGCTACAGAGAGAAGGGTTCCATGCTTTCTTCCTCCAGCTGAACCACTCTGAGGTACCTACAGTGCAAAAATCTCTCCTATTCCTGTAGTGACAGTTTTAAAAACATTGAATTGTCTAAAGTTAGAGCTGTCTTAGATTTGTTTTCAAAAAACACTGGTGCCTCAGTGGGCAATTTAGAGTTGCACACGCGTACATTATGGTCATGTATTTTGCGGCTGTCTTCCCCCACCTCCATTTTTCTTACTAAGACCCAGTTTTTCTCTCAGTGTGTCTTCCCATGTATGTCTGCAAGCTTCTTCTGTTTTTCATCTACTAAATAAGAATTGGATTAATTCCTTGTCTCTTAGGGAAATTAAGACAGGAAGTGTATAAAGATGAAATATTTGTATGCCATGTTAATGTGGCCATATAAATTCCTAGGGAAAACATTACTCTCACCTAGTTTGCATGTATTTGCAAAGTTACGCCATTTCATTACATGCAAACTAGATGAGATATTTAAATCTTTTGTACTCCATCAGTGCTGGAGTTTGAGGGTGTTATGAGAGTTGCCAAGTGTAGCTGACCCCAGGATGTGAGGACTCCTCTGACTCGGCTGCAGAAGCCCAGTCTGTTGCACTGAGAGATGGATGCGGCCGCTGTTGTTCCCATGTGTAGGTCCAACCAGTAGCGAGGCTGAGCACCTGTGCCACTAGCCCAGCTGGCCAGAAAGGCTACCACAGGCAGAGCAGTGCCTTTACCCATGTAAGTGCCAATGGCAATCATATAAACAAAAAAGCAGACAGCCTGGTCCCATTTCTCCTCTCCAGCTGATCACGACTGAAGTTCACCGCTGAAAACACGCACACCATCACTCTTTAGATTTCTAAGCAGAACCACATTTACAGATTCCTCAGATACCAGCATGGGCTCTAAGTCCAACTAAATAGCCATGCCTGGACCCTGGGCCCTTTACCCAGCCACTGGTTAAGACCTTGAGTCCTTCCAGATGTGGGTGTCCTCTTACTTGCTGGCTACTCTAGCTTAAAGATTGCTAGCAAAGTACACACATGGTTAAATTCATTAGGGAAATATCAACACACCCTGCTGTCATCAGTTTCTGGACCTGGATCTTACACACACAGATATACACTCACCAAAATTATTGATGCCAAGGGGTAAAATAATAATCCATTTTGACTTCTGAATTCCATTTCTTAATTTAATTTCATTACCTGTACCTTCACTCACTGTACTAGATGCATCAGTATGCCCCTCTTGATGCATGTGATGGTCAGCAAGGACACATTTTTCCTTCAGAACTGTTTGCTTCAGAGAATATTATGCCAAGTAGGTACTTTGTGCTCTCCCCTTCAATTTTAGGTTGGTTTTTTTTCTGATTCCTGTCCTGCTGCCTTTCTCCTTCACCCTGTTTCATAGACCTCTAACATGAAATCATTGCTCCCAAGAGGAGGAGATTCTGAACCTTGGAGCCACTGACTTCTGCCCCAGTGGCTCAGGTACAGTATGATCCTTCCTGAAGAACATGATGTTTACTGAGTGGTGGGGATGGTGTGAGCTAAACAGTCTTATTTTGTCCATTGGAAATTAAATCCGTATTGTCTCCCTATCTCCTTCTAACCTTTCATGTTGCCTTTTGCTAGAAATCACAACCTGCACAAGGTAAATGCCAATGATGTCAATTATTCACAAACACGACTGCCTCGATTATTTTGACATTTAAGAGTTAAAAAAACCCCAAACCTGCCAGCTATAAGTGCTAGGGATTATGTATGGCATAGCTTCAGTACTGCTTTACATTTAGTATGGATATCATCTTCATAAAGTATCTTCAGTTTTAATGTGCTTTACAGATTGGGTTGCATGGAAAAGAGCAGGCTTTGTTGACATTTAGTGATTAAATAATCCAGTAATGACACTACAGACATAGACGGCTTTAATCAGGATCAAACCATAAATCAGGGTGCAATTTTGAATTTCCTAGTTTCAAACATTCTAGGGAAAAAGTAACCCATGATTGTAATCACGTTAATCGGCATCTGCAATACTAAGCTGGTCATATTGAAGTTTGATACGTCATTAAAGACTAACTACGAATCATACCATAGCACGTGCCAAGTAACAAAATATTTGTAGTTGTGTTCCCGCGCTCTTTCATCTTGAAACATCCACTTTCTACCAATTTCTAACTAATTCTAACTAATAATCTGACCAAGTTTTATTATTGTTTTCTCTCAAAGGGGAAGCAATATTTTCCTCTTGTTGCGTATCAGGTAACCACCGAGTAAGACCTATGACTTGATCACATCTTCTGTCCTGCTTCTGCTCTGTCTCTGTGTTTTCTGAGTATGTATATTGGTCTTTTAACTTATTAGAACTGGATTATTTTCTATTTATTTTTCTACTGCTAAATGAATTTCTAATGTATGAGACACCTTTAATTCCCTTTGTGTTATGTGCATTTATTCTCCTTTTATTATTCCTATTAACACTTTTATAACCATTCTGTGTGGGAATGTTGTGCTGGTTTTTAGTTATTTCAGCTTTTCCACTGATTTTCCAAACCTTTAAGAATGTAGGTAAGAGTGACCTCTCGTACACTGAGGTTGATCGTCTGAAGATGGATACAGTTAGAGAGTACTTCAGTGTATTTCAGTTGATCTGGGGGAGCTCAACTGAGTTAAGCTGGATCAATATTTGTAATTTTTTGTTCTATCAAGTATAAATTGACATTTCTGCATGATATAAAAAGAAATGTGTTCCCTTTTGGTTTTGTTAATGTTATAACTGATTTATGGCATAAAAATGTAAAATAAAATTCCCTGGTTTATGATAGTTCTTCCTGATATTATTTAAATTTTTGCTGGTTTCATATTCAAGTGCAGTGTAAATCAGGCTAGGTCATGCTGGCTAGTACTTTGGTTGCATCCTACTTGAAAAAAGGGGGCGGGGGGGCGCGGTTCCTGGTTGGAAACTCTCAGGAAGTCTCTTGGCATCCCAGTAGTTGATACTTTTGAATTGCTGGTCTGCATTTTCATAGATCCTTATTTCTTGAAGAATAAAATTGCTAAACTTATCTCTGTTATTATTTTATAATAGTAGGAGTGCCAATACAGCTCCCTTATCTTTGTTACTGTCATCTACTCTGTCATTAGGTAATTTCTGCTGTTTTCTACCAGCTTTCCAAAATTTAAAGATATGGCATGGCTGTAATTTTGTACACCTGTACAAATACATTTGTGTTACCCTATCCAATATAAAAAGAAATGAATATGTTTGCTTTGATTTGAAGCTTCCTGTAAAATGGGTTTGCATGTTTGGATGATTTAGTGCAAAAGCCTGAAGTGCAGTGGTCTGAAAAGGTACAGGGAAATGGCAGTAAATCTCTCCTAAATTACTGCAATTTTTTTCCAATATTTTGTCATTATTTTTCATACTCCTTTTTATCCTACAACACACATTCCACTTCAGTGTTGGTGTTTCTCTGTCCTCTGCAGGGAAGGTTGAGAATTAGTTGTATGCATTAACAGTATTGTAATTATCTGGTTGTACTTATTTGGGACATTTTACTCCTACACATCTCTCTATCTTAAATAAAATTCAGATGCTGTCTTCATCTTCTTTAAAATTAAAATTCTTACTAAAAATCTTGTTTGTTGGTATTAATTAATTTATTAGAATCTCTGTTTTGATTTCCATTTAGTTTAAATTGTAGCCTGGCACCTGGCTGTATTGTGCAGGCCTCAGCATCTTCTGTTCTTATGTCCTGTGACTTCTGAAGTACTCACTGCAAGTCTTCCACTGCTGGTTTTTATTATCTTAATTTTTCCCCCATATCTACATATTTTCTCCACATTTTCTATTCTTCTGAATATTCACCTACTTCTACCACTATTCCCAGAAACAAAAATAAAACCGACTTTCACCTAATGCCAAGTGTAGTATGGAAGAACAGAAGATTATCCTTTACTAACCACCATAAAGTGCTTCTTTGCTTTGCTGTCTGTTTTTTAAGATTTCACAACTTTATATTTTCTTATTAACTTTAGGTGTGGGGTTTCACCAGAGATGTGTCTGTCCCTTGTTGTCCAAGTTCCACTTGATTTGTTGTGATCTGTTTGGAAAGTGGTGCTAACTGTCAATCACCTTTTTTAGAAACGAGGGAAGGCCTAAATGCAAAGCATATCCCTGTAGGTGTTCTTTGCTTTCATGACCATGGCTTCATTAAAGAGCATTTAAGCAAATGCATAATTTCACACTTGTGACTTATCCTAATACTCTTAAGCGTGTACTTAATTTTAGTGATTAATCATTTTCTGTTTTGTTTTGCTTTGTTTTTTAACCTGGACTGTAAGCAGGCAGAGGGACAAGGGAACAGTAACATTTTTAGCTCACTTGCCTGTTGGTAGAGGCTAGTAGAGATTTTGCCTGTTGCATTTAAGCACCCTCATGTGCTGCTGCTTTTTATTTGTGAGTCTTTCTTGCATATGGTTGGTGTATGGGGAGTCTGCTACTGTGAGCTTTTGCATTTGAAATTCTTCAGCATTATTTGTTTGCATGGCTTAAGTCCCTTCAGTTTTTAATGTAAAGCTGACTAAAAATTCATTTCTAGATTTCCTATTTGAGAAATTGCATAAATGAGTGTGGTTAGTTCTTAGGATCTGTTTTTAGTGTAGGTGACCTCTTTTTAAATTAATTACTTTGAGGATGTCAGAAGTATTTAATCTGTCATTTTATTAGTGTTTTGGATTGTGATCCAGCATTTGTGCCACTTTGATCCAGTTTTAGCAAAAGTTCTGTTTACAGCAGAATTCTGCTCTGATGGTGGAGGCCTTAAATAAAAGGGTTTGGTTTTTTTTTTTCATCGTTTGCATGCTTCCGAGTAGCTTCTTTTAAAGAGTGGTAGATTTTTCTTGAGGTGTGTGATAGGGGAACAGAAGAGCAAAATAGATAATAGTAATTAAATTGTAATTGTGTTTTGCATGTGTATGAATGCCTAAAAGGTGGGTTTTTCTCTTCCTGTCAATAAATATTCGTATGTATGTACATGCAGCGTTCAGTGTCAGTATTTTTCTTAAAATGTAATTTATAGTGGAATAACATAATGTTATGAATTACAATGAGAGAGTTTGGGGTTTGGGGGGGGATTTTTTTTACATCTGAATTTAATTACTTGACCTGTGCTGTATCATAACATGTTGCACAGCATGTAGAAAAACCTGAACAGTAACCTACATATTTCTCATATGGCATAAATTGTACTGACCCCACTAGATGGTGCTAATTGATAAATATACGTCTGTGTGTATATATATTTATATATATTTAATTTTACCTCAAAGCATAGGTGTCCCTGTCAGTGATTAAATTTGGGGTTTTGAATGGGTTAATTCTGTATCATTGAGCTGTACAGAAGTGCTCTCTTCAATGTTATTAGGAACTCAGGGAACTTGAATTGAATTGGATCTTGGACTAACTTGCATTGAGTAGAGAATGTAAGGATGATGTTTAATGTACTAAGCAGGAATAAACCAAACTCTTCATGATGTAAATTTAGCAGGCTCTGCCCGAATAGTGAAAGTGAAAAAGCACAAGTCTATGCCAAGGTTTCTCAATCTGTATGCATCAAATCCTTTTTTTTTTTTTTTTTTGGCCTATTTTCTTTAATTAATGTTTAACTGCCGTTTCTGTAAAATCTTACATATGTAGAGAATAGAGCTTGGTGAAAAAAAAATCTGCCTGACAACCAGAAGACCAGTTTAGCCTTCGTTCATGTTAGAAATCTGTTTACTTGGTGAGCAGGGTTAAGAAAGTCTTTTCCTTTGGATTTATATTGTTAACAGAACAGTGGAAATCACTTGCCTTTGGAAAAATGTCTGGAAATTAGGTTCTGTATGATGACATAAAACTAAAGACCTCAATTCAAATTTCTAATGAGTGTTTAACAACAGTAGTATCAGGAGAAATGAAGATTACAAAGCAAAATGTTTACAAGTAAAACATAGCTGTGGGCAAATGAGAACCTTTTAATGTTCATATAAGGTTTTGTGTTTTCTGAAGAAGGGACAAGGCATTTATTGAGAGAAGTATTAAATCTAGGCACATATTTGTTTTGTTTCTAGCACCTAAATGAAATCTTGAACTTAGCCTTCAAGGAAGTCTATTAGCAGCGAACTGGAGACTACCTGCTCTTACTGTGCAGTGCTTCTTTACCTTCTTAGCAGATTTCCAAAGGCAACTCTCAGCTTTCAGTTCTTCTCGCTTTAAAGCTCGCTCTTCAGCTGTATTTATTTGTGTCGTGGTTTAACCCCAGCCAGCAACTAAGCACCACGCAGCCGCTCACTCACTTCCCCCCTCCACCCAGTGGGATGGGGGAGAAAATCGGGAAAAGGAGTAAAACTCCTGGGTTGAGATAAGAATGCTTTAATAGAACAGAAAAGAAGAAACTAATAATGATAATGATAACACTAATAAAAAGACAACAGTAGTAATAAAAGGATTGGAATGTACAAATGATGCGCAGGGCAATTGCTCACCACCCGCCGACCGACACCCAGCCAGTCCCCGAGCGGCGAATCCCTGCCCCCACTTCCCAGTTCCTAAACTAGATGGGACGTCCCATGGTATGGAATATACTGTTGGCCAGTTTGGGTCAGGTGCCCTGGCTGGGCATGAGAAGCTGAAAAATCCTTGACTCTAGTCTAAACACTACTGAGCAACAACTGAAAACATCAGTGTTATCAACATTCTTCACATACCGAACTCAAAACATGGCACTGTACCAGCTACTAGGAAGACAGTTAACTACATCCCAGCTGAAACCAGGACAATATGACAAAGCAGGACCATACAGTTGTTCATTTAAAACCTGTCCTGATAGCTTCTTTATTTGGAAAAGTGTTCTTTTAATTTAATTTAATTTTTTTTTAAAGTACTATCTCCATATTCTTAGCAAGTTACTTCTTCAGTCCTCTAATTCAGACTCTGGGAATAATTTAACATGAATGGGTATTAGTATTGGCGCAGAAAGTATTGTAAATTCATGTTTGAATTCACTTTATGGCTCTTTTCTTTGTTAATCAACATACCGGCATAAAGCAATGGGAAATAATGGAATATCGGGGGGAGGGGTTGTATTGCTGAATTAGATAATCAAATTTAATCACAAGTCATGAAGTGTTCAGGATTGCAGTTTTCCTAGATGTCTTTCAGCAATAAGATGACAGTTGTTGCTGGTATATTTTGTGCTTAGAAGGACTTCAGATGATGATCGCTTCTAAAACCCGGTCAGTCAGCAGTGGACATGATCTTTGCTCTTTATATTCTAGCTGCATCCAGTCTGTTTCTTTCCTTTTCCAGTTCATGTTTAGTAGTATAATTATTTTTATCTTACATCATTTTTTTCTTTGAAATACTCAAATCTGATATTCAAGAGCAAGAACAGTTATGTTTTTCTGTAGTACAGAAAGCTGACTTTTCTAAGAAAAAATCCTTCTCTCAAATTCATAAAGATCTTTAAATTTAAAGTACCAAACCCTAAATGGAGAAACACTTTTGCTATATAAAACAGTAACATTACACTCATGCTGTTCAAAAAAAGTTTGTCATAAAGCTGAAGAAACGTAAACATTTCTTAAAATCTGTCCAATACCAAGACTTGAAGAAGTTTTTAATTTCTGATGTTTTAGATCTTTGGATTATTTGTTACACATAATAACAATTCAAATTAGTTAGGCATGCATTTTGCAAGTCTTTGTTGCATTACTTACACACAGAGTCAGGTGATACCTAAAAAGGAAGTATCAACAGAGTATTTAAGTGGGAAAAAATGGAAGTTTTCCTTGAAAGAAAGAAGAAACAAGTTTATTGTTGGAATATGGGATCAAAATACTGTAGACATGTATATATTTTTTTTTTCTGATCAATCCAAGTTCATTAGTGTCTTGAATTAAATAAGTTTTTCCTCAAGTTTTGTATTTAGAATCATTGTAAAAACATCAGCTGTTTGATCGTTGCAGTAAGGATTATTTCCATCTGTATTTAATTACAGCTGTGCAACTTTACTGAGTACTTTTTGTCAAAACTGAAGGGCTTCAGTGGGAGCTGCAATTCCTTTCTTGCTTGCATAAAGTATTCTTTAAGTAAAGTATATTTTAAAAGTAACTTAGACACATTTCCTGATATAGTTGTCATATAAACAAATATTGCAATTGGTTATAATTATCTCACTATCAGTAGTTGGAATACCAAAAAATATAAGCTTAGGGTAATTTTTTTTTTTTTAAATTAGAAGTCATTTTAGGAGTATTGGTTTGAAAATTAAGTACATTTTGTGTCCATGATTAGTCCTTGTCTTCCTTTTAGTGATGAGGAAACCAATGCTTAGTCCCTTTGGTAATGTGCTTTGAAATCTTTGGATGAAAAATGGTGTCATAGTCCTGAGTATTGTTACCCTTTTAAATTGCAGTCTTTATATATGGCTTTGACAGTTTTGTTGTACGCATGATCAATTTGCTATGTCTGCAGTACTGCACAGAATTTCCTGACAGTTGGGTCAGGATCTTTAATGAAAGATTTGGTCTATTGTGTTGTGAATGATGAATCTTTATCACTGTCTTAGTGAAAGAGAGTGAAGAGAGAATTAAAGACACTTATGTGACCCCACTTAAATTCTGTGTTTCATTTAAATCGGAATGCTTAATTTCAAAAAGTATGTTTATTAAAGTAATAATACTGGGGGTGGATGGGCAAAGATTACCAGAATGGAAATGTATAGACGGAAGGGTGAAGAGCCATAAATTGGAAGGAGCAGCTTGTAACCTGGGCATCCCAAGTTCACTATTGCTCTTCTGAAATTTTTCCCTCAAACTTTAACCAAATTTAAGATGGTTTTATATAGGTCAGTGTGCGCTTTTGGTGAAAAGAGATGCTATACCTTTATTTTAGCAAATTCAGACTGGTACAATTCAGACTGGTACTTGATGGGTATACTGCTCAGATGTCATTTTATTTGAAAATGTATTTATGAAGGGTAGTGCGTGAAAATTGTTAGGATCTTTCAGCATCCATGGACTCCAGTTTGAAGACTTCTTGTTTAAAAGGAGAAAAAGTTTGATGTTGTTCTGTTCTTTCTGTTCAAGGACTTCATGTCCTTAGCTCACACAAGAGAGTGGTTTCATTCAAATTTGGAATTGTTCTGATGCTCCTTCCTTTGGAAATGGGGTTAAAAGTACAGAAAAACAATTTGAAAATACTGTATACAGTAGCCATGTAGCCTGTTTGGCTCTAAAGGGGCCAGGAAATTTATTTTGGAGCAAGTGCAACTTGTTTGCCTTTGGTCTGAACTTCCTCTGTCTACCTAGGGACCCTCTTCCTATAAGCAAAGTCATCAAAACCTTTTCTTATTACTGACAAAAAAAAGTGCATTTGAATGAAGTCTGTGAAATCTCATATAATAGCAGCTTTATTTTATTGTATAAGGAACAATGAATTCAAAGTGAAAAGTGTTTCTTACAGAAAAATAAACATTTTAAGAAACTCTGCAAGGAATAACTGGGTTTGTAGCCAGTATTTAATGTTTTGCTTAACATTGCAAAAATAAAATAGCTAATACATTAGTCTTATTACCACATGCTTTCATATTCATTCAGACCAGAATTTTCTTATTCTTGAGTCCTTTCTCTTTGTGATATAGGCTACATAAAGTAAACCTCAGAGGTATTAAAATATAATTTAAAGAAAAGAGCTTTTAAAAATGAAGGAAGAAAAAGGGCAGCATCTCACAGGATAAGCTATAAAGGGGTTAAAATCACAAATAAGCATGTTACAGTCCTCTGTAAATGGGAATGAATATGGAAATTACCATTTCATGTAATTGCTATTTTAATCTTTAACCTTCTAGTAGTTTTAGGATCCTACTTGAAAAATAATTATCAACTGTATGAAGACTAGACGGCATGCTGTGGATTATCAGTAGATAAGGAAAAAAATGTACTGATCACAGGCAGATCACAGGTAAGGCCACTAATTAAGTAGGCTGGAGAAATTCCAGAAGAGAGCAGTTAGAATGATGAGAGGGCTGCAAAACATGATCCATGGGGGAAGATTGAAAGAGTTTGGGTTTAGCTTAAAAATCACTGGAGAAGTACCTAGGTTTTCATGTTGAAGAGGCCATCGCAAAGACAAAGTGAATAATTGTTCTCCAGGATCGGATGAGAAGTCAGGAAATCAATTTACAGCAACATGCAAGTCCAATGCAAGGCTGCTGCTCCGATGGCTGTTGGATCTCAAAAAGGGCTGGGAGCCAGGTTAGAAGCCACTCCCTTGCAAGCGTTAGACCAAATTGTTGGTCTGTTGAGCAATGGTTTGATTCTGCATGTTGCAGGGCTGCCTGGCTTCTGCTGGCTGCGGTGCCCTGCCCATGCTGTGCACAGTACTTGGCTCTGCTCACACCCCTGAGGAGCTCCTTGCAAAGCACTGTTGGCAGAATACAGTTTCACGAGCAAGCCTTACCTGGAGCATTTTGTATCACTAGAAATCTATAGAACTTGCCTCTTGTTACTTGGATATGGGTAGAAGGGGTTGGATGGGGTGTTGCCATTGTGTATATGGCCTCTGTCATTTTCTCAGATCATTCTGTTCAGTTTCCGTACATGCATATAGAGAGGTTGTGTTCATCAAATTTCCACATTAAACAAGAACTTCAGGATACCTCTGTTGAAAGTGTCTAGTCTTCATCAGCTGCCCCAGCAAGTTCTACAGCACCTAAATGAATTTAAATACGTGGCACACTGTTTTCAAGGTACTTACCTGGTCTTGCTTTTAACCACACATTAAGCAAGGAAATGCTACTTTTCCATTTTACAAATAGAGAATGGATGGACTGTCTTCAGGAAGGTGGTAGTGAAGCAGGAAATTCGTCACCTACCCTGTTACAGTAGGCTCATACCCTAGAAACTTTGCTTTAAAATGACTACATCTGGACTAAATGCTGAACTTCTGTGCCACTAATCCCACACTTAACTGCACTCACACCTTTCCTTTCTTATCTGTTCTTGTCTCTTCTCAAAATGGATAATAAAACCAACCTCACCAGTCCTCCCTGTCAGGTGTATTTTTTCTGCATTTAAATCTTATTGACAGGTGAACAACTGCCTGCTTACAATGTGCTTTCTAGATTAGGAAAACTGATTCTCTGGTGTTATAGCTGTTGCTCCAAAATGTTCCCAGTGAATTTAAATTTTAAAATTTAATTTTAATGGTTCTCTTTGCTTTTGCGCTAAGGAGAAGGCATGGTATATGGGCATAATGGAGGCATTTACTAATTTTCTTTCATATGCTTTGGTAACACTAGCGTGAAGAAAGGAAATTCTGAAATTAGAAATATTATAAGACATAGATCTAAGACATAGATCTGCAGGCCTACCCTGCTGTTCATGAAGGATGTGTTTGTTAGAAGTGTCAATAGCTAGGTATTTACAGATAAAGAAGTACTTTTTCCAGTAAAAAAGAAATGTGATGGGGAGGTGCAATTTAAGTACGCAGAGACAGTGCACATGCCACAGAGAAGCAAGAGCAGTGTCTCCAGGCTCATCAATTGCTCACTTAATGTCTTTGTTTTCTGCATACAGAAAGAGTGGAAGAGAGGCTTTTTCATTTTACAATAAAAACCAAGAGATAGGTCCCTACAGGCCTGAGACTTTGATTAGATCTCTTTAAGACAAAATCAAATCTGGCAATGCCCTCATGACCTTGTCAGACTAGTCTCAGAACTGTTTCATCCATGAGACTGCCTCAAATAAACCTCTGAGTGCAGGTGTTCTGCCTACCTCTTCCTGAAGCATTGCATTTTCTCGGTCATGATCATCTTCCTCAGATGT
This sequence comes from Haliaeetus albicilla, assembly GCF_947461875.1. Classification (NCBI taxonomy): domain Eukaryota; kingdom Metazoa; phylum Chordata; class Aves; order Accipitriformes; family Accipitridae; genus Haliaeetus; species Haliaeetus albicilla. The sequence continues at coordinate 63,081,489 of NC_091484.1, read as the reverse complement.
TCCCTGCTCATCAAGCCTGATCAAGGGTGAAGGACAGAGAAATGAGGTAATGAGGCACAGTGTTAAATGATTGAGGAGGAAACTCTGAAACCACAGATTAAAAAAAAAATAATCCATGGAGAAGAGGATTTTACTGTAGAACTTACTGCAATGTGCACAGGCATTTTTTCTGTCTTGCAATATCTGGCTAGACAATAAAAACTAGTTATTTGGCTGGAATGACTAATAACTCACATGACCTGAATTTTTAGCAAGGCTCTTTTTTGTCCTTACCAAAATCAATATATCATTTGATTTTGCCAGTTGAGAAAAGCTGCTGCCTTTCCCCACGAGGTTGCTTTCTTTCATTTCTAGTGTGCTGTGCTTCTTTTATTGGCTGGCTTTAACAATCTAATTCATAATGATTGCATGATATTTGCCATCACTGTTAACTGGGCCCTTCTGCCATAACAAGTCTGTCACACATATAAGCACTCCATAACCAACTTCCTGCTGAATCAAACGTCAAGCAGCAAGTGCTTGTTGAGAGTGTAAGTTGAACCTGTGGCCTCCCCAGGCAATGCTGTTGATTTGCATTGATAGCACCTGATTTAAAATAATGCTGTTCCAATAACTTTGTAAATCTGTAGATAACACACTTGTATAATTTTTACAAAACATAACCTGACAAGAAAAATGCTCGTAAATATGATCTAATATAACTCTATTACCACATTTTGCAACTTAGAAAATTACTATAATTGTGCATAGAGTTCTGAAAATATATTTCTGAATTGCAATGCAATTAGAAATTTCTGGACAAGTTCTGTTTTGAATATGGGTCATTCTGAATGTTGGGTAAAGGACACTTTTTAAGTGTCTTCCAGCACAGTCCTGGACTCTTAGCAACATTATCTTTAAGGGCTGAACAGATGCTAGTGTAGATTTAGACTGAACATAAGGAGGAAATTTTTTACAATGAGGGTGGTGAGGCACTGGAACAGCCTGCCCAGAGAAGTTGTGGATGCCTCATCATTGAAGAGTTCAAGGTCAGGTTGGATGGAGCTTTGAGCAATCTGATCTAGTGAAGGATGTCCCTGCCCGTGGCGTGGAGTTGGACTAGATGATCTTTAAAGGTCCCTTCCAACCCAAACCGTGCTATGATTCTATGCTTGGAGCCTGGTTTGCATTCTTTTAACACAACTGCAAAGATTTTGATAATCTCAGAGCACTTTGGTCTCAATGTGCATACTTATATGTTGGCTCTTTTCAAATAATGGACTTTAAGTGCGCATATGACCTGGAAAAGAGAGCGAGTGTTGGTGGTTTCTTTTGTTTCATGTGTTCTGATGTAGCATAAAAATGAACTCGGCAAAAATCGCATCCATTTTTTGCAACTTTAGGACATTGATAACAGGCTTCTTTCCTGTGATAGGGAACATTCCCTGGAGTGTTGACAAGAGTGGTTTTAATCTTCAATGGATATAATGTTTCAAGCTGGCAGAAATTAACAAAATCCCATCGAGTTCACTCTTGAGCCTCATTTCATTTCTATGAATGCGTTGCTTACTTAAAGGAATGCTAAATGAACTAGTTACCAAGTTTTCTCAGGGCTAGAAACACCTCCTTTTTCAAACCATATTAATGTCTCAAGTTAATAACGCTCCTTCTCTCCCCTCAAAAGAAAACACCCTTCAGCAGCAGATGAGATAAGGTTCAAGCTAAGGAGTCTGGATTTTTGGGCTTCCATCAAAGAATTTAGATTCCTTGTTGGTTATTCTCTTGTTCTAGCTGTTTGCAGGGTGTAGAAACAAGTGATGCGGAAGCAATCACTCACCACCAGCTGACTGATGCCCATCCAGTCCCCAAGCAATGGATGCTTTGAAAAAACATGACATTATATTCCATACCATGTCTCTTTCGTCAGTTGGGGTCAGCTGTCCCAGCTGTGTCCCCTCCCAGACTTGTGGCCACCCCAGCCTCCTCATTGTGGGGGACAGAGTGAGAACAGAGAACGCATTGATGCTGCACAAGCACTGCTCAGCCATAGCTAAAGCACTACTGTGTTATCAACACTGGTTTGGTCGCAGATCTACAACACAGCACCATACGGGCTGCTATAAAAAAAATGAACTCCCTCTCAGCCAAGCCCATTACAACAGTTTATACCAGACAGTCTGCAGGATTTCTGATTTTTTAAAAAGTGATTTCATGCTATAGTGATAACGAAGCTTATGATTCCTTTACTATAGTGCAAGTTTTTAGTTCTTTTGTTAAGGTTGTATAACATTTGAATGCCTTCTGACTACTGGCTCTTAACTGTTTAGGCAGAAATATTTCCATGTCATTAGCCTGCTTTTGAATTCTTATGAACTTAATGCTTCTGCTCTTTGGAACAGGGGCTTGAAAGAGAATTACTCATCTGTTGTGATGAAGCTTTTTGCTGTGGAAAATTGGGCCAGAATCGAGGTAGCTGAATATCTGGGTTTATGTCTTCAGAGGCTTGCTTTGATACTTGTAACATTCTCTCAAAAGCCTTTCTGCACTGTGCAATCACTTAATTTATATTTGAGGCAGTTTAATGTTACTAGGGGGAATGAAATTCTCTTTGCGAACTTTGAGTAGTTAGCTATGATTTATGCATTTTTATTTTGTTTGTCTTTTCTAAAATACATAATGCTAAATTCTTCACAATATTCTATGCCTCTAACTGCAATTCAAGTCAGTTGTCCTGAATAGAATGATTTAAAGGCTGTACATGTTCTAAGAAAGTCAGTTTTCAAGATGTTGCATTGGGTATTTGAAATGACTTGGCATTTGGTTTGCTGCTCAGTTTTCCTACACCTCATGTTTATCATGCCATGTTACTGAAGAGTTGTTCATATATTTAAGTTCATTAGTGTGCCAAAACTGCAATGATAAGTACTATAGGAAGATTTTGGATCAAATGAGTGGCTTTGCATTCAGTCCATATTTCTGTGCTGTGTAAATAGGCTTACAGACACCCACTAAATGATGAAAATAAAGCAAAAAAATGGCTAATTTTTCTGGTTCCTTTCATCTGATATGTAGTGTTCTGGAAGGAGAAAAGGAGAGAATTAAACAATCTTTTAATTAAAATTCTACATCAGGTAAAATATGCATACTCTTTCAGTATAGATGATGGTATGCAATTATAGTTGTGAATGTTTTTATGGTTATTTTTGTTTTGTTTCATTGTAGCACAGTTTCTTTTTTCCTTCTAAGTACTTTGTTTTACCTTGACTCAAGGTTGTTTGTCAATTTAGACAGTGAACTCACTGTCTAAGTACCAGACTTAAGGTAGTACCGTTAGTGATCAAATGAAAACCCTAATTCTTATCTTGAAATCTCACTGTGTAAATGTTAGAACTATTCATAGATGTGTCCTTTGTAGTCATGAGTGCCTTGGAATGGTTTTTATTGCTCCAGATATTACAGATGCAGGACACAAATTGCAGATGAAGCCAAAACTAGCACTTACTGCCTCACCAGTTTCTCTTTTGCTTTCTTTTTCCATTCTCTCCATCTGTTGTGGCTTCTTAATGTAGACGTGATCCTCTTTGTAGTAGCATCTCCCCGGTTTGTGGTGCCACTAGTGGAATTAAAGACTTTTTTGCAACTGGTACAGGAACCTGAAACTTTGATGGATGGTTAACAGCCTCTTGATGTAAGAGAGTCTTTCATTATGCATCCCATGCAAGTGACTAAACCAATAAATACAGAAGCTGTATGGCTTTTGTCAGTGCTTTGATTTCAGACACTCTTTTTGTTGATCTATTATGAAGAATATAATGAAGAGACCAGTTAGGGGAAATGTTCCTTCCTACTGTTATGGACTTTCTACAACTATATACTCAATGCCTGTCTTTTAGACATGTCTTGGTGCTTCGTATGTGTGTTTATATTGGCATTCTAGTTCAGATCAGGAGTGCACTTTTTAAAGCAATTTCCCAACTTCTCTACTTGTGCTGTTTTGGTTTGCATCAGCAAGCATCAGCAGTCCAATACATGAGATGGATTCCTTTCTGCTGAAACTAAACAAGGAGATTAGCTGCTGACGGGTGTTCAGCAGACGAGGCTAGACTAGGCTAGTCCAGAGTAAAACCCTAGAAATGTATATGGTGTGGTGATTAGGTCATTAGTGCCAACTGTTCTGTTGCATTAAACAAAGGTGGTGTTGCATGTTTTCATGCATGTGTGTAATTAGCTGTATTTTGCAAGTACCTTATCTCCATACTGAGAGATATCTCACTGAGTAAAATCATACCCAAGTAAGGGAATATCTATATAACTAATAAGAGGATATAAGCCTCTGATGTTTCTCAAAAGGTGGTGCACTCTGTTCCAGAATTACTCTCTGCCTTAGAATGATGGTCAGTACAAACTTCTCACAAGATCCTCTTCAGTGTGTACTGTCAGGATGGTGTCATTGCCATAAAAAAAGCTCTTATCTAGAGGTGTTGACATGCCTGAGTAGTTGGTGACACCCCTGTGTGGTTGGCAGAATATTTTCACAAATGTGTGTGATGTTTCTTATGTTTTATGTGCTAGTATGGCTCACTGATGTTGATACAGTGTTTTTTGGGTTATAAGTGTTTGCATATTATATTCTCACACACACTTATTCTTTACCTATGCTAATTGTTCTGTTAAAAAGACTAAGTTTGTCTCCTGTTAACTTTTTGGCAGCATATTCCTCCCCTGCTCTTGATTATTAATAAAAGCTTTGTTTTGATTTGGGTCCTTTCTGAAATTTGCTACCTCTTGTTCTCTCCGCCACCAATGCTTTTTGCCTATGCTTTTCAAACAAGGCCTGTCTGTGGGCTCTAAATCTTGCACGCTGTACTACAGTGTAATACATCTTCATGGTGAGTCTAATTGTCAGGTTTACTTTATTTGCCTGTTCCTCCTAAAATTTAGATTGATCAATCCATGTAACAAGTAAAATAATCTGGAGGAAAGAAGGTAAACATTCTAACCTATTCTGTACATAAAATTTAGGTTTAGTGCTTGTTCAAACAATTAAGAGGTGTGTAGTCATTGAGTACGTACCCACAGAGTAGAGTATTCATATGAATATAAGCATATGGGCAGCAAGGTAGTTCTAGGTGACTTAAATGTGTTGATTGTTAATAATCTCTATTTAGAAAGTAGAAAAAAAGAAAGCAGAAGCAAGGAAGCTGGAAAAACACTTTTTGAGATGTAAAAGAGGAGGGAAAGAGAGGACAGAAAGACAAAGCTGATGTCATGATACAGAGAAGCAGGCATAGGAACGGAGAAGGCTGTAAAAACTGAAAGACAAAAGTCTTAATGTTTTGTTTACATCTCAGAATTATTTCTCATAAGTAGGCTTCTGTCTCTGTTTTGGAAATTTATTTTGCTTTGACGTACAGAACATTTGAAACTCCATTAATTCTAGCACTTTTCTGCATCTTTGGTATAGCTTATTGGCATTGATGGGAAACTTTTTTCGAAGCACTTACAGTGAACTCTACTTTCAATTCGCTGACACTTTCATTATCTCCTTTAAAAAGATTCTGTTCCTGTGCGTGAAGCCATAGGTATATCAAGCAGTTAAATATTCTTCAAGTTCAGAAAAAAGAGCTAACATGTCTGACATTGCATTTCTTGGGTGACATCACCTTATGATGAAAATAGTCCATTTTTGAGCTCTGTTTTAAATTTTTGAGAAACTTTATAGATGGAGAACTTTCTAAAAGATTGCTAATAAACCTTGGGCTGCAATACCGATACAAGCTTACCCTTTCTGAAGCCAGGTATATAGTTTGTAGGTGTGTAGTATTGTACTGTAGAGCCTTTCTGAAAAGTCTTGCTTAGACAACTGTACCGGAGCCCACTAAATGCTAATAAAATTGTTCTTGTAGTGAGGGGATTCCTTCCCAGAAGGAGATGGGGTATTGGAAACTGATGACATAATTCTGTGTACATGCTTATCCCCCTCCCCTGTGTTGTTTTCAGCCATATGATATTGGAACTGTACTTGGAAATTAAGAAATCTAAAAGGAGAAATTAAGCTTAATTTGTAGGATACTTTGCTTAAGGTTTTTAGTTTTCAGACTCGGAAAGCTCCCTGTGGGTTTTGAAATAGTCCAGGCTGGGGACACTGCAGAAAATGTATTTCTGCTATACTTTGTTATAAAAAGCTTAATTCAGTCTCTCTGGGAAAATCCAGAAACAACTTCCCTTGCTTACAAATGTGCCAAAAATTGTCTAAATTTGCAAATGATTATTTTTCCCTCTTGGGGCATATCTTCACAGTAGATTGTCAGTTTTTGCAGAACCTTGTAAGTCTTCCCAAAGTACCCTACAGTGAAAAGAATAGGTAGTCATAAAAAAAAAAAAATTAAAAAAAATCAGAAGCCAAAACCCCAGCAATTTAGTCATCTGTTCAGCAGAACAGCTTTATATGTTTTATTTACAATACATAACTCTTGCTTTAACAGACTCGGTCTCAGCTGTGAAGAGATTTTCAGGGTTCAAGCTTTACACTTAAATGTCAGAAGAACTTAAACCAGATGTACTATATTTTCTATTTTTTAAGCATGACACAGTCCTATATTCTCCATACATTCCGTACGTTTCTACTAGAGAGAAGGCAATAGTATTAAAGTTACTGGACATGCGGTATAGCCACAGAATATAAGATAAATTTGCCTTTTGTATTAAATAGAATTCTTTAGAATGAAGCTCAAACAAATGGTTGCAAATATGAAATGTTTTATCTTGAGTAGGTAAATGCTCTTTCTTCTACTATTTTCAATCCCCTCTCATACTTCTCTCAAAGTGTTTCAGGATGGTTTTAATTTCTGTTACCGTTTAATATTTCATTGAGCAAGATTTGTAAAGGAGCAAAGTACTTGCACCACCTTGTCCTGTTTTGCTTTTCATTTCTCTGTTTGCCTAGCTTACCCTGTATTCATTTTCATCAATGTGCTCACTTAATCTAGATACTTAAATTTCAAATTCTACTTGTGTAAGAATTGAATTTTGCAAATATAATGCTAGTTGTGGGTATATCAGCATGATTTACAAATTTCAGATTTAGGTAAATAATTAGCTGAAAGACAGCATGTGGAGAAGTTGCCAAAACATTTGGCTGTGTGCACAGTAGTTTTTCTAAAGGTGGTTGTCATAAAAGCAGATATTCATCACTCTGAAGACTGGGAAATCCAAAGGCGACCAGGTGAGTTTGCAAGTGTGCTCTGTCATCCTTGAAAGGCAACAGAGATGACCTAGTCCCCAGTGACTAGGGAAGGGCAAGTGCTCTACCCATCTTCAAAAAAGGCCAAAAATAAATGTGGGGGACTAGAGGCCAGTCAGCCTTGCTGTGATCTGTGGGGAAAATCACAGACCAAAACATCTTGGAACACATTTTTAGACACATGGAGAGAAGAAGTTGCCTGGAAATGCTTTTTTTGCCTCACTGAACTTTTTGCTTTGTCAGTTGAATTGCACCAAATCTCCTGTCTTACTGCATTCAGGAAGCTATTATATATAAGTTCTACATACATTATGAATACATTAGTTACCAGAAGTTAGAGGTAGGCGGTAACCATAGGAAAGCAGTAGGAAGCAGCATTTTTATGATGCATATGATAATTTTATACTGATATGAAAGGTAATCGTTATATTTTGCATTGATTGCAGCTTTGTGCACAGACCAATGCTTCTTTAATTTTCTCTAGGCAAATCCTTTACAGATGGAAGACAAATACTATTGTATAAAGATCTAATTAAAAAAAAATCAGCTAACAAACAAGGCAAAATACTATCTATTAAACAAAATCAGATACTTTTTGAAACAAAAACCTGTATTGTGTCTCAAATGGAAGTGTGCTGAGGTTGCACTGTTATCATAGAACATATAATGTTTATCCCTAGAGTCACTCATCGTGCCAGTACAGTAAATTAATACAACGTCCAATGTGATGTAGCAAAAGCTAATACCTAGAACTGTCTAGTAATAGTTAAATTTTCCTGCTTACTTGATTAGCTTCTGTTGTTTGCTCCAGAATTGGTTAAGCAGTTACTCTCTACTACTGCTCCATAATCAAATAAAATCTCAATGATTTTCCTTAAATGCTTAACTGGATTCCAGTATCCACTGTTAGGAAAATAAAAATTTGTTTTCAGCCATTTGCTGATTATAAGCAGAGCCAATAACTTGTTAAAGTTACACAGTACCTCCTCTTAAACCCCTATTTTTTGTTGCATGAATTTACCATTCTATAACATTTTTTCAAAGATGGGTCATGCAAGAATGTCTCAGCATTTGTTTGTTTGTTTTTCTTTCTTTAATTTCACTGGTACAGACACTGGCAGGTTGTTCATGGTAAAAACAGCTTCATTAGCAGTGGCGCTTCTATTTTCTTTGAGAAAGTAGAGGGTAGCATAGGCAACTGCTTTTAATGTCAGCGCTGATGGAAGCTCAACCTGGATAAAATCAAGATGTTGGCCAATGCAATCAAAAAAATCATGGATTTGAGACTTTTTGATTTACTGTGCCTTTTAGTTATTCAAGTCCACAGTCTATGTATATTACAAATCTCTGCTAAATTCAGGGAGCTGCAGCTTCTTGTTTAGTTTCTGTGCTTTGTAAGCTAGAAATACGAAGTTGTCCAGTTACTTATACTTTTGGTCACATCCAATATGGATTAGTCTCATTTTGCTGAGTAAACAATGTCTACAAAAGCTATGTAAAATTCAGACTCGTGTTCTGGAGATAATAGTGCTTTTCATTTAGTTTCCAGATGAGGTACAAATACTTGCTGTTCAGAGCAAATCATTTTACAACTTAGTAATTGAGCAACTGTGGTGTCTTCATGCTTCACCCAGTTTTTCAGAACTTCGGTATTCTTTAACCAACGACGTACAGAAATAATCTTATTAAGTTTACAGAAGTGATGAAGGAATCGACCAAGACTTAGAACTTGCTATGCCACATTGCATTAACAGAGTATCGTATGGCCTTTACTTCAAAGAACCTATAGTCTAAATGAGTAAAAGCAGACGTGGACTTAGAAAGTGTTATGAAGCACAGCAGAAGACAGGAAAAAATGGCAAGCACAAGCGTCGTTGATGTGGCATTATCTTGTTATGGGTGTAGTTGTTAGGAGTTCAGTTTAAATTCAGAAGAAGCGGCTGGGGAGAAGGCTGAAGGAGTCCTGGGCAATGAGAGGAGTGAGTGCTGCTGGGGATAAAAGTAAGTGGGGAAAAGCAAATGTGGAAGAGGGGGGAAGGCTAGAGGGAACGCTGCAAACCAGATATGATCCAGTGGGCTCCAAACATTTTCAGTGTGCAAAGACCACTGGCTTGGCTGCTCTTTAAAGCTGTCCTTCCTGCCTGGTGTCTGTCCCGTTCCTCCCCCAGCAGCACACCAGGGAGGGGTAGGGTATCATTGGGGTTCCTGTACCCCAAGGACACAAGGGGCTCCTCAGTCAAGTTCTGTGCCCTGCGGCCTCTGCGAGACCTCGTCTTCCCCTCCTTGCCAAGCACAGAAGTCCCCGATTTAGCTCCTTCTGCAACTCCTCCAACCATCTGGAGTCCATGCCTCCTTCAGAGCAGTGGAACTAAAGTAGAAATCTAAGAATGGGGTTTGTTTGCATCAGTTCAAACTACTGTTGTCTTCTTTATTTAAATTTTAATTAATACTTGTACATTTGGGTATCTTCAGGAAAATAATGTAAACACAATTGAATGTTTAATATAGTACTTTATGCCATCCTGAAGTAACTTTTAACAAACTTGTTAGAAGCTTTAAAATATTTTGGCTCTTTAAAGCTTTCACACTGGAAAAATCTAAGTATTGAAATGCATAACTTACGGAGGAGGGAAGATGCTAGATATTGAAATGATGGTGTATCTTTTCCCCTTTTGAAAGAAACCAAAGCACACTGCATTTTTAATGTTGATAACTCCCCATTAAAAACTTTAAATGCTCCTAAATGACTTTAACTTGCTGAAGGACTGCCTTTTTCTTTCAGATGTGTTAGAATTCATATTAGCACTACTTTGCCCTTGTTTCTGAATTATTTTAATGACGGCAGCCGCTCCACCAAGCTGTCTGTCAAGATGTGGGTGGCAGGCTATTATTTCACTTCATAAATCATAATTTACAGGGTTTTTTATATCCATCTTGGGGATAAACACTTTATGCTTTGTGTTTTCAGCAGCAATATAAAATGTAATTGATACTTAAAGCAATATGTTAGAAATATGGACAGAGAAAGCCAGGAGAGAAAAATCACAAATGTTTAGTTTTTCTGTGGATTGGTCTACATACTGAGCATTTTTTCCATCTGATTTCATATTCTTAGCACTTCAACAGAGGATGATGATGAATTACATTTACATGATTGCTGCCTGTAGGTTACTATAAGGATGTTTCTTTAGTTATAGACACTCAACAGATCAGTTATCTCAACAGGGTCATTTTGTACAGTTTCTCATGCTGCTAAATAAACTTATCGCTTTGTGCTATTGTCTTCCAGATTCATGAAAAACTGCATTATTATGAAAAACAGAACCCAGTGCCCATACTCCACGGTGCAGCAGCCTTGGCAGATGATGTAAGTGTCCCCTGCTGAGATCACTGGTACCAAGTCTCCCAAAAAACTGTCTGCAAGCAGAACTCCTCATAGCACAAACATATGAATGTAATCCTGTGAGCTGAAATCATAAGAAGCTGCAAATGTTTCCAAAGGTGCTGTCATCACCAGGCTTGTTGCTGATATTACTTTGATTTTTATTCACTTGACTGTTATAAAAACATTGCATCTAGATAGCCTCTTGTTCTGCTTTACTAACTACGTAATAGAAATTACAGGTTGGAACTCTACTGGGAGGGGAAAAGCTGTCAACTATTAGTGTTTTGTGAAAGTCACAGACAAGAGGAATGCTTTGGAAAAATAAAGACAAATGAGATAGCAGCACTGCTGACAGAACATGAAAAATGACAGATAATACTACAGAAATGAAGCATATGAAATGCCTAGGAAGGAGGCTTGTTAAAAAAAATCAAAAACTATTTAAGAAAAAGTACAGTAGTGATTTATTGATATTGGAGCTTTCCAAATTACCTTCATAACCAAAAAATAAATTGTAAAAGTGGTCGGCATTGATGGAGTAGTTAATTTCCTGTTACTATAATTTTTATTTTAAAGAAAAAAATCCAACCTGCCATTTCTTGCTATTTGGTTAGTTCTAGGATTCAGATGAATTGTGCACACACCTGTGTAAACTATGACTGAACCTAAGGTAGGCCAGGATAGAGAAATGTTTAATAACCTGTGGTTTAGGTGAAATCCAGAAATCTTTGTTGCAATTGATGATCTCAGGTTGTTTTTTGGAAAAGGCAATATGTATTAGGATCCATTTCAAATACAGCATGTTTGAAACTTCACATACTTTATAGATGTGTTAAAATCTTAACTATCTTTTTATATAATTAATAGCTTTTGATTTTTAAATTTGACAAATGGTTAGATGTTGTGAATTGAGAATGGTAACATTTTAACAAAAAAATAAATTAAACATATTTTAAGTCTATTGAAAAAAGGATATAATGTAATTTAATCATGTTTCAGTAGGAGGAGAGCTATATCCTGTAACATACCAAATATAATAATGCATTAGCTTTGACATCAGGCATATATTAGTAATATTTTTTTAACCTTCAAGTAGCTTTGAATGATGTTGATAGTAATTTTGAAAATTAGAAAGCTGGTTGAAATTCTCTTCATTAAGTTCTTGGTGACATATTAATAATCCTTGTTAACATTTGTGTTATGGATCTCTGGGCTAAAATTCTTAATAAGAATAATTTCTTATTTTTGGATGCAAAACTTAGTTCTTGATATTTTCAGAAATGCTGAGCAATCTCATTCTTTGTTCAGCCCCATTTAAAATGTATAGTTTTGGAAATCCCCAAATTAAAGTACTCTGTCACTCCTCAGTTGAGAGAGGTCAGGGTTTTTAACCCTATGAATGTATTACTATGTATATATGGTAGTATTTTCAAAATGTACATATGTTGGGACATGAGTGTCTCTAGGCATCTGCCTACTTTTTAAGCACAGCTTCTTTTTAAAGATCCTCTTGCTGGTTCTTCATTTTTGCTTATGTGTAGCTGAACAGCTGGTTTTATGGGCACTGTCCCATAGAATAAAGATGTCCTTTGGCAGCTGAAGTCAGGCTAACACACTGCAGGATTTTCTGTGTTTCAGTAGTTATCAGCAAACTTTGAGGAAGGTAATTTGCATGCAGTGGGTTTTGTAACTCCAAAACCCATGAAGTTCCAGGATTAAAGTGCTATTCAATTTTTGGCACATTTGTCTGACTAGCTGTCAGCTTCAGGGATTTAAGAGCATGTTGGTGATATAAAACACACTTTTATTTCAATAGGTTTTAAATTAATGTTTTGTCTTCCTAGTGATAGTAACTGTTCTATAGTCAAACAAAGGAGATATTCTTATTAGCAAGTGAATATTTCCTGTTTGATTTAAAACCCAAATTTGAGGTGCTGCTAACATAACTAAAAACTGTTCAAGGAGTGTGGTTTTATTCTTGTGTTATTTTTTAAAGCTATTTTAGAGGTAACAATAGTGGTGAGGCTTCTTTTCTAAACATTTTCATTTTCCTAGCTGCCATACCTTCTCTCTCTTCATCCCCAGTGACTTTTAGGCTGAATTTCCCATCAGAGATTCTGTTTGCCTCTTATTCTGGAGCAGCAGTGTCTGATGTAGGACTCTTGCTTTCATGCAAATGTTCTAAACATTGCTTGCAGTATAGGTATGTACAGCAAATAAGGCCTCTAGGTTATTAGAAAGGCTGTTCTGGCAAAAAAAGTTTCTGAACTTTCTCAAGAAGCTTTAAACCCCCAGGCCCCACTGGTCCTCATCTCGCCCGCCTCACCCCACATCTGCCCCTCTCCCCTGGTTTGTCTTCCCCTCCCTATAGTGGCAGCTCTTCATAAAGAACTTGGTGAAATGTTATGGTTCCCTCAACAGAGAATCGTAGAAGAGGTTCTCAGACAGCTTTTCCGGCAGTCTTTGGCATAGGTGGTGATTCGCACAGTATCAGTGTGCCCAAGGTATTTCACATAGTTTGTTCTTCTGCTGGTAGCTGTCACAAATCTCAGCACTTCAAAAACTGCTAAAAATCTGGTCCAAAACTCGTAGAAGCACAACAAGCAGCTCTGGTGCTGTTTGCTAATCTGGGAACATGGCTTTGTCGTCCTCCTCCTCTATCAATCTTTGTCTTCCTCCTCCTCTTCCATTATGGGGCGTTACATGTGCCTTTAAGACTTTTATGGAAATATTTGGGAAAACCTAGTAAATTATATCAGTGGAAACATTTTAAATTGTTTCATCTCTGAACAAATATTTTCTAAATTATGAGATTTAAAAGTCTATTAAAGCAATAACAAAATATTCTGTTTCTCACTGTTCTAAACCTTATGCACCTGCATTTACATTTGCACCACCAAAGCAAACACCAGTTCTGCTGAAGTTAATAGATGCTTGTGCACAATTCATCTGAGAGAGAAACGCTGAACCAGTCATTCTTACTGAGTGATTACTACTCTTCATCAGTAAAACACGAATGAATAGATTTTATTTTCTAGGTGATGCATAGTATGAGCTAAGGGATGAAAAGAGAACCAAGGGGAACCTGTGTCATATACCTGCTGTCATTCCTATCACAGATTATTTTCAGCTTTGCAGAGCTTTTCCGTAGAACATGCAGGCTAGATTGCAGTCAGAATACCTCAATACTTGTCTTTATGTGCCTAAAATATTTCATTCTGACCTTTCCAAAGGAGGTTGTTTTCTAATCTTTCAGTATTAAGACACAAGTATTGTTAAGATTAGCATTGATGTATTTGATGGACGTTTTTATCTATGAATTATAGTTAAAAGGCTGTGGACTGTAGGTGATTAATTTTTCTTCTAGTCCTGTTACCCCTCTATTAATTTGAAGGTTAAAAAAAAATACTAAAATCATGTCTGATGTCTATAATTGCTTCTAGAATTAGTCTATTATATATAATTATGCAAAATATACTTCTATCTATTTATCTTGAAAATTTATACAAAATGAAAGTACAAATTTAGAATTAGGCCAGACGAATAAAATTACTTGCTGCAAATAACCAATCTTTTTTTGAGACATTTTTATGATACTGATTTAGTGCAAAGAAAATAAGTGATTATCTGAAATCACATTTTGGATTACGAGCCATGTAGCTTCAGAATTTTAAACTAAAGTTCAGTGTTGTGAAATATGTTTTAGCTTTTCCTTCTTCTGGAAAAATAGTTCAAGTCTGAAATCCTGCAGTAAAATATGCCTCTTGAGTCCAAATTAGTTGAGAATGTCGTGATAAGAAAAACTCAAGACATGAGCCAAATAGCCGTGGGATTAAACGTTAGACTGCTGCTCTATTGTTCACCAAGCCACAATTTTGTAGTATAACCAAACATAAATTACTGATCTTGTTGTTAGGATGTAGTTTGTGCATTTTAGGGGCTTGAATTGTTGATGACCTGTTATAAATGATATTATGATTAACCCGCTTCACATTTAACAAGCTCTTTCCAGTGTATGTGTAAACATAATAAAAGGTTCAGATTGCTTGCACTGTAGGGGCACTTTGCTTTCTTATCCCAGTCCTAAACAGCACAGCTACTGTGGGTTTTTGGAAGCAGTGTGGATTTCACCACCTCATTCAAAACTATTTTTTATAGACAGTGTCAAAGTTTGATCCAGTCATTTTTACAAGCAGTCCTTTGTCTGCACGCAAAGGACTATTCACTTAAATGAAGTGCTGGGATTTGCCCCCATTGCTATAAATCAGAATGTGATCTGGCTGCACCCTTGCCAGAAATGATTACTTGTGTTAAACTGAGCCAAAAGGCCTGGCTTAAATCTGGTCCACCGAGGGCCAGAAAAAGAAGCGTGGTGATTGATGGTGTTTTTCTTCATGCTGGCTTCTGTTTGAACACACTGGAAAGTAATAACCTTGAACAAGATAGATTCTGGGTTCTCACTGATGCACTGGGTAAAACAACGCTTTGCTAATGGTCTTTGTGTCGATTCCATCTCCCACCCAGCTGGCTGAGGAGCTGCAGAGCAAGCCACTGAGCAGTGAGATCAGAGAACTGTTGAAACTCCTCTCAAAACCCAATCTCAAGGTGAGGATGTGTTGCACCTGCAGAGTGCTTTCTGCATGGGTGTCTGCATCTGCTTCCCTGGGCTGTGAGGGAGTTTGTCTGCTTTAATGAATATGTGTGCTTTTAAGAGAAGTCGCAATGTTAATCGGAAATACCTGTTATGAAGAGACATGTTTAATGTTGCCCGTAAATTATTATGCTGTAACTGATATTTATAAAAGGAATTCAGTGGAAAGCCATTGATATTTACAGAGGATATTCCAAAAAGTAGATACAAGATTTTTTTTTTTGTCTTTTGCTAACTTTTATTGCATGTGCTTAATAAATTTATTACAAATGTGCTTTTACTAAAAGGTTTTCAGTCATACTATTGATTTAATTGCACCGTGCATAAGTAGCGCAACCTGGTACTTTCAACAAAATTCCTGATGGATATTATTTAAAAAAAAAAATCTAATTTTGAAAACTTTCTGCAAAACTCCTGGGGTTCTCTGTGGTGCTTTTGGGGAAATTGATACCTTTTTTCTGACAGTAGGCTATAGAACCATTGCATCACTCAGGTTGGAAGGAGGTTGTCTAGTCCAATTTGTTGCTCAAAGCAGAGTCAACACTGAGTTCAGAGCAGCTTGCTCAGGGCTTTCTCCCACCAGATCTTTAAAATGCCTGGGAACAGACATTCCACACACGCTCTGTGCAGCCTCTTCCAATTCCTAATTATCCTCCTAGTAAAAACTGGTTTTCTTATATCCAGTCAGAACCTTCCCTGTGTATCATTGTTAATGCACACTATCACATTATTTTTCCACTCTAAAGAGAAGGAAGACCTTAGTGCTGTAGATGCATATTGCAATGGTAATTAAATGCAGCAGTTGATAAGTTTAGAGGAAAACTGTAGAGTGGAAAGGAGCCCTTTTTAAGACAGCTGCTTCTTTGTAGTCCCTTTAAAACACTGATCTCAAAACCTCAGACCCTATTATATCTTCAAAGTGCTACAAAATTTTAAAGATCAATTATGCCTCCTTTTTAAAGATTTTTGCACAGTTGGTTATTCCATAGTTTGCAAAGTGACAAACTTTTTCTCTGAATGGATAAGCAATGCCAATGGCATATTACAAGAGGAACTGTTGGTGCATCAAATTGCAGAGATCCTGAGCTTCACTGTAGGTATTTCCTTAGTGACTGTCCATGTGTGTTTCATACTTCTGAAGCTTTAGTGGATTGAGCCTGAAGACAGCTTGTTTGCCACAACTGCATCTCTCCCTCTCCCTTTCTTGCTTTCTCTTTCTCTCCCCACCCCCAACCTCCTCCCTCTCCCTCTCCCTCCTTTGGAAGCAGTTAAATGCAATGTGATAATCTTAGTGGAATTTCAGGGAAACAAGTGCCTTACCCCCAGCGTGACTGAACAACTGCAGTAACTTAGCAAATGTCTGTCTTGGCTGCAGGGGGAGATGGCCAGCTGTAGGGTACCAAGCCTTTTGCACGGCCAGACTGCCTAATCCTGCAGAAGGGTGCATGTTTCCCTGCCCTGCATAGCTCGCAGGTGTTTGTGTGAGTTAGGGGAAAGAACTGACAGTATGCGTGACACTTTTGCCTATCCATTATCTTCTCCATTTGCCATCTCATGGCAAGCATGCCTGGGGGAGGTGGTAAATTATCACTGCTCCCTCCTCCATCACATTGACCAGGCGAGTGTACTGCATTCGGTCAGAGGCTGTTTCAGTTGAGATTCTTCTGTGGATTTCCCCTGCTCTGTCTTGGGCAGAAAAGGAAAGGAAGTAAGTTGCTGGGACTATTTCCAGTTCTGCCCCAGAGATGCCCTTGAGTCTGTTCAGCTGTATCTGAGCTTATGCTGTACATTGCATAAGATTTTCTAGCCTTTCACTATTAGGTTGATGGCTGGAGAGGGTTTGTTTCTTTCCTTCTAGATTCCTGGGGCAAAATGATGTCTAGAAAAACTCTTTCCCTCACATCTGAAATTACTTGGGATAATTGATTTGTCTTTCCCAATGATGTTGCATAGGCTTTATCTAAGAACTTGTATATGCCTTAATTTGGGATTGACTTAAACTGACTGTATGTTATTCTGAGGGGGAAACTTTCCTCTCCTGATCTGGCTTATAACTGCAGTGTTAGCTGGAGCCAGCAGGAGAGCTTCCACTTTCCTTACAGCTCTGCTCTAATGTTCATGGCACGATGAAGGATGGTTAGGATTAGTTTACTGCACTATATCACTACTCCACAAGTTTGGTGGTGTAAATGGACAGGACTAGCAAGGTGATTATAACTTCGCAGGTTTGGTTAACATGCCAAAAAAGGCTGGGAGAGGTTTCCACCAACTGTCTGATTAGACGACTATTTCTATGTTTTCCTTTTGTGTTACAAAATTGTTTTGTTGAATATATTTCTAAGTGTTTGCTTCTGATGAGTAAAGCTTTGACAAGTTTGTGGTGTTCATGGTTTTCATCCATAGAGAAATGTTTTAAAGAAGAAAATAATTTCTCTGAGGCAGTTATATTTATCAGACCTGAGATTTTCAAAATGTCCTAAAAGACATTCCAAGGTTTTGTGAGGTGCATTTTCTTTTGGAAAAAAATAAATCGGGCATTTCTAGTCTTTTAAAAACTGGATGCAGTATCCAGTTACACTGAGTGTTTTTTTTCCTGCTCTAAAATGTAGCAACCTTTACCATAATTAAATGAACTAATAATGGTTGTGGTTTATCTTTTCTGATTAAAGCAGAACTCTGGAAGTAGAACAGAGCACGTAGCTCTGGGAAATCAAGTGGATTTGTTTCTCTGTGTGTGAGATACTGCATTTGCATTCTAGATTTAAAATATAATTGCAGAGTCCCATGGATGCAGGCCACCCACATCTATTGTTTTTAACTTCCAGTGTTGAATAAAGACTTACAGTTTACATTCCGTAATCCTGTTATACCTTGTTAAAGATATCAACAAGTAGAACAGTATTTCCATACCTGAGAACCCAAAGCCAGTTGAATGCGTTATTTGTTTTTTAAGCAGACTAGAAATTAGCTCTTTGAAACGTATCTTGTTATCTCTCATTCAGAAAGCCTAAGTACAGCAATGTGTATCTTCAGCCCTTCTCCATCATAACCACAAGTGTGCAATCAAATGTTTGCTATCAGTTGAGGAAGATAACTGTTAATAAACGCTTACACTTCCAGGGTATACGTATGCAAGTTTAAAAGGTCTGCTGAGTTGGCTGTTAAAAAACAGCTTAAGAGTTTAACATGTCAGAGTTAGGATGATGGTAAGTAACCAGAACTAGATGTACTGAAACTTATATTGCTGTGCTTGGGTTTTTTAAAGCTGTGAGGTATGTGGAGATTTTGTTTGGTTGGGTTTATTAAGTTGCAATAAAATATATACCTTAAAGATACAAAGCATAAAGATATATAGATTCACGGTCAGGCCAGGCCAGCCGGCGGGCGGTGCTGCGTGGCTCTAGTCTGAATGGTGTTTGGACCTAAGCGAGGACATGCTTGGGTGATTTGAAATGCCGGCTGGTCAGGCTTGGATCCGCCTGCCGTAGCTCTCTGTAAACATATTTTAGACTTCTGAAAGTGAAATTTCTGTCTCCCACTGCTGTCCACGTTTCCCGGGTGTTGTAGCAGCAGCAGTCACCGACGGTTTCTGCGTTGCCGTGGGACAGGCTGTGGGTAGCCTGTGTGCTGGCAGCATCACCAGGTCTTCCCCTTTCCTGCTCCGGTCCCACAAGGCAGACAAGAGCTTGATACACCTGCACAAAACTTGCTAAGTGCAGACCCTGCCTGCTGGCCTTTCTTCTGAGGGGTGTTTAGACTGTTTTTTAAGCCTTTCTATTTGTTCAATGTAGACGCTGGCGCTTTAAGTTAATTGCATATTAGATAATCTGTGTAGTGCTACCACTGTTTCCATTATAAGTGTTAGCTAGTGTGGTATGTCTGTTATAACCTCACATGAACAAGGAATGGAGGGAGGACTGTGGTGCTGTGTAGAAGGTTTTATTCCATATAATTCAGGCTAACGGGCTGTATTTGAAGGTGGTAATTCCTGGTCTGTGTGGGACCCACTCCTGGATTTTTCCTCAGTTCCTGGAATGACTTTTTAAGACTTTTATAATTCCTGAGGTGTAACCATGAATTAGATTATTTTTAACCCTATTTCAAGCTTACTTTGCTTATTTTATGGAGGAAGCATTTAGAAGATGGTTTGTGTTTTCATGCAGTTTGGGTTTTACATTCCAATTTTGTTCATGGATTTACATTTACATTGAAGTTATATGATTTATATGTATTTGAGTGAAACACAATGAGGAACTTATGTAATACACTATTCTCCATGTGTAAAAGAAAGGAAGAAATGTCCCTTAGCTTCCTTGTCTAATGACAACACTAAAGTTACTTAATGTGCATTGTAAATACGCAACATATGAAGCTTGACATAACACTTGTCGTGGTTTAACCCCAGCCAGCAACTAAGCACCACTCAGCTGCTCGCTTGCTCCCCCCTGGCCCCCGTGGGATGGGGGAGAGAATCGGAAAGAAGAAGGTAAAACTCGTGGGTTGAGATAAGAACAATTTAATAGAACTGAACGGAAGAAACTAATAATGAGAATAATAACAATGATAAAATTACAACAATAATAAAAGAATGGGAATACACAAAACAAGTGAGGTACAATGCAGTTGCTCACCACTCACCAACTGATGCCCAGTTAGTTCCCGAGCAGCAATCTACCCAGGCCAACTACCCCCCAGTTTATATACTGGACATGACGTCACATGGTATGGAATACCCCTTTGGCCAGTCTGGGTCAGCTGCCCTGGCTGTGTCCCCTCCCCACTTCTTGTGCCCCTCCAGCCTTCTTGGTGGCTGGGCATGAGAAGCTGAAAAATCCTTGACTTAGTCTAAACACTACTTAGCAACAGCTGAAAACATTGGTGTGTTATCAACATTCTTCTCATACTGAACCCAAAACATAGCACTGTACCAGCTACTAGAACGAAAATTAACTCTATCCCAGCCAAAACCAGGACAATGCTAAACATCTCTCTTACAGGAGGCTTAATTGTTTTTATATTTTCTATAACATGAAGACTAGAATATATAGTGGGGATATACATGAGGAAATGATGTTTCTGATTTAAGAGAGGACACTCCTGTGTGTGCTTTTGTAAAAAATATGAATAATAGCATAAAGAAATAAGTATTCTCAGCTTTAATGGTTTATAATTTGGAGAAATTTAAGGAACTTATGTGACAGAAAACAGAATGTATGTGAAGATGGGAGTTGTACAGAATTTTGAAAATAATGACAAAGATTTTTAAAATTATGATGCATCAGGTAGGCACCGGTGCAATTGAGAGAGGTGTCTTTATAGCGCAATTTGGCTTTTTATGAATCTGGAAGTATTGCTATTGTCTGAGAGCACTGCACTTTTTTTTTAAATTAGCTACATTATCTAGAGACAAAATATTTTTCATTGTTATGCAGTTGTATAAATTGGAATATATAATTGGAAGACTAAGATTCAAGATGTTAACACAAAATGTATCTAAAAGGGAATTTAATTCTGGATTTTTAATGCACATGTTACAAGTTAGCAAAATGGTCTTATCTGTCAGTAGGGACTCAAATGGGAAAAAGGGAAGCGGGCAGCAGAGTTACTCTATCAGTGATGGGGCAGAACCCCAGTGACAGGCACTGTAAGAAAGGAGATGTAGTAAATATGACAGATGATCAAACTAAGAATGAAAGACTTTAAAGCTTCCAAATTCTCTTCCACTTTTAATTAAAAAGCTTTCTTGGATAGTAGCTCTCAGTTCCTTTTCTAACAAGCTGGAAAAATCTGTGTTCTTTTGGGGACAGTGCCATAGCTCAGGAGCATAATTGTTATTTATTTTTTAAATTATTTGAAATCTACAAAACTAAAACAATTAACTATAGGAATTACAATTTTAGGCACTTACTTTGTTGGTGTGGCTGTAAACAAAAAAAACTATAAAAAGAATGGACCTCTTTTAGTCCATTGAATGATGTTATCCCAATTATACTATCTTTGAGACAGGCTCAGGTTATATTATTCAGATCTAACTAGCTCTTAACTTCATGTTTATAACAGCAGTTACATTCCTGATCATTACATATTGAAATGAGCAATTTACCATTTGAAGTTAATCCCTATTAGGGTAAATTTAGTGTGTTTTAAATTCATATGAAATATATCCTTTGTGGTCATTGGTATAATGGGCAAAACAATAATTATTTTAAAAGCTTATGCCACTGTGCTAAAACTATTCCGAAGGATGTTTATACCTCTTAAGACCCAGAGGAAATTAAGTTTCTCTAACCTCCTAAGAATGCCAGGGGTGGTTCTGCCTGTTTCAGCAGAGTTTATCTTCTGTTTATGTGTGCTGAAAGGTTTGCCAGCTGCTAGTGTGAAACATAAACCAGGTACCTAAACAAGGGCACAAGGCAGGACTGTGAATGACTTCAGTGCATCATGGTACACAAGAATGTAAAGTATTTGGATCGCTCTGGGCACTGTACCTGTAGCCATAGAGGCAACAAGCAGTGGACATACTTGAAGTATTTTTCTTGGCTTCTCTTTCATTACCGTAGAATGAATAGAATTTTGGAAGTAATTTTAAGATAACTTGCAGAGTGAAGGGAAAACTGCTCTCATGTGACTGGGAATGTTTTCAGATTAATTTATCCATGGACAACTTCAATGTGCTGCTGTTCAGAGAAAATACAGATTCTTTAAGTTGTTTCCGATTTTTTTAAATTGCTTTCAAATGGCAAAGATGCATACACAAAAAATTGTAAATAGGATTTATGCTTGCTGTTTTATTTGCAATTCATTTGAGGAGTGCTTGACTTACAGTTTCACAAAGCATAAACTATTTGCATTTGTGAACATTTTAATCTAATAAGTGCCTCCTTGGCTTTCTTTCAGAATAGAACCATGAGTTAAACAAAACTAAAACTGCAGATAATGAAGCCAGGGCACTTCGTTCTTCATATAAATGTTTCCTACATTTGTTTAGGTTTCTTCAAAAAGAGAAATAGTGCTTCTTTTATCTTGAAGCATACCTTTTATGTTCTGTTTTTCTTGTATTTACTGGGAAGTTTGTTCAATAGCTAAATAAATGCTAGCCTTTATTTGATAAACAACTGCCGATGCCATCATCCCTGCCATCTGAGGCTTACTAGATTTGCACAGTGGCCTAATAGACTGTTCTGATCAAAGTGCTACTTGTTCTCTTAAAAAAACAAAACATTCTAAGCCTTTATCAGCAGAGCCTTGTAAAGCTGCCTTACAGTCACTGGCAAAAATTGACAATGTAATTTACTGTGCAAGAAACAGGAGGCATTTTTCTACAAGAACTTTAACATACAAAGCACTCAAAGGAAATATTGGGCTATAATAATATAAAACAAAATCTGGTTTTGCTTTGAAAAGTTCATGAAGTATTTCTTGTAACATGTAATTAAAAAAAATCTTAATCTAAACTTTGTCTTCTTTCCAATATTTCCTTTGTAATTAGATTTGCTGAGGATTTTCCATCAGGGCTTTTTCATTGAAATATGTGGTTTCTGCAAAGTCAACATTTTCCACTGGAAATTGTTGGGATTTGCCTACAACTGTTCAGGGTTTGCATCTGGAGAACCCAAATACAAATTTCAAGTCAGTTAACATCTGAGCGACATTTGGGCTGTTACTGTATCCCAGACACTTGGAGGATCTTTTGGCCCTGTTCCTTTAGAGACCTATCTTCCCGAATGCGCCAATGTTTTCTGGTTTTGCTCGTGTCCTGGGAGATTATTCTCCTCCTCTTTATGAAATATTCATGCTCGCACATAGTAACACAAACTACAGTATCTGTTCAGGAAGCATAATTTCCCATGATTTATAACTATTTAGTTGTCAGTGGTCTTTGAGGTTTGCTGGTAGGGTGGTTATAAGAGTTGTGCTTTTACATTAAGAGATTTTACTATACAAACTGGTTTAACTTTATTAATAGGGTAAGCTGGAGTACACTGTACTTCATATGTTAACTGAAAAGTTGCCTACATAATCCTCATTTGCGAAATCAGATGCCATTAATTTGTAAATCTGCAAGAGCCTGCTTGATTTTGGATGGTATGCTGTAAAGTATCAGCAGTGAGAGAGAAATATTTATTTTCCCCTTAAGTAACGTATGCAAATTACTGCAACAATAAACAAGGACCACCGCGCTGATTGTTTGATAACGTTGGTCGAAGGATAGCCCATAGATGTTCTGAGCATACCAGCCTTGAAGCTGGGGGAGAGGAGACAGTGCTGGGGAGACTTTTGTTGGCAAGAGAAGGAGATCGTTCTGCCCAGTGTTTCCTGCCTTTGAACTGTTTGCCACTTTGAGAAGCCCTCCATCACGCACTTTGGCAACCTTGTTAGAGGAAAAACAGATTTGATTCTTAACTCTCTTCAGCTTTAAACCTTGAAGTCCTATTTCCATTTCTGCTTGCACCTGTAATTTAAAGGAGGCGTTTATAGAAAACTTTTTTGAGGTGGGGACTGCTGGGAGAATAAGTTGCTGTCTTTATTTTTGGAATGTTCATGTTACTGGAATGGAGTAAGTAAAACAAACATGTAATAGCAAAATAGTCCTTTTAAAAACAGCAAGGAAAGCCTTGATTTTTCACATCTGACAGGCAGAGAAAGTCAGAAAGCAGTCATGGCACTCTCTTAATGTGATAGGAGCTGACAGAACATACATAGAACAATACACAACATATCATAAGCATAGATATAAAGGAGATGAAAGAATATTGCATGAATATATTTAAGTAACAACCATCATGTTAGCCTGGAAATGCTCTCAGGTCTGTCTCGTAATAACTCACCTGATGTCCAACGGACAGCTTGTCTGTCAATCTTCTTAGACATATGGATATGAGAATGCTCGCTAGCAGCCAACATATAACAAACAAAGTGATAGATATAATAAAGAAAAGTGAAGCCAGGCAGATTGGCAGCAGAAAATAAAAGATTTGAAAAGTAAATCAAAGAAATTCTTTGGTTATATATACAGACTTTCCCACATGAGGGAACCAACTCTAACCCATGTAAGAATGTTGAATTGCATACACACAGCTATAGCATTCACATACAGTGCATAAAAGTTGGCAACATTACTAAAGCTGGTGGTTTAGGAGGAGGAAGAAATCACTATGGATAAAATCACATCTCATTCAAGTAGCAATTCTATTCAGCTGGTGAAAATGGAGAAACAGCACAATGCAAAACAAATAGTCCCTTTTTTAGTTGTCATCTTTTTATGCTGCTTGTTCCTTCAGTGGTGCTTTTCCTTTACATTTGCTGGGCCGTATTCTATTTGAACTCTCCATACACTTATTCAACAGTCTGCTCTTTTCTAGTTCATTGATGAATCTTCAATAGTGGTCCAGTATGGTCTTGTAATCATTTTTTTCCCCTTTCTGCATATTCCTGGGTTTCTAGTCAGTGGCAAGACTCTTCCCATGATTATGTAACTTGTAAATCTATAAGTGTCCTTATCACATATTTTAGAAAATTGTAAGCTTTTTTCCTTATACTTGCTATTTTTCTGGCCTTTTTGAAAGAATGTTACTATTTAAGAGGCAGGATTTATTCTACTGCAACACATCTGTTTTAGTATTTTATAATTCTTTAGTTACAACTTCATTAAGTACTTAGAGAAGATTAACTTATATATAATGGTGAAGATAATACTCACTGCAGCTTTTCAGTTCTCTAGAATGATACCTGAATTAAGTGCAATTGATATATAGAAATACTACTTGTAGTGTTCAATATGGGAAAAGCAGGCAAAAGTAATTACCTTAAAAACAATATTTTTGGTTAGGTGTCCATGTACTATGAGTAGTCTGTAGCTGAATTTAAGACTTCCTTATCATAAATGAATACATGTTATTATTTTCTGGAGGAATTGAGTATATCCAGATTCTTCTAACCTCATGGATCAGTAGATGTTTTTATTTTCTTTTTAAGACTTTAGACATCATGCTGCTGTCAAATAAAGCCTGGGTCCTTTCTAAAAGACACTTTTTCAGAAAGGGCAACTGCAACCTCAGCTTTTACTTTTCTTTAGTTTATATTTTCACTTGATTTCTTTGGGGGGTGAGGGGGTCTTCAGGTGGTTTTCAACCAAGAAAAGATGCATGCTGCCACTGTAGATCCTTAATATTGGTCAGGATGCTGCCACTTCTTCAAAAAAGGAATCGATCAAGGATTGCCAAGATATTGGAAGAGTGCTCCTGTCTCGGCATTTTCCACTCTGAAAACCATCTATTTGTGCTCTTGGAAGTTACTTAAATAGGGCTTAAAGTATTCAAGAACACTTTGGCTACATGAATCGCATTGTGAATGTAAGAGACTTTGTTCAGATTCTTCACTATTGACCTAAAATCAGAGCTTACTCTGCCATTATCCACAACTGAGGAAAATGTAGGGCTGTCATCTGGAAGAATATTAACACCTTTACCAGATGACACGGATGGGCTGCGTGTTTCTGTGAACACTAATAGTTCGGCTTTGGAAGCGTCTCGCGGGGCTGCAAACAATGAGCCAGAGGAAACAGGAGTCTGAAGATGCAGAAAGTTCACTTTTCTGTTGGCTATTGCCGTCTGGCTACCAGCTGCAGGTAAACGCATCAGTTCAGATTGGTGAATCTGAAATCAAGAAACTGCATTTTCAGGCAAGGAAATTACTCTTTTGTGAAAGGAAGTTCATATAGACATGAATAAAGTCCACCATAGTAAAGAGGAAAAAGTAATATATACTGAATATTGATCCAAATGAGACGTTGCTATGCTAAGAACATTAATATATGGTGGATATTAACACAAACCCACACATGTACTGTTTGTGTTTTACGTATTTTGAATCACTACTGTGACCCAGCTGCACCAAAGTCAAATTGGAAGAGAAGGGGATTTAATTGCCAGCTGGACAAGCTTGAACTAGAGGGCAGCTCTGGTTTAAGTATAGATGGGATGGTTGCGAGCACGGAATGTTTTTTCTCTTTTGTACATACCTAACTGTTGTCTTCTCACACAATATATCATTTCTAGTGAATTTATAGAGAATATATAGGAAAACTATGATATTTGAAGGATGGAAAGAAGTAAATTAACCCTGATTTTTTTTTTTTCCCCATGAATCGGTGCACCCATTGGTTTCCTGATTACAAACTGAAAATCATGCTTAATTTAAAGGACATTTTTTCATTTTTCATACCATTACTGTCAAAGATTTTTTGCTTATGTCAAATGAATACAGTAAATGATTTTCAGTAGCAAAACGTGTTCATTTCTTTGGAAGTTAACTGATTTCTTTATGTACTGTACGTATTTAACTTGGGAATTTTATTCAGAACAAAAAAATCTCAGATTTCTCTAGGAAAGTGATTAGATTATTGCACCTTCAGAAGGAATATTATTACTTTTCTGCCTGATAGGTGCTTACTGTGGTTTGTGGCCTCACTCACTGGGTCTACTGCCAAAAATATTCAGTTCACTGTTATCCCAGCCACCCTCTGGTTGCTTCAGCAGCACTACCAGGTTTCTCCTGCCTATAGTTTTATTGCTTGCTTCTGCTTCCAGATTATGCTTCATGCTTTAGCCAAGCTGGAGAATTCAGCTTGTTCTTATCTGGTAGTTGAGATGCCTGTTCTCACCTGCCCTGTTGTTGTCTTGTTAACCCTTATCTTGCAACAGGATTAGGGTTGCACATACTCCTTTAGCAGGTAGTCTTGGTGGTAAAGAGACTGCCATATGCTGCCTTTTTCTGATGGCTGCTTCACCACCCATTTGCTGGAGAGTGAAATTAGGGAGGTGGAAGTCATCAGTACATCAATATAAAGTCTAGCCTATGTACTCAAGATAGTAGGTTTAAAGATGAATTCTCCTGTAGAAGAAGAAAGGTTGTTATACCCCACCCCCCACCCCCCCTTATCTAAATTCTTATCTCCCTTTTCCCCTGTTAAATTTTGTGCTGTTTACCAGTTGCTCTTAAATGTACAGCTTGATTCTGAATACCTTGTATTTTTATTCCTTTCTTCTCCAAAGTGTTCTCAAGTCAAATTGCTTTTCTGTCCCTAGAGCCTGTATGCCATCACCATTATGCTATAGCTTTCTGCTGATTTTATTCTCCTGCTTTCTAAATTCTTGCACACGTTTGGCTGTTACATCTCTTACACTTCTCCTTCCATTTTGATGCTCTAATGGTCTTTCCTTCAGTGGGTTTGGTCTCCTCCCAGCTCTTTCAGCTTTCCTTCTTTGTTGTCACTGGATGACTTCACTTGCTTGATTTTAACTTTATGCAAGTTACTCATAAATCAGTCTTTCCAGTCTTGAATAATTTTCTTAGTCAACATTAGCTTGTCTTTTTGTATTTCTTCTGTAACCCTATCACAAAGGAAAACGCAATAGGGGTAGAGCTCTCCGGAGGACAAGCTCTGCCAGGTGAGTTCAGGGGCACGTTGCTGTGGTTGCTGATGAAGTTACTTTTCACCTCCGGTGTAACTTCTCTGTGCCAGCCTCAGTCACCACAGCAAAGCAAAGAGGTGGAAAAATGTCTCTGTCTCACCTGATTGATAGAGTTCAAGCTGAACTGCCAGAGAA
This sequence comes from Haliaeetus albicilla, assembly GCF_947461875.1. Lineage (NCBI taxonomy): Eukaryota > Metazoa > Chordata > Aves > Accipitriformes > Accipitridae > Haliaeetus > Haliaeetus albicilla. The sequence goes on along the minus strand of NC_091484.1, from coordinate 63,053,623 downwards.
GGTGGCCTGTGCTAATGATCCAAGCTGTGGACTGGGACAGCAAAGTCATGGGCCATTTTCTCCCATTTTGCTGACTGCTGCCAGGGCAGTAATCTACTCCATAGGCAAGGTAACCAGCAGCTGGGTTGGCAGTGTCGCAGTCTGCTGCAGCTGTTGGCTTTCATAAAGGTCGGTTTGAGTCCCTACAAATTTTATGTCGATAATCTTGACTATTAATTATTTACTTTTCTAATCTCGTTTTTTTCAAGTACCATAAAGAAACAGGCTTTTGTTTCTTCGTCCATTCTGTCTTTCTTCTTTATTTAACTTACTGTTTTCTAAAATGTTTTTCTAGACTAATAAATGCAAAATATTTCTGAGAAGTAAGGCTTAAACTGAGATATATGTTTTCTTTAAATAAGGAGAATTTAAAAACATAAGGAGCTGTGTTCGCAAGTCAGGGGCTACTGGGGGTATTTTTACTCCTACAGATCTCAAAATATAAACAGAAGCAAAAAATAATATAAAATTTGTCATTGTTTTAGAGGAGCAAAAATGTAGTCAGTGTAGTTAAATGATACACATTTTTCAAAATGTAGGACTGTTTTCATTAACAACATTCTCAATTTAAATAAACATTTAAAGTTTCGGAGCAGTTTAAGAGAAAGAACTTTGAATGTTTCCAATGTCAGATTTTCTTTGTGTAAGTTGATAGTGTAAAATATCAATTTATAAACTGTGAAAGAATCAGTGATAACTTTAATATGAAAAATACAGCACTAGTTATTAGACGTTTCAGAGATCTGATGAAAGTATTCATTTCCAGCTAGATCATGTCTAAGAATTTAGCTGAACATCAATATTTATATTTAGGTAGTGCAGGAGTTTGAACCATACCTTCTTTCAAGTTCTAAATATGGATAGTGTTTACATTAGTGAATCATAAGCATAGAACGTAGAGCTGAAATAAAATCTTTTTCTCCAGAGGTGCTTAAATATACATGACCCAAATCTTGGATCATACATGCATAGTTCCGAAGAGCTGTGTATTTGAAAACAAAACCAAAATATTAAAAAAAAAATATTTTTTCATCTGCACTTCCTGCAGTTTCTTGTGATAGGTAAAAATTAGTATCATGGAAGTAAGTTGATCACTTCTTAAATACAAAAAGAGAACGTTACTACCCTTACATTGCCTTGTGCATTTACTGTACAATTATTCTGAGTAAATCTTGTTCATCATAGGATCCAAATTTTGTTTCTTGGCACTTGTAATTTGTTTGCTTCTAAAAAAGTCCCAACCTTTTCTATAAAAGTCTAGTCTGATACATAGTTTTTGGACTAAGCATACATTATATTAATTGAACAGTACAAAGAAGCTGCTGAAGAAATGTCCCTTTACACTGTGAATATGGTCATTTCTTCATACATGCAAAACATATGGAAGTTCTCTTGAGAACAGGCTCTGATCACTTCTAGTTGAATATATTCAGTGAAATCAAAATGGCTTTATAAATTTTGTCTGCAGATAAATTATTGCCCAATGTCTATGCTGCTGACTACTTCAAGAGCAACTACAGTAGACAGAGAGTAGTGTGTGAAAAGAAGCAATGATGGAAGACAAGCAGGAAAGAAAGCTTAGCATGTTCAGCGTACAGCATAAACAAGATTGTGGTGACAGAAGGAAGCTTGACTGAGAAAAGACACATAATTTCTGTCATTCATACTCTTACCTAAAATATGCATCTTTGCACTGAGATAAAGTAGTACTAGAGTCTGGGGAAAAGATCTTATATTGAAAACTATAGTACAGTGTGGTTTAATGTGTTTTTTGGGAGGAGGAGGGAAGCGGTTGATAAGTTCCAGTTGTGAGTGAAGAAAAGCATCATAACTACCAGGCATTGATTGGCATTGCTTTATAATATTTGGGCTGCATTGTTGTTTTGCATGCAGTGTCCAGGAGCCTGCTCTGGCAGTCAGAGCAGGGAAGTATCTTATTAACAGTGGTGGCATAATTCAGTGTAGTAGTGGGCAGAATCTGTTTTGCAAGTTTCACTGTGAAGGGTTCTTTTGAACATGTTTTTAAGTTGCTGCCTTTTACTCTGGAAGTGGTGCTTTAGATTATTTTCATCTGTTTTCTCTATCTGCCTGATTGTTTTTAAACTGCAATATAGAACCTCATTAAATTGAACCAGTCCATGAATGTGCCCTAGCTTTATGTGGAAAAACGTAATTGCAGAAGACTAGTTTTAGAAGTCTTAACTGTAAGTAGCCTGAAGTAAAAGCAAACGCTACTTTTGTTTTAGTATATCTTTGATATTTCATGTACATCTTTAGAGGACTGCATGTGATTGCGTGGCTTTTACATATGTAAAGCTTCATAATACACATTTCCAGGAGGAACTATAATTGCTAGCCTGAGCTTTTTAGCTTAGATCTAAAGTAAGACTAATCTTTGGTGGGAGGGAGCTGGTAATTTCTCGTGCTAAATAGTACAAATTTATAACTGTGTCTTGGGAAGAAAACCAGAAATAATTAGCATGTTGAAATGTTTTTGTCAAATTGTACAATATGCATGGAAATTAGAAAAACAATAGCAAATTCTCATGAAGCAGGCATGATCTTCCCCTGTGTTTGTTTTGTTGAAAACCTAACTTCAGATTTAAACTTCAGAATTTCAAGATTACCATATGCTCTTAGCCTTCTGCTTTTGACATGATAACTTGTAGCATTGCCTGGAAATTGTTTTCTGTTGTTACAGTCTCCTCCATTCAGGAAAAAAATCCTGGAATAGTGTAGTGGAAGTGTCATGCTTTTGTAAAACACTTGCATTATCTGTGAGAACATATAGTTTCTGGTCCTTTGTGTAGTCAGTCAAATATTATCTGCCTTTTATTAAGTAGCAAGTAAACTGGCATCAGAGAAATGTAGCCATTCTCTGTTCTTTATTAAGGTGTTTCTTCTTAATCATTTTTGTAATTGTTATAATAGATTCATTATTATAGTAATTGATATGATACATTCTGATATGATCCATGTCAAGAATGTTGATGTGTTCTGCTTCATCCTAAACATCTCAATATTTTCCAAAATGCTTTATTTTTATTGTCAGGAAGGTTATCAATTTGTGAATTACTCCTGCTATTCAGACTACAACTTTTGTAATATTGACGCTTTGGGAAAAAATATCAGGTCAAAATGTAAAATATTCAAGTATTTAGGAGCAACTACTTGAAAAGAAAAGCAACTGAAAGCAGTATATAGAGTTATATGTATGGCTGTTGCTGTTATTCCTGCTATAATGCATAGTTTTCACTGCAAAAGTAAAAGCATTACTTAACTATTTTTCACCAGTTTGAAAGGTATTACAAATAATGAAGACTTTTTAAAATAGAACTTTAAGAGTTCTGTATCTAGAAGAAGCTGTGAATTTTAGATTATAGCTGAGATTTTTTTTTTAGAGCCTTAGGAGAATGAGCTTTTTAAATTCCTTTGACTTTCAAGATTTTTTAATTTCTGCAAGTTTATAAATTATTTTATTTTTAAGATTAAACCCTTTGTCAGGCTTTGTTAGGCTTTTCTTTGAAAAATCTATTATTCAAGCTATGCATGAACTGGAAAACCAACAGAGAAAGGAAGGAGGCAAGACATGCGACAGAGTGTTTGAAAAGCACCTGCCTAAACCAAATTGTCTCAGCAGTATGTTCCTCAATCTCAATCATGAATTCCACAAGAAATTAAAAATTCCTAAGATAATTTGGAGCTCATATGAAAGGGAACTAGTATGATAGGGATCCAGTAACCAGGTAAGCTTCCAGGGCTCCTCTGAAAGGAATAGTTGGGCAACAGCTTAATGTCATGCATCTCATGCTTGAGCAGAAATACTGGAAGATACTTATTTTGCTTATTTTTGTTATAGGACTGCTTACTCTATCAAAGAAACTTTTTATCTAGGAAAAGTAGAATGATGTTCTTACTTTAGGAGACTTAGGTTTTCTCCTGTTCATAATGCTTGTAATTTCAAGCTAATGTGCAAATCACTTGGTATTTTTGAGTGTATGAAGACACTGTTCTGTATCCACAATTTACTAGATGCATACATTGTGTATATGAAAACATATACTTTGTGGAGTTGTTTCATCAGTTTGACGTGTTAAAATTGTAGACAAGAATTATATTCAATCTATATGCATCACGGTAGTAGAGTCAGGCTATAAATAATATCGTCTTCTTTGCCTTTCATAAACTTTTCAGATGCCAAATAATATACTGACTATTAATGTTTTCAGGCTTTGCTCTCTGTACATGATACTGTTGCTCAGAAGAACTACGATCCTGTCTTGCCCCCCATGCCTGATGATATTGATGAGGAAGAAGATTCAGTTAAAATAATCAGGCTTGTCAAAAACAGGGAACCATTGGTAAGTAACCCTGTCTTTTGTTTGGGGGTTTTGTGTTTGTGCGCAGGGCGGGGAGTGTTCGGATTATGAATGTGAATGGGTGACATTAACTTGAAATGTAGATAGATGGACATTATGCATTTTTATTCATAACATTCAATAATGCACTTGTGACTTCCATTCACAGTTATCATTAGTAAAGCACATGAAATGAATAATAAGAATGTGTTCATTCATGGTGTTTGAGCATTATATATGTGGGCCAGTCTGAGTATTTACATCGGTAATATATTCATCTTTTATCCTGAATTTGAATCATGAACTTGTTTTAAGATGAGAGAGGGAGAATGAATCCCCAAAGAAATCTTGACCTTTGTTTTGAACTGTGCCTGTTAGCATTCATGTAAAAAAATGTGACCTTTTGATACACTGAAAAGAAAGCGTAAAAACATATTTTAAAATACTTGAATTGAAACCTGGGCAAATTTAAGATGTCTGTTGTTGTACTTTGGATTATGAATACTAGAAAGTTAATATCTTCATGGGGATATCTGGAAAAATGAAAGGACTAAAACTAGGTTGTATTACAAGAATATGAAAATGCTTTACTGATTTGGTTATTTTTATTTGCTGTACAGTGGGAGTCATCCTGTATAAAATTTAACTATATTCTTTTTCTCCTGCAAACCAGTAAGAGCTTTGTTTTATGTTATACTGGATATTTGGTTTAATGGATAGCAATCCTGAAGAAATATCTGCAAAGTTACTTAGAGAAAGCTGTGATTTTGTACTTGAGATGACAGTGGGAGAGCGATGCCTCTGTTAGATCTACAGGGGTAGCTTGTCCCACAGTAGATATCTTACTATCACTCTTATTCTTGATGGATTTCTGGCATCAATAAACAAGAAATAAGTTTTGGTATTGACCCACTGCAGGTGCCCATGGGCATAATTAAAAGTTTGACCATATGGAAAGTTTTTACTTTGTTTTAACATACTAAACCTTTTTGTTTCCTAAATATTTAAATCACAGCTTTAGGCTTTCCTTCTTTTGTTTAATCAAAGAAATTCTTTGAGGAAGAAAATGAACTTACTTTAGGATTTAGTATCAGAAAGAGTATTAATTCTGAAAGGTGTGAAGAAATTTGAACATGTAGTATGAGATGAGTTCTAATTGAGTAGCTTATTTTGAATATTAATGAAAACATCCTTATTGTTTTTTCTTGAATTTGTCAGAAAAATCTTAAGAAAATATTAATTTACCTGCTTTCGTGTTTCAAACGTGATTTGCTACTAAGACTTGTGTGAGTTAAATACTGTAAGTTAATAGTATCTCAAAGTGGATTGGCTAAATAGCAACTCTGAAAATAAAACTGAGAGATTTTCTGAAAACCTGTACAAGATACATTATACATTGGCTTTTGAGATTTTAAGCCCTCTTAAAGGGACAAATAGAGTTGCCTAAACTAAAGGTTATCCTTGGACTGTTCCTCAAATTCCACTTTTGCCCGTTCACTCCGGTGGGATACTAAACTCTTCCAGATACCTGTGTGTCTGTTGTGGTTTAACCCCAGCTGGCAGCTCAGCCCCACGCAGCCGCTCGCTCACTTTCCCCAGTGGGACTGGGGAGAGAATCAGGAGGATGAAGGTGAGAAAACTCATGGGTTGAGATAAAGACAGTTTAATAGGTGAAGCAAAAGCTGCACGTGCAAGCAAAGCAAAACAAGGAATTAATTCACTCCTTCCCATGGGCAGGCAGGTGTTCAGCCATCTCCAGGACAGCAGGGCTCCATCACGCCTAACGGTGACTTGGGAAGACAAACACCATCACTCCAAACATCCCCTCTTCCTCTTTCTTCCCCCAGCTTTATATGCTGAGCATGACGCCGTATGGTCTGGGATATCCCTTGGGTCAGTGGGGGTCAGCTGTCCCGGCTGTGTCCCCTTCCAACTCCTTGTGCCCCCCCAGCCTCCTCGCTGGTGGGGTGGGGTGAGAAGCAGAGAAGGCCTTGGCTCTGGGTAAGCACTGCTCAGCAGTGATGAAAACATCCCTGTGTTATCAACACAAATCTAAAACACAGCAACATATGAGCTACTGTGAAGAAAATTACCTCTATCCCAGCCAAAATCAGTACAGTCTCTTAAAAGGTGCATCTTTTGTGCTAAGGAGGTAACAGAGAGGGTTTTTTTAGAACTTTCTTTTACTAGGCAGGACGGCAGCCATGGAAAACATAAAAAATGTGAGAGAACTCAGTTCTTCAGTTTAAGACTGCTTAGTTTATTTTCCAGGATGAAAACAGCCTTATAATGGAATCTGTGATAGACCTATTACTCGAAAGAGGCAAAGGGTGGGAGCTAATTGCAGCCTACAACTACTTGAGAGTGGGGAGCTCCCAAGGACAGTAGAGTCAAACCCTTCTCAGAAGTGAAAGATGCTAAGACATGGGGCAAGTTGCAGCCCTGTGAGGTTTAATTTGAGAATTAGTAGAAGTATTTCATTAGATGCAAAGTCCAGCACTGGAGCAGAGTAACCAGAGATGTCCACCCTATACCATAAGGCAATGGCTGACCTGATCTGGCATTGACAGTAGTGTCCTGCCCTGAGTAGGAGATTGGCCTGAATGACTTCCAAAAGCTGGTCTTTAACCAACATTTCTAAGATTGTACCTTATCTGCACAGGAAAGGAGTATTTGTGGTCTTTCCAAATCTCCAGCCTATCTTGATGTTTTATTTTTGTTGGAGAAGAGCTTACGGTGAGTTCTATTTTGCATGTTACTTCATCTCCAGGAAGACTTTGAAGAATAGTGTGTAGCGTCCTCTTCCATAACCCACCTTCAATCCATTTTAACATTATTAAGGTTAACGTCAAACATTAATTTCTTTGTGGCAGATTTATAGTGACAACTTATGACACCATGACGACAATACATAACAAACCTATTATTTGTGTCTTTGTCTTCCCCAGATTTCTGCTCCCCCTCCCCGCCCCCTTAGGAAGGGGTGAGAAGAAACATGGATAGTAATTCAGATAATGTCTTACCAAAATATGGCATGGGAGAATAAATAGAAACAGGTTTATACTAGGTATATTATATCTACTGCATTTATGCTTCCTGAAGTTATTTTACTTAAGAAAGGATATGCCATGATCTATGTTTACTAAACTATTTAAAATTTCATTTTCTATTTATTTCCATGTCTTTTTAATGGCTTTTCCTTCAGAGCTTGTTCTAAAGTCTTGGATATTCTTAGTACAGATCAAAGAGTCTCTTCTTGTTCAGTTTATCTATTCACTGTTCTCTAGTCAAAAAGTCTGACTTCCACTTACATCGTTATATCGGGATTCTTGCTACTGAGCTTGAGATTGGAGGTACCATACAATATTTTTTCTGGTCTGGTTTCTTGACTTGAAGATAACTGAACTCTCTGAGCTTTTATTTCACCTCAGATACATTCTCATTCTCTGTTTGTACACAAACATTAGAGATTGTTTTTCTGCAAAGCAGGAAGTTTTACATCAGTTGCAAACCCTGGATGTTCTTGAATTGGATATCTCCTTTGGATGACTTTCAACAGTAGTCTCTGTGAAGCAAATTAGGCACTCTCTTAGCTTCTTTGGAATATATCTAGTGACCATTTTTATATAAAACTGCACCACATTTCCTCTTGTACTTGTTCATGCTTTTCTCTGAGTTAAGCACCTCACTGGTGTTCTGAGCCGGTGTTAATCTCATATTAATGAAGCCTGAGTTCCCAGGAGTAATCATCTCAAAAGAGAGGGAAACACATGGTTTGTAGGAGGGCCTTCTGTTTGCCAGATTTCATCAGTTCAGAAGTCAGTGCTGAACTTTCCTCCAGTTTTTTGGAAGAGATGATTTAAACTTTTTGTTAATCCTTCCACAGTTTTGGGTTTTGTTTTTGTTTCTAAATGCTCTATTAGCAAATGCCATTCTAGCAGTGTCTCACTCAAGCAAGGTAAAATTGTGTTAAGAGGTTTTATCTGAACAAAGTAATTTAGAACATCTCTGAACCTTACATGAAGAGAAGTAGAAACATCTCTTTTCAGAGATTCCAAAATTCACCTGGCTATAATTAGGCTTTATATTAGATAACTTTGAGGGTTTTTACTTATGCCTGCCTCTCATGGGCTTTTTTAGCCACTGCCATGTTCCTGGTTAGCATTCCTGGTACCCGAGATGTACAACCACACTACCAGGAGTTCAGTTCCTGGCCTCTCACTACTTCCAGCTCCCAAATGATATTCCAGGTTTGTTACAGATGTCGTGCAGTTATTCTGAATAGGATGCTTATTCATGGTAAGGTGATTACTTCTTCATGACAGATTCATTTCACATAAATTTAGCCATTTGAAAACTAGTATCTATGCTGTGTCTATAGTCAAGAGAAAAATAGGCAGCTCCAGAGAATGAACCATGCCATCTATTTGAGATGCCTGCCTTAATGAAAGGATGATTCATTCTCAGAGCTGCCTATTTCTTTTCATTAACTATAGCAGGAGCCTAGACACCTGGCTTGAACTAGATACCTGATTTCTATAGCTGAACTTGGGTGAAATTAATTGCAGTGATTTAAAGGAGTCGTTTACATGTTCTGCCCATGCAGATTCTACAGCTCTTGCTCGCCTCTTACTCTGAGTCCTTGTAGCTTGGTTCTTGTTAGTGAATGAACCCAACTGTTTTACAGGGGGGATTAATTGGGGTCTAGGCAGAGCTCTAGTGTGCATAGTCTACATGTATGTGGGCATCAACTTTTAAATAACTCTTCACTATAAGGTAGGTAACTGATATTTGTATTTACATTTTCAATAGAGAATGAATTCAAATAAGGCTTCTTGAAGTACTTATTTGCATTCAACATCTGCATGTGCTTTTGTTTAACAGAAACGTATGCAAAAATATTACTGATGTAGTAATATTGATGTAGTCTTTCTTTCTTTAAAAATAAAGGCTTATAATGTTTATGTTCTGGAACCAGCAGATAAATGGAGAACTAATAAAGCTCACATCTGTGAAACCCTGAGTGATGCTCACCAATCAGTGTTACTACATTAAAAATGAAAAAAACCCCAAAACCCAAAAAACAGTGAAAGAGCCTTGTATTACTTTTAGTGCTTTTGCATAGTACACCTTTAAACATTTTCTTAGTCTGATCACCATATGGCTCCCAAACTCCTTATTTTTCCCTTTAAAAGTATTTTAAACTGAGCTATGCTATTACATCTGTATATGTCTCATTTAGGGTAACTTACACTTTTGGCTAGCAACACTGAAAATATTTTCCAGCTCTCAAGGTCCAGTCTAACCTTCTTCCATTTTTAAAGCTCTAAATGAGGAGCTGCACTGCACATGTAACTGAAAGTACTGGAGCTGAACATCTCATAAGGAGAAATTCTTGCCAGATTATATATACTTCATAGTTTAAGCAGGGCTGGCAACAGTACAAGAGAAGCTTCTTTTTCAGAAAATCAGCTCTTCGGGTTTTCAAAAAGAAATCTACTTGTGTTTGATGATTTCTTTTTGAGTGTTCTAAATTGGGAGGGAAGGGGAATTTAAGGAACCCCCTTTTTTTCTCTGTGTACTATAGGTACAGCAAAAATACATAAACTCAAATAGTGCTTTTCATGGACCTGCCCTTTCACTTTGAGTTTGCTGTAGAGGAGTTATTAGGAGTGAGCTAACTTGGGTTAAATAATTTCCCAGTAAATTTGAACTTGATTTTGCGCTTTGTTTGAAAATTCCTATTTACCTGTTATCTTTACTGGGGCATCTTTCAAATCGGCTAATCTGTGCTAGGAAAATTCATTTTGTAGTGAAAATCGCGTAGAGCATGAAGTGACCATTCCACTTGGACAAGAGCCTTGTTGTTACTTCCAGATGCCGTCTGGGTCAATACTGTGGTCTTTGATCACACACAAGTGGTTTTTTTGGGGGTCTGTCTAAAAACAAAGTGAAGTACTCATTTCCAGACATCAGCACTGGGCTGGGGTAGCTGGGTGATCACAGTTAGGAGGCTGTCAGTCATTGCTTGCCTTTTGCATTTGGTGGCATTTAATAGTGTTGACTTCTAGGTAAACTGCATAAAGCCTTTCTGTACAAGGCTTTTTTCCTGATGAATTAGGAGAGCCTCTGTTTAATATGGACAATATAGTGGAAATGTCCTGTATTTATATTTGGCTCTAGCATCCTAATACTGCTTTTTTCTTTTTGATGGATATATTCAGAAAAAAAAGACGCTTTGTACTTTTAAACAGATATAACTATGCAGATATTAATAATAAACTTCAATTTAATAGCTGTCGCTGCAAGGTTAGAACTCAATATTGAAACATAGGCTAGAGGGGTTAGTGCTTTGTTTAGTATATTCCTAATGGTATGCAATTCTTTTTGCAGAGAAGTCTAATCATGAGTTTTTAAAGTGAGATTAGCTGCAGCTAAATCTTTTATCTTTTTGAAGCTCTCATACTCATTTGAAACTGTAATACAAACAAATGCTTACTGATACAATTACATTATAAACAACACATAAGAATAAGGCTGGCAAATTGCAGAATTACTTTGCTTGTGCATAGAATGTCTTACTAATAAATTTAAGATGTAAAATAAAATGCACAAACACAGCACATCAATTTTGCTGTGGAGTGCTGCCTACTGTTAAAGTTTCAGCCAAAGAGAATATTGTGTGGTGACTGTTTTAATTTTTCTCTATTTGCAATAAATGCAGCTTGCATATAGTAAAATATAAGTTAATCTCCCATTTTTTTCTTGTGCTGTGTTGCCATCTTAGAGGCAGAGGGAAAGGGAAAGAAGTTTATTTACGGTCAGTAAAATTGTTAACTGTAGTAAAATGTCACCCCCATTATTTATTTGTACTTATGTCAGCTTCACAATCGTGAAACACTTAAAAATTGAAGTCGTGATAAACATGAAATTCATGTTTAATCTAAACAAATATAGAAAGGTAGCTGTAAAAGCAATTTAATTATTCAAGGAACTTTATAAAGTACTTCTGTACCTTGCTTCAACACAACACTTCTCTGATGGAAGGAAATTCTAACCAGTGATGGCGGAGTGTACGTAGCACTGTCTTGTACTTAGAGGTGAAGCAATACTGTTCATTCACTAATCACAAATACAGAAATTTTCAGAAAATTGACTTACCTGCCAGAGTCCTAAACATCTCTGTCGATTAACAAAGTTAGAGCTATTGCAGGTAACTAATGACATTAACATGGCCATGTAATCACGTGCAGCTAAAAAGCTGTTGGCCAGGAGGTGCTTTTTATCGTGTTGGTTTTTAAAAATACTGGATCAAATAACCTTTCTGGAGGTGATTATACAGTATGACTTATCTAGCTAAAATCACCCTCCTTATTCTGTGGATTCTGTCTTCCCGAGCAGGCCCCGCGTGTCCCCCCTCACTCCTTCCCGTCTGCCCGAAAGGACTGGCACCGCAGCTTGGCCGCGGCTCTGTGCCTCCAGGTCCCTTCCCTCCTCGCTTGTCGCTGCCGCTGTCTGCTGCTTCCCCATCGCCCTGTGCCTCTTTTCAGCGTACCCTCGCAGTTCTTGTTACAAAGGCATTTTTCTCATCTAGACAGCTGTTCGCTGGAAATTTAGCTACATGATGTCGTTTTACCTAAATACCTTGCCCTGTGTTTGTGTAATGTATGAAAACAGTCATGACTAACTCAGGAAATGTTCCCCTCCTCTGCATTTCTGTCCCGCAGGTATTCCAGGTGAGCCCCGATGGGCGGGGGCATTTCTCAAAGTCATGTTTATTTATTGGTAACACTGTAAAGCAAAATGACGATCAGTGGGTGCAGTTCTGAGCGTAAAGTGCAAAAATTATGAACACGGATAGACTTTTTGTACCCACAGTATGTAACGTGGCCTGTTTTAATGTAGGAACAACAATTTATCAACTTTCAGCAGTAGGTTAGTACAGTTTTAGCAGCAGACTCAAGTAAGGTATGCTGGAATTAACATTAAGTTGGAAAGTAAACTTTTTCTATCGTTCGTCCTTTTTTAAAAGCTGTGTACATACAGAATGCGTGAGTTACTTCTGAATGGAAAAGAAGTCCCATTTTAAGAGGATGGTAATAGAGCAACATATTTTGTATATTCTTTTCATGAGCAAGTATCATTTCTGGCTTATTCATATGTTGATACGATGTCAACTTTTTGCAGTTTTACTTAGCAAATGGTTTTTAATGTAGTGAATTAAAATTATGGTGAGATTAACCAAATAACTTCTTTTTTTCTTTTTTTTTACCCAAGGGAGCTACTATTAAAAGAGATGAACATACTGGTGCAATTGTGGTGGCCAGGATAATGCGTGGAGGAGCTGCAGATAGAAGTGGTAAGGTGTTGCTGCTTGGCACTAGCCATTGAAGTTCTAGAACTTGGAACAAGATGAGATAAAATGGCATATTGTGTAGAAATTAAATACGTCACTATCACACACAAAAATATTTGGGGTCTGGACAGTTTTCCAAAGTGATATTTCAATACTGGTGAAAGTATTCGTGCTGAGTTTTTTCCCCAATTCAGTTGCAACCAGGTACCCTTGAGTTAGCAGATACAGGGGTTTTTTTTAGATACATCATGGTTTGTTTCCAATTGAAGGCATCCCCTTAGAAATGATGGGATATGCCAAGATTACAACCTGCTGATGGAGAAACTCAGGATGGTTGCATTGTTTTATATTAGGACATCCATTTGGAGTTTCAGCTGGTAATTCTCAAAATACCAGCACATCCTTGACTGCTGTTGCTTAGTTTGTGATGCTCAAAGTCTGCAAGAACTCGAGCAAGAGGTCCTGCATTATACTCTAAAGTGCCTCTTTTCACTGAAGAGAATCTAGGACAGCTGTGTTTCACACTTAGATGGGGTAACAGAGTAAATCTAGATACTTTTATTGTTAAATTAGCAAGCATTTGTGCCACAAATTAGCACTCACAGCCTAAGTGATCTTTGCAGTACTTGCAGCTGTGTAGCAATAAGAAAGTAGTATGAGTAGAAAAAGAATTGGCACAAACATTTTTTCAAACATCTGCATGAAAGTCTGGAAAAGTCATAGAGAAATGGTACTAATTTTCAGGAGGAAGGAAGGGAGGTGAGTAAACCAACAATCTCAAAACTTATCTGTGAGGACAGTAGGTGGTGTTGGGTTCACCATTTATTCCTGCTTTTAAGTTAGAGCTTAAAGTGGATGAACAAGGGAGAAAAAAGCTGAAAGGTAGTGGCATTTTTTGTATGATACATAGCTACAGTTTAACAACTCCTCTGTCTTCTGTAGGTCTTATTCATGTTGGTGATGAACTGAGGGAAGTCAATGGGATTCCTGTAGATGATAAAAAACCTGAAGAAATAATACACATTTTGGTAAATACCAAACATTTTAAAATTAATTTAGGGAGTCAAGAAAAAGTAATTAGACTTAAGATTTCTGGTGTATTTCTTAGAAAAAAGTATGTTCTACAATAATGCCTTTTCTTTCAGTGCCATCATTTACAAACCTCTACTTCTTTTCTCTTAAAGAATGATTTTCCACGCATTACATATATATGCAATTATAGATTACTTGTAAAGAGTTAAATGACAGTAATATGGCTATAAATAATGTTGCAGATCTCAAGTATAATCTACAGTGTTTGAGGCACACCATGATCTGTCGAATTCAAACTATTTTAAATGTATTCATTAATAATGCACTAACTCCATGTGCAAATTAATTCATAATACATGTACTTGATAGCTTGTATAACTAGTATATTAAGATTATATTTTATATGGACTTGCAGTATATATCCATATATATGATTATGTTTGCACTCCTCTGAACTACACAATCTCTAAAGCCAGCCTAATTACTTACTTACGGACCACTATCACAAATTTACTTAATTTAGAGTTTTTCAGAAATATTTAATATTTTTACAGCAAAGAAACTGATGAGGGTCATGACAGCTCTTTATATTCATGTTGTAGGCATTTCTATATACATACATACCTTGCTGTCCTGCTGAATTGAGCAGCTGTCTCACAGTTTTGGTTCAATAACCAAGATGATTCATTTCAAGTGTTAGCCCGCTGATACTCATACTTGCTTTATGGTTTTGTGTTCCCTACAGAAACATATTTTCCTGCAAAAATTAATATTTAAAAATCTCTAGAAACACAATAGTGCTAGAAAAGGTGTGAACAATTTCCCCATTTACCTCCTTGAGGAACAATATAAACATCAAAAGCTAGTTAGAGCTTGTTTCAAAAGTAACAGAATTATTGATTCCAGTCCTAGGACTGGTAAAATAAGAACTTGGCTGCTGCTTGTCAAACAGTGAGCTCTTGGATCGCAGACGTGCCGGCAAAAGTATGTCTCGCTTGGTAGTGGACAGGCCTGTTTCCATTTTGCTTAAATCGTTGGCTCTCTGTTGCACTCTGCTAGTTTTATGAAACTTGTCGGCTGCATGCAATAGTAGCAGAGGCTCCAGCTGATTAGCACTTCCTTCAATAGCAAAATGTCACTGAGGCAGTGGGAATATATTGTGGTTAATAAGTAAAATACAGCCAGACACACTTTAAGTGGGATATAGGGAAAGATGAATGGATGAGGTGGTTGATGATGGCTAACTTGTTTTAAGATTTATAGTAGAGGGCTTTTTTTCCATTTAGTACACGTAGTCTATTCAAATATGTTTTTCTTTTCTAGTTTCTTAAAGTTGCCAAAAGAATAAATCCCCCCCCAATAGTTTTATATGATAAATATGGCACAAGCCTGTTTGAATTTTTCTATCAGTTTTTTTTGAGAAATGAAATGTTAGTTGGATTTTCCAGGGATGTCCAAACTGTGCCAGGAGTCCAGCGGTTGCTTCTCATATGCATACATTTTAGCTGTAGCATTTGCGCCTGCTTTCAGTGCAGAAGTGGGACCTCTGAAACATACAGGTCCCAGTCCATCTCTGCCCACCAGTGAAGCAAATAAAACCGAGCATTTCAAGTGGGTATTTTAATCTTTGCAATGCAAAGTTTGGTGTGGTGAAGCTGTCAAATTCCACGGATCATGCTTGGGAGAGGATAGATTCATTATATTTGAGTATTTCTACATTAATTTGAATTTCTTTTCCTTTTAAGATTTCCTTGAAATGTATAGCTTAATTCTCAGTACATTTTCTTTTCAAATGTTCACCAGGCTCAGTCTCAAGGAGCAATTACATTTAAAATTATACCTAGT
Source organism: Haliaeetus albicilla (assembly GCF_947461875.1). Taxonomy (NCBI): domain Eukaryota; kingdom Metazoa; phylum Chordata; class Aves; order Accipitriformes; family Accipitridae; genus Haliaeetus; species Haliaeetus albicilla. Next base: position 63,037,993 of record NC_091484.1, on the reverse strand, counting down.
GTGAAGGAAGAAATGCCAGTGAAGGAAGGCAAGGTAGGCAAGACTATTTCAGAAGCTATTGCAGTAACTGTTATACTGAGGTTATATATTGTTTGCTTGGATGACAGAACCAAGAATGTGATTTATGCCTCTGAACTCAGTTTTTCTAATGTGACAGTGTGCAGCGCACCGTACACTTCAATACTTACGTGCTGGATTTACAAGTGGGTGTAACATGGTTCTTAAGCCCTAACTCTACAGCTGTGAAGTTGACATAGGTAATCTTCCATCTTCTGCGAGGACCTGGCTTGCTTCCAAGTACTCCTTTTCTTCCACTGTACACTGGGTAGAAGACACTTGATAGCACCTTGCTTCAAAAGTATCTTCTCTTCAGTTCCCCATATGGCCCACCATTCACCTGCAAAGTCCTATTTGCCTTGTATCATAGAGCCTTTACTACATTGGGTGGAGGTTGCAGAAGCAATGAATTGAACATTCCCATGTGAACTTCTACTGTGAGGTGTCCATAAGCATGTTTTACAGCAGTAAATGTTTAGTGCTTTACATTATTTAGTTCAATGGTTTTGAACAGTAAAAGCGAAAAAGGGAGACACCTTTGGATTGCATGTAATATTTTGATTCTAAAGACAAAACACGGTTTGTTTCAGATGTTTATCAGAGCTCTGTTTGACTATGATCCTAATGAGGATAAAGCAATTCCTTGTAAAGAAGCTGGACTTGCTTTCAGAAAAGGAGATATCCTTCAGATCATGAGCCAGGATGATGCGACCTGGTGGCAGGCCAAACACGAAGGTGATGCCAATCCCAGAGCAGGCTTGATCCCTTCAAAGCATTTCCAGGAGAGGTGAGCTACTGAGAAGCATAGTTTCATTATTTTTTGTAGTAAGAGAAGATACTTATTTGCCGAGTTGTTATGTTAGCATAGTTGTCGTATGTAATGCTCATAGATCACACGGGTATGATAAACCTGCATTTGCAGCAAGACAACTGAACTTGGAAACCTGTTGCTGAAATACTTTGGATTTCCTTATTTGTCTGGCTAGAATTAATAATGACAAAACCCGATAGGATAACACTGATCCAGATTGAAAGAAAAAACATATGGGAAATAGCACATCAGTATCTGTATTCACACTGATGTACTATGCAGGAATAAGAACTGCAGCAGGTTTTTGAGAGCTTACAAAAATTTGAGGCTGAGGATTTAGTTTTTTTAGATTGTGAATAGATTGCATTGTTTTAAGTTAATTTCTTATAAAATCTTCTGGATATTTTGCAATAGTCTCATGATGTTAAGTGTTTATTAATCTCAAACTTGCAGTGAAAACTGAGGAGTTTGTGTCTTTCCCCTACCACCTCCCATTTTATAGGAGATTTGCACTAAGAAGACCAGAAGTGCAGATTCAGCCACTGAAAATTTCCAACAGAAAATCATGTAAGTCTGTTAACCTGGAATAGAAATCATACTCCAGATCTCTAACCTTGTAAAATAGCAGTTTGTTTCAGCCCTGTGACTACAGGATGCATTTCTCCTGGGCGCAATAGCTTCTTGATCACATTGTATCAGTAGGAAAATAAATATAAGAGCTGAAATTAAAAGCTTTAAAAGCACCTAACAATTTTTCCCAACCCTCTGACTTTGTTTTCGAAGCACTGAGCCCAATTAATGTTTTGATATATAAAATTTCAAAGCTTGAAGAGTGTTCTTTTCCCGTTGAAATAGTACAGAATTGGCTCAACAGTTTATATAATTTGGACTGCATCAATACAGTGAAATTTATATTGAGAGAGAGATAAAAGGTCAGATAGTCTCCCCTTCTCTCCCCCATATAGTTGGTGATTTTTTGTGTCCTGTGAAGCAGGAAATTTTTAAAAGTTGGGACATTCAGTTCTTTGACAGGCTTTCACAAAACCACTTCTAACTGTTTTTTAAACAAATTCATTCTTAACAGTGTCTGCTTTCAAATACAGTAGTTGCACAATATAAGAAAAATAAGCTCTAAGAAAGTGCATACATCGAAACAAATATTTTCTTTCCACTGGAATTTACATCAACATCTGTTTTAAGTATTATTGCATATTTTACTTGACCTGTTATTTCTTTCAGTTGTACAGACTCATAACAAAGTGAGTAAAATGTAAGAAACTATCATGCTTCTGTAGGATCTAAATCTTAAATACAAACATGTTTGTGAGTTTAACTAGAAATATTCAGAAAGTGGTCTAAAATTTCCAACCATCTTTCATTCTCTAGCATTAAAACAAAAAGTATGGATACTACAGCAAACAGTGGATGCTGGCACACTAAGTGCAAAAATAAATGCTTTTAACTTTAAAACGTCACCCTGAGGTTTCTATTGCAATTTTCCTAACTCCTTGCTATGGCTTTCGTGTTCTGAAGTTTGACAATTACTGTTAGTTTTCTAATAATCTGCATTTTCTATCTTTCATTCCATTTCACTATTTGATTGTGTGCCTTAATGCTATTATTAACTCTGAAGCCCTTGATTAGCTTTATAATTACAATAACAGACTATATGATTGCACTACAGCTTTTCTAATTTACATAGATCTTAGAAACAAAGAAGAGCTCCTCTAGCTTGTAGTAAATCTGTTGTTTTTCTAGGTTCTAGGTCAAGTTGCTCTGCCCCAGTTTTGGAAAAGTGTCTGATCCCAGGGTATAGCTATTTCTCTCTGTCCACTGTTCTTGAATCTGGATAATACCCTCAACAAGAGCCTTCAATTAAGGTGGCACTGGTGCTTTTGAAGAGGTAAATCAGCTGCTGCAGCAACACTGCATGATTCCTTTCGTAATGGACTGCATCTTTTTAGTAACCTTCAAGTGAAAGGTTTTACAAGATGCATCTCACCCTTCCAAACAGGCAGCCTGAACTTGATTGGGAATTGCCAAAATTACAACCCAAAGAAGACCCACAGTACAATGTCTACTATTGTTGTCTCTGCTGTTGCCACTGAATTGGCCTTAACTAGCTGTTGTGGTTTAAGCCGGGGAAGCTTCTAGCAGCTTCTCACAGGGGCCACCCCTGCAGCCCCCTCCCCCACTGCCAAAACCCCACCACACAAGCCCAAAACACTAGCTTAAACAAGGCAGAAGAGTTCCTCTCTTCCTCCCCTTTCCTTTAAAACATTGCAGAGCCTTAGGGTCAAGCAATATGCCTATTATCGTTCTCTTTTAGACTTTCTTTAAACAAAGCAAGGTCCAGCTAAATGCCATCCAGAAGGCAGTGGTGCCTCTTGAAGGAGGAAAGACTGTGGAGTAATGTAGGTTTGTCATTTTCTTTCTTCCCTATTTCTTAGGACAATCTGCTGCCAGATTTCCATGGGAAGAGGGGAAGTGCTGTTCTGAGTTGAGGTCCATCCCTTCATTCAAAGACTAAACATGTTTTTAGTGCTGGGAGGGAATTCAGATCCTTCATAGAGGAGGCATTTTAAGGACCAAAATTCAGGTATAGAAAAAATGTTATGACTAGGATGTTGCTTGAGTTGCTCTCAGGAAAACCTTCTACTTGCATGGCTTTTCAAGAAGATTCCATGTAAGCTGGGAAACTCTGCGCCCTTGTGATCTTTCTAAGGTTAGGCAGCTTTTTCACATTACCAAGCAGGGCAGTGAAGCTGTGAGATGTGGAGGCTGTGTCTGTAGTTGTGCACAGCAATTGCCTTGCCAAAACTGGGAGATGCTGGAAAATCATACATTGCTCAGCTGAACAAGCAGCATACTGGCAGTATTGGAAGCATGTAAGGAAAGTGTCATAGAGAACAGAAAATTGGAAAGGACTGCTGGGTCTGATTTTTTTAGCCCTTTTCTGTATTGTGGGGTATGGCCCACTGATTATTGTCCTCTGAAGTTTTATTTAGCAAGTTCCCATGTAAGGAGGTGGGAAATTGGTAATGCTTGATTTCATCTGATCCTTTTTTTAATCCTGTACTACAGGCCTTCAGCTCGATATAGGGTTCTCCAGTGCTTGGAAGCATAATTGTGTGGGGAGACTGATGTTCTGTAGATCTTCCTGAACTAGCTGTATATTGAGAGGTTCCTTGCTGTTGCAGTTGATCCTGTCCAATCGTATGACCTGTATTTCCTTAGCAGTTTGGAGGGAAAGGGCAATTTGCCAGCTGATATTCTTAGAGATTCCCAAAGACAAAAGCCTGTTGACCTCAACAGAGCTGCTAATAAAAGTCCCTTTCCTGACAGGACTGGGAGTTGCACTAGGAAGCTTTCTTGAGACATGCTAAGTAGCACTGGAAGTTGGCCTGCTCTGTTCAGTCAACTCATTCCACAGATCCCATGTTTTGTAATGAGGAGGAAACCTGGGTACATACCTTTGTTTTTAATAGGGAGAATCAAGGAGAAATATTCTATTTTCTTGGATCCCCAGAAAATGTGAGTCAGCTCTGGTTTCTTAGGTGGACTTCCAGGGTGGTCGTGTCCTTCTACTTGAGAATTAATCTAAAAATTAGTCAAAATCCTATAACATATGAGAAGTATCCTACAACTTCTTTTTTTCCTCTCTTCTCAAGCCAGTTCTGGAACTGGGAAGGACTGTTGTATTTGTCTAGAAAAAGAGCTGTCTAAAACATAGTCAATAACTGTATTTACAGTAACATACATTAACATCCTTCAGGATTTGCTTTGATAATTAAGTATGTTTCAAAACCTGCAAGGAGCTCAATTGGATTACTTTTGGGAAGCCTTCTTTCTATTTCCTATTTTGAAATTTTTACTTTTTTCAGCATAGCAACGCATGTTGTGTAAAGTTAATCTGTACACATATTTCTGTATCATAAATTTGGAAGCAAAATAAGAGTGGGCTTTTTTGGTGATGCTTGTATGTATACACATATCAAGGAAAGAGAGTAGAGGATACCTTCCACAGAACTTTTTTTCACTGCAAATAATTTTTGCTGAAAAATCAGAAACCTAACCTAGTTCTAAATTATTAAAAGGATCAGTTTATAATGGAAATGCCAATTCTTAGTTTCACTTTAATAGCAAAGTCAACTTTTTCATTGTGCCTATGTGTAAAGTGAATATAAGTAAATACTTTAGTTTTGTGGAAGATACATACACACACCTCTCCCAGCATTTAGCCGTTTTCTTGAATGGCAAAACAGAATCATTCTTACATTGCACCAGTCAAAATGAAAAAGCTTTAACATGTCATGTGTGCATTGGAGGAGGGGGCAAAACAGTGTATGGTCCATATTGAAAGGTAAGTGAAATCACACTTTTTCATTTGCAAATGGAGAAGGCCCATAGTTTGGTATCTGGGAGTAAGGTCAAAGGAAACTGATAATATAGGTGAAGCCTACACTTGACAAGAGATGGTTTTACATTGAGAGGAAGACACAGGACAAGTGGGAATAAATAAAGGGAAAAGCAGGGAAGTGAAATTTCATATTGAGGATCAAGAAAAGGAGAAAGTATTGCAACAAGGCAGCAGGGCAATGGAAGAATAGATCGACAAAAGCTGCCCATAAACCCTGTTAGGCAAAATCCCACAGAGGATGGGCTTTAAAATGGTTAGATTAATGCAATTAACAGTATTATGCAAGAGCATCACTATAGTCACTATTTGCACTATAGTTCAGTTGTTTCTTGATTCCGTTTAAATGAAACACTAACGTATTTGTTTTGTTAAAGTTTTTGCAATGGTGAATGCAAAAATTACTAATAGGAACTCTGACCTATTTTGTTATTATTGGTAGAAAACTTCAACAAGTTCAACATTAGTATTTGCTAAGTTTTAAAAGCATGAGGTAAATGGCAGTTAGATGTGCTGACCCGCTGATGAGATTGATAGTGTTACTTCCCAGGCTCTGGGTTAGTGCAAATGATGGAGGGATAACACACCTCTCAAGCATTTTCAACATTTTTCTCAATACTTAACAGCAGTGACTTTTCAGCAAAAAGCAGTGTTGTGCATTAATACTATGGGAAAATTATAGTGGGGAAAAAAAAGGTAGGAAAAAGCAGCATAGAAAAGAAAATAGGAAAATGGAATGAAAGTAAAGAAAGAGACGTGCACGAGATTGTGTGAGTAAGACTAACCTTCTGTGTGCTGGGATGGTGAACGAGCAGTATGGCTGACGGGGGGCGTGAGGGAGTTCTGTGGGACACAGAGGGAGGTACAGTAGAGGTGTGTCTGGCTGCATGCAATCAGCTTTGGTATGTCTGAGCTTCTGAGCCACCACTGAATGCCCGCTCTGCAAAAACCTGCTCACCTGGTATTCCTCAATAATACTTAACAGCATTCCTGGCTTTAAGAGGTCAGCTTAGCTTGGGCACAACTTTGTATCTAGATGTGGCTCTGTGAGTTCTCCTGTCGTTGCATCCGGGCTAATTGGGAGTGACATGAGACTCAGTACAGGGATGAATTCATTTGTGTAATAGCTCCCCGTCTGTTAACTTGAATACAAAGACTACTCATGCTCTGACTATAATAGTCATTGCCAACAAACATGGCAATTCTTGCATTTGTAGCTTACTTCAATTTGTAGACAAACCAGTGATCACCTGGTTTTTTGAGGAAAAAAAAGTAAATTTCTTTGAATAACAACCAAATAACTTACTGTTCTGCAGTTTTCTAAGCTGCAGTAATCGGCCAAGACATTATATTCCTTCAGCATAATTTTGCTTTCACAGTGGTTATTGTGTTTATTCTTGTTATATATGTGTTGTCTCTGGTATGAAAATTGCTTGTAACTTTATATATACTAGTGTAGCCTGTAACTTCTGTTAACTTGTGCAGTGCATGCATATGTGTATACCCATACCCTGAGTGTATAGTTATATATAAATATGTATACGTATGTAGCATATACAACAGAGCTGTTCAGAGATGTCTTTTCCATGAAAATACATTTGTTCTGTGTATTTAATGGTAAATGTAAATACTTACTGTGGCAAAGCCATCATCATATAGTTTTTCTAGGGCTTAAAACCCATTTTACTTTCAATTTTGATTTACCATATGTGATTGGCGTTGTATCAGCAAGAGGAAATATTTAACTGCAGCCAAATGGTGTTCATTCAAACAAGATGTAACCCAGTTTACCCATAGATGAGTGTCTTGTGAATTGAAGATCATGTTCTGCCAACAAAAGAATTTAAACAGGCTAAAAGAATGAATACTTTGTACCACTTGTATTTGAAGACCAAAAATTTAGGATAAATGTATAGTAGGACTCTTTTGCTTGTTATAATTGCCACACAATCTTAACTCTGCCTTTCTTCTCAGTATTTTTCTGTGTTCGTATTTGAAACTTGATTGCCCACCTGCAGGTAGTTACGAGTAAAAACAAAAAATAAACCAGACCTATAAAGTTAAATTAGCACATTAGCATCTTTGTTCAGAAGTCTCCTGTCCTTACAAATATTAACTTCCTGCTACCACAGAGAAATTAAGGAAACCTGAAGCTGGATGACATTTGAGTCAAGGTCATGTGAGACAGAAGTGGAAATGGATCTCATAAACTCTTGCTCTGTCCTTCACCGCAAGACTATCCTTCTTCATTTTCCAAATTATCTTGGTAGAGATACTGTTATCTGATGACGTTTGAGAGGATTAAATTAGATCACCTTGAATTTCCTATAGCATGAACGTATATGTATCGTTCAATCTACGAAACTCTATAGGATAAAAACCTGCAAAACAGTATAGATGTCGATTGCTATGTGGGACTGTTCACTAAAAAAATCAGGAGTGTTTAATATATTCACTGTAATGCAGATTGTTGTACGTCACAATTTCTTGCTTACTAGAGTGAAATAGAATTTAAGGGGTAATGTAACTTGCTTGTGATAAGAAACTAGAACAGAGCTGCTGGATCTAATTTTAGACTGAGAAACATTTAAGTAAGATTCTTTGATGGAAATATTGTTGAAAGAAAGTCAGCAAAAGCTAAAAATTTTAATCTGGTGCTGGACTGTTCCAAAGAGTTGAGGAAATTCCTGGGGTGGCACTGGTTTTGAACTTGATAAGTAATATAATTTAGGTGAGGCCCCCAAAACCAAATATTAATATATTTCAGTTAAAATACATACAAAAATAAAGCGTATGTGATACTGGTTTGAGTTGTTATAGTTTAGGATATTGGCTACACTGAAGTCTTTCTAAAATGAATAAAACCAACTACTTCCTAAGCTTCCATTGTGCTTGTGTTTCCTATTTCTTTTTTTCCCATTTTTGTCTTGGTATTGCTTTGTTGTTGTTTCATAAGCCTGTTCCGTGACTATTTTCTTTGTAACTTCTCCCTTCTTACCACACTACATTTAATTGATCGTATTTCTTCTCAGTGTTTTATTTGCTCCATGTTGCCTTATGGTTTTTCTTTTCATTTTGTCACTGCTTTTATTTTCCTACTTCCCATCAGATTTCCTCGTCTTTAGTCTCTGTCCTCTTTTAGTCTCTTATTTGTTCTTTCCAGATAAACACCTCTATTTCCTTTCTCAGCTCGCTTCAATTTAGTGAAACTGTATTAGCCTGAGATCTACCCCAATTTTCCATGTCTCTAAACTTTGGAACTTTAGGCATATATCTGCCATATCTGCTGCATGTGTACAACCGCTTCAAACACACAGAGCTGTATTAGCGGTGGATCACAATACAAAGTTTCCTGGCAAATAACCTCTGGCTTTACGATGGACAGGCAGTAGCCCTGGTAAAATTCCTGGTAAAGTTCAAACTGGGAGCTACATGTTGATGACTGTTTTGTAGCTGCATTAAGCTACGAAGACCCACTGGTATACCTGTGTGTACATACAGACCTCTTTTTCTCCTGGTCCAGTCTTCCATGTTCATAAATGAGGACTTGTCTGTTTCCAATGATAAAATGCCAGAGAGAATACTTTAAAATGCACAGTCGCTACTTAAGTCAAATAACTTTGCTGAATTCAGGAGACTTTTTAGATGTATTGATGTGAACTGGTTTTGAGCATGAGTGACATTGCAGCCAATTGAAAGTCATGGGAATATAGAAAAACTTGTCATACATATCAGGCAGTGTAAGAGGTCTCTCAGCACAAAGAAGGAGAAAGAAATAGTACCTGGAAGCCAGCCTGCCATCCTACGTCCAGCTTTAGGGCATTTGTCACTTCAAGAACTGGGAGCTCTTAAGGTCAGGAGAGGAAAAAAGGATCCAACGCTTTCACTCTCAACTCACAAAACTGTCGGCACTCTTTTAAGGCACCAAATGTGGTCAACCAAGCAGTGCTCACCTTAGAGAACTTTCCAGCCTACTAAAACTGTATGGTCACCTCGAGTGTAGAAATAAGCTTTAAATAGGATTCAGAGAAGTCTTCCAAATTAATATTTTAAAACATAGGTCCTCAAGAAAAAAGGTACCTAGAAACGATTCTGCAAAACAGTATTGTTCCCCTGGCAGAAAAGACTCTTGTATCCATTTCATGATGAGAAATGGGAAAAGCTCTTCTGTGTAGTCAGATAAGCAGGAGAGTTTTGACTTAGCCTTTGTTTGGTACATCAGTTACGCGTGAAAGATTGTAAAATATCTCTTAGAATAATTTCTTCACATTCCGAGGTGCTACATGCTTCATGGAAACTCTTGGAAATATTTATATTTTAGGCATATTTATCCAGATTCCAAAAGAAATTTGAATGGGATGTAGATTGTAAAATCTCTGCATAAATCTAGACCTTAGTACATAATATCTTTGTGAACAAAATTTCATCATATTTATCTTGCTTTTCTGTAAAAGCCCAAAGATGATTGCAAAAATGTATGTTTTCCACTATCAAGGAGGCAGAAATTTATTGACTTACTGTAGGTAAGCAGAAAGTCTTAAGTACATCTATTATATTAGGATAGTGTCAGAGAAAAAAAGACAAGAGTATATAAATTCTTTCAGCATTCTTTCAGCTACAACTATAGACATTAAAAAAAAAAATACAAAAAAAAACCTCCAAAACCCAGCTCCAAGGGCAGTAGCACCAGCAGCTGTTACTGTAAGTGCAGAAAAATACTGAGATCATGTTCATGGTAGTGATTCTTAGAAATTTTAGGTTAAGACTGATTAAATGGAATTAACAAACTTTGCATTTAATACCAAAGAGATCTTCCATGACAACTGGGTAAGGTCATTGCTACCAAATAAATAGTGGAAGTATCTCATATAGGAAATTTAAAGTGTACATAATATTTCAATGTCTTCATAGGTTCTTTTCTAACTGAGTGTAGTTAAACATGTAAGTTAAACTCACTGCCAGTATGTTGGTATATGCCTCAATATAATAGGTGCTATCAAGAGGATTTTAGAGTAGCTTACATAGCTAAATTTTTTCCTATTTATGAAGTATTAAACAATAATACTTTGTTTTTCTGGCTGTTCTAAGATGAGGAAGCGGTTGAGTGTGGTAGGTGCATTTTTCTTCTTCAATTTAACTTTTCTGTCTTAAGTTATGTTTTCACTCCATTTAATGATTTCCTTTCCTATTTTTCCTTTGTGCTTCTCAGAGGAAATTGAAGGTACATGTACAAAAGTTTCCCTGCATAGCCCAATAATTTTATTTAGAGAGAACATGTGTTTAGAATTAAATTGAATATAGTCCAACGTTTCTAAGAGATGTTATACATATAATGCTTTTATATTGCCACCAAATACATTGAATCATCTTTTAAAGTAGATAAAAATACCAGAATATTCCTGGTTGCTTCATGCAAAGATCAGTAATTTGAACTATTGTTTCAAACTGCTTTCTCTCTCTTGAACTTCTGGAAGATATGTATAAAAAAGTAGTATCATAAAATAATATTAGCAAAACTTGGGTGGGCTGGGATGGAAAGAGATGGTTCCGACTTAATTACATGGCCATGAGAGGTCTTGCATTTCTAATTAATACCGATGAAGTATTTCTCTGAGATGGTAGAAAGTTCATCCATGTAGTATCATCTTTACTGTTTTCCCTCTGAGTGTAGCTGGTTATTGTTATGCTTGCAGCATATGTTAAAGTAATAGCAGCTGATCTCTTGTATTTTTTTTTTTTTAACTTGAGGCCTTTGTTTATAAAGGCATTAGAAATTGTAGCTCATATTTTTTGATCAAAGGGCCTCTGGCATGTAAAAATATACATTATAGCTATTTTATATCAAATGAGAGGATGTGTTTTTGATCAAAAACCTTTCTGTCTAATCCAGTGAGCCAAAACTTAAAGCTAAACTCTGATAATGTATAATTTACGAAAAAAGCTTGATTTACATCAAATACATTTTGCTTTCTTTTAAGTGGCATCATATTTTCTATTAACTGATAAAGTGTGAATAATAGCGTTAGAATTCTTTTTAGAATGTTTGCTGTCATTCACAGTTTTTGCTTGAAAAGGTAAAAAGATCAGTGTGCATGCTGCAAAATTCCAGAATATCTCCAGCTAAAATATAAAACAATAAATGTTGTTTTATGTTTTTAAGAAAATGGCTTATTGAAAGCTTTTTAATGCTATGCTTTATACAGTTGTCATTTTTAAAGTAATTTCTTCTGTATTTTTTGCTGGGCTTCTAACTGTTCTGCTTTATTTCTTGGCTCTTATTCTGTATGCTTTTACCCTTCGTCCAGAAGATGCTGAATGTGCTGGTCACAACAGTGGATCCTATCTAGGTGAGCAATTGGTTACAAAAGACAATTTCTTCCTTTCTTTCAGCTTCTTTCCCGGGAACTACTGTGTCCACTTTGCTTTTGGGGGTAATCTGCATATGAATGTCCTTACTCTGCATGAGAAAAGCATGAATATTAAGGTTTTAAAAATGGCTCATTGGATTTGACATAAAGGGTTTATGTAGTGTATGCCTTTATCTGGTTAAACATAAGCTACTAAAATACTGGTTTGATTTTTAAGTCAAAATAAAAAATATATATAAATTTGGGAAAAATACCTACTTTTAAGGTACATTAAGTAAGCAATGTGTTTAATGAAACAAAAAGGTTACTGTAGCATGAAAAGTTTGAGTAAGTCTTCAAAGACACACTTTCAAGGTTTTATCCAAGTTTTGCTTACACTTTCTTTCTTTGTACATGTCTATCTAACAATTTTGGGAGGATTCAGTGAGACTGCAGAGCAAATTTGCAGGCACTGGTTCTTTTTCCACATTACAAAATAAAATAAGTCATAGTAACTCAATAGCTTAAATTTAGCTTTAAAGCTAGTCTGAGCAAAATGTATCATTGCGGGGAGGGGGGAAAAAGAGGGGAAGGAGTCCTTTGGCTTCAGCTTCAAGATTCCAAATTTCAAACAAAAGTAACATTTAAAAAAGGTGAATGTTCCATGATATGTTTCAACTTTTTAATTTGTGCCATTTTAAAGGCTATGTAAAAATATTTTAGTTGAAACTGTCCAGAATTCCTGCCAGCTGAAGGCTGGCTGGAGTGGATTTTGTGGCAACCAGCCCTTTTCCCAAGGCTTTCATCTTTCTACTACAAGAGGAATGGGAAGAAACTTGTCAAAGTGCTTTAGTACATCCAAGCCACTGGGCTCACTGAAACACCCCTAGACCAGTACTGTAAATTAGAGTTGGTTTTCATATTGCACTATACTGTTTTTAAATGTGGTGTATAAACTACATCAGGAACACACAACTATATAATTGAAAGAACTTTGGCGTCTTTCCAAAAACTTAGTGTGGAATAATTTCATCACGTATTTGTGGAACTAGTGGTCATCTAATCATGCTGAAAATAAACTTCTTACCTTTGTTAATCAACTAAATTAATGTTGAATTGTAATCGTATTGAGAGAATGAAGTATGCTTGGAAAATGATACTTTGGATGCGATTCCAGATGAACTGCATTTTCCTTATCAAATCATCTCTTTGAAACAGAAAAGGCATTCCCCCTCCATCTTTTCTTTTTGTCTGCAAATGCAGATTGCATGAATTCTCAAGATGAGACTGTCATGTTTTCCAATCAGATCTTAGTGGGCTGCTGCTTTATTTGAGAACGAAGGTGGCAAATTAGAATCCATCTTTTCTTGGTGCTGTTAGCCCTTTCAGTGAAACATTTTGGTCTACAGTTACCAAAATGCTCTGTCATCTAGGAAGGAGATGTCTTGAGGAAGAAGCTACTGTTGTCGCAGATGCAAAGAACAAAAAAATCAAGATGGGGTGTAGTTTACTTAGGCAAAACTTTACAAAAAAATATTGGACAACTACTGTACAGTTCAGGCAATGGTTTATCTCTTGAGAGCTTCCACATGGTGGAGTGCTGCCATCGGTCCAGAGATGGTACCTTCAGCCTTCACACGCTGGCTCTGTGCTGTTGGAAGTGAGGTGCCGGAGAGGAGACCCAGAACAACAGGGAGAAAAAGACTTGTTTAAGGTTAGGACCAGTTTTGGGGTAAGGATACAAGTATATTCACTGGTTGTGAATAATTAGCTATTTGGTTTAGAAATGAGAGGTTCCTTGGAGCTCTTCACTAAGAATCTTTCATTAAAAATTATCCTATCTTAAGATCAAGCAGGTAGGCTTTTGAAAGTTGATGTTATCATTCTTTTGCATATGGTAACAGGACACAGTGATTTGTTATTCAGACTGTCTCCTGTACTCCAGTATCTCCTTATTTCACAAGCCATTAGGAGCCCTATCCTAGTCAGACACATTTAGGATTGCTTTTCTCCTAAATTATTTTTCAGTTGTATTTTCTCAAGAAACAAACTGCTGTGGAATAACTTCCTGGGCTGGACAAATGCCACTGCCTAAAGTGTAATAATTTGAACAAAACTTGCTGACCAGCTGCAGGGAGGGCACAAAACTCTTACATATGTACTGTGCAAGGTATAAAACTCGGATAGTCTATAAGGTAAAGGAGTCCTGGGCAAAGACACTTTATAAACCCTCTGTGTTACGTACATGGGAGCCAATACCATATCTAACTGCTGCAGTCCACCTTCTTACTTAAGAGGGCCTCTTTCTTTCCCAATGGTCTGAGTATATATTCCTTCAATCCCAAGGGTAGTGAAGGCCTTCAAAGATATTTTTTCCCCTGCCCGTTGCTTCTTGGGAGAGTGGGAAAACAAATATGTATCTTTTTTGAAAGCGGCTTATTCTGAATGTCCACCTGTGTTTTGCAGTACTCTTTTTTGAAGTGAATCCTGAACATCTCAATTTTTCTGAATATGCATGTTCTTGAAATATGATAGATATTTATGGCACTCCTTGATTACTAAGTAACTGTCATGGTTTAACCCCAGCTGGTAACTAAGCACCACGCAGCCGCTCACTCACTCACTCCCCCCCGCCCAGTGGGGTGGGGAGAGAATCGGAAAAAAAAAAGTAAAACTCGTGGGTTGAGATAAGAACAGTTTAATAGAACAGAAAGGAAGAAACTATAATGATAATAATAACATAATAGAATTAATTAACATATAATAACATAAACAGTTTTCAAAGTATGGATACACTGATTACTTCCTAAAACCAAAATGATGTAAGTAATGTTTCATGCTGCTTTTGACAATGTGTAATCAAATCAAATGAACTACAACAATTCTAATATCAATTAATGAATTTTCAGTTGATTTTATGGCTTGTTATGGGTTTAGGGCTGTGCATTTGTTGGCATTTCAATCTGTGAACCAGGATATTCTGTGAATATCTGACCCTCTCTGAAAGGATATGTACATTAGACATACATGAGGTGGTCATGAAGAGGAACAGAAGAGGCAGGTTTCAAAAAGCAGAATGTCTGTACTGTTTGGGGTCAGATCTTTTATGTCCAAGGTTATGCTGCTATTAATTTGAACCCTCCCCTCTAAAGTGACTTAGATAAATTTAATGATTTTTCACCAAATTCTAATATTTAAGTCACAGTACAGTAATGTATGTTTCTGCAGTAATTTCCTGAGGAATTGCTGGGGAGAACGTTAGGAGTTTGCCTTTGCCAAGCTTAAATTCTAGTTACATTACTTGAACCTTTATGAACATACAGTAAATATAGATGAATATCATCTGTTTACTATTCTCAATTTTGTCTTAAAAATCCAGACATAATCTGAGTTTTTATTAACCCTGTCTAAATGTGCAAGCTGGGAATCAGTCCAGAAGCAAGCAGAGTAAGAAGTCTGCTCTGTGTTTGTGCAGTTCCTGTGTAACAATAGAAATACTCGGTATACGAGCCAGTATAAAAAATCCCAATATTTGGGGGGAAAAAAAATATCCAGAAATATCTAGTAAAAATACCGTGTTCATACAAACCTAGATAATGAGCATGGTTCCAAACTTAGTTTTGTCAGTAATATGAATACAAAAAGTACTTGTACATGCATTTACAATTAAACAGCATTTGTTCACTCTAAATTGTGTAAGATTAGACTAAGTTCAGTGAATAATATACATAATTTAAACACATATTTAAGCACTTGTTTTAATGAATGAAAATGAACAAAAGTATGTGTAAGTGCTTTATAGCATTCTGGAGCCTTACTGGTGAATTTATGAAACGTAGGTGAATTTAAATTATAATATTTCCTGTTAGTGTAATTTCTCTGAATTTGAGAAATTAACTTCTACTTGCATGAATATATTTGGATTTAAATTCACACAACATAGTCACAATCTTTTGTTCACTTCTTCTTTAGAATTATATAATTAAATGTAGATAAGCACAGCTTTTTACATCAGCGTCCTTTTAAAATATATTAAGGAAGACAGGTTCATGCATTGCCTGTTTTCAGTTTGGATTTCTGTGTGAGGTCCAAGTGGATTTCTCTATGTAAATGTAAGGATGTTGTTCTGAGATGACCAAATATATATTGCTAGTGGTTAAAAGAATAATTGCGCTTTTTCTGCTAGGGTTTTTTTGTCATTCTTTTTCTTAGAGATGTAAGTAGTTTCTCTTGGATTGTTGTTGGGCCTTAATTAAGTTTATTAGTAGCGGCTTTTGATTTTTATTTCCTGTTGAGAAGTGTTATAAGGTTTGGAGACATCTGTAGTTTGAGAACATTTGTTCTTCATATTTTCTTCCCAGCGGCTGTTCTTATTTCACCAAATCTGTTACATTCCAGCAGTAGTTTATGGGTTTGCATGTTCAGTAAGCTTCTAGTCATGTAGCTGAACCCAGTGAGCTGGTGCAAGCTTCTCAATATTCAGAATTTTATGTTGCTTTAGTGACAGAATTTTCCCCTTTTATTTTATAGTCTGCATACTTGGCAACTAAAGTTAATCTCTGCTGATATCCATATTCCACAGAAAGTGTAGCCTGCAGCTCCGTTCACATTCATCAAGGTTTATATTATCAAATGTTCTGGGCAAGCAATGCTTTTTCCCTTTGTTCTTTATAAGAATTTACTTTTAAGCTTAATCATTTTATAGAAACTTTCTTTTTCTGTCACATATCAGTATTGGTTTTGTTTTTCCGTAGTGATTGTCACTATATTTTTAATAATGCTCTATTATTAATTTAAATATATGAAGTTTGTTTTTCATCTTCCCTAAACTGTAAAATATGCAAGCATTAGCAGAATATTTTTTTGCTTGTTCATAAATGTTTTTATTCCTTGCAAGTACAATGTTGTTTCAGGTTCAGCTTGATCTTTTTCACAGTCATAGCTGCCCAACATATAATGCAATTTTAAATGTAGAGTTCAATAGAAAATATTTATTAACAGTTCTTTATAAAATAGCTTCTGAAGGTCACAGTAAAGTTAAGCCACATATGTGAGGACATATAATGGCAGATGTGAGAGAGGAAGAATCATGTTTCCAGGAAAGCAGTAGCAGTATCATAAAAATGTTGGATATATTTGAAACAGTCTCATCCTTCTTCTCCAAACTGTACATTTTCCTTGGTTTTGAAAGCTGCTTAAAGCAAGCTTTCGTGGGTTTCTGTATGGGGCTATTCAGATGGGCTTTGAGGAACAGTGAAAACAACTTTCAAACTGACAATAGTCTTAAAGTGGCAAAGCAATCAGCATATCACAGGTTTTTAATATTCAGTAATTTAACAGAGTGTCTTCACCAGCACACTGCAGAGAAATCAGCCATACTGGAAATGTGCTTTGTTATCTCTGGCCCACATGTTTGTTCTTTTTTATTAATATAATAGCTTTTCTGTAATGTCTACGTCCTAGTTGAACTTGTTGTGGAACCCACTTAATATACAGGATAATATTACTATTTTCATTTTACCAGTGAGTTTCAGTCACAGAAATATCAAACATTTTAAACAAGGAAACCCATGTTAGCAGTGGAACCTTATCACCTAAGTGTTTGTGAAGCTTTATGTGCAGCCTGTAAAAGTGACAAGGGACAAATCAGCCTGAAGACAGCACTGAAAGATTTTCTCCTTTTTGCTAGGAAAAAAAAAATTTAAAAAAATCTGTTTTTTTTCCATCTTTTAAGGGAAGAAGGAATGAAAATTCTTAAATAACGCACCACTTGGTAGTTTGGTAATGAAATCTGATTAAAGAGGACGGAGAAAAGAGGAACAAGTTACAAATGGTCTTACTAAAGCCTAACTGCACAGATTGGATTGATATGAAGATTTTGCAGAAAGAGTATTTTTCCTAAAGATTCTGCAGTTCGACACGTAAGCCGAGGTTAGGAAGCTGTTGGTAATGGTGCTCTGAGGCAGCTGCTCAGAGGTATGGAGCGCTTGGTATTTGCAAGGTCAACGCCAAACTGGAATGGAGATGATTGGTTTAGCTTCATTTGATCGCTATCCTTACTTTTTACCTTTTCCAGATATGTGGATTCTGGTTTTTTGTGACAAAGCTTTTTATTCTGTAAACTGCTTAGTAGCAAATGGTGACGAGTTAGTCTCACTTTTTCTTTTCTTTTCTTTGTTTATTTTCATAAAATGATTATACAGAAAAAAATTCAGAACAATTTTCAGCTTGCTTTTAGGGCAACTGGTTATTATTTTTTTTTAATCTGGAGCCTTTTAGATGAGGCCTCAGGAAACTAGTAACTCACTTCATGTGTCTGTATTGCTAATGTTACTTTTAACCTTTCTTTATAACTGTCTATACAGTTAGGTGTAGTTATGTAGCAAGAAAACATCCTCATGTCATGACGGACTTCACACTAGGGCAGACAAGATGTCCCAGGCCCTCTCTTGGGTGTGTAAGTTCACAGCTACCAGCACTCCAACAGGGCTTTTCTGACTGCAGTCACTTCAGTGTTAGTGTTCTTTTTTAAATACTAAAATAACATAACTCAGTTTATTTCATTATGTTTTCATATCTCATATTTTGGTCCCTTTTCTATCCCAGCCCATGTCCTTCTCAGTCTTGACAATACTGTAGCTCTTAAGAATCTCATCAGCCTTTTCAGTGGATGCTAGCTCTTCTTTTTCATCGATTTTCATTTTACTTATTCATATTTTGAATACGAATGTGTTGACATCACTTAATTCTCAAAAAAATTTTTCTTCCCTTTTTGTCTATATGCATGTGTTGTAGATTCCCATAGGTACAGGGGCTCACATCAATAAAATAACTTGCTTAACATCCTCTGTGATCCAGGTTCTGCAAAGATTTATGCTAAGTGGAACTGTGTGTGTGCAAAATGCTAAGCCTGTCACTAAGCCTTGTAGGATTTCGCTTCAGATCTGGTTCTTAATATTTGCAGAACTGAGTCTTGAATTTGCCAGATACTACCTTTGAAGAAAAAACTGTAATATGATTACTTCTCAAACACCTAAACATAAGTGCTATTACAAGTTTATGAAAACATATTGCTGAAATATCTGGGGTCACCAAAAGTTTACACATGTTTACTGTCCTATGAAATGTTCTGGGCAAAAAAACAAAAAAGGTGTTGGGATTTTTCCGGTATTTAAAGTGTAGTTTGTGTATTACTTTATTACCCTAAATAATGAAATCAGCTTTGCAGTCCTTCTTTGCAGTCCTTCCCGTAGTTCCTTCTAGAACAAAAGTGGTGCCATAGAGGTACCAGTAAAATGTAATATAGTGCAGTGTAAAGGATTTATTTGAAAAACTGTAAGGTAATCATTAACAGAGGAGTAAACTAGTTTTTTAACATATAGTGTAGAAGGTTTTTTGTGCTGTTCTGCTTGAAAATGTCTATGATTATCTCCTCTGAGAGTACTTAAAAGCTATGTGAAATTTGCACTCTTGTAAATAGGCACTGTAGATGTCACACTGTTGATGCAATTGGAAATGCAAATTTAATAGGAATATTAACTTTTAATTTCATGCTAACATATCCATAATATGGGTACTGTCTTGTCTAAGATGTTTCATAGTGTTTTGAAATTTAACTTACAGTGTTTGGTTTTACTTTTAAACATATTTGGGAAAGGTTTTGTGCACTTTTTTTATACTATCAGCATGGAGCTAAGCACAAAAAAATTGTTCAAGGAGTTAATTCTCATTAACCCTTTCAGACACCAAATGTGTTTCTGCCATATGTTGTACTTGATGTCTGTGTGCCATGATGATTTAATAGAAATGCATTAAGCGTGGTATGAGAGTCCAGATTGCATGAATTTCCTTGTGTATGTGTACTAATGTATAAGATACTCAAATTATCTAAATATGTTAACAACTTATTGTAATTATATTTTATAGCTGCTTGTTGCAACTGTTATGTTTTTATTGGTAATCTTAACTTTGCAGTTGAAATAGGCACCTGATATAGTTTAAAACTGCGGGAAAATATCATTCTAATGACCTGGCTTATTAAACATATAATACATTTTTTATTCCATGCACGAATCCTCCAATGTTTGGAAGAGACTGTTTTCAAATGTTTCGAAAAGACTTATTTTCTTACTTTGAAAAAATCCTGTTCTTATTCCAGCTGGTTTTAGAAGAAGCTTTCGTCTTAGCAGAAAAGATAAAAAAACAAACAAATCTATGTATGAGTGCAAGAAGAGTGATCAGTATGATACAGCAGATATCCCAACATATGAAGAAGTTGCAAAATATAGACGACAACCTAATGACAAATACAGGCTTGTAGTTTTGGTTGGTAAGTTGTTTTCTTTATTTTTGACCTGGTAAAATAGAGGACTGCTGATTAGCACAGTGCTTACCACAAAATCATTTAGATTGGACGGGATCTCAGGAGGTCATCTGGTCCAGCCTCCCACTCAGCAGGATTAACACTGAATTCAGAGCAGGCTGCTGATGACAACAACTTTGGGAACCTGTCTTCCCACCCCGTCTTCCCACCTCACACCTCAGTAAAGAGGTGGCCTCCATCTTCTCAACGGGTATCAGAAGGGTGCTGGTGGGTCCCCCTGAAGACACCTCTTCTTCAAGCTAGATGAACCCAGTTCCCTCAGCCTCTCCTCACAGGTCATGTGCTTCCTCTCCCGACCATCTTGGAGGCTCTCCGCTGGCTTTGCTCCAGTTTATCAACATCTTTGTTGTAGTGCGGGGCCCATCATGGACAGAGTATTCCTCACAGGGTCTAACGAGTGCTGAGTAAAGGGGAAGAATCATTTCCCTCTGTCTACGGGCTAGGCTCCTGCTGATGCATCCCTGTTAGCCTTCATTGCTGGCAGCGTGCGCTGTGGACTCATGCTTAGCTCGCTGCCCACCTGGACCCCCCGGTCCTTTTCGTCCAGGCTGCTCCCCAGCCAGTCAGTCCCCAGCCTGTACTGCTGTGGGGCTTAGTCTATGCCATAGGCAGGACTTTGTATTTGTCCTCATCAAATTTCACAAAGTTCTGCCAGCCCGTGCCTGTACCATATCAAGGTCCCTCTGAGTGGAGGCCCTGCCCTTGAGCAAGTCACTTGCATCGCCCATTTTGGCATCTGCAAACTTGATAAGGTCCCATTCTGTGTCCTCCTCCAGGTTATTGACAGAGATAGGAAATGGTATATGTCCCAGGGTAGAAACCTGAGGAACTCCACTTGTAATGAGTCACCCAGTAGAGTACAGACCAATAACCCCTTCCCTTGAACATGATCATCCATCCAGTTTTTCACCTATCTAGTAGCCCACCTATCTAGACAGGATGTCCCAACTTGCATATAAGGATGCTTTAGGAGATCATGTTTAAAGCCTTGCTAAACCAAAGGGAGATAACATTGAAATATAGCTACCATGGTTACTAGCCTGAACCTGGCAGTCAAGCTGTACTAAAATTCAAAAGAATTAAGTCGCTGTTCCGCTCTTAGAGATCAATCAATATACCTATATGGAAAAAAAAAGAATAAAAAAGAGAGCAGAATAAATAACTGTGGTCAGCGAAGACAGAATATATAAGTGAAAAGAAACAAAATCATCTACTGTGTTAGAATAACTAAAAAGACAAGTAGAGAGAAAAGTGGATGAGAGGTGGATTTCTGTAGGCCAGGAACAGATGTAAGCATAGCTGCAGAAGACTCAAGATGTCACCCTTTGTCAGCTTTCTGTTCTTCTATAATCTGTCACTGCCATGGCTTCCCCCCACAGCATTTATTATCTAATCAAAATGCATTGCTTCAGTCTCCTAAAAAAAGAGAAAATACATTATCTTAAGTTTCTCAAAGGTAACCACTGGAGTACCAATGAGTAATGAGTAACCATTCCTACCAATGGGTAATGTCTCATTGCTTATTGTTTCTTTTGCAGTAGCACGTAGGCTGATGCTTCATTAGTAAAGTTTCCTCCATTCTGAAAGCAGCAGAGCAGAGAAATATGACCCTCTATCAGGGACTGTTATGAGCTGTTGAGTAGCTGTGTTTTTATATCACTCATATCCAAGGGAACATTAAATTTAGTTTTTAATAAACAGTTTTGTCACTCTCCAGCACTAAAATTCAGCCACCTACTAGTGTGATCACTGTGAGATTGTGGGCTACATACAACAAGTAATAACATGGTTGAGTTGATTTTACAGTTACATCAACAGAGTGCAGTGCAAAAGTGTGATAAGTAGACTTTTTATAACAAATTGCATATGTCTGATCTAAGGAATACCTAGAGATTTCATTTGATTTTTGTTGTAATAAATCAAATGAAGAAAGTGTGCTTTTTCAGTAACAAAAGCAGTTCACAAATTTATTGCAGACTTCAGTAATTCTAATGTTTTTCTCTGGATATTAAGAGCAGCTTAAGTCTGGCCAATACCATAAAAATGTCTTGGGCAAAATGTGGAAAAACTAGCAGAGCTAAGCAATGCAGGTATAGTAGAAGCAAACATATGTAAAAAGCTTTTTGTGTGCCAGTAGCAGCATTCAATATAATTCGTCAAATATAATTTGGATAGTAGTACTAGGAAACAAAGGGACAGATAATTAATTTATAGCTGTAATTGGTGGGGGCACTAAATATCTGTTGTGTTATATTAGGCCTAAATGTATAATTTAGTGTTGGAAGGCGTTTTTAGGTTTTGTTTTGCCCTTTTTAAGGGCGAGGGAGTTTGACAACTTTGAAATGGAAATTTCTTTGGCTTCATTTTAAATTGGTCTAGTCTAATTTACAGAATGCAAATTGCACACAGGGTAATTTTTAGCACCCTGCTGTGTGATATATACTAGTCCCAGTTTCAGCTATGTGTATTGGTTTGTCCAGATTCTACCTTGTCTGCTAATGTAGGTTCATGAATAAAATCGTGCGTATCCTTGGGGCTAAAATAACAGATCATCTGAAGCAGTGATGATACAGATGCTTCTACTGTGCTTTTAGCTGTTATGAATGTGATGAGTCTGCTAAAACCAAAATTATCCAATATCATGTCACCAGTCATATTCTGGTGACTTATTGTTCCCAGGCTGCCAACAAATCCTTGAAGTCTTCCTTCACAAATATTGCCTGCACCCTAAGCATGATACCTTGCAGGCCTATCAGGCAAAGGCAGAATGTTTTAATATGAAATGTATTATTTAGACACTAGAATTTTCATTTACATTAATGAGGGGAAAGTCCTGCTCACAAAGGCTTCTGCCTCAGTAATTGTGAGGGCTGGACTAGCACAAATTTTATTTCCTAAGAGTCGGAATGGATGTGCTGCGTACTATAATTTTACACAGCGTATTTTCAGCTAAGTGAGAGCTTTCTGAAGGGGCAGTGCTAGGATAAAGCAAGGTCAGCAGTAACAAACCATGAGCATGTGTCCCCCAGAATGCACGCAGTTATGTGCATGCAGTCTTATCACCAGAGGCATGCAAAGCCTTTCACGTGCTGTGGTCACCCATGGTGATGCATCTCTCCTAAGTGAGCAGTGGTGGAAGCAAGGACCAGAGGTGTGTCACCATGAAGGAGCAGTTATTATTGGTGTGTGACACAATCAGAAAAGTCTCTCTGTCTCTGAATTAGGCTGTCAGTACTCCCCACAAAAGTCTCCTTCTGGTCACCACTGCGAAGAAAAGGGATCTGGGACTGGAAAAGTTGTCTATTGTTATATTGCTTACATTTTAAAAAAAAAATCCGTCACCTCTGGTTTTATCATGAACGAGCTATGTGGAGGCCAGGTCTGCCTCAGAGCAGGGGAGGATGAAACGGAAGTGGCTTCTAGCTCTCCACATCTCCTGACTTACCTTTAACATGTGTTCAGTGGTGGCTTGCAGAGACTTAATAGATCTACAGCTGTAATGCAGGAAAATGGCCTACTGTGGCCATACTACTTCAAGTAAACTTGAAGTAAGTTTGACAATGAAGAAAGAGACCTAGAATTGCTATCTTCATTAAACCTTCCTGGTTGAAGGCATGGGTAGGTCAGCGTGGTTGAGTAATGAATACATAGGATGTAACATATTGCCTAGCCTTGCCCATGAGAACACCAGCATGAAGTCACTGATCCTGCTTCAGTGAACAGCAAATCTCAAAGTACAGTCCCACTGCTAGTTATAATTTACTGTAACAAAAAAATGAGGTTCTACTTTCCTACCGCATATCTCACTGAGCTACAGTTGGACATGCACGTGCAGTCATTGCATTATAGTGATCAGTTGTATGAGTAATTAATAACAGAACCTCTGTCGAGGCATGTTTTCTACGGGGTCTTTATGATCCCAGCAGGGATGTTGTCACCTAACTCCCAAAATCTTCTCTGAAACACTGCTTTCTTTTCCCCCCCCCTTTCAAATAGACTTCTAGGAGCTCAGTATGTATCTATGGGTGAAGAATGGCTGCTTGGGTTAACCCTCCTGAGACTTGAACTTATATCAAACAATTTTTTCAGTTTTCTTCAGACATGTCTGAATGGTACAAAATTTAATGCGAGTTTTAATGATCAGTGGTTTAATTCTGCAAGTGTCCCTCAATAAAGTGAGGTAGCCACTACAGTTCCATTTGTGCAGGATTCGACCATTACTTAGCTTACGTGACTCAATGTGTAACAGCAAGCAATATAAATGTTCCTTTAAAAAAAATAAACAAAATATCTCTAAATCTGTCACCATGACTCTAAATACTGCTGCCTGGGGTGATTTATAGTAAACTGAAACTATGCTACAGTCGTGGATCCCACATGCCTGGCATTTTACTATAAGAACCTGGACTGTCCTTTCCAATCCTGATGCTTTATTCTCTTCTTGAGTTCAAACTCTGTTCAGATTCATAATTATTAGAAATTGGCATCTTTCTCTGCTGCATCAAAATGAAAAGAATATTCAGAATAGAAGTGTACATTACACTTGGGAGATGTAGTGTAAAAATCAGCATAATGGATGGCATTGCTAATTAGGAATCAGCCTTCAGTGTCCATATGCTACAGTTATGACAACTCTGTGAAGACAGCACTGAAAAAGAAGAATCTACACCTTTCAGTGGTTAAATTTAAAGATTATTTTTAAATGGTAAACCTGGAAGGGGAGACAGAGTAGTAGTGAGGTTGTGGTCTGGAAATGGATTTGATCTAAGTTTCCAGAGCATCTGTTGCAAGAAGCAAAGCCTGGATTCTTTACATATAAATAGAGCTAAAAGCATATTGTTGATCTGACAGCATGTAGACTAAGGAAATAATATTTGTTTAGATTTGATGGGAAAGATTTTTAGATAGGAAAGATGTTTAGATTTGCTTGAAAGGAATACAATGATTTTTTTTTTTTAATTTGAATTCCACTTGTTTCATTCTACTTTGCTAAGACATATTGAGAATTTCAATTACTTTTCCTATAAAAATCCATATTTGCCTTAAATAGCTAAACTATTAAAAAAGGAAAAATGCTTTTTTAAAAACATAAAAACAAAAGTAATGCCATTATCTACATAGCACATTGCTTTCCTCTGCAGACATGCACCAGTAGAGGCTGCTGTACACCATGTTAAATAAACATTTATACATACTGATGGATTAATTTACAGGCAGGTCAGAGATGGAACTTGAAATGTAGTTGTGTGTTTAACTTATGTAAACATATACAAATTATAAATGCAGAAATGCTAAGATTTTACAGAGAGACCACAGTCTGGGGGTAGCAGCAAAGTAGCAAGCATTTGCTTTTCAACATTACGTGTTTCTGAGTTCAGACAGGGCAGATAGTCATTTTTAGAAATAGGCACCTGAAGGTGCTAAAGCATCAGTCTTTGCTTTTTGACTCTTGCTAGTAATTAACTAATATATCACTACTTCATTAAAATGTTTATTAGGTTTTGTATTTCTGATGTCTAAAATGTCTCTGTTAAGATGCACTTCGTGCATAAATGTGTCGCTTTCACTGGAAGAGCAGAATTTTCCTTAAAACCACATGTATTATCCTTGTATTATTTGGGATGTGGTTCCAATGACTCACTCCCCTCTACATTCTGCTCTGCAGAAAGAAAGCCACTGCGCTGCATGTCAGAAACACACGAGCATGCAGAGCTGAGCTCCCTTCACACACCCCCACACCCAAAAAGGGCCAGGCAGGCTGGAGCCCTGCGTGAAGGGCTCCTGGAGGCAGGAGGCGATTGCCCACGGAGCCTTCGAGACCTCACGGGACAGGATGCCCTCACTAAGACCTAAGGCACCACTGGCAAATGGCCGAGTTAGGGACAACCTGAAAGCCAAGAGGAACATCTGCTCAGTAGCTTCTAGGACAGCAGTACTCAAGTGGAGGTGGAGGAGATGGGTCAAAAAATTCCATGCAGTCTTTGTTTCCTCCTGCCATCCCCTTTCAGAGAGTGGTCTCCCTTGGACCCGTTCAGACATCAGGCAGGAGTCAAGCATGGTTTAAAAGAAAATCAACAACAAAGAAACGAACCCAAACATCCCAAACAGGCTGAGACCTACCTTCCTTCCTCTCCCCGTGCGATGCCACCCTCACGCAGTCAAAAGGTGGACGGTGACAGCTACAGCCAGCCAGAGCCCAGGCGGTATTCCTGCCTGCAGCCGGGCGGGAAGGAGCGGTGCTCCCAGGGCGTGGGGAGATGGTGGGAGCAATGTTCCTCCGGGGAGCCCGGCGCAGACGAGGGATGCCACAGCTGGAGGGGGCGAGGACAAGACCATGCTGACACACGGAGTGCAGAGGCTTTGGGGGGACTTTGCGCATGCCAGCTGGGGTCCTCCAGTCTGTGAGTTGGGGATATTCTGGCAAAATGAATAGCCAAACCACTTTTTGTGCTGGAAAGGTGCACGTTAGGGTGCAGGGGTCTGTACTAGGGCTGAGGATGGAGATAGGTGCGTATTGCGGACAGTTGCTGTAGAAAAGCAAGTTAACTTTGCGGTCAGCTTTTTCAGTGATTTTTCCTCAGCAATAAAGTCAGAGCAGAGTAGCTGCCAACTACATCTCCTGAAATTTGTCAGCGCTGTATATTCTAGGAGAGGCTAGAACCACGGGTGTTTCCAAATGACTCTGATTAAAAGCCAGTATATATTATAGCTATATGCTGCGTAGTCTTATCTCAGAGAGTACTTATACCTGAAGACGAGACAGAACTGGCGGCTGGGAAAGAGCACGATTTTTTTCTTTCAGGTCCTGTAGGGGTTGGACTGAATGAACTTAAACGGAAATTGCTGATCAGTGACACCCAGCATTATGGGGTAACAGTGCCACGTAAGTAAAAATACACTTCTATTCTCCTAATGCTATACTTGCATTATTATCCCTTATTATTGCATTACCCTAAGGCACTTTCAAATCTGGGTCTCTAAATGCATGCTTGGCATCCAAATTAATTTTCTAATTTTTAAAAGTGCTGCTCCAGTTGTATTTTAAAATAGCATTGATTAAACTGATAGGACGTTTTGGCTCAGAGGCATTGCAGTAGACTTTTAGTACAAGTTTAACATGATTGATGTCAGTGAGGTTTAGTAAATGAAACTCAGCTGAAGAACACCCTGGCTTTGGCTGTAAAGCAGTGAAATGTACTCTGTTACCAATGCTTGCTTTCAGCAAAATGGCCTTTATATATTAGACAGGCTGAAAAATGAAGACTGATGATAAACAGTTTAATCCTGTGAATAAATTAATTAAATCCCTTTGATTAGCTTTAGAAAAGTTGATTTGGGGATTTTTTTCCTCTTTCCTCCTATCTGAGCAAGTAATGTGATTTTTATAACATTGAGTAACATTGTGCTATATTAACTTCTGCAACACTTTATTGGGTTTTCTTTAATGTGGAGGACTTGACAGTTTTAGACTTTCATTCCTTGGTTTACTTTCTGCTTGCACTTGTGCCTCCTATAGGGATCCTTCAAAAATATGGGTCCAACGTTCTGAATTTGGGAGAAACTGTCACACGTTTTTTGCAAGTACAGGTGTTCTATAAAGTATATATATGAATGAATTTGCTAGGTAGAAAAATGAATACGTTTGGTTTTGGCAAGTCATTTCATTTGCACATATTTGCTTCAGCTGGGTATTGAAAACAACAACAAAAAACGCCAGATGTTCCCAAATATTTAACACATTGAAGCATATGCAATCATTTGCCCAAAAATATTTCTCTAAAAATTGCCAGTATTCATCAAGCTGCCTTCTCTCTTTTCTCTTCCAAATTTGTGGTTATAATTTAAAACAAACACGTAAAGAAATCCCCCTCCCTGAAATTCAGTAAGTCAGGACTTGGAGGGAGAACTGGGGTTCTTGTCTTGGAAATGTTCCTCTTTGTGTCAACCTAAGAAGAATGTGATATCAAATGGCATTTAAGACTGTGTTGCTGCAAGCAGGTTCTGTATGTTTATATGTTATGGAGAATACATGATGCTGTAACATATGACTTGTATTAAGTAGGACTTTTGAATGGGTTCATTAACTGTAAGTGGCAACCCCACAAATAAGTTTCATTTATAAGCAAAATCTTTATACCTAGTACTTGAGGGAAAGTAAGAAGTACAAATACTATAAGGCTACTGAAAGAAAAAGGAATTTGATTTTGATCACCAGAAAAAGAAAAGCACTAAAGCATAAAATTCACACCCCGTTTTTTTATTATCATGCTTCACATAGCATAGCTACAAGTGTTGTTAATGAACGTGACATTTTATAAATCAGGTTGGTGAGCTTTGTTTCCCTTTATGGTCTCATATGCTAATAAGTTTAACAAGTGGCAAGGCTTGGGTGATTGTTATGGACTGCTGATCCTTTTATTATTCAACTGTCCTCATTTTATTGGATTTTTCCACTAGTTAATAAAATGATAATCTGATACTTGTCCAGTAGGTTTTTTTGTGCTTTTCCTGCATGCTTTTAAAACTTAATCCTGTCATCTGCTTGTGTGCTGCCTACCAGATCCAGAGCAGCCTTATGTCCATCAGAAGTGAAGGAACTGGTACACTTAGTATTGCACAAGGGTTGTGTGCTTTTCAGTGTTTCTTGAACTGGTTTGCATTATGCTGTTTTGTGTATCTTTTCCTTTTTTTTTTTTTTTTTTCCATTTAATGAAACTGCAGACACTACTCGTCCAAGGAGAAGCCAAGAAAGTGACGGTGTCGAATACATGTTCATTTCCAAGCACTTGTTTGAGACAGACGTACAGAATAACAAGTATGTCGAAGAGATTTTAACTAGAACTGCAGTTAAAACAATGGCTTTATTATAAAATGGGGCTGCTTGTAATTTTAGCGATTTAGTCAAAGTGGATATAAGTTGCAGTGATTTGAAGATGTGTTAAAATTACATTTTGATATATAAGCAGCTGGCAAAAACACAGAGCAAAAAACCAGCATGTGCAAACACAACTGTTACTAAGCTTCCAAGTAGTTTCAGTATTTCAGCTCCTCAAGAAGACATTGAAATTGTAAGTGTTCAGGATGTGGGAGCACTCTTTTAGTAGAGCATCGTTTGTCGTAGCAATAAAGCATTGCAGCTCGAGGAGGGGGGGCCCTGGAAGTACTGCAAATGTGCCTGAGTCAGTGTTTGCGTAGTTCTGCTCTCTTTCAGGCCAGGCACTTCCTCTGCTTTTGAATTTAGAGATCTACAGTGAAGCCCCTGCCTGTAAACCCACCAGAAATTAAACTAAAATGAAGACAATGGTAGCATCGTGCTCTCTAGCAGCCTGTAAAGTACCGTAGCTTGAAATTCTGCCCCAGTGTTTCAGAGGGCAAAAGTGTATTAGACACAAAGCTGTGGGTTTTATTGAAACTTCAAACGGTGCTTTGCTTTTTTGGCAAATAGCACTTGTACTTTTATAGCACATAACCAGCCGCCTTGGTTCCATTAGCACCATCGTCGCTCCTCCTCCTCTTCTGAGACAGAGAATTTGGATATTCTGTAGTGTGCAATGAAATTTCAGTAGTTTCTATTGTTTAGCTTATCCACTGTTTTATTGCATTGCATTAGTTCAGAAAAAGAGGTGATGGAAAACATTAGCGGGCTGTTGGACTACAGTACTTTTTTCTCTTTAACTGTAATACAAGCAGGTGTTACTGATTTGAAAGTGGTAAAGTAGAAGATTTCTTAAAATTGACATGCTGAAGTACTTGACAGCATTTCCTTTATAAAACATGGTAAAACTCTCATGTAAAGTAAAATATTTTTGCTCCTGAATTAGATCTTATGAACCAAACTGATAAGTTTTTTTCTGCAGAAAATGGAAAAGATTCCAGTTGTTTTCACCTTCTGCCACAGGTTTATCGAGTATGGCGAGTATAAGAACAACTACTATGGTACAAGTTTAGACTCCGTTCGATCCGTTCTAGCTAAAAACAAAGTTTGTTTGTTGGATGTGCAGCCTCATGTAAGTAAGCATGTCTCTTGGACTCTTGTAGTTCCCCATATTGCATGTTGGGATTCCAGGAAAAAAGTTGTTTCTAAAAAGGTATATTTTATTCCACACTGAATGACTGTTGAGTGGGCTTGCTGGGTACCTTTATCACAGCAACACTCTCGGAAAGGAGAGGAAGGAAACCTCAATATATATTGGCAAGTATTCAGCTCAGTAATTAAGTGAATTGAAAGCCTGCAGCATAATACCAAAGATTTAATTACAAAATGCTCCTGTATTTCCATTCATCTTCCTGCTGGTTTGGGTTAGAGGTTTTCTCTGAAACTTCAGTTTCAGAATGGCTTTGAGCTATCACCCAGTCCAGCAACTCTCTCTCACACGCTTAACCAGACCAATTATGCCAAGGGTTTACATGCAGGGTGGACATGAGTCAAGGAATGCACTAAATGTGATGTTGGCTTGATGGTTGTTAAGAACATTCCTCTTTAAACCATTTGTTCTTGCATTGAACTTGTCTTTCAACCCCACTGAACAGCTCCACTGGGAATTTTTATGCTACTAATAACCACGGTGCTTCCAGGAGCTGGACTAGTTTGTTTGAATCCAGCCAAAGTATTTCTTCTCCACGGGTGGCCAGCCTGTGACTTCTGAACCCCGGCAGCTTCTGAACAGTTCCCGGGATGGTTTTGGACACGGAGCTGTGCCCTAGGAGTGGGGCAGGGGGGCTGCACTGGCAGAGGAGCGAAGGGGGAAGCCAGACCCCGTGCCAGGGGAGGAGGGGAGCTGGGCAGGGGGTCCCACTCTGCCCTGTTTTCCAGTGAAGCACTAAATTCTCTTGGGGACCCAGGCTGCTGAACCATTCTGGGATCCCACCCTCCAACACGGCGTTTTCCTGTGGGCCGTAGCAGTGTGAAGAGGACAGAAAGCTTCTGGCCATCCCGACTTCACCCGAAGCTGCTGGCCATCCCTGCTTCAGCCTGGGCTGCAATCCGAATCGCAGACCTATCTCTAACTCCATACGTAGCATCGCTCGACTCGCTCAGGAAGAGCAAACAGCAGGGGATTGTGTGGTGGACACACAGTACTGAAGAGAAAGATCACTGACTTCTAGTGACTGGGTGACACAGACACCTTTTCCCACTACTTTTCATCAGTAGAGAAAGTGTTATTCCTGCTAAAATTTGTTGAACTTTTCCTCCTCTCCCGAACGCCCTGCTGCTCCCCTCGATCCTCCCGCTGCCAGCGGCACTGGTGTGCACAGCCCAGCTGTTCCTGGACTGATGGGGTTTACCAGCAGCCCGTGTGGAAATCAAGGGAAATGGTCACCCTTGGAGAAATGGTTTTCTTACCGTTCACAGAAAATTCTCCTTACATGAATCAATACTGATCAGCAGAGTGGGATGGCAGTAAATGAAAAATAGCCTTCTAGGAGTGCTTTATGGGTTTATTTTGGTTAGCAGAGAGTTTCTTTTATTACAGTAAATTCCATTGTGCAAAATAAGCTAATTAATTAAACTCTTTCCTCTTCCCAGACAGTGAAACACTTACGTACATATGAGTTTAAACCATTTGTTATATTTATAAAGCCTCCGTCACTTGACCGTTTGAGAGAGACCAGAAAAAATGCCAAGATTATTTCAAGTAAAGATGATAAGGGAACAGCAAAACCCTTTACAGTAAGTATATTTAGACATGATAAAACATGAGAACTTGTTAAGAGTTTTGTTGTGGTGGCTTACCTTGAAAATAAAGGTTATCACTGGATCTCATCCACAGTACTTGTCAGGGCTTACACACAGTATATGTGTTGTTTCCCAACCCCTCTCACATCCTAAACTTGCTGTGATGTTTTCATTGTTTGACATGCTCATGGATATTTACATTTCCGTTGTGTTCTGTTTGATTTTATGTCATCAAGGAACCCCCACAATGCAAGTACATTTTTATGAGAAATAATGCTGTGGGTTTCCTTTAAAAAATTTGCATGTGGTCTTAGATGTTTCTATTCAAGTATAAGAATTTCCTTGTTTTATTAAGTGTACTATTGGGTCTAAATTTAGAGGAAAGCTCAAATATAACGCATCAATTAAAAAAATAAATGCTGCTTTAAAAAGCCCATATTTGTGGATAAGAGAAACATTTTTAAAATGTTATAGGGAAATGAACACTGTAAGAAAGAAAGAGAAAGATCTAAGCAAGTAACAAATGCTGCTTTTTTCAGTAATCAGAAAAAAATATTAGTCATGTTACCCAACAGTAACTTATTTACTTCCTTGAAATATAATAAAATCATATTTTAATTGAAGCTAAAGCAAAGCTGATCATGGTTAGACTTTTTTATCTGCATTTACAGCGTGCATAATTTTCCCTCATTCAGATGTTATTTAGGATTCTTTAGATTTTGTTTCAAACTGAGTCATGGATATAGTCACAAACCGTATCTGTGTAGAATATGCATTTGAAATAGTTTGGAAATAATGCTCTATAAGAATACTTTCTATGGTATATAAAAGATAAGAGGAGTTCATTCTTAAGAGCACCCTTCAGGACATTGCTTAGTTAGGACAGGTTTAATCTCTCAGAGTTATGTAATCAATTAAGTTCGTAAGATTTGTTCCCTCCCCAAACATGAAAAGAAATCCACTGAGCCAGGTTGAACCAGGCATAGGAAGACAGCTCCTACCAAGCTCTTAAAAGAATAAAGGCTGCACTGTAACGTATCGCATGCTAATAGCAAGCTGAGTCTTAAGTAATGAAACTTTAAATGTATCATCAAAGTAAACAGCAAGAAACATTTTCCACTGGTACTGCTAACAGAAGATGTCTCTGTAATTACCATGCAGTAACTAATTGTGTCACTGCAAGGGGAGAGATGAAAGAATTGCCCGTTGAGCAAAGTCTACTTGTGAGAATGTTCTCCGAGATCATTTGAAATGGCAATTTCTATAATCTTTTTTTAATAAAAAGTACAGTTTCCATCTCCCGATGAGATGAGAAATAAGCAAGCAGCTTTGCTTTTACCTCAGAATGAGTTTGTGATGTTTCTATAGACTGACTATGTCTTGCACTGACCTTACTAGGAAGAAGATTTTCAAGAAATGATTAAATCTGCCCATCTGATGGAGAGCCAGTACGGCCACCTTTTTGATAAGGTGATAGTCAACGATGACCTCGCTACAGCTTACAGTGAGCTTAAAACAACTTTTGACAGGTTGGAGACCGAGACCTTCTGGGTTCCCGTCAGCTGGCTACATTCATAGTAATGTTTTAAATGGACAAAACATCTGCTGTTGTCTCAGCGTCTAAATATGGGTCATGGTTAAGCATTACTCGATGGCCGTTTTCTTGGTAGGAGGGCTTTCTCACTCTACCTGTGCAGCAGGTACACTCTTCATGCACTTGGAACTGGTCTTGTTTTCCTGTGTCTTCAATCCTCCTGCCCACAATTTGGGGGCAGAACAGTCAGATTAAACCGAAGTCTTACTATGCTCCATAAAGTGAGCTAATGCTAGTGTAACAAAACTGCCAAACACCTCTTTAGCATCATTTGTATATTTCCAAGGTAAGCTTTTTAATGGAGAGTTTGCAGAAGATACTAATTAATACTGGAGATCAGCACTTTGATGGTTTTGAGCATAACTGCTCCCATAGAGAGCACATCAGCACTTGGAAGTTATTACCCCTGAAGTGCTTGAGAGAACTGAAACAGGCAAAAGTGACCAACATTTTTATGAGGAAGACATCATAGTTTTAATTACGTATCAAGTGGTTTTACTTTTCTAGATGTGAACCTTGTCTTATATGTACAGAGTGATTTTAGGATTCCTTTGCACTTACATAGTCATGGAAAGAAAGATGTATTCAGTGGCTTAGTTGTGAAATACTCCGCTGTGAGCATGCATGGATTGAAAATATTTTCATGCATGCTTTGTGGCACAACAAAGAAAACTCACGGGAATATTTATTTAAATAGGGAAAAATGTGAGTTACTATGTATATAACTTCGAAGTCTTTGGGATTAATCTTCTGTAAAATCAGTGGCAAAGTGATATGAATAGCAACAAAGTAGAGAGTAACCTTTTTTTTTTTAACTTTAAATTGATTTCAAACATTTTTGGCGTCCTTTAGAACAATTTTCCCATCAGAAATTTTCAAACAATTAGTGAGGAAACCTTGGAGATCTGGAAAGCAGTTGCAAGAGATTTATTCTTTTTATTGTCTAGTATGTAGTGACACTTTTTAGTAGTATAACAGATATTTTATCTACACTCAAAAATAAATTAATGCTGTAGACTTCACTGTAAAAAATATCCTTGTCACTGGTCAGACACAGTTGGAAACCTCATTTTAAAATTTGATATGGCAGTGTAAGCAAATGTATATTAGATGATGTATTTTTAATATAGATAATTTGGTATTTTTCTTTATTTACTACTGATATGCAGGAAATGAGTGCAGCTGTAAAGACCAAGTAACACCTGTGTGTTGTGTTGTGAATATGTTTTGTAAGTACAGAATGTGTATAGGAACTTGCTGACTTCGGATCATCCCATCTGTGGCATTCAGACAGGAAACAGATATTTCATGTTAATCTGTAAAGAGAATACAGCTGTCTTGTTTAAAGAAAAAAGAATTTAGTGAAACTTTATATATTTATGAAAGGGTTGAAAATGGATGTTAAGTTTTTAAATTTCTTGTCAATGTGATCATTTACTAAAGCAATTACTAAGTCTGTAATTTGAAACACTGTCTCTGTAAATGGAGCTCAACATTCCATGTAAATATTTTATTTCGGTTCATACGCTGATAAAGCCATCAGATTTTGCAGTCTTATTCTAAATGCGTATTTAATGTGTGGGTCATTGCATTTGGCTTAGATTCGTATAAAACAAATGAAATGCAAGCAACAACAGCAAAATCCCTAGGAGTCTGGAAATGTTTATGCAAGAGTTACAGACGTACTGAATCCCAGCACGGATACACGCTCTGCTTGAACAGCTATAATGTACCTTTTGTCAAATTTCACCATTTTCCTGGTGGACTTAAACTTTTTTGTAACATAAATAGAAATTTGTTGATTAAATTAATTGCACGGAGATTATGCAAGTTAAGAAAATGTTTTCTATTTTTTTTAATTACTGAAAATCAAACCATTTTTCAGGGGATCTGGAATTCGGCAGGTCTGTTTGCCTTTGCCTGCAAGACGCTGAGTGCCCTCGACATCACTTGCAACCAACCCCAAACTGAGAGGGCACTCGGCATCTCTCAGGATCTGGCTGTTTCCAACAAGAGGATCTTTAGTCCTTACTTGAAACGCTCTTAACACTGCTTCTAACCTGGGCTGTCTCAGAACATTAGTGTACAATAACACTCACATAAGGGACCTGCTTTTCTCTTTAAGAAATAGATGCTAGAGTAATCTGCAAACTCCCTGGCAGAAACAGTTCTGGCTGTCCTGCAGGCTGTTCTTCTTGTCCTTTTGAAATTAATTTAATTCCCATCCCTGGGTCAGTGTGGTCTAGGAGGACCTTCTACACAGGCTTGCTGTGCTGGGCAGCAGTTAGCAGCGCGGTGCTTTGCTGCCTTTTCAGAGACACTGACCCTCTGATCTTCAGCACAGGCCTGGCAGGAATTTCCTAGACGGATGGCTGCCTGCCCCGTCCCCAAGCCAGGAGATAATTCCTGAATTGTAACACCTGCAAAAGAAAGGGAATCACAAAAACATAAATCCAACCAACAGAGTAAAATGTGCACAGAGTCTTTGAGGACTGAGAAATAGTTTTAATTAAATTACTAGATTGGTCTTGAAAATCAACATTATTGCAGTGTTAGCTTAAAAAAAAAAAAAAATTAAAAAAATCAAAGCCACTGGCCTCCATGAGGCAGGCAGAGATGACAGTAGGTCAACGCAGAAAAAAAGTCTTAGCCCAACAGTTTCAACAGGACAAGAACCTGCTTATCATGATGGAGCCTGAGCCCATGTGCTGAATTGTTCTGGGATACCAGGGGGTGAGGGGGGATTGTTCCTTTGACTCCTAAGAATTTGGGAATGAAGACGACTAAACATGTTTCCAATATTCCACATATTCAAGTTGTGCTGTGTGGGTTTTTAGAGAACCGTATGTTTTGACAGTCAATTCCAGATGTTTTAATTGTGTTTTAGCTGTTTGCCATAGTCAAACAAATGGTAGTATGTTATAATATTGTACCAAGCTCTATACTTGAATTTGCCATCAGGTCCTTGGTTGATGTCTTACCTGAAATCTGATCTTACCTTCTTATGCAAAACAATAAATTATTGATATATCACCGGGGGTGTTTTTTTCTTTATTGTAAATTGCACCATAACATATAGGCTTAATGACTTTAAAAGGTAAAATGCCTAAGTAGTAAGTTATTTCATAGGTCCCTCTATTAACTATAATGCTCCAGTTATCTTTAAATGGAAAAATAAAGCAACCTAGAACAAGGACTAAAATTCTTAATTTTTCATTTTTGTTGCCAAATTCTCCTTCAAAATAGATGTTTACCCTTTCCTGCAGCTCACCCAAAATAAACCATTTTCTTTCTGAGAGAGAAAGCTTAAGTCAGAGGGTCAAACTGAGACATCAGCTCACCTGGGCTTGCAAAGTGCTTGGAGTGTTATCTGAGTTACCACATCGGAGTGTTATGCTCCTCGGCCACTTGCAAGTCCCATGGGAGGTTGTGTTCATTTGCAGGACTCAAAGAAAGTAATGCTTAAACTAAGTTACTTTTTGTATTGTGTTATGTCTTTTCCAGAAAAAAAGCCTAACACGTACTAGGATTAGAGAGAAGACTTTTAAGCCCCTTCTGTTTTGTTTCAGTGCAGTATTCTGCATTTCCCACATGTACTTCGGTTCAGGTTTCTACTGTGCGTGGAGAATTTTTTCCTTGGTAAAGCTCGTACTTAGTTTTTGTGAGATTGTTTCAAAGGATGAATAGTTTCTTCAGAGATTTACAGTTAAAGTTATAATCTGAGTCTGGTTTTGCTACTGCACTATGTGCAGTAATTTCCCCACAGGATTAAGAATTTTCTGTGTATCCATGCTTAAAATAATTTGTACTTGCAATTTGCCCAAGATCCTTTTGCTCTCAAAGTCATTTAAGTATTTATCATATATTACCATGATTAATGTATGATACCAAGCATTCAACAGAAAAATGTCTGAACACAAAATTAAAGGAACGCAGTGGGTGTATTTGCTGTTTAAGAATGCTGGTGCTAGATAATGGTTAAAGGTTTCAGCAGAAACATACACAAAAACATTTGGAAACAGTTAAAGTCTGGTCTTAAATTTTGTCTTATGTTAAATGACAGTACAAATGAGAGAATTTCAAGTTCTAGACAGCTGGAGACTTTTTCCCTCTTGGTATCTGTGTCTGAAATACAAGTTGGATATTTGGAAGACTGTATGGAATGATTTTACATCTCTGTAATAATACTATAGTATTTAGTGTAGCTGACATCCAACATTTTAACAAAGAGGTTAAATCCTTGTGATTATTGAGACTTTGTTTTGCTTCTATTTTAGTTGTACACATATGTCTGTTTAAACAAATTTTTCAAGACTTAGTGGCACAAAGCTGCCAGCTACACATTTCAATATATGAATGGAGAAAAATATCTGCAGGATTTGCAGGCGGCCTCAAATGGCACAAACAGTATCTGAAAACTTCTTGATAAGAAATAAATAGAGAAAATTAGGTCACAATTTCTTTTGTAATTAGGTCTGTTTCTTTTCAGTGGTTGTATTAATATTCACGACTTGAATACGCTAAAAAAACAGAAGGCATGCTATAATTTTCCTGAACTGAAATTTAGATTTGTGGTTTAACAAAGATGTTACACGCTTTCTATAGGATTATACACAGGGTCATGGAAGCTTAGTTTTAAGGGATTCAGTACATGTTTTAAAGGCAGAGGGTCTGTGGGTATGGCAGAGAGGGACTGAGAATGTTACAAATGCGAGTACTACTCTGGAAATGTGTCTTTATTTTTGTAAGTCTCTGAACAAGGAGGTTAGCAAGTTGGCTGCAATGTTCTGTGGTTTCTGTTCCCTCCTTGGTAAATATAAATAAGCACCAGTAAATCTTTATTGGTAAGCAAAGCCAAAATTGTTGGAATTATGGAGAGTTGAAACATAGTGCCCAGAAGGAGTACGTTGGATCCTGGTGATGTTGGCAAAGCTGTTGCTTTACTTTCTTCTGATTTTGTTAACTTTTACAGCAAGAGTACAGAGATCACAGCTTTAACACAAACTTACCAAACTGGGTTTAATCATTGGCCATTTCATTCTTTTTTTCCTCTTGCCCCTTGTACAGCTTTAGTTTAGTAATTTCAGTCATACAAGGAGGGGGAAAGGGATAATTGACTCATCTCGAAAAATAGTGAGAGACCAAAAATCTGACACAAGGACATTTTTTGCTTCCTCTTCAATGGACACTAGAGGTGGTGTGTTTCTGAAACAAGGGGTGAAGAGCTAGCATTTGATCCAGGTGGAGAAGCACATGAACAGTGTTTTGTCTCATGAAAATGGAATAGGTCTGAGAGGTCCCTGTGGCCTGTTTGATACATGAGAGCAGCACATGGTAAAAAAGACCAGAAGCAATTTTAATTTTTTATGCATCCAGTGTTGGCTTCAGGGCTTCTTTTTGAAGAAAATGGCAATCAGGGACAGTTCTGCTTGTTTTCTGTGTGACCTCTGGACGTTTCATGGTGTGTCCTCTCCCTTTCCTAGATTTGCATTACTGGCTTATTTTTAAGAAACGATGGTTCCCTAAAATTGGTCTAGGCTTTAAGTGGTGGGAATAGTCAAGTTTCATGATCAAGGCACACATTTATGATGGGGCAAGTGCACAGATGGAAGCATGGGTTGAGACCACTCCATAGTGCATGTAGGCCCTCTCATATTTTACTCTCTGAGAGCTTTACGTACCATGTATGGGTTATGCTTCCCCATTAAACCTACTTCGATGCAGCTTCTGGAGCCCTGCTCCCAAATACGGACTGGCCTGTGTTAGGCACCGTATGAGCATGGGACAAAGGTGTAGTCTCGGGTTCAAAGAAGCTCACTAAAAATGTCAGAGAGATGGCAGAGCAGTGCAGACCAGCAAGAAGGTGCAAAGAGATCCAGTGAGTGCAACTCTTCTTACCAGCTGGCACCAGAGGCTGTGCTGGCATAATGGGGCAGTCAGATCTGGGATTCAGCATCCCACAGGAGGATGAGGTGGTTGGGGGGCTTCCTGGCAGGGCTTCAGCCTGTGTTGGGTAGTGCCCAGGCACTGCTGAGGGGTAGCAAAAGGTTGGTCCCAGCAGCCGTGAGCCCGGCTTGACTGCAGGAGGGAATTCAGCTGTATATATATGAGCTGTGCTCTGCCTCTCTCCTTCAGAGCCAGAACAACAGGTCTTGGCCCATTTTACTGACTGGTGCAGATGGAAGCAGTATGTTTGAAGTCCCGTTTGCAGTCCTGGCTACTATTGATCGTAAGGCACAAAAGGAGTCTTTTTGTTTGGTTGGGGTTTTTGTTGTTGAAAACTGGCCTGAAAGCTTTGTTGTTATTGGTACTATCTGGATAGTAGAAAGAGCAGCCTCAGTTACTGGCCCTGCTGGGGTACTATTCCAGATGTTTTTCTTTACACAGCTGTTAAGCAGGAAGTAGAACCAAAACCAAAGATTGATTTGAACCATTGTGTTGTCAAAAACCAGAACTGAACCTGAATTATTGTCTTCTTTTGACTTCATTGAATTCAGATCATCATTGGCCACAGCTGGATCCAACCCCAGCTCAAACCAAACTGAAAAAAGCACAGACTCTGACCATGAATAGGTGAGACTGAAGGCCAAGAGTCTGCATCTTGCAATGAGTGCAGCTGATGTTACCTTTATGCCAATAGCAACTTTATTTTATTGTGCATGTGTGCATATGTGTATATATATATGTTTATGTATTTATCAAGTGCTGTAGTGTACACCAATTCATTTTAATGAAAAAAGCAGGCTTATAAAAACAGTTCATTGCTTAATTGGAAGATTAATGACAGACTAAAGAAAGAAGTCTACTGATACAATACCAAAGTTTTAGCAAGTCGATGCATAGTTTTACTCAGGCAGGACTCACACGCATCTCAGGAAGCTTAGAATTTTGCATTTCAGATATACTGTTTTGCCCCTATTTTGTGAAAGTCAAAAGAGCTTGATTGAATGCAGACGACAAACTTGTTCGCTACAAACCTAGTTAAACATGAAATCTTGCTGGGATTAGCTTAATTGTTCCCTAAATGAAAAGGCTGCTTTGTACATAGACTATAATTTTCTGCTTGCCAGATAAAGAAATGTGAACCTGTCAGGAGACACAGGAATTTTTCTGTGTAGGAGTATCACTGGGCCAACTGTCTTGCCTTTTATGCGATACTGTGGTGTAAAACACCACTCCACCGGTTTCGTTTTACAGAAAATAGTCTCTGTGGTGGTATCCTGTGGGAACTGAAGTATCAAGTTCTATTTTCCCTTCAGAAGTCCAACTACGTATGTACCCTGCTTCTGCAACTACACTCTCCATGACTGCCAGCCAGCCGCATGGGCTGGGGGAATGCTGTGGCATGGCAGGGGAGCTACAGGGAAGCTATTCCAAGCAAAGCAGGAGGTGTCATTCTTTGCCATGGTAGAGGCTGCCATAGGTAACACCACAGTGTTTGAAATGAGAGATGCTATTTGTGATAAGATTATACAGTAACTTAGTAAAAGAGGAGAATACTTCATTATTCCACTTCTAATCTTCAGAAGTTTATGTGACGCTTCCGTGACACTATTACTCTAACTGCAAACATTTCTATTTTTCTTTTGGCTTCCCTACTGCCTGCTTGAAAGCAAGAGTTGCTGTAATTAAAGCCTTTATTCTTTATATAAATGTAACTGTAAAAGATGTGGAGTTCCCATCTTCGAAAGCTACCAGACCAAGCAAATAAAGACAAAATTTCTGCAACTGTTCTCAAGTGACCTATTCTGTTTAATCTTGTTTCCTTTCTTCCTAATCAGTCTTCTCGAAAAGCCTCTCCATGTCAGGGGCCAATAGTTTAACAAGGGCAATGTGGAGCAGAAAGGAGAGGCTGGCCAGGAGCTGCTGGAAGGGAGAAGCTGGGGCACTGCTGGGCTCCGAACCACCAGAAGTCTGCAAGCCTGGAGCAAACTGAGCAACCTATGAGTGAAAACAGCATGGGAAGATGATTTAAGCAGCAAGGTGTTGTTTACTCCCTCTTAACTATGACAAGGAGCAGTTTCCACCCCTGTGCCCTTCACCTATAAGCATTTAGCAGGGAGTGGTTAAGTTACCCTCTGTGCCAGGTAAAGCACTCCCAATGTGCAGTTCTTAACTCCATCGTGGCGGACTCTGCACATGCTTTCCCTTCACAGTGTTGCAGTCTGAACATAGCTCTTGACTTTGTG
The DNA here is from genome assembly GCF_947461875.1 of Haliaeetus albicilla. Taxonomy (NCBI): domain Eukaryota; kingdom Metazoa; phylum Chordata; class Aves; order Accipitriformes; family Accipitridae; genus Haliaeetus; species Haliaeetus albicilla. The sequence goes on along the minus strand of NC_091484.1, from coordinate 62,996,518 downwards.
GTCTCCAGAAGTCATCTTCTGAAAAGTGGTATTAAAACCTGCCTACTCTTAGAGTCTGTTCAATTCCAACAAGTCCTGAGACGTGCGTGGATGAAGTGTCTGTCTATCACTGACAAGGTGGGTGCATTCTTAATCCTGAGCCTCCTTCATGTTCACCTACTTTGTACCAGAGGGATGGTGGTGGCTGGTATTAACTCTGCTGCCATTGGCAAAATGCGATGCTTTCATACACTTGGTATTTGTTATTGTCCTTAGAACTGCATTTAAGTACCTCCAGTGAGACACTCATGCTCAGATTTTCTGCAGGAACTCCTGGGTCGCTCCCAGCTACAGTAATTTATCACAAAATCTAAGTGGAAAACACAAGAGGCCAGATTCTCGCTAACTCTGAGAGAGCATTGCAGGGAGGCAGTGCTACTACTCCGCTCCCTGCACAGCTCCACTTATAACAGTGGTTACTTGGCTTGGGCTCACTAGCATCATGTAAAATCCTTATGGATCCTCATGGTTCCAGTGTTCAGGACTGATGATTCTTCCTTCTCTTTTAGCATCTTGTGAATAACTTAGAACTTTTTCATGCTAATGCAACTCCCTCTCTTCCTGGTAAATTGCCTCATTTTATGCTATTGGAAAGCGCTTAGTCTGGATTGCTTTACTATTAGTACCTAACAGCTGCTGCTGCTTTCTGTATTATGTGTATGGGATAAGTATAAAATATCAGCAGATAGCTGACACCGCTTCAAGCCCTGGATGAGTGATAGTAGGAACTCTTCCTATAGCTAGCCTCAGATGACTTTCATCTGTCCCACTGAAAAACACGGGATTGTTCATGCAGTTAAACAGTGTGGCACAGATGAGACGGCAGTGGATAAAAATGCAGCGCTACTGAAGTTAGAAGAGCTAACTTAGAAAAGTCTCATTTTTATTTTAACAATATCAGAGTTTTACCTCTTGTCTTTCTGTGCCTGGGAAATCAGGAATGCCTTTGCTCTGAAGACCTTGTAATCTAATGCCAGGTCTTGCTGACTTTTACTGTCGAGCTTTAGTGCCTCGTTTCATGTGTGGTCCCTTTGACTTCAATAACACTCCTCACAATGGGGTTGGCAGCTCTTACCCTGGAACCAAGTTGATGACTTCTCTGGGCTCAGGGTCTGGCTTTGAGATAAGATGCAATCAGCAAAGATTATAAGTATTTTGGCGAGTAATCAAACATGTAAGAGCTGTCTGGTTATTATCTTTGGATTAATATCTGAGATTAGTATCTGGGAGTAAATTTCAATGCAAATGCATCTAAGTCCTGTCAAGCATTATAGTAAATATGTGTTGCTGATAAATCTATTGACTGTCTGAATTATTTAATGCAAATTGTAGGATTCTGTTAGACTGGCATGGCCTTTGCTGCTTAGCTGGTCATCTAGGGTTTCATTTCTTTTGCACCTACAGTGTGTTCCCGATAAATCTTCTCACACACTTTTAAGCAATTTCTGAAGTGCTCTCAAAACGGAGGCAGCAATTCATCTCTGTCACTTTAGGCCATTATTACTGAAATCTCTAAAACTGTGTTTCAGAATAATTAACCTTAAGCCTTAAAAGATTTTCTAGTGTTGATCAGCACGCCTGTAAGCTGCCAGTCATACATTTGTAAACTCGGAGCTGTCACACAGTTAGTAAACGCACATAAAGCCAGCTCTGTCTACTGATTTCGGCTCAAGTGAAGGCACAGCACTATATATTTCAACTTGTAAACTGCATATCTTGTTTTTTCGTTATTATATTTCTGTGTAATACTTTCCAAACTCTGTTTTATTGTATTCCACAGTTAAAAAGCCACCTGGATATTCCTTTTCTATTCTTTTTTTTTTTAAACTATCTCTAAGCCTTTTTGCATGTTTTTGTAATGTTTAAGACAGACTCAGACGACAGAGGTTTCAGAAGACTTGTGCAGCTGGTAGATTTTTGATGATTTCATTTCACGATTATTTTGGAATAAATGTGGGTACTAATGAGAACAATGAGTAAAATGTCAGTTGTACTAAATATAAGTGATCTGTTTTAGAAAAATATTAACACTTTTGTCAGTTCAATTACACCTGTGCATCATTCTACTATAGCAGAGTAAAGAAATAGAGTCTAACAGATGTAGGGTAAGTACACAAATGGGGTGAACCAAGGAAGTATCATAAATCCTTTATACCAGAACATTTTGTGAATGCTTTAGAGACTAGCAGATGAGAATATGTCCAGGTGTTCTTTGAACCCTGCAAGGTGATTAAAGCAAGCTGTAAAAAGCTGAAGTGACAGTACTGAAATACATGAAGATACATGCATGTGATTGGGATTTACACAAAAGGAACAGCTAGTCCATGGGAATGGCAAAACTGCCATGGATGGGAAATAGGGGAGATGAATATTTACATCTTTCTCCAAGAGGGAAAACTGGTTGTGGGGAGTCTCTGTAAATATCTTCTTACACAGGAATTAAAATTCTATTTCTTTATCTCAAGTAAAACATTCGCTGCTCTGCTGAAAGAAAAATGAGAGACATGATCAGTTGAAAGACTATAGCCAGTTATGAGCAGCATCTAGGGTCTTCATGAAACGGTGAAATACTGAGTGCTAGAAGAGGATAATCACTTTTCTACATTTTTAAATTAATACGAAATGCTACTCTCCCACTTTTGCTGTACAGCCTGGGTTTTAGAATGTCAAGAAAGTATTTGACATTTACAAGAGACCGCAGGCACCAATACAAATCATTTTTATCCATTTAAACCACCATGCTGAGTGAATTGTTGGCTCTGTGCAATTAGTCTCTGTGCTTCTTGACAATATAACCACAGATTATCGTGAATTCTATTAATAATGCAAGGTGGAAGCTCTGTTCTCCAAGTCTGTTATTTTACTTCTAGAAAAACATCTAATTTCTTACAAACCTGATATAAATAGGCCAGCTGACAAGTATCCCAAAAGAACAGAATATGCTCGGAATAGTGAGATTTGAACTGACGTATTTTTGGCAAAAAAGAGTTATACAGGCTGTATTTGTCTGAAAGTTTAAAAATAGGAGCCTTTGTCATATATGGCAGGAGAGGCCAGGTTGAGTCATGATTGATGTCACTTGAAAGAACACTTTAAGCTTAGAAAATGACATCAGAATCATCAGAATTTAGTGAGATTTAGATCAGTCCCTGAAGCCAGGGTGCTGGGGATTCTGGAAGATACTTCATGGATGATACACAGCACGCTGCCAGACGTTATCTGAATGGAAGCCAGGAGCTACGGTGCTTTCAGATTACATTTCTGAATGATGGGTATAATTTAATAATATTCATTTTTAGTTAAAGGCATGTTTCAAACTGTTTTCAGTTTTTAAGATTTGGTGCAACCCCCCGTTTCAGGCTGGAAGAACAGTCTGTCACTGCCTGACCTCTCCCCTTGCTCACTTACATGACAAGTTTCCAAGAGCAGTCAGGAGTGCTTTCCTTATTACCACGAGTCTGCAAATACAGCAGGGTCTCTTTCCATTTACTCTTCTCCAGTTTTAGTGCTCAATTCCTGCTGACTTTACTACTGAGCATTTATAAGTCAGACTGTAACAGTACATATGTATGTTAGAAGTATTTCTTTTAGCTCCCAGGCTAAAACTAAACTTTGTCTGTCTGTCTGCTACTGCTAGTGTTAAAATGGAAGTAACAAAACAGAAAAGGTGCTTGGTTTTTGCTTTATTAAAGATAACCAATAAATCCTGCGGAGTCTAGGTCACAGAGAGGCTGTGCTTTTGCTTTTGCTGTGCAGAGTAGCGAACCTCTTTGGAACAGTTTCTTACATTTCTCCTTTGATTTTCCACATAAAGCAAGTCTTTGCTCCTTAAAGTAATTTTAGTGTGAAAATGAATATATTTAATGTAAGTGCACAATTCAACTTTTGATCCAGTTAGATCTGTTTTGCATCTAAATAGCTGTTAAGTGTAAAGAGAAAGTAAACTGCAAATCACATTTCTAGAAGTAGATTTGTATTTACTGCAGTTAGCAGCAGCATCTTTTGTTCCTAAAAATGATAGATATTAGTGAAAAAATAAGTTGCATGGTTGCTCGGTTGCATGCCTTTAACAATACTTCATGCACAATCAGCTCTCATACTGAAATGAGTTCATTTCAGGAAAAGAAAAAGTTCATCACACAAGCAACTCCGCAAGTGAAGCATGCTTGTTAGCTAATAGCTGCCGTTATCTGCCATTTAGATTTGCAAATTGTGCTCGTTCCTGTTCTGTTTGAAGAGCCAAGTGGTAGATGAATTATTCTTGGTATTCCTGATTTTTACTTCAAGCCAATAAACACCTGTGTGCGACTGGCCTGCCGGAGCCATTCCACGAAACATCTGGGCATGCTCCAGCCCTGGGGCTACTGGCGTTCAAAACGGTCTTCCCTGATCCTGCTGCTCATTGCTGCTGCAATCTGGGGCCTGATTAAGCTCAGGAATTGGATCAGGAACCCTGTCACCCCTGTGCACCCAACCCTCTTGGTGGTAGAAGAGGCAGACAAAGGGACAAGGACTCTGGTGGATTATGTGAGTGGTGAGGGAGAGGGAACTGCGTGTGATTCCTTTGAGAGTAGAGAGAGTTTTCCGTGGGTCTTGTGTTATGTAGCGCATAAAAAAGATCTGCGCTGGAGGATGAATCATTGCATAGTAAAACCGAGCGTGCTCTGTGGAATCTGTACTTTCTTTGTTGCAGCCGTTGGAAGTACGCAGTGAATGAAGCAGACAACTGTAGAGAAGCGAACATGTTTTCATGATTAAGGCATGAGTGCAACCCTGGGGAACTGAATCGTATCCCTGCCTTTGCCACAGATTTCCTGTGTGTTACTAGTCACTTTGCACATGTGGTTGTTAATTGTGTTTTTCTTGGTGCTTGGTACGGTGGAGTGTAATTTGTAGAAGTGCTGAGCACTTGCAACTGCAAGATTTAGGCAGCGGGAGCTGTGCTGTGACTGTAAGCACTGCTGTGCAATGAATACTGAGAAATCAGGCACCATGCATCTCAATGAGGCAGTCAAGAAAAGCAGAGGTAGGGATTACAAAGATAAATCTTCATGAGTTCAATTTATATGGTTGGAGAACAGCTTGAAGGGGTTTGTCCTTCTTAAACTTGTCCTTCCTTGTACCTAAAATAAGAACAGCAAATTTCAAGGTAAATACAAATGCAATATTTGTGAACAGTTACTGAGTTTAAGATACTTGGGCTAACCTGAGAATTAGTAAATTGTTTAGCACTTGTGTGTCCTTCATGTGTTTTGCTTTTTTTATCCTTTTAAATGGAGATACTCTTGTATCACTGAGCAAACAGTCACTGAAGAACCCACTAATAAAACATTATTGCGAGTACATGTATGTTTTTACTGACTATATGCAAAGCAATCGTTAGAGATTCAATAGCCTCTCTGTATTTTCCCATAGTCTTAACATTGTACAGCAAAAAGATAACACTTGAAAAATACTACACTATTCTGTTGGTAGAAGTTGAAAAAGACACCTAAGACACTTTATGGGAAGATACGTCTTGAAGTGAAGAGTTACTCTTCTGCTTACTCTCAAAATAACACATGATGGTTTGTGTAATGTTTATCTTATAAATCACAAATTACATGAAAAAATGTATAGCATATAAATACGCAGCTATCCTTATATCAAGATGGGCAAAACAAAAAATAAGTAGCTTTCATATGAGAAATGGAACAATGAGAACAGGAAAGCTCGTAACTTCACAGATTTCTGTAGTATAAATAGCTTTTGTCAGCTTAAATATACTTTGTCACTCCTTGATGCTATAATCCAATGCCAAGGAGATTTTTTTTTTTTAAAGTGCCATTTATTTAGCATGTTTACCATATTTTATTAGGAAACTCATCTATTCCCCCATTAGTTAATCACAGCTTTATAAAACATTACATCTGGAAGTGTCTCTTTTATGTAACTAGGAGAGGTACGCTCCGTTCCACCAGAGGTGTTAGTTACATAGATGACTAGAAAATTACAGGATTTTTTTTTTACTTTAGTAATCGCAAACACATACTAAAATGGAAACCCAATTATTTTCCAAATTTTGTTTATTTGAGATGTAGCCTATATTTTTGTTGGAACACAGAGCCATACACTCGGGATGCACACAAGGCACTGAACGTGGAATTCAGGCAATCCAAATCCACAAAAGCGATTCAGAAAACCTCTGCTTTACTGACTGTAAAATCTGAATTCACTTGGCTCCGTTGTTTTGGTCCTGTCAGTCTCCTAAGTGCCAAAGCTTAGGTTTCTGTGAGTACACTGAACTCTGAATGGCTAGCTACAGCTTCTTTTAACCCCACTAAAAGATAAGCCTGCGTTCGGTTCCCTGAGGGGTTCACTTCAATCCAGGTGCCCTGAGCACACCTAAAACTTACACCACTGGCTGCTTCCAGGAAGAGTGTCGCTCATGTCCTGGGCTCGCAGCTACTTGGCAATTGTCCGTGAACTTGTGGAGTTGTCTAGTAAAGTGGTGAGTTACGGAGGACTCAGGTTCCTGCATGCTTCAGAGTCACTGCTTTACTGTTTCAAAGTTCAGCCTGTTTTATAGAAGGGAATCCCGTCGGACAGGGACCGTGGCTCCATCAGGTGCCTCAGAGCCCTGCACCCGCACGGGCACCCCCCAGGCTTCTGAGAGGAGTGGAGGGGTTCAGAAACACTCCTGCGTTCATCATTCCTGTTTGGCAGACTGAAGAACTGAGCACAGCACATTGTATGTGCATCGCAGTGTGATCACATAATCAAAAAGCAGTAAAATGTTTTGAGATTCATTTGAATATGGTCTGCTCATGGTCTCAAATGCCACATATATAATTATCACCAAAAGTGGAGATGAAAAAAATCACATCATCCTTTACTGTTATTAATATGGCAGACATCACTGAGTATTTTTAATTACTGTATTCTACTTCTATATAGAATAAAATTAAGCTGAATTTAATTGTAAATGAGATTGCAAACAATTTCCCCCCCTGAAGATTCTACTCAATCCTTCATCATGTGGAGTATTTAATTCCAGTTTTGCTTTCTTTAAACTGAATGGAATTTTTGTACCAAGTTAGGACAGCTAAGTCCTTCCACGCAGAAAACTACTGAGCTCACTGGATATTTTTCTGTCGTGGTGCCAAACCATACAGCAATCATGCTGAGGATATGGATGGAAGAAAGGTTGCTCTGCACAGTAATTCCATATAGGAATCACTATTGATTACAGCAAGGATACTTTATGGGTAGTGGTAAATTATGAGGTTTCTCTTGTAAGTGAGAACATTGATTTACATGAGTAATGCAAAGGCTCACACGTAAGCTGAACTCAAACTTTAACTGTCAGCTGTAACACATCTATTTATACTACAGATCTGTGCTTAGCCACTTATATTTAATTATAATCAGTTGCGGTGCCTCCATTTTCTGTGTTTACTCAGAGAATCACATTTCTGAGGTCAAATGCAATGACAGTTATACTGTAGTTATTTGAAGACATGCTTAGCTGTACACTCTGCATGTATCTGAGGACAGAATTTCTGGAGAAGAAAGGATGGGTACAATTCATCAGTCCTTCCTTACATGAATAAAATTTCACACACATCAATTTTAGTCAGGGCATGTCTGTGCTTCACAATACAGTGCTGTGGAGAGATAGCCAAAGCAGCTCAAAAGGAGCCAGCTTGGGTAACTGGAAGCAGTTTAACCACGCTGCTTAATGCTGCACACTGTCTAATTTACCCTGTTTTTCAGCAAAGTAAATTAGCTTTGGCAAAGCATTGCACAAATAGACTAGCCTCCTTCCAGCCCATGAGCCAGCTTTGGCACCAATTTCTACATTCTACTTATTGTGTAGTATAGCATATCTAGTAGGAGATGCAAAGGACTACTTGCATAAAAATTTGCAGATTCAGATCCTCAAATTTTATTCTGCACTTAGACATTTTAATGGCACAAACCTTTTATTAACTCTTAAATGTCACTGCTTCAAATTTAGTGGTGTTACTGAACCAAAATATCAAAAGAATAAAATACCATTATAAATTAATCGCTAAAGTATATCATTTGGGGCTTACCATGCTTAAATATGCTTGTATTTACTTGACAGCAGTAGCAAACTGCTAATTGGTAGTAGATTTCTTCAGAATCTTAAGCCTAATTACTTCTGCCCCCGGCATACAAAGACTAGCCTTATTTCTTGTGTGAAAGGCTTTACCAAAATCAGAACAAATCACAGACCTTTTCTATTGAAATCTCAGCACAAAAATATCATTAATATAACTACATTATGTTTTAGAATGTCATGTGTACTATATTTTTTTGAAAGAGTCTAGTAAAAATTAAGTTTAACTGTCTTCTCTCTGACAGTATTGTTGATGGACCGAATTTTTCCTCCCACGAAATTGATGACAGAAATCTATTGATAACAATAGGAGCAGACACTAAAAACTTGCCATGTATGATTTTCCAGTAGGGACAGAATCCCCTTCCACCTCTGAGAAATTTACTTCAAACTACCCAGTAAGAGAGTCTTTTGGCATCATAACCAGCAACCTTTTCAATACCAAAGCAATAGATGCTAACTTGATATTCCAGGAAAAATTACAAATTATTCAGTGTTATTCTTTGCAAATCTAAACAGAGCACACGTGCATGCATTTTGAAAAAGTGGCCCCCAAATGTTACATTCATAGTTGAAGGCTTGCTGGAAATCAACAGCTCTTGTAATAAACTGAAATATTCATTTATGCATAAATTGAATGCAAAAAGAGAGTTTTTTTAAAATAGATAGTTTCAATCTCCATCTCTGCTTGAGATAAAAAATAAATGAAGATGTAATAGCTAGATGCAATACTTTCTACAAAATAAAATAACTAACATCCAAAATGTGGGAGAGCTTCAGATCCTCTAGAACAACCTTAATGATTCTAAATTTCAAATAAAATGTTTGATTTTATACAGTTATTACCAGAAGAAGAAATGGAAAAAAGTCAGAGGAAAAATGTACCCATATTGAGGACTCTAATATCCATGGCACAGATCTTGAGAATAATACCAGAAAATTGGCTGAATTAACTGTATCAGAATGTACACTATGCAAGAAGACATGTATAAGTAACACGCATTTCTGCTTCTCTCAATAAAAATAATTTTGATAAAAAGGCAACTTTCCTCCCCAATTTGAAGTTTTACTGTAAAAGGATTTGGAACAGAGCTATAATGCCTATTCTCATCCATGCAAGACTTATTTTTCATCCAAGCTGAGCAAAGATGTCAGTATCATCAAATATATTCTATGGACTTGAAGGAGAATTGCTTTTTTATTTTTTTTTGTTTAATAGCTGGCACAGTACAATCACTATGAAACAGAAATTCAGATAATTTTTTTTTTTTTCTACCAGGCACTGGATTAATGCTCAACCTTGCAACATCCAACTGTTGCTCCATATTAATTTTACAGCCAGTTGCTGCTCAAACCCTGTAGCGATTTGGCTTTATTCTGATCTCCAGTCCTCTCACAATTTCACATTTTCCCATATAATATTACCATACCACCATAAATGATAGAAGCAGTCTCTTCAAAACCAGTGATTGCTCCAAGGTGCTTGAATTTCTGCCTTAAAATGACCTACAAAGAAGAGAAAACGCCCTGATGTCAGTCTTGGCTTTCTTTCTGATTATATAACTGGGGAAAAACGATTTGAATTTTTTTTTATGTTACTTTTCATAAAAGCTATGCAGGGAATCGCCCAGAATTACTATTGGTTATTGTCTAAGTAGTGAAATGGGGCTAGCACAGTAATAACTGGAAGCTGAATACCTGAAAAGGATTTTAAATTCTCTTTAACTATATAGCATCTTTTGCATGTTTGTATTAGCACCTAGTATGAGAATCCGGTCTTCATGAAACAGCCAAACTCTCTTTCCCTGAGTAATATCACCACACTACAGTCCAAAATACTTTCCACCAATACCTCTCATTTTTCCTCTAGGAAAAGAAACCCATAAATGGAGACTGCTTATGACATTCTATTTCTAATTTTAAAACAATCTCCCTTTCACACTCCCACCCCAAAACAAACAGCCCAATCCTTTCTCCCTTTTTCCCCTTGAAAAAGGAGGAAATTTTTAGGAACCACTAAGAAAGTAAAAGGCATTTGGGCATGTCAGTAGCATTCACTTGCAAAGGGTTTGTGTTTGAAAGCTAAAACCACTGTCTTCAATCCTAGTACAAGACACGCTGTCTGCAGTATTACTTTTGATATCAAGTTATTTCAAATGTCTAGCACCACAGGCTAAACATGTAAGTGTAGCTGGCAATTTTTCTTCCACATTTTAAAATAATTCTCCATTTTTTGTTTTACTAGACAGAAAGTAAAAATCTTTTCTAAATTGCAAAGGTGAAAAGTGGTTCTGGATCCCCCTGACTTAGAGTAAGGTGCTCTAATTTGCAGGGTTACCACTTTGTCTGTCCATTCCACTTGGCACACACTATTTTGGATAAATATTCTGTTGGTTTGGTTTGGTTTTGTTTTGTTTTAATTGAATCTCTACTACTTTGGAGAAAATATCACTGTTGAAGTTCCATTAATTTTTATAATATAAATTAGAATACCTGATTTACACTGAAGCCTTAAAAGGCTTCTGTATCTTTCTGATGGCTGTACAGAAACTATATTAACTTTGTAGTTATAATCCACTCATAAAACTAATTCAACTAACCAATGAGCAAGTTTTAAAAGACATTATGTAGCTTCTATGAATACTGAATAGCTATACTACTAAGGTCAGAATAATTAACTAGTTCTAGAAAAAGCATTTTATATAAACATCAAAATGCATAGATTTTTTTCCCCTAGAAAAATATAAGCAAAATATAAAATTTTTATGCAGTGCAGAATCAATCAGAAAAATAAATATAATCAGCCATTAGTCCTCTCTGTGTGTAAGGAGTTGTACTGGTACATGAACAAATTAAGGTGGCTAATGGAGTCAATACTTTCGTGACTCCTCCTGTAAAAGTCAGCATTTTAAAACAATTCAAAATTTATCCATATACTTAAATAACTCTACTCCAGAATATCTTTCTCAGAAGCTTTCTCTTTCAGTGTCTTTATGTACGCATATTTTAAAAGCAGAAATTTCATGACAAAATATTTCATGAAGAGGGAATTGAGGTTGAAGATGCAGAAAGATAAAGTAGGAATTAAAAAGAAAAATCCTTGCATATAATTATCCCCCACTAAAGTATTACAAACCCAGGAAAAACAGCCTCAGTTTCACTGAAAAGACATCCGACCATGTTAACGCCCCTGATAACCTGATCTGTATCTTGTTCTGATGCTACAAAGAAAACATGTGAATGAATTTACTACGTCTTTCAAAATTACAGTCTTCTAGCCTGGTACTCCAAATGTTATTATGACATTGTCACGGTCATCTGGTTATTACACCACACTGATTATTTCTTCCAAATTATACTCAGAAATATTCAAAAGACCTGGGCAGTAGTAAACAGAAATGAACAAAAGGGAACAAAAAACTGTCTACAAATAGAGGGAAGCACAGTCTAGTAACACAGTTCATATTCTGTAATATTATATTCTTTACTGATAAAAACTTATTAAATCACATTCAATCTTGGGCTGTAAACCATGATTCCCATCTGGAAGCCATTTCTAAAAAAGAACAGCAGAATTTCTGTTATTGTCATTGTTCAGAAAATAACTATCCAGATATTGTTAATCTATAACTTATTAACCAAAATATTGTCCTGCTTTATTTTCCTTGAAGATTTTTTTAAGTAACTGTGTCTTTGCCAGACACCCATGCACAACATTGCATACCTCTTTGTCCCTTGCATTGAGTCCAATTTGAAAAATGGTCTTTTCTATTTTTTAATTTCTAGGCTCAAGACAGTGTATTGTACAATGTCCGATCTTTAAAAATCCTCACTTCAGATCATTTGGCATTTTTTGAAGCACATAATTACTCAGAAAACAAGAGGTAAGTAGGAGATCACAACACAGAAATCAGAGACTCACTGAAAAATGAGTTGTCATTTGCTTTCTAAGGATTAAGTTTTGAACATTGTTTTCCATAAAATCATGCTTAAAGAAAAGACATCAATAGATTCATCATGTCTTCTCCCTCTTTTTATGTTCTCACATAGGTTGCCTCTTGAGCTGAAACGCTGCCTTTCCACAAAACACTACTCCCTAATTGAAAAAAAAACCACAACAAACTAACGATGGATTACAATAATTTAAGATGCATTAAAATGTTTGTGAACAACTCTAGGCACCTAAATAGTGCATTTTTACTGATACAAAATGAAATAAATGCAGCACAACTGGATTTTTTATTTCTCTAGCTAAGCCCTTCTCACCAAAACAGTAGGACTTTTGTTTTGTGAATGCCAAAACCATGTAAATTTTCACACAAAAGCAAGGTAATGAACAATAAAGGGAAATCGACAAATACTATCTTGTTTTCTCCTGATTTCCAACTTGTCTGACAAGCTGCCCATAAAGCTGATCATAAACTGCTATTTAACAGAAGGAATAGCTGGTATTATCTGAATGTCTTTTTTATTTTTTGTAAGCTTCTACAACTGTTTTTTAGAACTTGTATTAGTGTTCTACTTTAACAGTAATAATCTACACCCTATTCTACAATAATGTGAGGAAAAATATACAAGAAAAATTGCTTACAAATTCTGGCTGCAACTTTGAGATTGTAAAAAAAATTTCCAATTGCCCTTCTCTCCATGTTAACAAATTCTTCATATTCCCCATTTCTTTGTGCCAGTAACAATGATCTCATCTTTGACTATGCTCAGGCAAACATTTCACCTACTGTTTTATAAAATGTCTTTTACATTAAAAATGTAAAAATAACTTACAGTAAAAAGCCACTAGTACATAAATGTACTACTGCTAATTTAAAGAATTAGCCAAACATGGTGCAAATGCCATCTCTGGGTGGACCCAGTTCCTGAGTAAGCTGCTTTTGAGAATACATTACAACTTTATTGCCTCAAAGTTTTTGCATGCTGATTTTGAGTCACCAAGAGAATACTTTCATAATTCTTTAACTGATTACTTTACTTAACACTTTAGCTTTCAGACAAATTTTCTAAAATATCCATTTATACTCTTGTCCTAGGAGGTATTAATAGCATTGATCAATGTCGTGGTTTAACCCCAGCCAGCAACTAAGCACCACGCAGCCGCTCACTCACTCCCCCCCCATCCAGAAAAGAAGAAACTAATAATGATAATGATAACACTAATAAAAAGACAACAGTAGTAATAAAAGGATTGGAATGTACAAATGATGCGCAGGGCAATTGCTCACCACCCGCCGACCGACACCCAGCCAGTCCCCGAGCAGCGATTCCCTGCCCCCCCACTTCCCAGTTCCTAAACTAGATGGGACGTCCCATGGTATGGAATACACTGTTGGCCAGTTTGGGTCAGGTGCCCTGGCTGGGCATGAGAAGCTGAAAAATCCTTGACTATAGTCTAAACACTACTGAGCAACAACTGAAAACATCAGTGTTATCAACATTCTTCACGTACTGAACTCAAAACATAGCACTGTACCAGCTACTAGGAAGACAGTTAACTACATCCCAGCTGAAACCAGGACAATCAATCAAATCTGGTAAAAGCAAAAGGTGGTATTAAACATCCTTCAGTTTGGCTAAGTGAGGGAGTTCCTAAGTGCTTATTTTTTAGTGATAGCTGATGTAAGAAGGCATTACTTCTTGTCATCCAGCAACACAAGCCTGAACGCAACCAAGGGAATCACCCAGAGCTTAACTACCAGTGCAATAACTGCAGTAATGACTTGCTAGAGCCAATATATGTCTGAAAATGTGCAAAAGACCATAAAGCACAGAGACTACGGGCAGACAGCAGGAACAGAAATTGTTCATGTCACATAAGGGAATGAGTGAAGAGTTTTGGCACTGAAGAATGCAGTTCACAGAACCCAGCAAGGTGTAGGGCAGGCATGGCAGAGTACTTGTGCGTGAACAGGTGCCATCTGGAAGTCCTTGCACCCTCAAACTCTGCCCTAGGCTCCCTAACTTTCTCATCTGACTTGAAGGTCATGGAAAGAGTTCATGAGCAGCAAAAGTAATGAGATCTGATTTCTTCTAGAATTATGTGCTTTGTCCCTTAATCTTCTGCTGTCCACCTTCTCCATAAAACACCCACTGGGCAAGGCTCAAGTTACTCATGTTCTGATTAGCCAGCACGGTATGAATGAAACACTTGGCTGGCTGGTTGCTACAGAACATGATCTGCAGTTCATATGCCTGCTTTTACCTCAGCAAGGGCATTAATTTTGCTTTCCCCTCAATTCAACTATCTCAGGTTTAAAAAATTTGTAGGAGCTTAATTATTTCCAAGACCACAACGGTCTCTGAAGTATGGTTCAAATTTGCTATCAGGTTCAAAAATTACTTTGGAAAGAGGAAGAAGATGGCGAACAAAAGACAGAGACTGTGTGCTCTAAATATTTTCTTTTCTTTAGAAATGGAATTTGATTTTGTAAGGGCAGACTGCAATACTATATGCTTAAATCCTGGAGAAAGCTACTAACTCATCACCTGAAAATAAAAGTAATGGATTAAAAATTGGTTGTATAATTCAGTTGCAAGGTCACAACAATCCCTAATATGACCTGAAAAACAAATGCAATCCTAGAATGTAGTAGTTGAGGAACTTCCAAAGAGATGAGGACTATTAATGCCATTGTAATGGGTCCTGGTGAAATGACTTCTGAAATAGTGTCAAATCTATTTACGAAAAACAAGTTCAGACTGGAACACAGGCAAATAAGAATACTAAGATGGTAAGAGAAGTGAAGAACTTGCAGGCTGAGACTAGAGTACCTGAACTTGTTTAGCCTAGCAAAGTGAAATCTAAGAGAAAATATTCTAATTCAGAAACTGGGTGTAAAATCCAAGGAGGAAAAGTAGCCATTGAAAGTCAGGTAAAGGACCTGTGTTGGTGCAAGAACAAACAGACACAAATTAGTCATACAAACTGAGGTCAGAAGTAAATCAGATGGTATCTACTCTTCAGAAGAGTTAGAGCAGTCTTCCTATGAGTACAGCTGAGCTACCAACTCAGTATTTGCCTGCCACAAAGAAGAAAGGGGAAAAGCACCTCCAACCTCTAGACCATCCATAGGCCTTTAGCTTCTAATACCAGAGCCCAGCAGTATTCCTCGCTGCTGGCTTGCAGGATGTGTTCTGTTTTTTCATTTTTTGACTTCTCTGTCCCCACAGGAAGTTCCACTGGTAACTAAGCTTAAGCTAGTTAGCGAAGCTCCTTTTATAGACAGTGGAGATGCATACTCTTTGAGGGCATATCATCCCATTTATCTTTGCCACTGAAATATCTTTCCTTCTTGCTGTTCAGTGGAACAGACTGATCTCATTTAGGAATTCTATTTCTTACTCCACCGACTTCTTGCTTAAAATACTCAGCTCTGTGTGAAAACTCACTGTCTTCACTCCCCACCACCCGTGGTGGGGATACTTTTACTCCCTTTCACATTTTGCTGTTTGCACCTTCTGCCCATAAAATTCAACTTTTTAATAGTCCTTATCTCAGTAAAAAGAAAAGATTTAATGCTTTCTGGAAATGCCTTCATACACAGTATTCCATAAAGAAAAGAAATTGCTTTAAGTCTTTACCCAGGCTTTTTACTAAAAATGATCTTTCATTTTCACCTAATCAAATGATTCATTTTCTATCTTCTCAAAGTTACGCAGTGAAACAAGAAAAGCCAAAGCTATTCTTAAGTCATTATTGTGCAGACTGCATGTACTTATTCGTAGTTACTGCTTGAAAGTCTCAGTAAGTAAAATGTATATGGACAATCATCTCCATGAAAAAAATGTATTAATCCCACACTGTTATTCTTTGAGATACATCCCACATACATTCCATGACCTTTCTCATTATTTGGGGTTTCTTACCCAGCTGAGCTCTCAGTTGGTGAAATAACTCTTGGCTATGTTAACTCTATGGTGTTGGGACACCTGGGTACTTCTGTTGGACCGTCCTTGAAAGGATTATTTTCCTATGCCTTCAGAAGGACACATGTGCCGGAAAGCTGAACATAGCTTCCTAACTTCAGCTAGTGTGCAACAGGTAACCATTTCTTCCTAGGTTAAATCTAAGTCCAATTTTTATCATCCAATAGGTATTTTGGTGGACCTAGATAACTGAACTGGAGGGGGGATTTACAGGTGGGAAGCCAGGCAATATAGTTATTGGCCCAGTGGTACAAAAGATGAGACAGGCAGGTGGGAGTGCAGTAGCAACTTTATAACTTAAAAATTTATTGAGAGCGATGGCTCATTGACATTATAGATGAACAACAGGACTGGGGAAATAGTATTAATTTCCGTTCTGTGTTTGGGGTGCTTTATTTGCATGTGCACAGTGTTGTGTTGTATATGAAAGGACTTTGTTCATTGGCACTGCCCATACATATTTCCTTTCCTTCTTTCAAGAAACACTTATTTCACGTTACATTTTCTTTAACAAAAAGCGTTTTGAGCCTAATCTGTCACGCTGCCTCAAGAACTAAAAGTGGTCAATGCTAACCTTTTAATTAAAGCTGTTTTCTTGTAATGACTGAAAGCTAGTGACAGGTTTAAGCTATACTGGCTAAAATTCAAGCTAAAAAGTATTCGGTGGTCTTCCTTTAAACTCTGGTGTAAAGTAACTCTAATCACTACATGATTTAATTCCACGCCAAGACCATAGAGCCTGTTTTATTATTTTAAATATAGCTCCTCTGACCTTCTAATGAGGACTGTCCTACCCCTTCAGCCTCGGCTTCACTCCACAAGCCACCGCGCACCGCCCCGCTGCCGAACCCTCCTGCCTAGCACCAGCCGCCACGGGCCTGGCCCCTCCTGGCTCCCAGCCCTCCTTCCCAAGTCAGGAATGTGCGTTCTCCACAGCGCAAGCCTTACTAAGGTGCCCCTGCCCCAGCACCGCCGGATTTTGAGGGACACTGTGGATAGCGGTTGCAGCAGCAACCACCCGTCGCATTCACCCGTCCGCTCTCCGGGGTTCAACACCTTCGGCCTTCCCCTCAGGGTCTCGCCCTCCGGGGCGCACCCCCATGCCCGGCACCGGCACCGGCACCGGCACCCGCGGCCGCCGCACCGCGCTGCACGTCCAAGCAGGCGGCAGCCCGGGGGCAGCGGCCCTTCCCCACCGCCGGGCGCCGCTTGTGTTTACCCGCTCCTCCCGGTAACGGCTGCCGCCGGGCCCCGTCCCCATAGCAACGCCGGCGGCCTCGGCCGCGGCCCGAGCGGCGATGGCGGGGTCCGGCGCGTCTCACCCGGGGCAAGGTATGGGGGCGAGCGGTGAGGGACCGCTGGGCTCCTTGCGTCCCTCGGGGGCTCCACACAGCCGCCGGGCGCCAGGATCCCTCCCGCCTCCTACAGCAGCCCTGACCCCAGCCTCTGCCCCAGGCACGCCGCGGAGCGCGGGCGGGACGGCACCGTGCCGGGCGCGCCGCGCTCTCCTCAGGGACGAGGCCTCCCCTCAGCGACGAGGCCTCCCCGAGCTCGTCTCGCTGCGGTGGCCCTCGGCCTCCCTAGGCTTGACGGGCGGGTCCGACACTCGCCTTTTTCGTCCGTTTAAAGAAGGTGTCTGGGGGAGGGGGGGGATCGTTGCTGGGGGTTGTATGTGTGTGTCTGCCTGCCTGCCTGCACGTAGGGTTTTTAAGAGTGGGGTTAACTTCACAAGGAGAACCCGAGAGCCTTTTGTGGCAGCCACGACAGAGGCCTTCTGCGGTCAGTTCCTTGAGTTTCTAATAGCGCCTGGAATTAATTAAGATGACAAAACCTTTGTTTTCACCTGATTTCCCTATTTCCTTAAAACTTGCGAGTTGTCTTCTTCAATTCCCCCCTCCCCACTTCAGGGATTTAAATGAGTTAAAAGAATCTAATCATTCCTAGATAAGTTTATTTCAAATTATAGCAGCCGCAGCATATTGCATTTATCATTTGAGAGCTCAGTTTGGTGATTCTGTGTTTCTTTGCTAAGGTGTACCCCTTGGATACTAGTTGAGACCATGGGAGCGGCGTTGGCAAGAGCAGCTCAGTGGACTGCTGCTGGTTCTGGAACCGGCACACTTGAAATCACCCCTTTGAACGAATCTCTTTTAAATCAAATTATTAAGTTTGCAGAGGACTTCAGCACTAGGCATCCCCAGGAAGCAGCGTTTGTCTTCAGAGAGCCCCTTGAGTGGAAAACACAATTGGGCTGTTCAGTATTTGAAGAGGGTTATGAGATCCAGTAAGTCTGAATTAGTCTGGTTTGAAATACTGAAGGTGAACTTCGAAGCAAAACTGTGCTCATTTAGCATAAAGAAAACCTTAGTGTATTTGGGAGGCTGAAATGGGTGGGGTTTTTACTGATATATATTGAAAATTTTCATTTAAAATTTGTAGGGGTTTTTGAGAGTTTGAGACTATTCTATATCTTGGTTGTGATACAGACCTGTTTAGTTGGTGATTTATACAATTTGCACTGTCTGTTCCTAAGACTTTTTACAACATGTGTCTAACAGTGATTAACCCTGTGATTTCCATTAGCGTTAGGAGTGGCTCCTGTGTGGTGGGTTCACCTTGGCTGGCTGCCAGGTGCCCACCAAAGCCACTCTATCACTCCCCCTCCTCAGCTGGACAGGAGAGAAAAATACAACGACAAGCTCATGAGTCGAGATAAGAACAGGGAGATCACTCACCTGTTACTGTCATGGGCAAAGCAGACTCGACTCACAGAAATTAGTTTATTGCCAATCAAAAGTCAGAGTAGGATAATAAGAAATAAAAACAAATCTTAAAACACCTTCCCCTAACCCCTCCCTTCTTCCTGAGCTCAACTTCACACCTGATTTTCCTTACCTCTTCACCCCCAAGCAGCACAGGGGAACGGAGGGTGAGAGTTGCGGTCAGTTTATTTCACTGTTGTCTCTGATGCTCCTTCCTCCTCACAGTCATCCCCTGCTCCATTGTGGGGTTCCACTCACAGGAGACAGTCCTCCGTGACCTTCTGCAATGTGAGTCCTTTCCACAGGCTGCAGTTCTTCATGAACTGCTCTAGCATCAGTCCTTTCCATGGGGTGCAGTCCTTCAGGAACAGACTGCTGCAGCAGGGGTCCCCCACAGGGTCACAAGTCCTGCCAGAAAACCTGCTCCAGCGTGGGCTCTTCTCTACGGGTTACACATCCTGCCAGGAGCCTGCTCCAGTGCAGGCTTCCCAAGGGTTCTCAGCCTTCTTTGGGCACATCCACTTGCTGATTTTCAGTGAATAAATGGGTTTACCTTGGAAGTTTTCTGAAATACAGTTTAAATAAATTGTGTATGCTTTATCATGTGAAGCTTGAATAACATTCAAGATTCTTCTCTAAAATTTACTCTTTATTAAAGTTCTTATTTTAAAAAGATATAATTTAATTTTTCTAGTGGAGCAACTGTTCAGTCTGAAGCCAAAGGTAAAGATGGCCAGCCATTGCTTCTCCTCACAGCATCAACTCTCAGAGTTCGCAGTTTTGACCAGCTGTCCCGTTTGCTACAAATTGCTATGGAAAAAAAGCTAAAGGAAGCACAGGCATGCCTTGAAGGTTTAATTTCCTCTTTTTTTTTTTTTCATCTTTCCTCTCTCTTAAAAAGTATGTCTTCTTCAATTCATGTTTATGAAATGTGAAGAAAGGCATGCCTTCATTTTAAGTATATAAGAAGGTGTTGATTCATGAAAGTGGCTAGAGGTGCTGATCCAGAACTTAACAAAGTATCTATTTCTTCTTTTATTTTCAGAGAAATCAGTAACAGACAAATCTGGAATAAAGTTAAAATAAAACTGTTGAATCCCATATACAAATTCATGTGTACTGAGCTATCGCAACAGACAGTAGGTTTAAATTTCTGAAAAAGAATGTCTTTTTGGAGGCTAATAGCAGTTTTTCTTATGTTTGTAGTTTAATCCTCCTTTAAAATGTTAAATCCTCAGAAAATAGCCAAAGAAAAACTTACATGCTTAAGACATTCTTAGCTGCACAAGGTTCGGAGTGAGCACTTCCAGGTCCTTCTCACAATGGCTTTTAAAATACAGGTACGAGTACTTCTACTGTGTCATATTCAAGTCCTAGATTTTCAAACTGACAAGAAGACCCTTAATATGCTAAACTGGATATCCTCCTCTCATTGGAGGTAGAAGAGTTCACTAATATTCTTTGATAATATTAGTAGAAATTGCATCTGCAATACTAAAATATAAATGCGTATACTGGATCAAACTTCAGATCCATGTAATCCAGGGTCCTGTCACTGACAGTGATCAACCATGAATAACAGGGAAGAATAATATGGACAGGATATCATGCAGAGGCATTCACAGATGCATGGGACTTCATTTGCAGGAGCAGAGCAAAATGTTTTTGTAAAACCCATTGACATCCAGTTATGTCATTGTTTACCAAAAAGAACAGCTGGCATAGCTGAAGAAGTAATGGAGCCATTGGGAATGCTGCTAGAAAATGTGAAAGATATTTTTTGACAGTAAATCATATTTCCAAAATGATTTTTCAGTGAGTTAAACCCATTGATTTTCTGTTTTGGTGATCAGCCAAGCATATTTTCTGGAAAGGGGGCTGTTGATAAAGGGAGGTATTTAATATTCACCTCTTGGTTGAATGAATCTTAATCTTTGTTGTGAAAAGCAATTTTGTTTGCTATGAAAAATTTCTTTTTATTCTTAATGTTTTCGTATTTTTTAAAATGCATTTCAAATTACAAGAGGTATATGAAAGAATACATCGTAAAGTAATATTTGATGAATAACTATGCACATTATTAAAGTTCTTATTGTAAATTAATAGCATCAGAATTATTAGGCAATTGAGATAAAAAGTGTTTGTCTTGCCTAATCATTTTTAACATAGTATCACATTATATGATTCTGTTTCATGTTTACAGCTAACAGAGATCCTATAATGAAAATTCTTGGCCCTGAATGTGGGACTGTTGAAGGAGAAGATATGTCCATGTTGCATTTACTTGAAAAAGTGAAAAAAGATGATGACCCTGAAACAGAGATGAAAATGAAAATCTGTCTTCTTCTTCATCAGCTGGATTTGCAACTGCTTAGTAGTTCTTTGAAACACATTTCACAGTGAGTGCATTTCAAGTGGAAGCTAAGCATGTCAGCCAGTGGTTGGTTTTTTTTTTATTGTTAAATCAGATTGGTTTCAACCCACAACATGTGCTTTTGGTGTGACATGAAGAAATTTATTGAAATAACTTTCACTGTTCACTAAAAAAACCATTTTTTTTCTAAAGATTTTGTTGTAGGTGTGGGTACGCAAGTGTGTGCCTGCGAGTGTGGGGTTTTTTATTGCATATGTTTTGCATTTTGGTAGCAAATTGAAGTCATTTGTACAAACAACAAAGTTGCAGTTAAATATTTTCAAAGAAATGTTTGTTTCTTCATGGAAGCATATTAAGTATTACATTGAGTCTGTTTCGTAGTTGTAACTAAGCATAACTTCATATTAGCTATAGAGCTAAAATTTCACTAAACTACAATGACAATGGAAGATGACCCATTTCCACATTTTTGTTGCTACTATTAAGACTCAATGTAAAAGAAAAAAATTATGTAATATTCTCCTTTCATTTCTCTGAGTACATCCTTTTGATGAATACATTTTAGAACATTTTCTGTTAATTGCAGAGATGTAAGACTTAATCCAGCTGCTATAAATAACGAAGTGAATCTTCTCAAGAATTTCTCTGGGAAAGGAGAAGATACAGTACTGGAATCATTGGAATATACATCAGGTCCACATCTGATCATATCTCATGTTTATATATACCCTTATCAATTAATTAATTATCTTTATTAATTAATTTTCATAATAAACTTCAAGTGTTTATTTGTACTTTAAACTTAATGCTGTTCTTCAGCCTTTACTTACAGTAATAATCTCCAATTATATGAATATCTTCAGGGGAAGTAGAGGAAGTGAACTGAGTCCCTGATCCTGAAAAGTGCTAAGCACAGTTGCAGTTCTTGGTTGGATTGGGCCACAGGTCACAGAGCTTTGAATGATTAATTCCTAATAGTATGAAGTCGTAAGAGTAAGATATTGGTTTGGGAATTTGATTTGTATACATGTTATATTAATCATCAAGCATAACTATTAAAAAATACTTTTAAACTGGATAAAAACACTAATGCTAATTCATTACAGATTACATGTTCTGTAATGGATGCCGAGCTCCTCCCTGGAGACAAGTGCATGGAGAAATTTGTTATTTAGTCATCAAACCACATGACACTGATCCTTTGTATATCACTTGCAGCACAGCAGGAGTGTTTTTAAATGGAGTAAGTAATAATAAAGGATATCATGGAGTAATGAATGTTTTTATATGCTAAAATAAAAAATCAATCAGGTTTAGGGTAGTGGTATTGAGGCTGTAAGACCTGCAGGGCTAGTTTATTGGTACAGAAGGAGAAGACACAGTAATAAATGTGTGCTATTTTTCCTATATGTTTTGAGTGCTTTTTCTATAAGTTTTATACTAGGAGTGTGTTCTGCACTCTTTGCTAGCAGTGTTTGTTTAAACATGCCCTAACAGTCCTTCACACTATTCCTATTCCAGGGTACTGTGGGACTAGATGCCTTTCTAGTGCCTCATTGCTCTTGATCTGAGGTGTAATATTGTATGTGGCTAATATAGCTTGCTTTTGTCTTTTTATCCATGATAAGGAGTTCTTTCTTTTTTCAGTGGAAGCTTCTTGGAAATTATGTATCTCTCTTCTTCTACTTTTCATTTTGGTTACCTCTTTCCCTACAGATAGGTTTTATTTAGGCATAATAGTCCTTATGTGTGTTGAGCAGTGACCAGAGCTCTTACATTCATTTTGAAGAGACACTGATGTCCATCAGGCGTAACTCCATAAATTGATTTCCTGAGAGTTAAAAAATCCAGGGAAATTTTGACTTAGCATGTTTTCAATGGATGAAGCTCATAAAGCTTAGGCTAGTCAGGTCGTATTATTTTCTGATCCTTTTAGACATCTGCCATACTGCACTGGAAGCTCATATTTACTTGGTTGTTTGCCATAAGTCATAAATTCTTTTCAGTAGAACTATACACAGTACAATTAACTGGTAGTAATTACTTGCAGAATTCTGTGTAAGATCTTGATTATCTGTTGGGATCCATGGAGGTGATCCATGCATCTTTACAAAGCATTATTGAAGTTTGGTGGACTCTGCTGAGCATGAGACTTCTGTACCTAATTCATTACAGTATGACCTCTGTGCTCTTTAGCACTATTTTATAATGCAGATTAAAATACCTGTGTAAGGCAATACTATTATAATTTTAAATTTATTCTTTTTTTAAGGGTCAGCAAAAGGGTAAAGATGACATTGACTATGAAAGAAAAAGTGATGTATATAAAGATATTGTCACATTTTTAAGCAAGAGATCACCTAGATTTGTAGAAAATATGGCTAAACAGGTATGTATTTACTGATTCTGGGTGTATATTCTACTTTGTACAAACATACATTGTATATTGGTAAGAATTACATTATAAACGTGGCTGAACATTTATGTTCTTCATCAAAGATAAATCTGTGATTAAATGAAGAATTTTAAAGACTCTGAAATGCATTTATTATTTTTCTTTGGGTTTGTTTCAGTTTCTGCTAAATATGTTCCTTTTGTAAATAGCAAATAATACACTATTTCATGTATTGCTCTGTCATACCTAATGAAGTTTGATCCAACATGTGAGGTCAGTTTCTAATTTTGCATAAAAAGTTTTGCTCATCTTCGGGTGTTATTCTTTATGGAGCACTGGAAATACTAAAGCAGGAAAAAATGATCTCCTTACGGAAAAGGTCAAGTTTTTATGACTATTTTTCTGTGATCAAAACCACTTACATTTTAATCTTCATTCTTTGTAACCCAAATACAAATAATAGCCCAACATTTTTCCAAGAACTGCCTGATCTAAGTATCAGAGCTGAGTTTAGCATCCAGCTTACACACTATGTGTTGCTTCAGCCACTGTAACATGCAAGTATTTTGGATTTTATTTAGAGCTCTATATTAGCTAGAATCACACAGTGCCACTACAATTTTAGTTGTTTCATCATTCCTGATAAAAACTCTTTTTTTCAGATTTCTGATGTGGTTGTAACAGATTAATAACTTGGTGGTAAAAATCATTACAGGCTAAAACCTGTTGAAAGTTTTATTGTGGTTATTTATATGCAATTTTAATTATTGCAAGAAGGAAGTAATTAACAGGGAAATTTTCTTATTCTTTAGTTTTGATTTTCTAGGATGTAGGGCTGATATTTATTTTTCTTGAGATACAGATACTTGACAGTTCTGAAAGAACAGAGCATTTCAAGTTGTACACATAAATACAGTAGCTTATATTAACAGTAATGGAATTAAATTTGTAAGTTGTTCCGTTTGAAAGTGCAATAAGTTCCAAAATGTGTTTTATTTATCCCATAGGCAAGTATTTTTTTAATGTTATATCTACATATTGGTATTGGTTTACATTTCATAAATGTGACAATATATGAATGTTTTCAGACATAATTGCTGGTTTAATGTATTTTCAAAGTGATTTGGCTTCATTTGATGGTCATGAAAGGTAAAATATGGTAATATTGTAATAATTTTTTTACAGTTCTAATCCTAAATATTAATACAGATGAATGTTAATATCGATAATAGAGATAATATACCTTTACTGGTTTTCTGTTCTTATAAAGATACTGTAGCTATTCAAGAAATGTGTACACTTACTAAATAAGAGTAAATAAATAGAATTCATCCTGTTTTCCTTCAATTGTCATATAAATCACTTAGTATTCCCTGACTGTGTAAATAAGTTTATGCTGAAGAGTATAAATTATACCTTTTTAATGGTTTAGGAATATCATATCATATTGCCTTGCTGAAGAGCTGGTTTAGTACATTCTGCATTCTAAAACTAGGATTTAAACAAGTTTAATACTGTAGAGCTGCAGAGCATTTGTTTTTGAGGGAAAATCTCTACTTTAAAACTCTGAAAAGCAGAGAAAATCTGTATTTCCAAGGTTGCCTATATGAAATAAATTATGACTGGAAATAGTTTTGATTTTTTTTTCTGAGGAGAGGAGAGCTTCAAAAAGCTCATTACGTAGACATATATTGCAAAACCAATTAACTTTTAGAATATCTTCTTGGCCTTGTTTAAGCTAACATTTAGAATTGCTGTGTTGGCATATAGTGCTGTAGGAAACACACTTTTTAACATGTGCTTAGCTGGTCAAGCTACAGCATCAATTCCCCTGTGATTTGTCTAGTTTATTGTTAAAGTGTCTTGTCTAGAGTACATTTTCAGAATGAGAGAATTAGCATGAGTTAGTTTATGATTAGACAGTTGAGTCAGCAGGCCTGGAACAGCCGATTCACATCAGGGACTAGTCAAAAACAGACCATACTGTGACAGTCTCCTTAAAACTGCCTTGAATCAGATACATAAAGGAATGTCTTCACCTATCTGGTAGTGACAGCTGCAATAATAACAATAATAAGTAATGATTGTATGCTGTCTTTCCTGTAAAAATTGAATATGTTCCAATAGAGAATAAGAGTTGACAAGAGTCTTTTCTGTTCTGGGTATTTTTGATCAGCCATGGTACTAGACACAGACAGCTGAAGGATTGGTAGGTGCCACTCAGCTCCATTCTTGTATGTGACTTGTTCAACAATGTTTTGTCCTGAGAGACAGAAGATGAAAAAACTGAAATGGAATGTGTTTATATTAATTCTAAACTATATCAAATTAAATTAGTTGGAACTGAAGTCTAGCAGTTTATCATAGCCTATTTTCAGTTTTATGTTCATTATTTTTTTGTGGGAATTTTTTGTAAATCCTTTATGCAGGGAAATAGTTTTTATATAAATGATCCATTGAAAGCAGAATGACTGACTTTGCAATTCTAGATCTTAAAACTCATTTGGAATTAGGTTCTATAAAAGTGCTTGTGTCACAAATTATTTAACATATTAGAAATTGAACAACACCCAATTTTCAGCTATGTTCAAGAAGTTCCAAGTTTAGCTAGTTCATTTATTTCAAAAACTTTAATTTGCACACAGTAACAGCTACTTTCCAGATTAACGTTTCATTCTTTTAAAGGCAATCTGATTTTATGCTTATAATCTAAATCTACCTTTAATACATACATTTTAAGCACAGCATCCTGGAATTGTGCTTATAACTTGTTGTTTTAATATGCATTATTCATATACCAATATGACTGACAAACTGTCTCCTTCTTTTATTAGGAATATAATTTTTTTAAAGAACCAACATATGAGAAGAATTATCAGCGTATGGAAGTAGTTGATGCTAAGGTCTCTGGCCAATCCCAGAACCTTTATGATCTTACTGAAAAGAATGTATGTGAGAAAGTGAAAAGTTTTGCAGCAAGAAGGAGATCCATTGACAAGAAAAAATTAGAACCATCTATGAAGTGGAAGAATACTGGGCTTTCTGCTTCCCACAGATAAGTAGTTATCTTTATAACTGATTTTTCTTGTAGATCTCTCTAAACTGTGCTAATGATTGGACTGCATGTTATAGGTTTGCATTATTATCTTAAGTTAGGAGCAATAAAACAAAATTTACTACATGTTAATTTCTAAGAGAGTACAGACTACCAAAGAGTTTTCTTCCGTCATGCAACAACTTTGATGATGGTATGTCATTTCCACAGCAAGGCAGGGAAATATCTTGCAACCATCTGCAGTACTGGTCCTCCAGGACTGTGATATTATCGTATTTTTGGTGTAAAATGCCCTTTAAAGCAAGACAGAGTAGACAATCTAATCTAAAGTACACTTTCTGAGGGAGGCAAAAGAGATCCAGGATGGAAAATTAAGATGACTCTTACTTATACTATCAATTTTTAATGATTTCATATTATATGAGCCACTTTTCTAGCTCTGCTTAGCAACAGTCTTCACTAATGAGATTATCTCAAAGTTTGGACACCCAAAAATAGAGTATACATGTACTGGATATTGTTGGATTTGTCTTTTGAAATCAGAACTCCATTCTAATTTCATGTTTCCTGATTTTGTGTAAATGAAGGAAGAATAATATCTGAAGGAAAGGCTTTGATTACCACCCTACAAAAAAAGGCATTATCTTCTCAAGTCTGCCAGTTTGACATCTTGCAAGAAACATTTTAAGAGATTTTGGATGTGACCTACAGTCATCAGTTAAAAAAATGTGGTTTTCCAGGGACAAGATCTTATCTTTTTCCACATAGAGTCTAGATGTAGTAAAATTGGCTGTAATCATGAGTAGTATTCTCTTTTATTGTTGTGACTGTGATAGTATGACCAACCCAGGCTCGACATTTTGTTTTCACAACATTGTAAATTAGGGACAAAAAAGCACCAGAGATTATGCCCAGCTAGGCCTCGGAGTCTTCTTCAGAATATGAGGAAAGCAAGGTATATTATATTCAGCATGATCAAATCTCTGGAACAGCTCAAGTGTGTGTAAGAACTAGGTAGACTAGAACTCTTCTGCCTGGAAAGAAGTTGACTGGGGGACAATAAGACAGATAACAAAAAATCATTAATGGAGATGGTAAATAGGGAACAGATAGTTACTGTCTGTTCTAATACAAGAATAAAGGGCATCAAATGGAAATGAGGCAGTGAGACCAGTTCAGAACAAAGGGAGAGATTTCTTCATACAACACATGGCTAAGCTCTCAAATTCTATGCCACAGCATGGGAGAGGCCATTTGTTTATGTGAGTTCACATTCATGGAAGAAAAATCCGTCCAAAACTATTAATGCAAGGACAATCAAGAGTTCCCTGAATCACAATTTGCTGAAGAATATTCTGGAAAAAATAATTTCCATGTTCTTCCATTATTCTTCTACTGTTACCTAGATAGCTGCTATTGGTCATGATTGGAGATGGTATCCTAGGATAAATGGACCTGTGGTCTGTCTGCATATACTCATTCTTTGTTCTTGTATCACATACAGATCAGCATAATATAATTTTTCTAATATTTCACTATTTTATTAAAGCAAAATTAGTCAGTTAAGACAGAGCATACTTTCTTTTTAATGAAGTTTATTGTGTAGGATCATAAGCTCATATGTACTGACATATGTGTCCAACCATACCTTTTTGCTTCTATGTATATATATAATAATTTTTTTTCAATAAAAACAAATATTTTAGTGACAAGGCTGCAAAAAAAGATACTGAAGAAGAAGGGAGAAGTAGTACTGTGTCTCTGAAAATCAAAAAGAAAGCCAGTGGCATTTCTTCTGAATCTGTTAAAATACGAGCTTCGAAATGGTATGGGTTACTTATTTTTCTTCCTTCAATTTTTTTATTTTCATTTTCTGTATCTACAGTAACTATCACCATACTTAGTATTTGGTATCATCAATTATATATTTCTAATTCTGTTATCAGGCAGTGTTGTCATACCTGTTTAAAATGTGCTTGTTCATACTAGATTATAACTGTTTAAAATGGGTGATGCTGTTTATTTGTTTTTAGTAAAACATCGGGCAGGTTTGAAGACATTAGTGAAAGTTCGTCAGAGACTGAGGAAGATGAAGAACAGCCTGTACGTCATCAGGAAGGAAACACCGATTTGCCATCGGAATACTGGGGAATTCAGAAACTTGCAAAATATTTAAAGGTAAATAAGAAGCGTTGATAAATTGTATTTAAAAAAAAACATTCTACTCTTTACCTTCTACATCTGAGGACACCAGACCAGCTCCTCATCCTTTCCACCTTCCATATATTTTAGAATAGCCCTGCTATGTAGTATGTTCAAATCCTGGAACTGTGGACTTTCCTATCACACACCCGTTTCTCCTGCATTTTTTTTATCTGCTATTTTTGGCTTACACAGACCCTTAGATTAAACCATCTGTTCAGTGTTATTTAAAACTTAAGATGGTATAATTTCTTTATTAATTATTGGGTTTCTGTTTTGCTTTTTGGGTGAAACTTTCCAAGATATTTCTTTATGTGGATAATAACTTTCAAGAGTTTTTATTAAAACTGAATACTTGCCTAAAGTCTTTCATCAACTATGATTAATGCATGACTGAAGTAATTCTAACGTGGTCTTGTGTCTGGATAGATGCTGTTAGTGGACAAGAAAATGTATGATAAACAGGCATCCTCTAAAACGAAAAAAGGTTTTTTTACACAGACTTGTTGAAAATCTTTTGGAACCTATAAATATAGATGTTTAGAATTCTGTGTATGTCTGAAACACGTAAAAAAACCAACAACCCTGTACTATTCTGGAAAATTCTAAAACTAATTATGTTTTTCCCTCAGGAGAAATTCCTTTACAAGTTTGTACTGGAATTTATGTACTGTAAGTTACTAATAAAAGCGCTGGTTTATTTGGTTTTTTGAGTACAGCTACAGAGTATACACATCCGACTGATAAAATGATGGTGCTGGCGTTTGGTACAGCAGAAATACTTGTGAGGAATAAGAAAAGCTTTGGCTCCTTCCAGTCCTTTAACCGTTGTAGAAGAGTAACTCAGTCTTTTAAACTGTGTTCAGTGCACTCTTACTGCTTGTTCTCAGTTCATGTAACATTCAGCATGTAACTTGCTCAGGCTATCCACTAATGCTGAATACACAATATATACTTTTTGCATGATACAATTGTTTCTATTTGCATGTAATTACATTCAAGGTGGTGTTTTCAAATCTTTCAGTCTACTAATAGCTTCCTTCTCTCTGTCTTATGGACCATCTCTTTGTACTTTTCTGAGAGCTCAGAGAAATAAACATGCTATTAGTAAAGAGCCAAGGTCCTCCTGGAGAGGATACTTGAAATTCATTACTAGTGATGAACTCCCTGAAATCTTTTCATTGGCCCATTTATGGACCACCCTCTTTACTGTCAAGGCTCTTCTCTCCTGGTTACATAATTCTGAAACTCCCTTTCCTCTCTAGATCCTTCATATAATCATGTTTAGATTTTAGTATTGGACTTGATTCAATACTGAAATGTATCTACACTTGCATGAAACCATTCTGAATGAAAAGTGAGAATGGCAAATAGGAAAATATATTTTTCACGCTCCTCTTTTAGAAATGAGTATATTTTGTTCCAGTTGTCAACAAGCAAAATTACTTCATGGCTTAGAACTAGAAAAAGAAAGGGGAGCATTGTTGATCAAATTGTGAGTACCTGTTAAGAAGTGTTTATAATACAAAATTCCATAATATGAAAAAGGTTTGTTATGAAAATTCAAATGTATACTTGTTTATGTATTCATGCACACCCAAGTCTTCCAATAGTTCTTTAAATATTAAAAAAGTACTTTAAGATGTACTTAAAATAGTTCTTTGTTGATTCTTAGCTACGTAAAGCAAGAAATCCCTAGTGTCAGATAAAGCTGAAAAGAGATGCCTCAGTGGCATTTCAACCACAGACAGTGGTTGAAATGTTTTATTGATGGAGTGCTACTTTAGCTTGCACATGGAATTCATTTTAATTCAAGTATAAATACTGCACTTCTGGCCAGACTTAGGAGATTTTTTGGCATTCTTGTTGTTCATGTAGGCAAGTGTTCATGACACATGCAACAGAAGAGAAAATAAATTTATGACTATGATATTTAAGTATCTACAAGCATATTTATATAGAAGCACAAATTTCAGAGAGCTTGTGTGTCTTCAAAGGTACTATACATGGTTTGCATGTCTTAAAAATATAATAAAATGCCTTAAGTAATAGATGTTTGAGATACCAAGTTAGAAAATACAATAATTTGTAGATGCAACCATTTTTTTTACGTCTGCTAAAGTAAATGTGAATCACAATTCAGCAAGACCCTGTAAAAGATCAATTTGCAAACACAAAACTTCCATAAAACCTGAAAGATACCTAGGTTTTATACTAATGTTAGATTACCATTAAAACTTAAAAAGGCGGTTGCTTCCTATATAAAGCAAACTTGCTAGATCCTGTGAATTTTGCCTGTAGGCTATGTATTTTTATACCTCTTCATGGAAAGAAAGTTCCAGCGCAGGGGAAATGCCCCTCTGACTTTTTGCCCTTCTCCATTCCCTGTCCTTTCTGGGAAAGAGCAGCCATGTTGGAATTGCTCCACTGGGAAGCAGCTGCTTCTGTGGTCTGGCTCCTTGTCCTACCTTCAAGCTTCCGAGGGCTGTGAAGCAGAAGATTGAACATGTGTGCTCTTGCCGTGTCTCCCCATTGACTTAAGAATGGGCAGCGAAGATAGATCAGTGAGCTTGGTGATGGTGTTGTCTTAGGCATCTTTTGGGGCTAGAGTAGATAACATTGGAATGAAGTGTTCTGTTGATGTTTGTAACAGATTTCACACTATTTATTAAAGTAGTGCTTCTGAAGTATTAGATTTCTAGAGGAAGGACTACATTTTACATGTGAAAAAATTTAGGAATTGGGTGAAGGGGTCACATTTTACAATGATCTTTTTACTAGAAATGGGGAATATCAGGTAGAAGTGCAGAGCTGTGGCAGAGCTTTGGCTGTTCACTGAAAAAAGAAAGGAGAAAAAAAAAGGTGAGAGCTGGGCACAATGCTTTGTGCTGCCTGCTGTTGAGCACTGGTTATTGCCAGTTTTAAGATAAAATTGAGATGTTGAGAGGTGAATTGGGGCTGGTGACTGTGCCAGGAATAACTCCAATCTCCAGAATAAGTCTTTAATCCCTTAAGCCTTTGTGCTGCTTGGTTTTGGTTCCCTGTAAGGGTGTGATTTATATGTACACCTATGCCAGGGTGAGCTTTGGATAGAGTTCTGCAGGACCATGTCAGTTACAGAATTCTTCCTTCAGCTTCTTATCTGGAAAGTCATTCTAATTTTGGCTATATTTCAGGGATACACTAGTGAAACCAGTCAAATCTCACACTTCATGTGAAATATCCACTAATTTCATATCTGTTTTGAATTACTCCAGTTCAAACGACTTCATTCTCAGAACAGCATTGTGTTTCTTTTCTACTTTGGAATCATAGCTGGACAAACCTGCTGTATCTCCCCAGGTGTTTGCATCTTGTGCCCCATCCAGGAGCTGGGGAAAGGCTGTGGCACTGCACAGGAGCTAGGGAGGATGTGCCCTGATTATGGCCTTGAGCACCAGCTCCCAGGTGTCCATGTGCCCTGGTGCTGCATAGCAGTTGATGGCTGGGAAGGGAGGACGTCTGTCCTATGACTCAGTGAAATCTCATTCACTGGACAAGGAAAAGGTTGAAAGAACTGTGGGATACACCGGGTATTCAGGTCTGCTCCACAGCTGCATTTTGGCAGGAACTTTGGAAGACGGCTACGTTTAAGCAACATTCCTGTAGCTGGCAGGAGGCCTCTCTGTATTGGGCTTATATTACAAAAAGATGGCAAACAGACCAGGGAGGCAGGAATGTACAGGAATATTCCTTCTGGTCTTTGCCTCTTTCCTTTTCTTTCTCTCCAACCCCTCTAAAAGTCCTCACTTATTTCTAGGCAATTGGGTCAAGGAAATGAAAGTCTGAAGAGACCAAAGCTATGGGTCTAGTTCTTACAGTGCATGTATTGCAGTGAGTATTGGCTGGGCAAGACCTACTGCCCATCACTTCTGCTTCCCCTTTGCAGTGTGAGCAGAGCTGAGCCAGGAGGATGTAGTGTGATTGCTGCACCGGAGACAGTTTACTTCCTCTTCTCAGGAAGCTCAAATTTGTCAGTTAGGGAAATACAACTATGTATTGGCTTGCAGGAAGGAATAGTGGATCCCCAGCTAAGCTCTTTGTACATGGAAGGCACTAGCATTCTTGGGGAAGAAAGGTACAGGTTAGAAATGCAGAAAGTCAGACAGTGAAATGATGCAGAGAGGCTCTGCCAGGAGCTAAGATGCAGGATCTGAAATGAGAGGTTCATGTAAATATTGTTGATAAACAGTATGGGATAGTTTTATTACCCAGAAAGAGACAGGAAGACGTCTGGAGGTTGGAATTTAGGGGCTTGGGGCAAGCCAGGGTGCAGGAAATCCGTGTATGCATGAAGGGTAGGAATGTGGACAAGGAAGATTCAACCTATTACAGAAACAGGGAGCCTATTTCAGAACATTTGAGGACTAAATCTTAAATGGCAGTTGCATGTGTGGGGGGAGTTCTTCTGCACTCTGTGTGCAAGGTTTACAGTGTGACATTTCTCTACTTGGAGGGGAAGAAGGAGGCAGTCAACAACTGCTTGGACACTTCCCTGCTATGCATTAATATAAAGTCAGTCACAGTTTATCTCTAAGGTGAGACTTGTCATATCTGAGGTCTAAGGTTTTAGATATCTGAAAAATAGATGTCTTCCTCATAAAGAGGAAGGTAGAAAACATCCAGCCTTTCAAAATAAATTATTACTTTTCTGTGCAAATGAAAATTGTGTAGCAGTCTCCGCCCTCCTGTGGTTTAACAGGTGGTGTATACAGCAACTCTTTTATATGAACCAATTATAAATTTATGACACTTGCAAAGATATTGATGTGGCTTGTAGATTTTTCTCAAAATTTGTATGAAATAGAGGATAGACGCAGTATTTTTTAACTGCATAATGGAAAAGTATAGCTTTCTTAAGTTATAATGGTATTGGAAACATTCCAAATTATTAAAATGACACTAGTACTCACTATAAAATTTAAATTGGCTTCATAAACTATGCATGGATTAAGAAATTGATTGTATTTTGGGATTAGCAGAAAAGTAATTGTTTTATTCTAAAATGCAGAACCTCAAAAGAGACATGAACATATTAGCCTAAAGAATAAAATGGGTCTTCAAAGACTAATTCATTAAAAGTGAAACTACACAAAAAGTAATTTTAAATTTTGTAAGACATGAAAAAATAGTATTAGTATTACAGTGTACCCCCTAAAGTACCAATTGTTTATTTACTTATTTTACACATTGTAATACTGCTCAAAAGATTAGTGGTAGTCATAGAAAAAGTCTAAAATATCTGGTATGTACAGATATTCCTGACCAACAAACTGCACAGAGAACTGCAAATACAAATTCTGAGGAACTAACTCTCTATTTCTTGACTCTGCTTCCATTTTTCCAGGAAGAGTTACCAGTGGGTAGAACTTTACAAATATGATTGGATACTTAGATGATTAACATAGAAGTTATGAATTTGGTCAGATACATAATGAAGTTAGAAATCATTTTTTGTGCAAAATTAGCAAAGAAATTTTATCTGTAATCTTGAAATCTGGCCCTACTTGTGGAATAGATGCAGATATTAGAATCTAATAGAAGTATCTTATCTGTTTAGGAAATATATTGCACATTATATTATTTTTTCCACAATTTGTGGATAAGAGTTAACTGGTTTTTCTTTAAAATATCACATTAGCAAGACTTGCATGAGATTATATTTTGGCTATTAAATACAAAATAAGCATAGATAAGTGCATATAAAATATTTTTGTATATAAAATAATTTTGCCACGGTGTAATACATCTTTTCAGGACTGACCAACTTTGCAGATAATTTACCTGACCTTATTAGCAGAATGTCTAACAATAAATCTTTTTATCTTCCCTTACGAAAGTATATGGTGGAGTAATATGAAGGTGGTTATTCAACTGAACTGAAAGACCAAAATGAAAAATAAATTTTGCTGTAGCTTGACTAAGTGGTAGACTGTTATTTTTCAGAAAATACCAAATGTATGAGACATAATCATGTGCCACCTGCTAGTGTTTCTAGGCACATGTTTGGCTAACCTGTCAGCCTTGGCAAACCTGTCAGCCTTCATATCACTCTCTTCTCCACTGTTCACGAATATCTTTTGTTCCTATCTTCCAGTATTAGCCAAGATTTTTTTTTAAATTTCAGTAAAGAATGTGATTACTGAAAAAAAATGGAATAAAAATATGGTAAAACTGCATTTTATAGTTAAGATATGTATTTTTTAACAACCTAGCCAGTGCTGATCATGAAAAAGAAATCTTTTTATGATAAATTTACTGGGTAGGAAATATTGGCAAATGGTGAACTCTCAAATTATTATTATAATTGGCAACTCTGAAGCACTTGCATAGCTCTCTCCTCAAAATACTGTACAAACAATCATTCCTCATCACAAGAGACATATAAAATTCATAACAGCCAGTTGATTTTTGACCATTAACACCAACTCTGATGACTTTCTGGGTAGTGGAAGTTTAATTAACGTTCTGAGGGTCACCTGTTTCTAAGAGTTTCATACCTGATGATAAAAGACAAGATAGAACTAAAGAAAATAAAAGCAAAAAAAGTAGAATTCCACAAAAAATGAGAAAGAAGAGATGGTATGTCAAAAATTAAGGGCTGAGGAAAAGAATGTAATATAACTGAAGTTTGATTCTCCTCTTTCTGCAGGATTTTATTCTATTGAAAAGCAGGTAATTAAACTAATGAGCTACTGTTTTGACACCTTAACTACTGTACCTCTAAAATAATTATAAATTGCCACAGCTGTCTCAGTCTGACTTAAGCCTTTATAATCATGAAGTAGATAATAAAATTGTTGGCTTTCCTAAAGGATTAGAACATGATTGTGTCTGAAAGCTACCAAGAGTTTTAAGAAGTGAGAACAGTGTTCTTCATTGGTTTTAAGTGTTCCACATTGGATCTAGGCTCAATTTAATCACAGCTTACTATACACAGTTATTTCAGAAGCATGCCTGTGCTTCAGCCATGTCTTAATCTATAATTGTTTTTCCTATGATCTCACTAACTTCAGTTTTTAAGTTTGCTTATTTCTCCAGAGAACGTTTGTCCTTAGTTTTTCATAAACTACTGGTATCATTTTGTTTTTCTTGCAAAATCTTATTTGGCTGGTTTCAAATGACACTGTCTTTTCTGTCTGCTCAGTGCTTACGAAGCTTCAACAGTGTGTCAGCTCTCCAGTAGCCTGTTACAGGCACAGGTCCTTCCTAGTTCAACCTCATTAAATTTTCTCCACAGATTCACTTCCACTGGTTTCCCAAAGGAGTTGGATCCATAAAAATAAAATAGCTGTAATAACATTAAGGCTTTTATTCTCTTTGTGAGCCAAGTGCTAGGAAAATCAAAATTGCTGAGGCAGGTCTGACACTGTCACACAAGGTCAGTAGTACATCTGTATTATGGGCAGCCTATGTCACATCTCCAAGTCTGTAGCCAGGATTTACAAGTATCAGTGTTAAATTAAAAAACAGTAGTGCTGTTTGTTTAGTTGGGTTTTTTTGTTTGTTTAATCCTAGACCCTCTTATCTTTCTCATTCAATCCTTATTTCCTGCTGATTTCGGCATGTTCTTTTTAAGAATGTGTATGCTTTATTTTCTTCAGATGAAGTGGCCAAAGAGTGGCCAAAGGCAGGGAGGGGGCTGTATCCTTGTTCTAGCACCAAGACATAAAAGTCAAGACCTAGATTGGGATTCTTCTCACTCAGCTCTAAATGTAAACAGTAGGTGTTTGTAGCTGAGCTGGGCATTCAAGGCTACCTTTATGATCAGTGGAAAAAATATGCACTTTAAGGATATGATTCATCTGACATTTTAAGCATCTAATTCAGAGTGAGATGGATCACGTTTTCAACTTCATTGTTGACTTGCTCTCAATTAACAGCAATGTAGGATGGCTATAGATGACTCGATCTTAATTATCAGTAATGTAGGATGGCTGTAGATGAGTGAATTTAGACAGATGACTCCCATCCCCACAGTCTTGCGCATTTGAAATTGTCAGTGAGTGTAATGTGAAGTAGTCTTTTGAAGGCCTACTCTTAATCTAGATTCTTTATGTATTTGGAAATAGGGGCTTGCATACTTTCTGGCCGATTTTCTTTAGAGTACTTAGTAAGGATTAGCCTTTTTGGTAACAGCCTTAGAAACTAATTGTCAGTCCTCAGTTAATGGGAGAATTAATTGATGGGCATCTGCTAGATACCTGTGCTGTAACTTTGGCCTAGCCAGCTTGGTGACTGTGCTTGAGCTTTGTTTACATAGACAATATGCATGTGATCAGGATCCTATAGATTTATTTTGCCTCTAGTTCTTCAGAAGGGTTTCGGTAGACCAGACCTACTGGCTTTGCACAGCTTTTTACTTTCTTGTCACCATATGCTGCACTGTCTTTGGAGCTCTTCAGGGAGTGGGCTGCAAAGTATCCTCACATTTTTATGATGGTTCTTCTGACACTGAGTTGGTGAACAAAGAGAGAGGCTGTCTGGATTCTGGAGAAAAGCAGGAGTAAATAAACATCTGGAAGGAATTTGCAAGAATTAGCTGACCAAAAAACCAGCAACATCCAATTTTGTGACATCTGACTAAGATTGATGTTGTCTGAGCAATCAGAAAAGCAAAGGAAAAAAAATCCAGTAATTTCTACACAGATGCAAAGGACCTTATCTGCCTTCTGGTCACTAAAACATATATATTTCTTTGAGGAATCATATGAATCTAAGTTACTCACTGTTCTGAGAAACAGCATTTTTGTTGTCTTTAGCCAAGAATCACTTTTAAGTTTATATCTTGGCCTTATGAGTTACTTTGGTCTATATTAGCCCAACTAGCTGTTCTCACCTATCTGTATTGGCACATAATGCATCTGAGAGCTTGTTTGTTTGTTCTTCTTGCAAAACAAATTTAGCCATATGTAGCAGTTTTCCCGAAAGAACATTTTCTGTTCAGTTGGTACCTTTTAGCTAGTTGGTATCTTTTAGGAGGGTATCTTTATGGGATGGGAGGGAATTGGGAGGGAAGCATAGCTCAAGGACACCATGAGCCCTCAATGTTCACTGCTCATGTCAAAGAGACACTTTGAAGGCCGTTGAAGGATGACTGTAGAGTAAGTTAGTCTCAAGAGCTTGTGATTCATGTAGCATCACATATGACTTCAGCCAGAGACTGAAGGCAGAACGGGAGGAAAGAAGGCAGATAAAGGCTGACATCAGGTAGAAGCCTATATAAAAAAATTTTTGCAGGTAACTGGGCTCAAATATTTAAATTTAAGGAGATAGCCCACTTGCAACATGACAATATAGGACTGCAGCAGTCTTAGATTGAATAAAGTTAGTCCTGAATGCCAAGGCCTGATTCTGTTAAACTTGATAAAAGCGCTCTTTGCTGGCCTTGCAGAGGTTTTCAAGTCTGCACCCAGCTTTGTTCAGGACACAGAGTATGCAGGTACTTGTATAAAATCAATCATCTCATGATGAAATGTCTTTATAACTCTCTGGTCAGCCCGCAAGAGCTGAAGGCATTGTATTGTTTGTATAGGCACTATAGTCTCATGGGAGTATAGGGTATTCAGGCTTACCAACAATACAGGTATCCTGCTAGCACTGATGTCCTCTATGCTTGAAGAAGACACAAATGCCGAAGACTTGGGTGCGGTGCACACACCTGCTGTATCCTATCTTAGCGTCCATGATGATCCTCCAGGCTCTGAGTTACTACAGAGAGGCTTGTCTTTTTATATACATAGTTACTATCCCTTTAGAGCAGGCAGCAAGATGGAATACAAATATCTTCTTTAACCTCACAACTGAACATGTTTTGTCAAGCTGTGAGTGGTATTGGCCATGTTTCTGATGCTCATCAGGCAGGCTGAGTATATGTATGATGACATTGCACACTGCTATTACAGTTACTGTGGCAATGGAGTTCCCACCCCAGAATGATTCGTTACTTGCTGGTAGACGTTAGCATGACCGTTTCTAGAGGGAGTTGTCTGACCTTTTGGCCACAGATGGAGGCATGCAGAAAGCTTTGCATTTCAATACCAGAAAGCATTGAACGGAACAACTCTCCCATTGTGTGTGTCTTACCAAGTGTGTAAGTCTCTGTTTTCCAGAGCAACCTCTTCTGAAAGCAAGGAGAGGGCAGGACAGTGACTGAGATTCAGTATGTCATGATCCAAACAAACGAGTGAGCAATCTTCCTTCAGTTAGGGCTGAAGAAATGTGTGGCCTGTCACTTTCAAAAACATGACCCTGTCATCAAGGATGCTGAGGTAAATCACCTGTTCAGGGACTCCATCTGTGTTAGTGATAGTGGCAGCTGAAGGCAGTGTACTGCTGAAGAGATAAGAGGGTACCAAGGAGGGTGGCTTCTCTTACAGAGAATGGTGAAAGATTATTGTTTGTGCATTAAGTACAGCAATTTTCATATGCTAAAAGGGCCTGTCATGGTGGGCAGAGGAAGTCTAGGATCGTTGCTGAAGCTGAGTTCATTCATGCTGGAGTGTCATTGGGAGGCTGTGGTGTGAGTTGGAGACAGTCTAAGACTTACTCTGTAAATACAG
Organism: Haliaeetus albicilla; assembly: GCF_947461875.1. Taxonomy (NCBI): domain Eukaryota; kingdom Metazoa; phylum Chordata; class Aves; order Accipitriformes; family Accipitridae; genus Haliaeetus; species Haliaeetus albicilla. The sequence continues at coordinate 62,957,027 of NC_091484.1, read as the reverse complement.
TTACTTCAAGACACTTTACCAGATGAGCTGAGGTCTGAACTCCGGTACAGCTATCAAAGGTACTACAGGTGGCCTATGGTAACTAAAACCTAAGCCAGAGCTAAAACTCATTCTTGAATGGTGACATTTTGCAGTAACAGTAGTTTCTGATGGATCAATTAGATTAAATCCCAAATTAACATCTGTTGCAGTAATCTGATCTAGAAATCACGGTGGGATCGTGGGTTTGTTGTGCACATTACAATCTTTTTATTTTTCTCTCCAAATTTGTCTAGCATTGAAAAGTGTGGTCCATTGTCTTTACAAAATTCTCCAGATGCAACTGGGGAACAAATACACTCCTAAACTGAAAATTTCACAAACGAGAGGAAGATAAACTTGCACTGTTAAGATATTATATATTACCTTGGCCAGGTTTTCTGTGTTTTTTGGGTCAGCATTTCACTTCTCTCCAAGTTTGAGGTTTGAGAAGTTACTGGGAAAATCATTCCACTATTCCTAGTCCAATGAAGTAAAAGTTCATGTGTTTGCACATGGACTCCATTGAGTCTTACCTCCTCTACAGTAGAATCCAATTACTATGAATCAGAAAAGGAAAGCTAACAGAATGGATACATGTCTTGGGAGAGTTTTCAAGAGGGAATGAACAGGTGCCTAACAAAACCTTCTGGTTCACTCAGAAAATAATAGACTTACTCTCTTGTTTGGAAACTAATTTCTTTTCAATTTCATAAAATATGGTGACAATTTAAACTCCCTGTGTCTGGGTCATAACATATATGTCACTTCTGCCACTGTCAAGGGTCAGGGTCAACGTATTAATGTGAACAGTTTGGATTTTGTGATTTTGTGATGCCTGTGATTTTCCACTGGCTTTACTTATATTAATCTGTATGGTTTACATACTGCCAGACTGTAGCCAAAGAATGCCAGAAGATTCAGGAAGTGGGGCAGGGAATTATTCCATAACTCAGTTATACTTGTCCATAACTCATCTCTTAACAAGTTGCAGCTTGTATGTTTTATAAACTAAAATGAAAAATTGGAACTAGTATTTAAACTAAAACAAAACTCAGAGTGTTTAGAGGTTCACTAGCATAGGAAAATTGCCTTGCTGAAGTATATTATACATATTATACTGCAATACTCAGTCTTTCATTAAGCTTTATCAAATTTTATTTAAATTTTGAAGTATTTTCCAGCAGAAAATTACAAAATGGTCTGTGATTTGAGAGAGTCAAGTTCAACAGAAAATCAAAAATCACAAAGGTATAAATGAAGAATTCTGTTTCATGCTTTACTACTTTTTTGGCTTTCTTGTTTTATAAAAATGGCAATATTTTAATAATATTTTTGGCTGGGATTCCACTTAAACAATGTTTTTGTTCTAGGAGTTTTTTCATTCCGTTAATGAATTTTAATTAAATAATTTCTGGTATAACAGTAAAGGTTTCTATAATTTGACCTTTCTTTTGGATATCACATAAAGCTATTTGTTCGTTCAGTATTTTCTAAAAATATATTGACTTGGTAGGTTTGGTCTGAATTTTGTCAAGTATATTGTAATTGCCATTCAGATTGTATATACTCATAATCAAAAGTAGGGTATTATTATACATAAGAATGACAAAACCGCCCACAAACAGCAATTTTCTTTCCTGTTATTCAGGCACAGGCTTACTATCACAGACATGCACATTAAGGTATCTATGCAGGACTTACTTAATACAGTAAATAAAATGAACTTTTACTATGGCAAAATAAATTTCAGCCATAGGTCTAAACAGGAAAAAAAAAATCCTTGACATTGCCATGGAAGGTAAAACGATATTTCATTTTCTGGTTGCATTCAGTTATATTCACTCTAAATCCAAATTGAAATTAAATAAATTAATAAAAACCCCTCCAAATAGGTACCATATTTATAGAGAAGTTTGTGAGCCAAAAGCTGTATAATTTTCATTTTATTTCATCTTGCTTTCTCTCAGGAAACTGAATTGCACTATAAATTGATTGTAATGTTTATATTTTTCCATGCATGTATGTGCATTTTACTACAAATTGGGCAACACATTTGGAATCATCTTCTTTATAGCCTTGTTAGTACTTTTATTACTTGTACTCCAATAATGCCTTTAGGTTTCAGTTGAAAGTGGGGATGAAAGATACTGGGAAAAGGCATCTGGCCAGTAGCAGGCAGGAATTTTGTCAAAGGACTCAAAGACCACTGGTATCCTGAGTCCAGGTATGGTGCCTTTCTCATAAAACTGTCCTTTCTCTAGTGTCATTTATGACAATTCTAAACTTTGATACAGGTCTTTGCTGTAGGAAGACCAAAGTGGCATAATAATGCCACATACTATGTGAGAGGGTTCAAGCAAAAGGAATGGGGTAATTCATGCCATAAAGTGGACTGTACCAGGTTAGATACTCCATGGGTCACCTGTACAGCTCCTGTACAATCATCTCAGCTATCTGAAAAGCTAATGTTTCTGCCTGCTGGCGGATCATCTGCAAAAACGTTAATGGTGTTTACCCTTTCCAGAGATTACTCTAGAGGAAATTTTATATCTTTCTTTCCTAGCCTACTGAACTGAGATCATAGTTTCAAAATGTAAAGCTTTGTATTGACTAGGAAGGGTTTTAATTAGGATGGAACAGGTGATATTGAAATCTTAAGCCTGTATATTTTATTATCTATTGTATGTATCTATGATCTTATTATCTATTATGGATCAAGCCTCCTTTTTTAGTGAAGAGAAGGGTAATGCATGATAAGGGTAATCTGATAAAAAACATTTAATATTTACAAAATTTCACTAAAAGTAAGTAATAGAAAATAGGGCTAGAGCAGAATGCAGGAGGTCATTTACTCCATCTGCTTGTCTCCAAAACAACGTCAATTCTTTCTGTGTCTTCTGGACAAATATTTCTGTAACTTTTCTTTCCTGTGGTGGAGATTTCATAACTGCTGTAAGCAACATTTACCAAAATTCAAATATTCTTACCGTTAAAGTTTTTCTAATACCTAGCATAAAGCAGCCTTGATGCCATTTAACCCCGTTATTTCTTGTCTTACGCACAATGGACCTGGACAACCAATGACTGTCTTTGTAGCTGTTCTTTAAACCACTTTCTTATTCTCTTGATCTCTAAACCACTCCAGTTCCTTCTGTTTTTCTGTGTAGATCATACTTTTGAGATATTTTGCTGTCCTCCACTGGTCTTCATCAAGTTGGTCAGGATCTTTTTTGAAGTATGATACCTAGAGTGAACGTAGTAAATAGACTATGGTTTTATCAGTGCCAGACTGAAGAAGGATGATTTCTTGTATCTCTCAGGTTACAATTCTGTTTATAAGTCTCTATGTAAAGTTTGCTTTTTGTCTGACAACACTGTGATATTGACAGGTAATATTGACGTTGTTTTCCATTGTTAACACCAGGTTTTTTTCTGCAGTTCTGCAAACTAATCATGATCTTTGGTATCAGCCAATTCTCTCAGTACCATAGAGTGAATTCCATTAAGATCAGCTAGTATGAAAACATCTAAGTTCTCTAAGTACTTACTGACTAGTTATGTCCTTAGCATAAGCAGAGTGTTTACTGCATCATCATTGGCATTAAGTACATATTATTAGAACATAGTAAAGACTAATGCATAAAAAAGACCCATTAATGCTTTTAGCTTTCTTGGTTTAATTTGTTGAAAACTTGCTGTCGACTAACATTTTTTTCCTCTTGATTATTATGGAAATATCAAACAAAGTGATGGTTTCAACTTGTGTGTCCCTTGGTAGTTGTATTTTAGTTTGTGGCCTTATATGCTTGTGTTATTCTTTTATTTTCACTCTTAGTTATTTGATGTTGTCCTCACTCTCTATCCTTCCTAAGCTTCAGCCAACTGAAGAGCTCATGATATTGCCTGATTAATGTCTCTCTACACTTCCCATTCTTCATCCTCAATGAGATTTTTGCTTTTGTACTCATTATGTAATTTTTTTAAAGGCACTAATGACTCTTCTGAGCTTCCTCTTTCCTTCTTTCCCATTACATCATGCCTTCTGGTTTCCTGAATTTACAAAACAACAATGGATTAATTTCTGGCCTCCTATGAGCTTTTATTTAATTGCTATTTGATACACTGCCATTTAAAAACATTGTTGTACCTGTGCAATATCCTGGGCAACGAGCCTTTGTACTGCCCTGACTTATGTTGGGAATCAAGATGATTTCAGCTGCTTTAGGAGGTAAAGGCTGCAAAATAAGCACAAAGCCATCTTTCACAGTTCTTTTCACTGTAAAATTCATTTAACAAACTTACAGAGAAAAAATTGAAATGCTTAAGAATATTATAATATGTCCCTATAGCTAATTTTGATTTTTTCCTCCTACTGGAACTCTCTTGTGGCTTAAGAAGCCCTAGGATGGCCTTAAATACTAATTTTACCAAATACTAGCACCAGTAACTAAGTGGGTAGCTACTTTCTACCACTGCTGTTGTTGAGGAGCCACTATAACCTGAAATTATGGAATCATAAAATGGTTTGGGTTGGAGGGGACCTTTAAAGATCATCTAGTTCAACTGCCCTGTCATGGGCCAGGACATCTTTCACTAGATCTTTGAGCAGTGTTTGTTGGGCATGCTGTATTTGAATGTGTTTCTGCCAGAAGGTGTCAGAAGGTACTTGAATGCTTCAGAAGCAGTATCCAGCATTCCCTGAGATCATAAGGAAGAATTTCTGAAGGCCCAAGGATTTCTAAATGGAGAAAGATAGGACGCTAAAGAAGCCAGTGAAAAGGGGGCCTGGATGCAGCCAAAAGTTTATGCATCTTCCATCTTTCTGTGCATTCAGAATGAACTAACTGATGCATGTAGTCATATTTGGAGAAACATTGCCAAATAAGGATGTTTCTAATATAGTGGTGACTAAACCTGTGAGATTGGACTCACACATACCAAATTTATATACAATCCTATCATCATCTAAAACAGCTGCCTTTGTATACATACCATACATTAAAAGTTTTAACTAGATTAATCTGTTCATTATTGTATTATAAAGGTGGCCTGTTAAACACCTCAAAAATAAAAGCGAAAGAAAGAGAGGCTTTGCTACACATTATAGTTCTGTAATTCTCAGTTGTGAGCTCAGAGTATCATAATAGAGACATTACACATACATTGCACAGAAGATGTTTTACTGATAGTGTAGCAGTGATAGTGTTTTATTTTAATTTAATTTGTGGATATATGTGTTATACCACTATATAGGAAGAGACGCACATTTTAAACTAAATCTGTGTTTAATTTCAAGCCTTAAAATTGATTGTTGATCTGCCAGTAGAGTTTATTTTGCATCCAACATATCAGATGTCAAATGGTATAACAACATGATGCAGATTTTATGTCAACTTAATGAAGAGGTAACTATTTCCATGCATGTTAAAATCTATGCTATAAGTACTGCAAGGCTTACTGTAATGATAACTTCAAGAAACAAAAAATAATTGTTGAAACCATGAGTAATATTTCTTATTTTGTAGAACTGATGCTTCAGCACATATGAAAAGTATTTTATTGTGGTTTTACTTTAAAAAACACTTAAAAGTGGTGCATTTTTGAAACTGAAAAAATAAAATGCATATATATACTTTATATACAGTTCTATTTTTTATTTAATGTAAAAGAATTAAAAGTTGTTTATTTTTTAAAAACCTGGTCCATACTAGATGTCATGTGCCAACCATTATACATGTAAGGTAAGTGAATTACGAATGACTATGTTATGTATAAATGTAGTTTCACTGTAGGAGAAGCACTCCTCAAAAGAAGTGACATCGCTTGTCAGGTTAGTGATATACTTCTTATATGTAAAATAATAAAAAGAAGTTTTCTCTTTAAACACCTGTTGCAAAATTTTTATAATACAAAGCAAAGTAAATCTCAAAGTCTAAGCTATAGGAAAAGACCACAAACTTCATAAAAAGACAGCTGTTAGTCCTTTTGAGCTACAGAATATTCTGTATAGTTTTGTAATCATATCTTTTTTAAAAAAAAAATCATTTAGAGTTTGATATGTGTGGATAAACTGATTTCTCTAGGAAAACATTTGAGAAATTGTTATAGTATATTATTCCCTAGGACATATTTTCAAAATAGATCAAAACATGTTCTTAAAGCAAGACATGTTTCATTTTCTTCTGAAGTCAAGATGATAACGAAGATTAAAGAAAGATAACATAAAAAAAAAGTAGGAATCTTCCTTTAGGACACTATATGTTACAGATGTTAAAAAATTACCTTTATATTTAAGCAGTTTTCTGTAGGGAAATTCTATGGATATCTATTGTTACAAGAAATTTAAGTAAAAATTATCTATGAAGTACCATTGACATACATACCTTTTAATGATTAGCAGAAGTCTTTGTTGATTAGCTGAAGTCTTTTGTCTGATGTAAGTTAGTGATCTGAAACTTTATGAAGTATTTTTCTCACATTCCTTTTGGATATATTTTCTGACTTGCAGTTCTCTACTACATTTATGATATCTGTTGAAGAGCATGTTAAATTTAAAGACTTTTTTACTGTATTTGTCTTACTCTTTCTGTTTACATTTAAGAACTATGCTTCAGAAGTTCTGCTTTTGTTAGACCTACTTGTTTCATATTAGCAAACATTACTTAGTTTTTCAATATTCTGTATTTCAGTATGATGTGCACAATTTAGCAAAATATCTTACTCTGGAAAGGGTTGGTTCAAAGTCCTTTACAGTGTCAAAACTGTCATTTGAAAGAGATGGGCTTGGGCGGCACAGTTAAGATCTGGATGGGAGCCAAAGCTTCACTGGAATTGAGAGGCATGTGGGAGGTGGATACTGTAGTTTGATTTACTAGGTGCTCTAACTTGTAACTTCCATGTTAGCGCCAGTTGGCACTGCTCATGCACTCCAGCTTCTGTTGCAGCTACATGGTAGCTCAACCCTCCTAATTTCTGTGCAGCTGGGTTCATCCCTGATTTGATTAATAGTAAATCTGTATTCACTGGTTCAAAAGAATCCATTGTTATCATATGATTTAAATTCCTGCATACCATAGGGTGTATTCTTTGATCTTTTTCTTGCTTTTAGTCTAGCAGCTGTGACTGAAATAGAGCTTATCTTTTAGAAAAACATCCAGTCTTGACTGAAAAATTTCCACTGCTGGAAAACTTATCATCACTCTAAGTAATTTCTTCCAAAGGATAATTAACCACACAATGGAAAACTTACACTTTACTCCTCATCTAAATTTTAGTACATTAACTTCAAATCATTAAATCTCTGTGCTAGACTGTAGAGTTCTCTGTGATCACGTTCCTATTTCTCACAGATTTATTTATTCAGTATGAATAAATCATACCTTAATTTACTTTTTAATAAACTAAATAGTGCTTCTCATGTCTGTCTTAATGCAACCACTTTCCAGTCTTACAATCATTTTTATTTCTCTTCTCTGAATCATCTCCATATTTTCACTTTCCTTCTAGAACTGTAAAAAAGGAAATTAGACACAGAATTTCAGTAGTAGTTGCATGCGTGCCTAAAAAGAGATAATACCTATGTTCCTATCCAGTACTTTTAATTATACATCCCCAAATTCATTCTTTTAATCAAATGTTACAGTGTAATCTCAAATTCATATTCAACATCTCAAGTCTTTTTATATACTCTGGTTTCCAGGATAGAACTGCTATATTGAGCTATGTCCTGTTTTCATTATTTGTAAGTGTATGACCTTAAATTTAGACATAAAAGAAACTGTATCGGGTAGATCAAAAGACTATGTGTCCCAATTATCTGACTGCAACAGGAGGGGAGACATGATCGGGATGGAAGTTTTCTGTGGTTGAAGTTCATCTTTTGCACTCCAGATGTCCTGACCTCTGATTTCCACAAATGTGGGAAACCTGACTACATAACTTGTAGTAGTGTGAAACTCTCTTCCTGTTCTACCAAGCAGAAGAAACCCAGGACCATAAGTGAATGCCAGGACTAAGTAAGAACAGGGCAAACACACAGCTTTCTAATACTCTCCAAGCTGCCACTTGTTTTTAGCTCAGGGAGTTGAAAAGTGAATGAGATATTTATGGTTTTACTGACCTTCAATGAAAACTTCTAACTTTCACAGAATCCTTTCACAGCTAGTTCCACTAGTCTGTTACCTTATTTGAAGAACCAACTCCCTTTATTTTTAACCTGAATCCTATTATATCTCATTATTAAAAGATATTATATCTGTATTAAAAGAGACATTGGATAGTCAATCCCTATCTATTGTGCTCAGTGCCATCCCTAACATTGTAGATGTCTACTATATCCCTTCAGGCATCCCTCTTCTAGACTGAAAAAACCTTGAATTATCTTTGCTCCTCTTCTCTGAAAGCTTTCCAGTGCTATAGTAACTTTCCTGAAACAGAGGCTGCAGATCTGCATGAAGTTTTTAAGGTGTATGTGAATCATGGATTTATACTGCGGTATAGTGACATTCTCTGTTCACTATTTTTTCCAAATAAGTCCTAATATTCCATTTGTTTTTTGATTGCCATCTAGCCTAACCTCAGGATATAATTTCTGATTTTTAATGGTCAGCTGAAAAACTATAATTTCATCTATGGAGTTAGGATTGTTTTCTCTGATGTGCATCACTTCTCATTTTCTCATTTGCTGTTTTATTGCCCTCTTAGTCTTAGTAAGTTCTTAGCAATTTGTCACAACTGGTCTTCAATCATAATATCATCAACAAACTTTGTCACATAACTAGTCCTTCCATTTTTCAGGGTGTTTACGAGTATGTTGAATTGCATCATTTCAACACAGATCCGTGGAACTCCACTAAATCACATCCCTTTATTGAACTATTTGCTCCTATCGTCAGTTTCCTGTCCTTTAGTCATTCTTTTCAATTCATGCAATGACCTTTCCTCTCATAATATAGTGGCTTAGTTTCTTTAAAAGCAATCAGGGAGGGACTTTGTCAAAATCCTTATGGAGTACAGTTAGACATATCAACTAGATCACCATTGCTGCAAGCTTGGTAAGTGTTGTAAGGTAGGACTTCTCTTAACAGATCCATGGTGACTCTAAGTATATGACATTGGTGCAAGAATATCATATTTAGACAGATGCCTGCTAATTCTGTTCCTTATTACAGTCTACCAATTTGTCCAGCACAGATATTTGGCTAAAAGGCCTTGGATAACCCTTGCAGTCTTCTCAAGTTGATGTCACATTTGTTGTTTCCCAGGACATTGGTAACAGGGCAGTTTAAAGCAAGAGGATACATGCCACTTCTTCTGAATCAACTATTTTACCCTGTTTCCTTTATAACTCAGTTGAATACTATCTAATAATGGCAATTAGTTATTGTTCACCATGTGAGGGGTCTTTTTATAAAAACTTTCTGCAGTGGCTTCAGTTTCAGAAAAATCCTCTGAAATGTCCACAATGGAAGATTCCCATTGGAATCTCATCAGTTTCTTCCAGAGTGAATACCAATGCAAAGAATGCAGATAGCTTTTCTGAAATGTCTGTATCTTAACTGTATGTTCTTTTGCTATCTGCAAACACTCATACAAAACTCACAATACTTGACTACCTAATTTACTAGTCCATTCACATCAAGCCATATTAGTCATTTGTCACCTGTGCTGTTCACTCTCACTTCAATCTTTATGCCATTTGCAGACTATCAATAATTCAATTTCTTACTATGTCTGTGTTATTTAACACCATAACATCAAAATAATCTACCATGTTTTTTCTTTAGTAGTAGTTTTACTAGTACTAGTAGAAGAGATTAAGTTTTATATTAAATGCACTTTAGACATTTGTTAATTATTTGCTTTATTTTAGGGAGGTAATCCAACAGCTACTGTAATCGCATTGTGTTCAATGAGAGATTTCAATCTGGCTCAAGAAACTTGTCAGCTGGCCATCAGAGACATTGGATGTCTTGAAGTGTTAATTAATTTACTTGATACAGAAGAAATTAAATGTCAGGTAAGTAGCTTTGTTGAATAGAGCAATGAATGCACCTTTTCTATTAGACTTTTTTTTTCAATTTGCAAAGTTATATAGTATAAAGAAAATTTGATTTCTTTCTCATTTCTGTATTTTCTCAGTTTCAAGGTTTTTTTAGAAAATCAATTTCTTTGACTTTCAGTTTCCTTCTTTTCTTCTGATTCAATATAAAAGATAAAATGCATTATGTAACCCAGCATTTTAAATAATTTGTCTGTTTATGTATACTCTAAATAATGTTTAACTTATGTTATCTTCCATTATTTAGATTGGTTCATTAAAAATCTTGAAGGAAATTAGTCAAAATACACTGATCAGACATGCAATTGCAGATCTTGGGGGCTTACAGATCATGGTGAAAATACTGGACTCTCCAGATAAAGATCTAAAATGTTTGGCAGCTGAAACAATTGCTAATGTTGCTAGATTTAAACAAGCACGAAGGACAGTAAGGCAGCATGGAGGTATCAAGAGATTGGTAAGCAGACATTAAAACTTGTACCCTTGTTATATGCATATTTTTGTACAAAAAATACATTATGTGTTTTATACATGATTCTTGTAGAGATTACCGTCATTAAAAAGAAGTATAATATCAAACTTCCCTATAGATAATTGAAAAAATTGGTCTTTTAGGTGGGGCTGTTGGAATGTATTTCAGTGGGATCAACCAGTTTAACACCATACCAATCAAAAGATACTGAAATAGCACGCTGTGGGGCTTTGGCACTCTGGAGCTGCAGCAAAAGCACCAAAAATAAAGAAGCAATCCGTAAAGCTGGTGGCATTCCATTATTAGCTAGATGGCTCAATTCTTCACATGCAAACATCTTAACCCCAGTAGTGGGGACACTACAAGAATGTGCCTCAGAGGTAAGTAAACACATACAGGTAAGTTATTTCTAATCATTAAAACAATTTGCTACTAGAAGGAAGCATTATGTTTGACTGTCACTTAAACCAATGCAGTTACCCCATCAGGAAGTAGATGCTTTCTGTGGTCAAAGTGTTTTTGAGAAAGTCACAGCTTGTAATGAAGTAAAGACCACATATTTTTTATTTAAAATGCTGGGAGTAGTCTTTTGAAAGAAGATATATAGAAATGAAATCCTTAACCAGTTTCAAATTTTTCTAATTTTTTTCATCCTGCTTGACAAATTTGGCAACTTAAGATGCTATATTCTGGTTAATCAGGACATTTAAATTCTACAAAGCTAACCTGCAGGTGTGGCCAAGAAGATCCAATGCAGTGCCGGGCAGTGTGGTTTACAATGTCCTTGTGAATTGGGTAAGACAGTGTCTGACTGATTGCAAACAGAAGAAAGGAATATATGTGATTTTTCTACAGATTTCCTTGGCAGGTTTCACAATTTTGAGTATATTTACTCAATTTTGAGTATATTTACTTGTTTACAGTTTTTAAATTTGAATGCAAGTATTTTTTACCATTGCCATATAAGATGAGTGGTTATTTCTCCATTTGTGGAATCATATTTGAAATTAAGGTGCATTACACTAAAGGTCAAAAATATACATAAGTTCTCTTGCTTGGTGAATTTGAGACATGGAAGACATGATTTTTCAAAAGATTATACATTATAAAACACTTTGTATTTTCAAACTTAGCTTCTTGAACTACACAAGTTTATGCATGCTCTACGAGACAGCAACCTGGCAGATTTTAGCTTCAGTAAGTCTATATTGAGAAGGTGAGGTTTTTGAGGGTTTTTTATCTGGCCAAATTTGGAAATAACACTAAATGCATCTCTTACACAGATGTTTCCCCTCTCTCAAATAATGGTCCCCTGTTACAATGCCTGTGGGTTAAAATTTGGAAGAAAAAGTCACTAAAAAAATTTAATTCTAAGAAGGTTTTTCTAACCTTGTTCTAGGAATAGATCTGTTGTTTTGGCTGCTGGCTCTCGATGAAGTGAATGGGTACTTCTTGATCCCATTCTGAAGCATCTTTTTTTTTCCTTGGCTCTGAGCAGGGAGTCTGGACACCTTTCAGAATATTCTGAATTCTGTTTAAGCCAGGTGGCTACAAAAGAGGCATTGCAGCACCTGGTTTTACAGGTGATTTCAAGAGCACTGCAGAGAATTTATGTGTTTGATTAACTTTGAGAACATCAATAGTATTTTCAAGGCAATGTAGATGACTTGTGCTTAAAATAAAGTACAAGGCTTCTCAATATCAAAGCCTAGAATTGTAGCACTGTATTATTATTGTGACTAGTATTATTAACTGTTAATATACAGGATTTAAAAGATACAGTTTATCTTTTTTAGCCAAGTTACAGACTTGCAATAAGGACAGAAGGAATGATTGAGAACCTTGTGAAAAATCTGAGTAGTGAACATGAGGAGCTTCAGATGCATTGTGCAAGTGCCATATTTAAGGTAATTGTATTATTATGATCAGTAGAACGGAGCCAGGATTAGCCCTTTGTTTTCATGTGGTTGTCAGATTTAATATTTCTTAGTTTTACTATTTCTCTAATGTGTAAGAAATTACTTTATAAAAATAGTCTTTGGATGGTCTTTGGATAATTCTTAGGAGAATATTTTGGCTGCATATTTAATATTGTAATTAAGTTCCTACTTGCTCTTCTTGTGTGCAAGCCCTAAATTGCACAGGCAACCAATGGAGAGAGGCAGGACATACCGTGCAAAGAGCTGCTTTTGTTTTTTATGTTTGTTTGCCCACAAGGTGGTCAATGTGACAGTATAAGCACTGCTGCATACACAGTAGCAGTTTACTGTCAAACTATCTTGGTGAGTTGATAGCATATTCAGATACTTTAATAAAATATTTATGTTTTCTTCTGTATTAGCTTTTACTAGTTACAAAATAATACACCTGGCTTTTGAAAGCATCATTTTACACATTTAACATAATACATATATTTAATTTTTTTGTATAGTGTGCGGAAGATAAAGAAACACGTGACCTGGTTAGACAGCATGGAGGTCTACAACCACTGTCTGTTCTGCTTGGTAACTCTGAAAACAAACAACTTCTAGCAGCTGTGACAGGAGCAATCTGGAAATGTGCAATCAGTGGAGAAAATGTGTCAAAGTAACAATTTAATTTTGCAAACATTTATTACATTATCATGTTTTGATTTTATGGGCCTCTGTTGTTTTCAAAATTGTTATGTCATGATTCTTCAAAACCATACTTTATAATCAGTTGGGCTTTCAACTTAAGTTTTATAGTACTTAAAAAATTGCCACCTGACCTTATCAGGGTACAGTGGAGACAGTGTTAAGTTCCTAGAATCTTAAGAGTCAATAGGGACAATTGGTGCCTCTAAAGAATAGTTAAGATATAGGACACTGAGTCAGGAGGTGTACTAGCACATACTAAATGTTTGACACATGGGTGTATCTGATGTCCCCGCTCCTCTCTGTAGCTTACAAATCAGAATCACTGCTGCATGGCAGAGAGAGTAGTTAGCACTCTTAGCTTTAACATTTTACATCAGGAGAGACAGAGAGCAAATTATCTCATTCTAGGGTAGATATCCAATACATGTTAGGTCACCTACTTTGGAAGTATACTGGAATCTAGGATACTTAGCCTAGATGCCTCTCTCCTTGACTACAGAAGGGTCTCAGAAAAGTAGCTTAGTCTGGACACCCAGCTTCTATATGAGTGGAATTAACTGATGAGAGTCCTACCATAGGTACCTACAACCTCTCAGTATCGGGGTCCTGACTGATTATCTGAGAATGTGACAACAGGAGTTATCACCCTCCACCTTTCATGGAACAGCTTAATGATTGAGAATACTCAATTACCTCATCTAAAATTCATTTATCAGATTCATGCACCTTACCTCAAAAAAAAGCCTGCTCCACTGGAGTATCTGGTAGGTTTCCTGCTAAAGTTGTGCTGCTCTGTACAGAGGAATGTAAGATTCATAGGCTCGAAAGAGTATCAGTAAGAGCTAACCTCTTCTTGCAGTCCTAATTTTAGTGTACCTTGCTGGACAAGCAGATGCAATAGATAACTGCTGGATAAAAATCAGAAAGAATTCCAGTAATAAGGGTTTGCAGTCTGGCTTTTTACTGTCCTAAATGAGTTCCCAAACTGTTAGTATACAAAGCCGTGGTCTTTACATACTCTACTGCTGCCCTACTGCTTTTTGCATTCTTGATTGCACAGTAAACTGGCTTTTCAGAAGGGTATGTCCTTCTTTTCTGTGGGCTTTGGGTATCTGCACAGAGGCATCCTGGTTCTGGATCAATCAGTGATGAGATGGACTGAATGGCTCTCTCTATACTAGTAAAATAAACAGGGCCAAACCTTTCAGAGTTCAGGCACTATGTTATGATTAGCCATACTGTTTAACTGCTAGCACAGTCCCTTACACAGTTTGGCCTGTGCCAGCAAGCACTCTCCCAGACAATGCCCAGACACTCCTTGGGAACAGCACAGGCAACAGATTGTTTCCATTAGGCAGAATGGGTGAGGCCACCCTGAATTGTGAGGATAAGAGATTTTAGGCCATATGGATGCTATGTTGTGCTTCTTGTCCTTAGGGCTAGAGAATGAGCCCTCGCCTGTTTTATTTATTAGTATAGCTGTAGCCAATAATTCTGTCCAAATGCAAACAGATTTTTGCTGGGCTACTCACATATCTTTGGCAAGTGCTTGATGCTCCACGAAGGTTACTAGCCAGGCGCAGCTCCAGGCTTGAGCTGAATTAATGTATTATGTAGTGCTGAGTCTGAAGCAGTAAGCCCTATCCAAACTCAAGATGGGGGGGCACTACAGAGCAGGGAGGGAGGATAATATGAAAACACATAAGTAGATCTGGAGGGATGAGCTTGAGTCTGGCATGAAGCTAGAACTAACAAACCCTGCTGGTTCCTGCAGGGCCACTTAATTATCTTTGAACTACTCCACAGTATTTCCTATACCTGAAGTACATTGCTGAGATGTTGTGCTGACTCAGCAATGAGCTGATACAGGTGCCTGGGCCTGACTAGCTCAGATTCCAGTTTGTGTGCAAGCAGCCGTACTGCTTCTGGACACAAGATGGCCCGAGCCAACAGCTCTGTCAGAGTGTAGCCTGCCCATTGCAGAGCCAGCTCGTATAGTTCCATGTGTGAAGCAGTTGATATGCAACACAGATAAAGTAGCCAGAGAAAATCAGGGTTGTTTTTTAAATTGTTTGCTTACTTTATAGCTCATTTTTCATGCTGTTGATGTTTTCTCTTGAAAAGAAATTATAGGGATACTTCCAAATTACAGTGAACAAAGAGAGGAAGATGCCTCTTTAAGCAAAGGCTTGAATGATGAAATAGGAGAGTTTCTCATTTCTCAGTCACTTTAATCGTTATACTGATAAACCAGATTGGAAAGATTAACTTTTGCTGAAACAGTTCTAGTTCTGTCATCGAAATCTCAAAAAGTCTTATTTCTTTGTATGAAAGGAAAGCCACATGTACAACTGATTCCTGGAAAATACAGAGTATTTGTAACTCAAGTAGACATTTCCAGAAGCTAGGGGCCTTGGGGGAAGCACAAATGAGAACTCTACCCTCAGAGAAATTATCTCTTTAGGGGAGGAACTATGTGTATTTACAAAAAGGTATAAATCATTCGATAATATACAGGTTAGATCTAGCTTGATATACCATGTGGAATTGTCAAGGTGTATTATCGAAAATGTATGAAAGGAAGATACAATATTTGTTAAGTGTTAAGACTCCTCTTAAGTTCTGAACAAAACAAACTTAGAAGATGACCCCAGTACTGAGGAATAAAGTCCTATTCTGAAAGATGAACTTCGGAGGTTTAGCATGCATCTGTTTGTAGGATAGGACCTCCAGGATTTTTAAAAACATATTTTTGATTTTCAGTACCAGAAGTGCTATGAAGAATGAGGGAAGTATTAATATGGCAGTCAACTCAAATTTCTGTCAACTTACTTCTTAATTTCAAAATGGAATCTAACATAGTACAATAGAAGTGTACTAGAACTATAGGTGTGACCTTAGGAAAATGCACGTATTAGGCCTGAACTAAGTATAGAAGTAATCAGGGCAAACTCTCTAAAGGCTAAGATTTAGTGAAAAGTAAGGGTGACCCTTTGGTCCAGAGAGCTGGAGGAGAGCCTGATACACTACTACTTTAGCTATTGTTAACATGGCAGGAAAAAGTACTGGAAGTTAGGATGCCACAGTACTTGCCAGTCTTCCAGTATGTTTTCAGCTATTTATATATGTTGCATCCACATGTCAAGTTTTAAAAAACCCTCAAACTACCCTGGAGATTCCTAGATAGCTAAATTAGAGAAATGTATTTAAAAAGGTAGAATAAGAAATTATGCTGTATGTCACACTTTCAAGAACTGATCAGAATGGTTTACCTATATTGTGATTTCTTCAACAAGGTAATTTACACACAGAAATTAAACATTGTAATTCAATTAGAATGATACTTTAATTATAAAATTAAACTTATAACAGTAACATACTGAAAATAATGACTTTGGTTTTATTGCTGTCTTTTAGATTTCGGGAATATAAAGCCATAGAAGCTTTGGTAGGACTGCTTAGTGATCAGCCTGAAGAAGTCCTTGTAAATATTGTCGGGGCACTGGGAGAATGTTGCCAAGAGCAAATAAATCGAACTATTATCCGTAAATGTGGTGGCATACCACCTCTAGTGAAGTTACTTACTGGCACTGATCAAGCACTACTTGTGAATGTCACCAAAGCAGTGGGAGCTTGTGCAACAGAACCTGAAAATATGATGTAAGCTTTTCATATTCATAGTATTTTAAATATTGAAAAAAAATGTTTAGTAATTCTGGCACAAATACAGTCAATTCTAATCTGACTTAAAATGATATTTTACTTTTTGTTTTCCACAGGGCTGTGTGGGTTAGTTACATCCAACTGTAAAATATACTATATATATATATTAAAAAAAAAATCATTAAGGAAATATATAGAATGTAAAGCCTTTGCGTTTTGGGGAAAATCAGATAAACTGTTAGAAAATAGATTTTTTATTAAAATTCAAAGTTACAGAGCACCATTTTTAAGTGCTGTATGCTAGGTACCTGTTTTGCCTTCTCCTTTTACATCTGTTCTCAGATCCTAAATAATAGCCTAAATTAGAGAAAGTAATTCTAAAAGGAAATGTGCACATTTACTGTCATGGAAAATAATTTGAAAATTTTTAAAGTAGGGTATTATTTGTATTTTATCTGTTTTGTCCCTCTCCATCATTCCTTTTATTAACTCAGCTTTTTTGGGACCCTTTTCTCCCTTTTTACTCCTTTGCAAAACCAAAGGAGACAACTGTCTTTTTACTGAGAGAGTTGCTGCTCTCTTTGGTTTTGTGATGTAGATTTGTACAGCTTACAAAGATCCTTGAGTTTTATGATTAAGTGTTCCAGTTAAATGTTGAGGTCGGCATTTACTGTGCTTACTGTTCTCTTACAGGGATATTTACCTCAACATTCTCAGCATATTTCCCTCCTTATACATAAGGAAGGTCAGAAAGAGAGTTTTATTAAGCTCCTCCTGTTCTGATTTGCATAATTCACTTGATATTCATATAGCAGTGCAGGGAATTCTTTTCCTGAATAGGGCTTTTGTTTTCATGCTTTGGCTGTCACCCAGTGGCAAAAGGCTAGATGGTACACAACTGTAAACATGGGTTGTATGAACAGTTAGCCATGTAGCATAAAAGTATAAATAAATGAAATCACTTTCGTGACATATCACACTAAAAATCAGCCTTTAGAGTAATGTATTAACCTAACAGAATTAACACTGTAAATCAACTGAGAAATTGAAATGCCAACAAATATAAATTGATATTTGTAAAACCTCAGGCATACTCCAGTACTCAGGACTGTCACTTGTAGTATCCGGTATGGATAGCTTCATACTGGAACATGGTCAGTACAAGCATGAAAAATAACACAAGTTGCTGCTAAAATTGTGATAGAACAAAGTCCTCTTGTTTTTAAGGAGAAGAGAGTACAGGTTGTTTGGGACAAAATGCGAAGAGCGGACAAAGGAATCAAATGTCAAATTTGGTTCATATGAAAATACTCTCTCTTGAAGGTTCTCAACTTTTAAAATATTTTCAAAAATATTTTAAAACATTAACAAGTAAGCAAGATCTTAGATCAAGAGTAGAATATACTTTTTACTACTACTACAAAAAAAGTTACACAGAAATGATTATTATTGTTATCATCATCAAGACTGTGACGTGTACCTGATGTACTATGCTAGTTAGTGTCGTGGTTTAACCCCAGCCAGCAACTAAGCACCACGCAGCTGCTCACTCACTCCCCCACCCCGCCCAGTGCGATGGGGGAGAAAATCGGGAAAAGAAATAAAACCTGTGGGTTGAGATAAGAACGGTTTAATAGAACAGAAAAGAAGAAACTAATAATGATAACACTAATAAAATGACAACAGCAATAATGAAAGGATTGGAATGTACAAATGATGCGCAGTGCAATTGCTCACCACCCGCCGATTGACACCCAGCTAGTCCCCGCGCGGTGATCCCCCCCCCCCCACTCCCCCCAGTTTATACACTAGATGGGACGTCCCATGGTATGGAATACCCCTTTGGCCAGTTTGGGTCAGCTGCCCTGGCTCTGTCCTGTGCCAGCTTCTTGTGCCCCTCCAGCTTTCTCGCTGGCTGGGCATGAGAAGCTGAAAAATCCTTGACTTTAATCTAAACACTACTTAGCAACAACTGAAAACATCAGTGTTATCAACATTCTTCGCATACTGAACTCAAAACATAGCACCTACCAGCTACTAGGAAGACAATTAACTCTATCCCAGCTGAAACCAGGACAGTTAGACTTGTAGTACTACAAGAGATAATGCTGCTGTCTTTTCCCAAGGCATGATTCATCCTGGTGTGGATAAGTTTGATACCAATCCAGCAAAATATTTAAAAACAATGCTTAGTTGAAACATTGACACCAGTGCAACTATTCACATGTTTAAATGATTTGCTTGGTTGAGCGCCCAGCTTCTCACAGTGTTAAGAGCACTTAAGAG
The DNA here is from genome assembly GCF_947461875.1 of Haliaeetus albicilla. Classification (NCBI taxonomy): domain Eukaryota; kingdom Metazoa; phylum Chordata; class Aves; order Accipitriformes; family Accipitridae; genus Haliaeetus; species Haliaeetus albicilla. The sequence goes on along the minus strand of NC_091484.1, from coordinate 62,937,907 downwards.
CACCCTCCCCACACCAAAAAAGGGACATCCATTCCTCTCCCTTTTCCTCCTCTCAGACCAGTACAGCGAGAATTGAAATTGTAGCTCCTCATCCAAACTGCTGCCCTTCTTTTGGGGAAGAGTAAGTCACCAAAGACATGAAGGATACATTGTCTGTAGTATCACTTTGTTCCATTTACAGAATTTGGGACCAGAACAAAAAGTAGCCTTTTAGAAACTACTGTGGAGTTCATTCTCTTTCTGTATCATAACAAGGATGTGGAGATATGCTAAGGTTGTCTTGTAGAAAGAAGCAAAGCAAAGCCACTTGTAGCCTTTGAGTATATATAGGTGATGAGGACTTCCTATTGCAGGTTGATACGTAGCTGGTTTTGGTCTTCCTGGTTCATCTGGCTGGATCCCTATTACATGCCCTATTTCATAATCACTTATTCCTTAGAAAGGCTTCACAGGTTCTAGGAGATCAGTTGTTCTCTACCATTAGCTTTTCTCCTGACAAATTTGGCTGGCAGGCAAATTTGAGTCTTGTTTTCTTTGTCATCTGGTAAGAGTTACATTTAAAGAGTTACAGTTTTTAGTTTGGCACTATAGAAACTCTGAAAACTATGATGATTTTTCTGGATTCTGCTATCATTGACTTTCATATGTACTAGAAACCCAGAACAAAGCAGGAAAATTTAAAGGGAGTATCAAGCCCTCATAAAGATTGAGAATTTTCAGATATATTCTTACATTTCATTAGCTGCATGTGTGTTTGACAAAGGGTGGCTTAGAGACTAAATATTCAGTTGAGCAGTCTTCTATTTTGAACGTGGTTATACTTGCAGCAGTATGTATGTGGAAACCATACAGACCAAAAGAGGAGCTCATGTAGTTTTTGTGAATGATTCAAAGGTATGTAATGATGAGGATGCTCATATAAGGAATAAAATATTATTATGGATTATAAAAAACTGAGAGTGTTCTATGAAGCAGTGCGGTTAACTTCTGAGGGAAATATTGTACATTTATCACATGTTGCATGGAGGAAGCCTGCACTGACAAAGAGAGACTAGTAGATTGGCATAGGTAAATCTACAGCTTCTATATGTCTTTTATATATTTTATCTCCACCATGTTTCTTAGTTGACACTTTAACTTCTACAACTACTGAGTGGAAGATACAATAGTGTTACTTTTCTGCACCAAGCCTTTACTTTAAGGCAACTTCAAGCAATCAGGTGATTCTTATTGACTCTATTGAGCTATGTAAAACAAAGAACAGCAGCCAGCTTCTCTCACAGCAAAAAATAAATAAGTTGGCTTATCTTAAAAAAAAAGCATAACTATTTGACTGAACTTCCTTACTATTATGTGGACAGCATGAAGTTGTTCTCCATACTCAGTCTGCTGCACAGCCAGTGACAGAGATGCTGCTGTACATCTTTTATGTATATTTGTGTTTCTGAGGAACTTTTTACAAGTTATTCTTTTTTCTCTTATTAAAAACAGGGGACTAGTGCTTATTCTTTAACTGCCACTAGATTTTCATTTGCCCTTTTCATTTGAAAACCCATAGACTTCATCTCTAGCATTCAAAACTGAGGGTTTAGAATCTTATAAACTAAAATGTACAATTATTTTAGCCAAACAGATGCAGTTTGAGTCATTGGTATATAATACTATTTATCAAAGCAGTCCACAGCAACTAGTGAAAGTTTTAAGAAACATGCTACATTGTGGTTTCAAGAAAGACGAGATTACATTCTGCCAGAATTAAACCCTGTAATCTTACCAGTGAGCACAATACAGAGTCAGTATAACTTTGTTTATTTACATTTGTATTTGTGGTCTAAATTGGCAGGCAATTAAACTAGAGTCCTCAAAAGTTCTGGCAAATAACACTGTAACAGAGAAAGATGATAGATATAACAAACAGATGTCTAGGCTATGTGTGTATGTGTGTTTAAGCAATTCATGTTGAAGTTTCTACTGGAAACGTTCAATATTAAGTTTGAATTTGAAAGAGAAGTACTATTTCAGATTAACAGCTCTGCTAGTTTCAGATATGTATTAAAAAAAGCAAAGTAAATTTCTAGAATTGTGACCCACACATTGCACAGACATATCATGATATTCAGTGATGTCCTGATATCAAGGTTCTTAAATGAAATAATGTGAAAAGTCTTTATTAAACAACTGTTGACTGTACACAGACAACAGAAGTCATTAAAAAAAATTATCTTGTTAAATTATCTGCACTGGTCAAATAGCAAATAACAATTCACTGTAACCTAGACATTCCAGCAATCTCTGGGTGGGTTTAACTGCATTAAAATTATTTGCCCATAAGACATATTCTATATACACCATACATCAGCTGTTCTGAGTGGAAACCAGGAAGATGATTTGCTCATACACCTTGCAGTTGTCTTTTTCTAGGAGTGATGTCAGCTGCATACCCCTTCACCTCTGCTTTAATCATATCTGGCCAGCACAGGAGTGCATGATAGGAGCGCCTCTTCACTCCAGCTATTTCTAACTGCCAATACAACTACTCTTGGTTATTTTGAGGAGCAGAATAATCTACACCTTGTTCTAAATTGTATCAGTGATTAAATAAGAACAGTCTACAACAAGGCACAGAGCTTTGAATCAGAAGAGGTGGCCACTGGCCATGTTGGTACAGGTCTATTGTGAGATGCCTCTGCTGTGTTAAGGTATAGAGCCACAATAGTTGAGAATCTGGGATCTTGCTTCTGAACTCTGCATATATATATATTGTTATGTACTTATAGAGAAGCAGCAGACAGCAATTACCTATAATAAAGTTTAGATTTCTACTTTGGGTGACTTTCATGCCTGTTAAGATTTTGACTGTTAATAGTGTTCTGTACATTAGATACATTACATACATGCAGATCAGCTATTCTATAAAGCAGTTAAATATTAGAACTTCAAAATAGTAAATATTAAGATTTTTTATATCAACTAAATATCATATTATTTCAGCTTTTATGAAATTCCTTTCAGCTTTCAAAGAAAATGTTCTTAGTAAAAGACCTGTCCTTTAACAGTCCTGTGAGTTGTTGCTTAATTCAGATTTAACTGTAGTTTAATTTTATCATCATAATGTCAACAAATTATTATAAAATATATCATTTAAGTGACCATAACCACAGAGTGACTAATGTACTAGCTATGGATGAATACAGAATTGAATGCCAACCAAAGTAAATTTTAAGGTATGTTTGCTTGTATTTATTGTGGTAAGTAGCTTTATTACAGCATCCTGCTAATAATGTTATAATAAATTTGGGGAAGAAAATTAGATACAAAAGCAAATAAGAATATTGTTTAGCATTAAGCCATCAGAGCTGAAATTTTCAAGATTACAGGTTATTTTCTCATCTCTCTCTGTTTATTTGTAAAGAAACCTAAATGTGTATTTTTGTCCACTTTAAAAAGGAATTTTCACACAGAAAGGAAACTAATGTCTAAGCACTTTTATAGAGGAAATATTTTTCAGGGCCATTTATTTTAGTGTTCCCTTTGCTTTTATAGCAGATATGCTCGTTTAACACCCAGTTTCTTCATCTGCTACATTGTGCAGAGAAACCATAGAAAGATAAAAACATTGAACTATTTAGCAATGCTTTCTTAATTGGCAAATATATGTTCTCAGCAAGATAAAAATAAAAGGGCTTGTGCTTGTATGGTGATTACACAACAATAATTCTTCCAGTATGAGAATTTAAGAGCATTGCTCTTGTATGTAGAGTTCTTTTCATTTGAGTTAATCTAGTGTAACTGAGAGAAAGCAGTAATCAGTGACGAACAATGTCATTTTGAGATTTGTTTGTTTAGTCCATACTGGTTTTTAGTTCGATTTTATAGATGTTGAATGGATGGAGGACTACGCTTTCAGATATTCTGAGCTGTTCTGTTGGTCTTTCTGGTCTTCAAGCAAAAGGCAAAACTCTTCTTTAGCAAATGAACCATAGAGTGAGGCTAGTTTACCTTGAAAAGCTGAAGAGAAGACAAGAAAACTGAAAAGAAAATGAAAGTAAACTTTAAATTGAAAAGGAAGCTTTCAAAAAAATAGAAAGGAAAGATAAATCAGCCTAGAGGTTGTTTTTTTTAAGTGTGGTGGAAAAAAATCTGAGCTCAATGTTTGGCTTCTATCTCTCGATTTTTATATACTGGTTGGAGCTGGGTCATTTATATTTAGCCCCTCTTGGGAGGAAGTACCTCATGTTGGTAAATGGTCAGTACTATGGCTTGACTAGAAGAAAGATTCATGGGTTCTTTTTTAATTAATTCCAATATAGGAAAAAATTCCTTGTGCTTTCTGAAGTGACAGGAAAGTAATATTAAAATTGCTTAAAAGTGTTTGGGCTTTGGAGGGATTTAAAAGCTTGTTTTGAAGCTTTTATTTAAGTCATTCTTACTATGTGAACATATATATGTAATTGTGTAGTCCATGATCATGCTGTTTTATTTTGTTGTGTTAAGACTTTTGAATTTGTCCTTTGAATAGTGATTTTCTTGCAGTTGATTTGGAGCTGAGTATGTAAACTTATAGTGTCTCAGCTTAACCATAGCTTTGTGCAAAAACTATTATTTTGAAAAACATAGTTGTTTAACCAGTTTGCATAAAAGCATTATGAATAAAATCCTTGGTTATTTTATACAGAGTTCCTGTCCTTAATTTTTTTTCTGCTTGAAATGATGATAGGATTACATACAAAGCTGATTTTATAATTAGTTGAAAAATTTCCTGTCAAACCTGTATATAGTGAACACAAATGAGATGTTTTATCTGATGTTTTTAAGCACAATCTGTATTTAAATTTCTCTTGTATTTACAATTAAGGATGTAGACTGATTTATACAATTGAATTACTTTTGAGGTTAGATAATGAAGGTGTACTTGCTTTTCTTTATCTTCAGCTCATCTGCTTTGGGTTTAACATATCTTTTTGAAAAAAGGCATATTTGTAAAGGCTATTAAGTTTTGTTTGACCTTCCTTTCCGTTTAAGGTATTCACTGGGCCCTAATGTGAAGTTATGATCCCCAAGCCTGATTGATATGTAAACATAACACAGATGGTGTAGAGATGATTCTGATGATAATTCATTTTTCAGCTAGTCATGAAGATACTTTGATTACAGTGTGTTTAAGTAATTATAGCATAGTGTTCAGTGTTAGTCTTGTCAGTAAGGAACACATGGGAAACAAGTTACACGTTATTCGTACCCAACAAAGGATGCTCTGTGGTGTGACCATTTTAATTTCTAATGCTAGATTAGAAACATAGTATTTTAAAATATGTCACAGAGTAAGGTAAATACATTAAGCATAGACTGAATAAAAAGTTAAGTACATAGTTTGGGGCATAAATATTTGTTTTGGAAAGTATTTGTTGCTGTATGAAAGAAGCCACTATGCTTGAATTCAGATTTCACTTTGCATGCAGATCGTTAAAAAGTCACATGCTTGTTTTCACGTTTATATGAGTTCTGGTTATAGTGTAGTTTACTTTATCTTCTATAAGCATTTTGAATGACAGTGCTGAGAAGAAAATAAACAATATTAATGAGATTTAGTTAGAAAACATATTCTGTCTTTACATGATTTGTTCATACCCATCTGCTATAGTAAGCAATGTTTACTGAATATGTTGATGGCAATTAGCTGACAATAAAACACAAGCAGTTACATAAAGCAAAACAGTATGTTAAAGAAAATTATACCAATATTTCTTAAAGCAGTGTTCCAAAAAACCTGATATAATTTAAAATTTAACATTGCCTACTCCATAATTAATTATCTCTTTTTTTGGTCTGTTTCTGCAATAGGATAATTGACCGTCTAGATGGAGTTCGTTTGTTATGGTCATTGTTGAAAAATCCTAATCCAGATGTTCAAGCAAGTGCAGCTTGGGCTATTTGTCCTTGCATTGAAAATGCTAAGGTAAGAGAGGATTTAAAGTAATAGTTTTGTTATATGTATACTCACATATAATTTTTATATTTGGATGATTTCCAGCAATACTATGCTGTTTGCTACTTACCCTCTCTTTATTTCACTCTGTTAACTGCTTAAAAAAATTGCTGTATTCACTTTTCAAAAGTGAATAGTCCTCCATCTAGCACTCATTATAGCATTCTGTTTTGCCTTTACAGTGCTTACTCTATTTGGAAAATATGTTTTAATAACTTATCAGGACCTAAACTTACTGTTCCGAAATAAAGCATGCTGAAAATCTGACAATGCTGAAAACAGAAAGCTTCTACTCACAAGCTATGAATAGCACAGGTAGTTGTAGTTGTTCTCCACTATGAGGTACTTCAGCCATGTTCTCAAGAGACCATCATTTGGTTTCAGAGCATATTTCAGACTCAGTGCCAAGGTAATCCTTAGATTTTCTGCTCAGACTGCCAACAAAAAGTGCCAGTTGTGAATAGTGGTTGTTGTGCAGGTCAGTTGTGCACAGAAGACCGAGCTATTCATTTATTTCATGTAAGTTTCCAAATAGAGATAAAATGGTGAGTATAAGCTGTAAGTCATCTTCAGTGAATTTTTACCACTGACCTGTGGTAAAGTAAATGGGGAAGGTTTTGTTTCCCATTAGAAGTTTCCTAGAATACTAAGTAGACTTTTATCCTTAATCCTTGTAATCTTGTACAGCAATATCTTGCATTTCTATCTACCTCCATATGTAATGCAGCTTTTGCATCTTCTCTCTACTATACCACAAAAATATATCCTTCTACATATCATTTGAGATCCTGACTATGTAAAGAATGGAAATTCCTTCAAAGTGCTAGATATCTTGAGCAGGCAGTGTTTCCTATTTGAAATTGAGTACTGTATGGTTGCTATTAATTTATATAGATGGATGAATGTAGATACAGATACATGGATGAAAGTGTTGTGAGAACATTTGTTCTTGATTTTTATAATTTAAGCATTTTCTATTTCTTCATAATGATTTCTACAATCGCAGCTTGCTTGCTGTTTTTCAGACATGCTGGTTATTCTGAATTGTCTTTCTTTTTTTTTAAAATGTATACTCTAGTATAATGAAATTTTTTGTTACCTAATGGTGGGGTGTATATATGTCTCCTCTGTCAAGATATGACTATACCTGTGTCTCTCTTGAACAATATTGCTATAACTGAATGTTAAAATATTACTTTATCTCAGTACTGAGGTAGTACTTATTATGTATAAGACTCTGCGACCTGTAGTGCCAGAGCAGAACTGTACATTGCTAGACCTTCCACTAAAAGCACTTTTTCAGAAACTAAGGGGATAGAGGACAGCTACTGAAATTACAGACTACATGGATTTTTTTCTTGTTTTTTTTCCCCAGGATATTTGATGAGTGTAAGCTATGTACATCCTTAGTGTAGCTATCCTCCTTTCATCTCTCTTGGCTGCCTGCCCAAATGCTAATCTGTGACCCCACAAAGAGTTCTTTGTGTGAGACTGAGGCAGAGCGGCACACTGAAACAAACCTACCAATAATACCCTTTCCTCTGACACTGAATGGAAAGAAATATGTATAAAGCAGCAATTATAGCCACGCTGTGGAAGTGCAGTAACTATTTCTACCTAAACAAAATACTGATTTTTTTATTCAAAGTTAATAATATTCAACAATTTACATGATCTTCCAAGAGGCACAGTTTCGTTTATGCGTGCTTGATTCAAAAGCAGTAGTAAGTATATGACTTTAAAAGGATTATGTGCATTCAGGCTTTTCCAAAGCTGTGCTTGGGACTGCAAACCATGTTTCAAATAGCTGTGATCTTAGAATCTGGATTTGTTTTCTTTTTGTGTTCTTTTGTGGAAGCTGTAGTGGTTCTCTTTCATAGTGTGGAGGTTCATAGATGAAATAGAACTTGTTAATAGTATCAGAAACAAATCTTTATAACAATGTAGCGCAGCATCCATTTTTTCTGCACAGACATTTTCTGTGCATCCAACTTAAAGGCTATTTTCTATGATATGTATAAAATCTTAGAAGCCAATCTATCATACTGGTAGGGCTGTTATTGTCATAGTATGTGAGTACATGATTATCTCTCATGCACTTACTCTCACCATAATCTGTTTAAGATTCAAAAGTCTACCATTCCTGTTTTACCATTAGGGGAATAAGAGTCACAAAAGGCCAAGCCTTGTTTTCTTGAGATGTTTAGGTGCTACCCAGTTTTGAGCTTTTGGGTCTAACTAGTTTGCCTGCTATTAGACGGGAAGTTAATTGCAAAGGGAGCAGAATCCAAGTTCTTGTAACCCTAGATGATATATCTTGACAGTTGCATTATGGTAGCTGGTTCAGAGTACTTCCCATAGAATCGAATTGTATCAGTATGATATAGCGAAGTGATATTGTCTGTTACAGCAATACGATATAGGTTGGTGATACTTGATCCAGGACAGATCTAAGACTTTTTAAATAGAGGATATAAATTGTACGCTGTAGTACATAAACTATTACAGCTCTGACAGACATAATACTGGTTTGGTATCAGTCATCACTTTGGTATTCTGGCATTAGTTCTAAATATTTTTAGCCTTAAGAATTTCTTGTAGAGTGAAGATCTTACAGGTAGGCTGGCAGTGATATAATTTGGGTGGTAGAACTCTCCTGAGAAAATTTGCACAGAAGCTGTGAGTGCTACTTGTGAGTCTTAGACAAATATCTCATGATTTTGCATAAATTAGTTCATACATTTCTTTAAAATATAAGACTTAGAGACAAGAATGTCATTTATTCAAAGGAATTATCTTAATAGAAGCAGATTCTTATTAATTAGTTCCTTACTTCCAGAAGGAAAGTTACTACTGCAGTCACATTGGTAATGGCAAAGTGTAATTGCACTGTCCAAGAAACACAAATGATTATGAAAAATGGCTAAGAAAAGTCTACTCAACTCTGTTGATGTTGGAACAGCAATATTTAGTTATGATGCTTCTTTGAAAAATGGTATTTATAATGTTCTCCCAACATACATTGGCCCAAACAGAAAAATTTAGAGAAACTCTACAAAGATGTTATTTGGGCTATTATAAAATTCATCCAAAGGCCTTGTGCCATAAGAGGAACACTTCCAGCTTGAGTTTGTATGAAAATACCTATTTCCTCACAGAGTAACCTTTAAACAGAATGTCTTGAAATAAATAAAAGAAAAGAAAAGAAAAGAAAAAGTTGTAGAGGTTATTTTTCATCCTCATATTTAGTAGAGTTTTAGGTGCAAACAAGAGAAGGAATGGTAATGTCAGTCATCATCTTTTGCACTGTCCTTTGTCTGTGCTTGCGTATCAGCTTTCAACTTTCAAAGTTTCAGTTTTAGCCTTTACAACTGTAAAGGCTTTCTTAAAGAACTTCAGGAAGCCAGCTACATATAAAGTCTGTCAAAGTAATTTAAGTGGACAGTCTGAGACTGTGGGGTTGAGAGAAGAGAGGGAGAAAGTTATTCTATTTTCTTATAATGTACTTGTAAAATGACATCTCACACTTTGATAAAGCATGATTTCCACCCCCACCAAGTTATTGCCTCCCTTTCAGCTCTGCAGTGGAATTTCATGGGTGTGATGAAGGATGATCAGCCATCTAAAGTTGTCTGTGTATTTCCTACATACAGGAAAAGAGAATCTCCATGCTGACACAAAAAAACCCAAATCAAAACTAAACCAGGTTTAAGAGGGAAAGGAAGGGTCATGAGATCAGTATGTGTGAAGGTCAAGTAGCCTTCACTCTTGCAAAAGTATTATATACTGAGGAAGTGACTTCTACTGGAGCCAGCAGTCTGGAGTTAACCTGTGGGTGGAAAATATGCTGCTGATGACCCATGCTATTTAGGATTCTTACATAGATTTTGCTTGTTATGGAAATTTTAATGTAACCATATGTATAAAACCACAGAGAACATTTCTTTACTAAAAGTAACAAAGAAATGTAGTTGAACTTGGAAATTCTTCTGATATTTAGCAAATAGTAAAATTATTTGCTGTTTTAAATGAATTAAGATGGTTTGTTTACGCGTTTTCCTAATTTTAAGCTGTAGTGTGTAAAGATCAGTCATGCCCCATAATGCACACTGTTGTTCATTTGTTTTATATTTTAAAATTTTACTTAAGTAGTACCAATACATTTTTGTTTATGTACCATTCTTTTGTTAAGCCTATAATGTCAAAATTCCCTACTTGAGTATGTACAGCATTTTCCAGTTTCTTTGTTTTCCTTGCTATGCTTCTTGCAATTCTATACAGAAACCTTGGCAGTTCAGACTTAGTGCTTTTACTGCTTTCCATTTTCCTACTTGTTTTCTCTAGACACTATCATTTTTAACATCAGTCAGTCATATCTACTTCTCTAGATTTGATCTCATTTTTATGCAGCTTTTAATCCCTGATATCTGGATGTAGACTTTCCAAATTTTTAAGAGTTTGTTACAAAGTAAACTTCAAAAGAATACTATAAGAGAGACAAAAGGGAATTTTTGGCTTGCCCCTCAGGCCTTCCAGAACAGCAGGGTCCTTGGAGATTTAGGAAGCCCAGGAAGCCAGAACTGACTTGGTGAATCCATAGCTGGCTGCCATGCTTGACAGGGTATATGCAGAACTAGCCTGTCCAATGATTTTTGACACAGGTTGCCTAGAAGTTTAGTGAACCTACTATCAGGAGTTGTTTGGGCCTCCTATAGACATGTTACACTACCCTGGAGATCCTGAATGGACTGACATAATTTGCCCTGAGGTCCTTAATGTCTGCAAATATAGGAGACCAGTTCCTGTAATAGACGTAACCTGAAAGCTGGGAAGCAAAGGGAAACTAAGAGCCTAACCCATATCTCCCTCTTTGGGGAGCCTCAGGTCCTAAGTTCCATGCAAAATAGCTGCCTGAGAGCTTGGAGACCATAAGAAGCCAAAAAGCTTAGGAGCTCCTGGAGACCTGGCTTTCCAGCTGTTTGGCAGTCCATCAGGCAAGAAGTCAGGGATTCTGTGAAAACCAGAAGCCAAGCAGCCTGGCAGGCTACTCACCAGCCATCTGGCTGACAAGAGAAAAGATGAAGAGGCACGTTGGTAATTTAGCCTGCCTTTCTGCCTGGTTTCTGTCAAAACTTTTCAAGAAGTCATTGTGTTCTTATGGAAGGTTTTGGTTCCATTCCATTAGCATTTTCTGATGGAATACCGTTCCACTGGAAAATATTTGACCAGGTTTCCTTGTAGCTTGGTTTATAATAGCTACACATGCTAGTCAACAGCTTGTCATGTAGCTTCTGTACTTTTAAATTAGACTTGCTAATTGGATTTTAAAAATCTATGAGGAGTTTAAACACCTCAAGTTTTTTCTTCTTCATCTCTTTGTTTTTCCTTCTTGTCCATCTCACTTTTTTCCTGTCTTTACCCTCTCACTTGCCCTGTGGGACTTCCATAGATTTTAAGGCAAGAAAAAAGCATGGAGATCATTGTGTCTCATTTACTGCATAATATAAACCAGAAAATTTCAAGCAATCATTTTATCTAGTGCAGAAGCTTTTGATTGAACTATGACATATTTTATACTTCATGCCTGTTGTTCTGATTCTCAGTGGTCTGTAATGGTAAGTGGTACAATATGATATGATTGCCTTCTCATATACCACTCTAATTTATGGAACTATGCCAGAGTTGCACAGACAAACAATAATTGTTATAACAGTTTATTAGTTTGTGTTGTCACTGCATTGGTTGTTTACCTAGACTGTCCTCAGAACATTCCAATATTGCTGTCTTGCATCTCTACAATATTAAACTACATATTAGTGATGACTATCTCATAAACATATTAATAATTATAAGAAGTTTGCTTAGGCACTTATTTGGATTCAATTCAATCCAAACCCAATGGAAACAATGTTTAGTTTTTCCAGTTATTCAATGTTATATTTTTTTCATACTTCCATTATTAAAATGCTTTTCAAAATAATCTAAAGCAAATCATGACATTTTCTCTATTGTGGCCTCAAAGGACTTTGATATTAGTAGTTTCACTGCTTCTGTGAAAAAAATTAGGATTTTGGCATTTACCCAGGACTGAACTTCAGTGATAGTTGTGAGGAGGAAGGGCAAGAGTACGTGTAGTCTGCCAGACTGAAAAGTAAGGAAAACAATATACAAAAGGACTACTAGAAGTTGCATGAGTGCCTGTAGACCTTTTTTTTCCCCCACCATCTTTTAGAGAACATGCATGGCATGCTTTCTTGGGCTGTACGCTTAGCTAATGGACTTTGCTTTTGTTTCTTGAAACTATCAACAGCAATATACTTGCCAAGTCTTTAGCTGTTGTGATGATCAAATCCCTGAAGAGCCAGGAGTAAGGAATTCTGCTCTTCCAGGAGCCATGTTAAAGCTACTCTGCTTTGCTGCTCTGGCTTTAGCTGCTTCAGTGAGGTGAAGAGGACAGGAGAATCCACATTGATTGTCTGCTGTTGTTTTCCCAACACATTGCATTTTCCCAACACTGAAGAAAAGTTGTGAGATGTAGTGAAGTAGTATCATCTTACAAAATGTTTCTTCATCTGTTCTGCTACAGTGGAAGCCTCCACAGCTGTACAGACAGGAATAAAATTAGCCTTTAAATATAAATTGATTAATATTACCATTGAACTGTTTAATAAGAAAAATTAATAGAAACTTCATTACATAAATTGTGTCTCCCTTTTTCACTGAACAGCTATAATATAGAAATTTATCTGTTCCATTTCTTTATTTAGAATTTTAAATTAGGTTGTGCATTAGGATGATAAGTTATTCAGTTGGCAATAGGGGATGGAAGTGGACAGCTTCCTTCATTAAAGAAAAGGTAGTTTAAAGATGACTCTTGATAACTAAGGTTTCTTTGCACAGGTATACCATCAGTTTTTTGGAGCAAAAGCAATTCAATTTGACAAATTAGCTTTGGCACGTTAAGCTTTTTAAGATGTTCTAAGAGTGAAATACTACTTGTTTTTAGTGGAGAAACTTTTATCTTTCAAGTGGAGTATTTTTAAAGATAAACACAATGTGTTTTTGTAATACGGTGTTTAGCTTTAAATCTTTCAAATAAAGAAACCAGTATTCACTTTGGAAGAAATAAGAAAGGAATTCAGTTACAAAAGAATTCAGTAGTTCTTTTACAAGAACTGTATGTCTCAACTTAAGGCTGATGAACTTTACTTATTGACAATAACCACAAAAAAACATATAATACAATGACAAGAGAACTCAAAAATCCCAAATGTTCTCCTTGTATAAATACTGCAGAGATCAAGTGATTTTTCCAAATCTGTCTTTCTGCAAATATCGTAATGCTTTCTGCTCCTAATTAAAAAAAATGTGTAAAGCTGGTCTATCTCTCAGTATTTCTGCTCTTGGCAGAAGCCAATGTAGAAATAAGTGAAAAGGGAAAGTTAACTGAATTTTGTTAAAAAAGTCATGCAGTTCAACAAGACGAAAATATATGATTAAAGAGTAGCAGGATGAGGCTTTTATTAGCACAGCAGGTAACTTTGCTGGCCTCAGCATCTGTGCCAGGTGGGCTTATTTTACTACTTGAGATTGCAAACTCCTCCCTTTGAATCCAATTTTTAAATAGTATTTATCATACTTTCTGAGGCCAAAAACTTTGCTGCCAGCTAGTTAGAAGATGTGGTCATGTGAAGTCATGAGAAATCCTCTTATCTCTTCCCATCTTCTTCAGCCACTTAAAATGTAGTTTAACAATCCATATTTTTTCATATCTGTCACCTCAGGTTAAATATTACCATAAAAGTTATAATAATGATGAAGATTTAAAATGAAGATATTTCCTGTTAATACAGTGAAACATTCTTGCTCCCCTCCCCCCCAGTTTTTTTTAACATTTTTATTGCTTCTTTAAATGTCTTTGTTCAGCTCAGGAAATATTATTGGTAAAACAAAAGCATTCAACCTATCATTAACACATATGCTCAGATGTATACAATAAAATTATCTATTTTATTGCTTATCAGTAATTTTATCAGTATTTTTATCTATAAAGACTGTTTCTTAGGCTTTATTCTTACCATACCCTTTTTTTTTCCTGCCTAACTTGAGCTGAGTAGCCTTGTTAGGACAACTAAGAAGTAAGGTTTTGTCACAATTGATAAGGGGGGAAGTAAATTACCTAAATTCTCTTAATGCATTTTTCTTTTCTTTCAAGTTGTTTTTTGTATAGCTGTAGCCTAAGATGTTCTCTAAGCTTTTCAAAATACTTGAAGTTTGTTGAATAACCTCATATGTAACATTAAAGAAAGTAAATGTAGTTTAATGGCTCTATTAATAGATTAGAGTTTGCTAAAGTATAAATGTAGTCTCGGGCTGGAAAAGGAACACTCTCCATTTCAAGTTCAATATCAAAATCATGTTATTACCCAATAGTAAACTACCCAGACTTTGAAACAATGCCATTTATATATCTGCAGTGAGCTTTAAGGACTACAGTTATATACAAAAGCTTAACACACACACTAATAGCTGGAAATGACAAACCCTTTGCGTTAAGTCACACAAAAAAAGTTGTGTGTTGATTAATTTAGAAGGTAGAATTTAAAGATTGCATTTTTTTCAATGTGAAAAAAGACTTCTAACAACATGTTATATATGATTTTTCTTCTCTTATGTTACAAAAATAAGTGTAGATGAGAATGCCTGAGAGTATTTGGAAACTAAAATCACAGAAATTACTTTAGACTTTATAGTACGAACAGCTATCTCATCATTAATACAAGTATACTCAAAGAACATAGATTCAAAAGAATTAAATCCAGACTTCCGCAATTACAGGCACAACTTCATACAATTTCTTCTTTAAACATCTTTAAAGTAGGGCAATTGTATATAATAAATACACATCTTTCAGTAAAAAAAAAAAGAGTAGAAATTTACTGTACAAAGCAAGCATGTGGTTTTGCTAAATGATACCAAAACGATTGCATTTATTGTTTAAATTTCTTGGGGGAAAAAAAAAAGATCTTGTACGTAACATAATGGGTTTTAAAGCTCTCGTTTCAGTCCTTTCTGCTCATTGTTCTTCAAATTTCTTGCTGCTTTGCTTTTCTCTTTGTCTTGCACAGACCACCAGACTACACCCACAATCACATTTGGGAAACTTTCCTGACATGTGGTTTCTGCAGTTTCCCTCTGCTTTTCATCACTGGTAGAAGGTTCTGTCCTTGTGTTTAGCTGGTTTCACAGACGATTATTGAAACTCTTTTCTTTTACTTACTGCTGGATTGTTTATATATTATTCCATCAGTTTAATTGGACCGTACTCCTTTACAAAATGTGGAAAGTATAAGCTTGTCAGAAGAGAAATTTAACAAGTAGGGTTGTAATCACCTGGAAAGAAAAAATTTACAGGTAGGAAAATATAAAATTTATGTAGTGGTTCATTAGGATGGGATACAGATTATGTTATCTCTTCATGAAACATCTTTCAAGAACATGAATAATAATACACAGATATCTGAATCATGCAGAAAAGCAGAATCATTTTCCTGTATAGCAGGGCCCCTTTCAAATCTTAGACACTTTACTGTAGAGTTTACCTGTTGAACAGAAGCCTTTCTCACTTGTTGAGCCGATATTTAGACACAAGGTAATGCACACTTCTGTAGTAACTTTAAAGGAATTGAAGTAAATGTAAAATATATCATTTTCTTTCCTTCTTCTGTGTCTGGTCACTTAGCTTTCTAGCCCTCTAATACATATAGGTAAGAAATTTGTGTAGAAACCTTTCTCTGTAACCCATTATCTACCACCTTTGGTCAAATTTTAAGATTTCAAGACAGACATGAAAACTGATACTGAGAAGTATTGTTTTTATCCATGTGATTGTCTGTAGATACATTTACAGTGTGGTATGCATACACTAACAATGACAGAGAAATGTTTATGCTAGCAAGTCCATGGGAAACGCGCTGTAAGCCCACCTCCCTTTACATGCAGCTCACATGGTAATAGAAGTGGCAGACCACTGCCCACCCTTCTCTGTTTCTCTCAGCTGCTTTTCTGAGTCACAAACCTGTCTTGTCCTTCTGCATAAACATTTAGATCCTCTTTTAATTTCTGTTAAGACCTCTGTTATTTGTTCATTCTGGGTTTTTTAGGACTTCAGCACAAAGTTTGCCCTTGGATACTACCCTTTTTCCACATGTTGTGGCTTCTGGTTTTGACCCTCACACTATATAGCTTTAACCTCTCCTTTCCAGTCTCAAGAATTGCACTGCCTGTTCTGGACAATGTTTTGTTCCTGATGGGCCTACCCACTGCTTTTGCTTTCTGTGAGAGGGAAACATCAGTTAAGAGTTCTGTTTGGCATTTAGACCCAGAACTAAAAAGGATGAACTGCACAGCATTTTCTGGAATTTTTATTTACTAAGTCCATGAGCAATTTGATGGATTTTTTTCAGCAAAGCTAACACAATACAATTGGACCCTACTTTGTTCATAAATCAGCCCCCAAAAAGAAATAAATATAATCAAAACCATTCTTGGTCTCAGGGTCACTCCCTAGCCCCAGGAAAGTTCATACTATCCATGTTTGCACTTTCATGAAGTTGTAAGACCTTTCAGCCCAAAAGGGTTTCAGGAGAGTGTCTGGTAATTTTTATTCAAAATTCTCACCTGTTGAAGGAAGCAAATGAAAGTAATTCTACCTGCAGACCTTTCTTTCCATCTCTGCACATTTACTATCACTGAGGTGCACAAGCTAAAATTTCTTGTGCAAAGTTACTGCTAACCATTTGCCCAGTCGCTTTTACTCTCTTTCCATTGTAATAACAGTTTGACACCAGGCCATCCAATGCCACCTGCAGATGTGCCACCATGATGTCACCAAGAATCTGCTCTGACCTATTTTCAATTCCTATTTTCAGTACCCTTTGTGAAGTGTACGATTTGGGCACTAATGGCATACTTTTAGTAAATAGTTCTGTAAAAATAAGGTGACCATCAAAAAATACCTGAAGTTCTTGCCCACAGTGGTTTCTGATCTATATCTATTTCATAGTCAATAGTTCATGTGCTTTTCTTAAGTCTTATGTTTCTACAGAAATCCTTAAGTTAGCCATAATTAAGTCATTCACTAGTTTCTGTATTCATTGGACAAAGAATTTTAAGAGAACCAGTCATCTTTCCAGATCCACATCTGAAAGGTTGAAAATCTAACAGAAAATGTTGGACTGGATTATAGATTGCATAAAGAAGTCCTGATAAAACACAAATATCTATGCTTAGTATAGAGGTCTACTCAACTGAAGTAACTGACGGGCCCATTCAAGTAGAAATGGTGATTTCTTCAGATTACATTGCAACACGTGATATCCTCAGGTCAGGCACTTGGAGTTCCATCCTCCCCTTTGTTAATTATTATGTTTACAGTGAAGTTTCTGAAAATGCTGTTGCATTTTGCAGTGTTGTCTTTCAGGCTCTGAATAACTAGGCATCCATTCAAAGAAGTAGACATTTTTCTATTCTGGCATTGTTTCTGTCCACGAGGAAACTGAAAAGAGATTGTCTAAAATAATGTAATCTTACATGGTGGAACATCTTACCAAAGAAAGAGATACGTTTATTTTCAAGCATCTCAGTTTAACTGAGTGCAGCGAATCTTGGTGTACAGCATTGGTCGGTGACTATGTAACTTAAACAGTTAAGAATTTGTGCTTCAACAAAACTTAGATTTATACCCTGTGTGCTTTTTAGGGTACATGAAGTACTGTATGCTGCATGTCACTTTATCAGATACTGTCAGTTCCTCTTTGCTTGAGGCAACCAAATGAATTCCATACCTGTTAGTTCAGTCTGATGGTGCCAAAACTGCTGGTTTCCTCTGTTTTACACATTGACATGTAAACATGTGTTTGATAATTTGAGTTGACTGATAAACACAAGAGTGTGAGAACAGGCAATGCTGTGTCAGACCACAGGTTCACTGACACTATTCTGTTTCTTATACTAGCCCACAAGGGATGCCTAAGGAAAGGTAGAACAGGGCAAATTTGTAGCTGTGGTTCCCCTCCCCAGAATGCTCTCCCACCTTCAAGAAATCTGTGGCTCAGGAACTTTCTCAATCAGAAGGAATACTTTTGTATTGAATAACCCTTAATGTTTTTTGTTGGGTTTTTTTTTCTTCTGTGAATTTGTCTAGTTAATTTCTAACATGTAAACTTCTAACAGCCACTGCAATCCTGCTCCAAGGGCTTCAACATCTTAACTATGCTTTGTTTGAAAATAACTTTGTTTTATTCTGAACATGCTACCTGCTAATTTCATCTGATGCTCCCAGGTTTTCTCCTAGAAGAGAGATCCCTGTGTGCCCTTTCCTTTCTACTCAAGATTCTATACACCTCTACCATACCGCTTCTCGTTTTTCTCTTTTATAGCCTTAAGTGTCCTAGTTGGTTAGTCATTCCTTCTACAGAGCAGTTCCCTACCTTTGATTATTGTTGTTATCTTTCTCTAAACCTTTCCTAATTTTACTATAACTTTTTCAAGATGGAAAAGATGGACCAGATCTGCTTACTGTATTCAAGATCAAGGCACACTGTTTAGTTTTCTACTTCTTTTCTAAGAGCATACTTAATTTTTCCAGAATTGTGTTTGAGTCCTTTAGTCACATTTTGCATTGATTGTTCATACTCTGAGGTGCATCATGGTTCTCCCACAGTTGCTGTCATGACTTGTATAACCTCCTCTCTCAAGTATTCCTGAATACTCATTTGCATTGGTACAAGAAAATAGTATTACCACTCCTTTGTCTTAGCTGTCAGACTTAATGTAGGAAATAGAAGATGCTATGAGAGCCTAAACAGGGGTGTCTTCTGTTGGTTTAGATGCCCTAAGGTATGTGAGGCAACAACCCACTTGGCAAATATGATACAGCAGATAAGGAGGACTTACACCCTTCTGGAGTGACAGCTTGAGGACATAAAGAATACTCTGTGGCATCTAAAGTGACACTAGATACCTTTATTTAGGCATTGAATTTATGCCTAGGTGGTGATGTGTAAAACAGTCTAACTCTTATATGTCAATCAAGAGAGCTCTGAGTTCCAAATTAGCCATATTTCTTGGTGAAGGCAACACAGCAATAGCTGCAGTTTTGAAGAATTATGTCATGGCAATCTTTTTTTTTAACATTTGCATATAAATACTGATTGAATATTTTAAAATAATATTTCTTTTGATTCTCATTTAGGATGCTGGGGAAATGGTTCGATCCTTTGTTGGTGGCTTGGAACTGATAGTCAATTTGCTAAAATCAAAGAATAAAGAAGTTTTAGCAAGTGTATGTGCAGCAATTACAAATATAGCTAAAGATGAAGAAAATTTAGCTGTTATAACAGATCATGGAGTCGTCCCTCTGTTGTCCAAACTAGCAAACACAGTAAGTAACTTCTAAACATACTATACTAAGTATCCGAGTTTCTTATGTCAGACTGCATTATACCCAATGTAGAATCCTTCCTCTATATGTTGGACATGAAAACACTCTGTGCCTGGTACTAAAATTGCTTTGGAAGATGAGCTTCATTTTGATAGTCACTGTTGCTGAATATGGCTTTTGAGAGATGCAGCTGCTGTATGAAAAAAGCACAAAGGATTGAGAGAGCAATAAATCTGAACGATGCAGAGAATCTCAATGATGGGGCTATATGTTACATTTTAATGCTAATCTTATCTAATTTCCGGCCAGTCTAAAATCACCTTTGAAATAATACAAAAATTCACAGCACTTTGTACAAAGAGAATAATAAAGGACTACTAGCTCCATGCCTTACAGCTCTCTCCAGCTTTTAATTGTACTGCAGTTAAATTGGGATGCCTTAAAGATGTTTGAGAATACAGTTCTGCTTTCCTATGAAATTTTTATTGTATTATGTTGTCTTTAATTTATTATGTTTTTACCTTCTTCAGAACAATGACAAATTAAGACGTCACTTAGCAGAAGCCATTTCCTACTGTTGCATGTGGGGGAGCAATAGAGTTACCTTTGGAGAGACCAAGGCTGTAGCTCCTTTAGTGCGTTACTTGAAGTCAAGTGATCCATCAGTTCATAGAGCTACAGCTCAGGCTTTATATCAACTTTCAGAGGATCCCAACAACTGTATCACCATGCATGAAAATGGAGTGGTGAAGGTGAGGTGGAAGGTTTTTCTTATCTGGAGTTCAAATTATTGAAGGGGTTTGGCATGGTCAAAAGAAGAGATGTTTCATTTGAAATAGTTCTTGAATACTGCTGTGTACCTCAAATTTTCTGAATTTTATCCGAAAAATGTTTGCTTAAGTAGTGCATTAGGAACAGTATTTCAGTACTAGAGATTTTACAGCTAGGTGGTTGTTAGGAATGGAAATATAATGTGGACATTCACCACTCGACTACTTGACTTGACTCTCACCTAGGCTGGTAGTGATGTCACATCAGCATTTTGTCATTTTCAAGTGACTTTTGCGAAAGAAGTTGGGTTATCTTAATGGATAGTTGCCTAGTATAGCAGAAAGTCACCTAGGAACTGCATGTAACTGGATTTGGGGACAAATTAAGATAGAATAATACAAACACTTAGTTTACCTGGAGCTGTTTCAGTGAATTCTGCATTTACTTATAAAAATTCTTATTTTAGGAGTTAAGTATGAGCACATTCTGAAAAGACCTTACTCTAGAAAGAATTTTTCTCTCAAAAAGATTTTTTTAGCAAAGTTTTATCTCACTAGCTGAAGCCAGTATAGTTATTCCTTTGGCACAGGAGAGATAAGGCTTATGGCGTTAGAGATGGCGATTGGAGGAGCTCTCAATTTTCATAAATTTCCTGAAAGATTCACTGTTTGCAGACTTTTCATTTTACTTCATGTTCAGGTAAATGTATTGAAAGTAAGAGTTGACTTATGATGTAATGTTACTGTTAATATTGAATTTATGCCTGCACTAATGATTGTGCACTTTATTGTAAGCAGTTTCAATTCTGGCACAGTCTAATGGTCCTGCATTATCATACATATATCTGTAGTTGGCTATATCTGTAGCTGGGTTAAAAAGATCCATTGGTCAAAAATGTTTAACGACTCAGTTTAAATACCAGTACTTGAACTGACTGAGATCTAAGCTGCCCTTTCGGTGCTGGAAAATAATGTTTTCCCATCACAGTTGCATTATACTGGCTGCCCAGCACAGGCGAATATATACTGCACTACAGCTCAATTTGAAACTAGTGTCTGATGACTTTCTAATGTTGCTTATCTTTCCATTCAACTGACACAACCCATTTTCTGCCCTCCTGTTATCTGTTGTTTTCATTCATTTTATTATGCAGGTTTTAGGTTTTATAAGTTGTAGCACACTGATCGTACTGTATAAAGCCGATTCTGATGATATACTTTTGTAATAATTCCATCTCGGTCTAGGTTAATCTTTATTTTTCAGTCCCAGTTAAAATATTTAGACTAATTAAAAACATTTATTTGCACTTGCAGATAGATAGGGATGTACAGGTGCTAATTTTTTTTATTATTCACATTATTCTGGAATGACTATAATATGTTAAGGGAGAGAAAAGACAACTGATAAAAGGAAGAGCGAAACTACAGAATAAAGCAACTTGTGTCATGTTTGTTGCATCTAAACTTTTTTCGAGGGTGCACTTCTTTTCTTGTGTACCAGAAACTTGTATTTTTGTAATGCAATGGACAAGTGTTTGGAAGTGGGTTTGTATGTGGGTCCATCACGTATGAGAGGATATGTGACCAATTCTCATTGCGTGTGCCAGCACACACATGTATTTTTATCATATAAGCAGATATGCATTAGTAATATGACAGGAAGCAGCTGCATTTGGTCTGTGTTGAGACTAACAGCCAGGGTAGCAGTTCTGCTGAAAGGGACCTGGAGAGTAGGTTCAGCAAGCTGAACATGAGGCAATAGGGTGCCCTGGGAGTGATGAAGGCTAACAGGATCCTGGGCTGTGTTAGCGGGAGCACAGCCAGTAGGTCGGGGGGACGACTTAGCACTTACTAAATCACATCAGGAGTACTATGTTCAGTTTGGGCTCCAAGTCCAGTGGATGGCCACAAAGATGGTTGGGGACTGAAGCCCATGACTTGTGAGGGAACTGAGCTTGTCTAGCTTTGAGAAAGAAGGCCTTTGGGCAGCGGTGTCTAATAGCAGCCTGCCAGTGTCTAAGAGAAATTTATCAAGGCGACAAAGGCAGGCTCTTTACTGCAGCGCATGGTAGGAGGACAAGAGACAACGGTCATAAATTGAATCTGATGTGTTCCATCTAGACATAAGGAAAAAAATTCTACTGTGAGAGTAATGAACTCTGGGGAACAGTTCCCCAGAGAGGCTGTGGAATCTCCATCAAAAGGAATTTAGACCTGACTTGACAAAGCCATCAGCAACTGGTCTGAATTCTGTGTTGACCCTGCTTTGACTAGGAGGTTGGACTAGATGACCTCCTGAGATACCTTCCAACCCAAATGATTCTGTGATTCGGATCATCTGATTTATGTCAGATGGAAAATAATGAAAATAATAGAAAATATGGAAAATAATAATTGATCTTTGCAAACCACTTTTGCACTATCTTTTGATAATTAAGCAGTATTCTCCAGCTTCTCAATGGACTTTATTGAGCCATACTCATGGCATATTCAATTAGGGAAAACAGCCATAGATGTGATAATCAGCTTTCCCATTCAGTATGCAGAAACAGTCACCCTGTCTAATGTGGCAGAAACCTTCTTCACTGTACTTAGTCAGATGGATATCTCAAAAGAAATACTGTCAGAGGAACAGATTTAGTCACTCTGTTGTTTAGATACTTAGGGAGATGTGTAAGATAAAGTGTCTGAATTACACTCTGTATCATTCAGAAATGAAATATTCATTCCATGAACAGAAAATTCACTTGAATTTTAGGTCAGGGCTACAAATGTATGTGACTGAGAGATGCAGTGGTATCCCACATATCTTGAAGTATTTCAAAATTCCATGAGGTTTGATTAATCCTCCTCTGTAGTTCACAAGATCTCAGTTTTTTGGGGGAAAGCAATCTGACTGCAAACTAAACTTGTTCTGTAATGAATCTTTAAAATACAGCCAAACGTGATCAAGAATTAAGACGTTAAAGAGCATTAAGATAAAAACATCTGTAACTGCACATTGCCATGAAGGACCTGGAATAATTCTTCATACCTGCTAAGTATCACAATATGCAAAAGTCTTGGGAAGGATTTTTGGAAGTGATGCAGAATATCAGTGATATCACCTCTAACCTTAAAAGGCTGCACTGTTGATTCATGCCATAAGCTGTTCAGTTTGGTAGACTGGAATCTCTTCATAGCCAGGAGGTGACTGTGAACCAAATACATAGCCAGGAAAAAAACCCATTATGATTCCTTACTGCTTATTTTTCTTACTGGCAGTAAAAAATGAAACATCCTTGGAAGACAGTAATTTACCTGAAGGAGTAGTTCTTGCTAGTCCCCCCAAAAGCAAATATAATGGAAGTTTGGCACAGTGTGTTTTCGGATAAACTAAATCAAACTAGTCAAATGGTTGATATCATCCATACCAAAGACTATCAGCCAATGCACAGTCAAATGTACTGAACAAGTGTAAATCTTTAAGAAGACATCCGTCTAGCTCTTCAAGTAAGCTGTCTTCTGTTCAGTGTCCTACTGAAGTCAGTGTATATAGTGTAGAATCTGAAGTCCTAGAGTCACCCAGCAAATGTGTAACAATGAGGTGTAACAATTTACAATTGTAAATTGAGCCTTGAAAACAAGTTTAATACTTCTATAAGATATTAATTATTTTAAGAAATCAATCCAGCTGAAGAAATTCTTTAAACGCATCCTGTAATTAGTGCTAAGAGCTACAAATAGGTAGGTAAGCATGGAATTATCTTATTCAACACCTGCAAATATTTCATTTTTCTGTGTGCTTGTTTTCAATTACATTCAAGTAAACATTCATGGAAGTGCTTAATTACCAATGCTGCAGACATTTAATCTGGAGAATATGAAAGTAATTCTATCTGAACAAATAAAAACATTCTTCACAAATAATATTTCTGTATTTTTAATTATCCAGATATTTTAAAATAGCATTTTTTCTAACATAGTAAGTATAAATGGAGCTGTTGTTAAAGCTTCATTCCTTTAAGTCTTTAAGAAATGCTTAACACAAGGCAAACTGATAAAATGGGTAAGTCTAAAAAGTAGGACCCTGGAGCAGTTCCCAGCTCTTATGTCCAAGTGCATAGGCTGGCCACATACTGATTACACATTAGGACTAAACCTGGATGCATACATTCTGGTCTGTGTCAAAAAAAAAATGCAGATTTAGAACTCTAACCACAATATGTATGAATAATTGGGCATCAGGACTGTAGGGCATATTGCAAAATGCATTTGCCTTTCAACTAGGATATAGCCAGGGAGAATGCAATACTAGTGTATGTGTTGAAGTTAACATGGCTCAGAGATCCATGTTAATAAACCATGAAAAACTTGCTCTCCCTAGGCCATAAAGTGACAAAACTGCAGTGAGAGGTCATCAGAGCTAGCTCGCTCGAGCTACCTTGAGCCTTCTTAACTGTCTAGGTTTGGTAGCACGGAGCTCAGTGTCAGATGATTCGCCTTATTCTAGTACTATGACTGCAGTATAGGCGTACCCATTTTTTAAAAAGTGTGTAGTTTGGTTTTCCCCCTACTTTTCAGGGAATGGTATTCTCCCACCCACAAGAGGACAATACGTATGGTCATCTAGAGTTTCTTACCCTAAATAAAGCCTGGTTTAATTAGCAGTTATCCTGCTGTGATGTTTCCAATCACTTTCTAATGCTTATATATTGTGTTATACCTAGAATGGCAAAGCAGCAAAGCAAAGTAAAACAACAGATAGGCCTTTTTGGAGGATATATCAGACCAGTGAGACATAGTGCTTCCTATCCAGTGAGGATGCCCATATAATAAGTGAAGCATGGTGGACAGTCTGAGAAAATATGTTCTGTTGGACCTATGACAGTTTCTCCAGATGTGCTAGTCCAAGTGCTTTTGTTCTGTATTGCCCAGAGCTGAGCAGATCATGAAGCAAATCAACATGCACACCATGACAGCTCAGGGCACAGCTGGCCAATCCACCAACGCTTATGAGCTTGACTTCTATGCTGGCACTGTTGGAATTACCATCAAGAATCAATTACTGGAGTTTCAGAAAGTCTAAAGAGGCATTCCCAGGCAGCAAGGAGAGTGGGTGGAGGAGATTTAGTTGCTCAAATGCAAGAGTCAGTAGAGTGCTGAACCTTGCCTGGTCTATTCAGTAGGTCTGCCCAGCACAGGTGAGACAGAAGTTGCAGCACTGTGTCTGTGCTATTGGGTATCTTTGCACTGTACTTCCCAGTGATGACAGAATGTCCGGGTGTTTTCATTCTTCTAGCCTCACCAGTGAATAGCTGACTGAAAGCATACTTTGTATTTATGTAGAGGTCGTTATGTACAGATTTTTCCAGGACCAATCATATTTTTGCTTCTGGAAAATTTGTCTGGGTTCCTTTGATATGTTTTCATCCTTTTACCAGATATCTGGTGTTTCAGTAATCATGCCGAGTTGGATTAATGTCACAGCTGCTGTAGTTCTGACTAGGTTGCAATACGTGCATAATCCCAGGTGTTCTTCAGCACATGTTCATGTGCTGTGTTCACATGTTCATGTGCTGTGTTCACATGCACAGAAAGTCTGATGCTTCAGGGAAACATTTGCTCTGCGTGAATGACATAGTTGCTGAGTGCTTGAACAGTTGGTCAGAGACTCTCTCAAAGCATCAGACTTTCTGACCATTCACTACGCAATGTGTATATACATGTTTCTGCCCAGGAAACCAGGAATAAAAATATATAGGGAAAGTAATTTCAGCCAGATTCTCATATTTCACATTTTGCAACTGCTGCAAACAGTATTTGCTAATCACAAAACAACAGGTATATGCACACAGTTGTGAGAGAAAACCAGTGTTCCAAGTTTTCACCTATTTGTTACTGCACTGAAAATGTGTTCAGTTTTCTCAAGCAAGACTATGTGACAAAAAGGTTGAGAAATACTGGTGTATGTCAGCTGCCATGTGAAATTCTGAGTAAACCAACAGGGTGATTTTGGAGGAAGTTTAGAAAGGCAGTTTATGAAGTTTTTCTTTTATGTTCAGTTCCACACTCAATATTCTTGTGACTGGGAATGGAACAATGGTTATGACCTGTGACAGATGAATCAATGCTTTCTTTCTACCAAACACCAGAAAATATTTCCTCTTTCTGAAGTAAAAATTCATGGCTGGGCTGGAAAAGAGATTTGTATTTTCAAAGACCCGGTAATGACATGTGGGACACTAGAAAGCAGGAGAAATTTTTAGATGTCAGACTAAGGAACAGGCATCAACCTGAATTCAGGATTGGAGATAGCTGTCCACAAACCAAGGGAGAAGAGAAATCCAGTGGGGGATTGGCAGTTTATAGCCAAGATAAGCAGCATTACCAGGCAACGTTCTTCACACTTGGAGTCTGTCACAATTAGAGGGAAGAGAAATAGGAAAAGTCACAGACAACTGGAAGTATCCAGCCATTACCACATTCTTCATGGAAACAGCAGAAAATCTCCCTTAAAATGTAGCTGTTGCAAAGGAACAAAGATGTCTATATACTTGACTGCTGCTAAAACCTTAGAACAGTCAAGCTTGTTCATGAAAAGATCTCCAACTGTCTACTAAAGAGTACACGTTTTTTAATAGGGATGCTCTTTTAAGATGGATTGTGGAAAGACTGTTCTACGAGGCACAGGCAGATGAGGAAAGTGCAACTACTTTAGTAGTAAAAAGATGAGTCTAAACATGTTTTAAAGGAAGAATTCAAGTCATCTGAAGATCCTGAAAGAATATTTAAATCATTGTCCTAGAGACCATGTCACCATGTCAAATTAATACAATGCTTCTCTGTGTTACAGTCACACTTTTTCTTGGTTATGTTGGCAAGCTGTAGATTGGGATATGCTTCTGAAGTGAGTGAGTGAGGATGGTGGTGTGTATAGGCACTTATGAAACTGCTCATAATATACCTTCTAAAAGACTTCAGATATTTGGAAAGATTCAAAGTATATACAAGTGAAAAACATGTAACTGATTGTTCCTGGTCATTCTCACTTTGCAAATGAAGAAAGATAAAAAGGAATCTATTGTGGAAGTTAACTTCTGCTATTGTGGAATTTCTGAGTTTGTAAGTGACGTAAAGGATTTGGTTTTGTGGAATATCATTATTATTTCTGTGTAAGGAAGGCCTAGGAAGTTTAAATGGCCTCATCACCTACAGGGTTGAGGCCAGTCTTTTAGGCTAATGAGACGTCTGAGGAGATTGTTAAAGTAATGAAAAAAAAAGTAAGAACAAGGGAAAATAAGCACCCAAAATAGGTTGTGGAAGAACAAAATTCATCAAAGTCATAATTCACCTTAACTTTAAATGTTTACATTGTGGACATGCCCATCTGAAATAGTCACCCAAATTCTTGTAATAGTCAAGGAAGAGGAACAGATTCTTTACTGTGTTTCATCTCTCCTCATTTTGACATGTATGCAAAGATAAGGCACCTCAGTCTCTACGGGCAGTATTTTCTGGTCTCCTTTGGCTATAATGGCAGTGCAGGTTTAAAGTTCAGATCTGCACATCTACACAGTAGGTATCTGTGTTTAATGAGGTGAATCCCATCCCAAGGCAGTGGAGAGCTTGTTTAAATGAATATGCAGTCCAGATCATTATTAGACAGGAATGACATAATTCTGAACAATAATGCAATAAGAAAGAGCTATTAAAAAAAATTAATTTATTCTTTTCCTAGAAAATACAGATGAGATGCATTTATATGCTATGATGGTGATGAAACACTTATCTGCTCAGCAGTAACTGAAGCACACTTTCAACGTGATCTAATAAAGCCACATGTTTTAAATTAGTGGATCTAACTAACTTGAATCCAGGGATTTTGAAAGATCTTTGGAGTATTAAGGATGGATTCCTTTCATCTAACTTTGACCACTTTTAGGTATGAAGTTTAAAGTAGTCTAAACTAAGACACTTTCTGTAGTCAATGGAAAGAAAGAGAGGCACCTGCAGAATTGTCCTAGCTGAAGACAGATGCCCAAGATATCTGGAAGGAATAGACTCATGAAAGTGCCTAGTTTTCTCCACGGAGTATGGAAAGGACCTAGGTGACTAGCTCAGACTAAACAGCTAGCTTTCAGACAGCTGAATTTAAATTAATATCCTCCTGAATGTTGATTTTCAACAAGCTTGCGGTACAGGGGAAGTTGCAGGACTGGAAGAAAGGTAATGTGCCAATATTTAAGAAGCCTAAATAAGATTATAGTCCAGTAACCTGGACACTATTCTCATTTTAAATAATCATAGGTACATACGTTATAATACTAGAAGGAATCGTTTTAATGATCTAGTCTGACTAGCCTCACTCATAGAAACCAGAGACATTGCTTCAATTTATTTCTGTTTGAAATAAAGTATATCTTTTAGAAAAACACTGACTCTTTACTTAAAAAATTCCAGCAATGGAAAATCCACTAGAGCCATCATAACTTGTTCCAGTAGTTAAATACCTTCCCCATAAAAACATTTGCACCTTATTTGTAGCTTAAGGTTTGTCTAGCTTTATCTTATGCTATGTTTCTTACGTTTTATCTTACTACATGTATGATACTGTTGCTTGGTAAACTGAAAAGCTTTACATAACTTCTGTTCTCACATACATTCTTATTGAGTAAGATCAAATTACCTGTCACACTGTTATCTTTTTAATTAGCTAAGCAAGTGTAATCTCTGATGGAATTTCTATCTTTTTAATTCTTTCATTATATTTGTGTGTCAGTTCTGAATTTTTTATTTTTGAACTTCCTTTTTGGACTGAATTTCAACATAATTCAGAACAGAATTCAGTATTTCAGTAATATCTATATGAATACTTAAAACAGGTAAAATAACTTCCCTGTTTCTATGTAAGCTCTGTTTGAACATCAGAGATTTTCATTACTCTGTTTGGCCACAGTATTGCCCTCAAAGTTCATATTTGGCCAATTGTCTACTTTGATTTCCATGTCTTTTGGAAACTGTTCCCCAGGTTAGGCCTTCGCATGCTGTAATGTTGGCCTTCATGCATAGGAGTAAAAATTAGGTAATATTGTTAATGTAGATCACCAGTGAATTTAGACCTTATGATATAAGTTGATTTGTTTTTTTCAGGAGATTAAATCAGATTTTAGTTGTCAGTACACTTTATAAATGTCAGATGAGTTAGCTCTCATTTTTGTAAGAATAATTCACAATTTAAAAGCAGCCACAAAATGTATTCAAGCATTTTATTGTTTTAGAGAGGAAAATTTTAAGAGACCAACACACTGACTCTTCTTGTAATGCCTTTAAAACAAAATATTGCCTTTCCACAATGGAAGACTCCAGGTTTGGCAAAGATAAGACCCATTAGAAAACTGAAGGAGTTCACTGGCTGAGAAAGTGGTAAATACTTTTGAATTATGTAGACACAAACAGATTAAGGCCTGTGAAAAGAATACCAGTGGCTTTGATTGTGAAGTATGAAGCTAAAAAACGCCTGTTCTGCTTGCCAATGAAATTCAACATTTGCAAGTACCTAATCAGATAGTACATAAATATTCTAAAACATTTAGGGAAATCTTCCCAGTGAGGTAATTTCCAGTATCTCATATGAGGATCTCTTGATGTTTTGACTTAAAGTTTGTGCTTGAATTCTGAACTAATTAAATAATAAATGGTAAAGGTATTAATTTTTCTATTTATTCATTTATTTCTGTGTACTGTGATGATGCTTAAAGCCATTGATCACAGATAAGTAGTTCACTTTGCTAGGGAGTGATGTATACCTACATAAGAAGAAGATGACCCCAGAAAACTTTCAAATTTAAATGTAACACGAAACAAGGTGGAGGTGAACAAACAGATAGGAATGGAGTGGTAGAAAAAATGTATAAAAGTATTTGTATTGGTCATATGTGATAGTTCAAGCAAACCAAGATACAATTACTGCTAATTCATAGCTGCAACTCAATTATCATAAGTAAAACAAAAATACCAAACGCTGACTGTTAAGCTTTTTGTGAAAACCGAGGACCACTGTATAGTAGCCACTCACCCAGACTTTAAGGCACTTATACTGTCTGGGAACTGTAACTGGTGCTGTTGGCAGTTTTTGCATGTGTGTGTCTGTGCTGAAGACTACACGAAGTCAGAGTAAATTAGCCTCTGTTGAGCTCTACATTATTCTGAGCTACTTTTATTATCCAAACAAGTTTATTTAAAGGTACTGTGACTGTGCTGCACTATGAACAAGTCCATTTTCTCCTCTTATTCCATTGTACATACAGAACAATTATTTTGGGGCTAGACAATCCATTAACTTAATGATTACAGTACCTGTCTGAAATGCAGAAGATCAGACTTTCCATTCATGTTCTGACATTTTTTAATATTGAAAGTGTTTATCTAACCTACAAGTGCAGAGAACTGATCTTTAGCCTTACTCTGTGGTCTGTTTTATTGAATTATTTGCACAACATGGAAGTGCTCTGTTTACTTACTATTACAAAATATTAATAGATGCCTTCTAGAATATCAGTTGTTGTAGCTTATAGGAACTTCATCAGGGATGCTGAAAACCTAATTTCAAGTGCTTGGTACAATAAGGCAGAGCAAAGCAGAGACTCGTGCTCCTAAGAATGGGACTTGATTTGTATGTTCATACATCTGTATTTTTTTAATTAATCCATCAGATTTGTTCCTGTCTTCTCATCAGACTATAACCTCAAGAGATGCATGAGGTTTTTTTCAGTTTGGGTTTTTTGGGTTGGGTTGGGGTTTTTTTTTTGGCAAAGAAGGTGTAACAGCTATAATGTATTTTCTGAATTCTGTGATGAATTAATAAGAGGTATTTGTGCTTTTTAAGTTCTGTTCTTAGTAGTAGAAAGGTTAATCACATGTAGGCTCTTCCATTCCCTTGTAATAATTTATGATACAAAAACAGTTGGTTTAACCATGATTTATGGAAGTTATTGTGAAATGTAGATTTAATATTTGGAGAGTTCTTTTATACTTTGTTATAATGACTGTATTAAAAAATACATTTTGTGTATTTTATTGTGCAGAGCTTCCACAATATTGGTCGTTGTTTGCTAAAGTCATAAATCTATACAAGAAGTTTTGGCTAACCATTTTATGTGAAAAGACTTTCATAAGACCATCTTTGTGAAATAAACAGATATGAATTACAAAATATGGAAGGCAATTACTAGTAATTTCTACCGAAAACATTCTAAAAACAACTTTTTGCCACAAACCATATATATAAAGTTTAGAAAGTAAAACACAAAAGTCCTAGCACCTACTTCTTTAGGAGTACTTGGATATGGGGTTGATTGGTTTTTGTGGGAGGCCTTTGGTGAGAACACTGAATACAGAATATAGAGTTTTATGCTATGAAGCAAGGTTTAAGATCTTTATAAATCAATATAAAATATTTCATATAATGTCTATGCAATAATATTATTGGGGTACAATAGTATGTATTTGCATATTTACATATTTGTATTTTTATTTTAAGTTTAGAAGAACCCACTTTCTAACTGTCATGGTTGGCTCTATTCAGGCTCCAAAGTTCAGGCTGGAGATACAGCGAGTTTGGCACATACTCCAAGCTGATGCCTGTTGCTTCTTATAAATCAGTTGTTACAGTTCTTGGATGTCAAGAAAGAGGGCACTAGATGGCAAAATTTCTGCATGTCTGTTGTCTACAGAAAGTATGCGCAATCCCTTCACCCACAAATCTATTGATCACACTTTAAAATTTCAGATATAAGAGGTTCCATAAACTAAGTCCAATACTGCCATATTTTGTTTCATTTCAGAAGGATTAATGAAATTTTTCAATGTTGCACCACTGCAATTTCTATTGTGTTAGCAACTGCCAGGTGTGAACATTTTCCTTACAGTTTTCAGCTCCAGGAAACAGAAACCAGTAAGCCTTTACCTTCCTAAGCAAAATTTCACCATTCATAAAGTAGGGGTACTTTCATGAAAAACATTTTGCTTTTGCACCATTGCCAAAGGTAGTGAGGTTTGTCTTCAGTGTAGATTAAGCCTCAGACATTAGATTATTTCTCAAAATTTCATGTTACTAAAGTTTATGATACGTAGCAAGTGTTCTGTTAAAATCTGGCTGATGCCGGATGGGAAAAAACAGCAGCCTAAGGGAGATCAGCTTATCTTTGCCCAAACTCTGTGCTTCAGGAGACCTCTAATTTAGTAACGTTTGGATAACAAACCTAGAGGCTGGCATAAAGCTCCTCTTGGCACATTTTAAACATCTTTTAGTCTTATAAAAAGAAGCTTGTCCCACTAAGCTGTAGGTTTGTTGGAGCTGTTTAACAGTAGCTGTGCCCTGCAGCTCTTTTAGTGATAAATGAGCCGCTTCAAATAAGTGCAACTGCAGCCAACTGTGCAGAAGGAATCATTAAAAAAAAAAATTAAATAGACATTTTTGAAGCTTAAAAATGCACAAACAAAGTATGTTAAACCAAAATATATGCTGCTCCTTTTAATGGAAAAGATTGCTACTGGCTCAGTCTGCCAGCTTCAGTAGGTGTGCCAAAAAGCCAAGGAATCTGGCAGAGGCCATAGATAGCAGTTCCATCTTTCATCTATATTTCTTTTCTGTATTTATCTTGCTTTAGAAAATGCAGAGAATGTCTTTTCCTTCCGACTTGGCACTATTTCCAAACCACAGAAATACACAGAGCAGCTTCTTGCAATTGTTTAGCTCCCTGCACCAGTCTTGTCCTTGTGACTATGGAAATGTTTCTTTCTAATTTGGCAATAGTAAGAAAGAATAATATTAAAATATTTTTATGTTTATGGAATAATATTTTAGCTAAATTGTCAGATATTAAAATTAGTTTTCTTAATGGAGAGATACTGGGCTTAATGCACGAGGGCAGAATGCCAGGTAACTATTTTTGGCATTCAGGTGATTGAAAATAGTTTCCTTGTATGTAAGGAGCTATTCAAAGGAGCTTAACATAAGGAATAACAAGAACAATATACATATATATGCACACATATACGCATACATATACATATGTATACGTATGTGTAAATAGAGGCTGAATTGTCACTCAGGAGTCCTTAATGTACTGAATTATGCATTCATTGTTGTCATCTATGAAAACTTTTTCTCTTCCTTCTTCTTCAATCACTTGGTTCAAATTGGCTTCAAGCCCTAGTCATTGTAATCTCTTTCATGTCGCCATTTCAAAGAGCACTCTGCGATATCTTTAAAGTAATACGGCACATCTTATTGCTGTCACTTTCAAGGTGACGATGCTAAGGAGGGGTCCGTTTGCAATGGGTAGATTATGGGATGGGCTTTAGTGTTAATGTTCCTGGTCAGTGTTCTGTACTTTGGCATAAAGTCTACAGTCCTGACAAGGCTGCCAGGCAGCGTGAGGCTGATGAGAATTCTGGCCTGACTTGAGTGAGAGCAGGGTCAGGTTATGAATCGCTGATGCAGTTATGGTTATATAATAATCAGTTGTATGTAAAAGCTAAAATGTATCTTCTCCTAGACTATGAGTGAAAGTCCATACAATTTCATTTTATTGGAAATTTTGTTTTACTTAATTTTGCATTTACCTCCAAGGATGATAATTGGCTGTATTTACCAGCTGCTAATCAGTGCAGGATTTCTTGCCACAGTTTATGATAGTTTTTAATCTCTGGAAGTTTTGAAGAAAAAATTAGTGTTAAGATAAGAGAATATTAGCCAATAATGCTATTTAATTACCAAAGGAGTCTGATACGCAGCAAATTATATGTTACCTTTGGATCTGGGGAAACTGGAAAGCTAGATAGAAAGTGACTTTAGGTTGTATCTAGTCTAGTCATTGCATTTGTGTTGAAGATAAAGATAAAAATAAAAAAACTCTCCATGACATAGGATTGAGAAAGCAGGCACTCGTAAAGGTGCTTCCATGCTGCCATACGGATATGACAGTTGCGAATACTGGACTCAGACTAAGATACATAATTTAGAGCTCTGTGGCAATATAGAAAGGTTAAAAAATCTCTAGAAGGTATTTGGAACACCTAAAATCAGAATTGCCCTCTGGAGGTCTTGTCTTTCACCAGTTCTTGCCTACTGTCCACCTTGGCCACAGATATGTGGGATGAATCCAGATTTATTTGCTCTTTTTAATCTCTGTACATTGCATCTGTGCAATCTGCACAAATCCAACAGTCATTAGACTGGATGAACTTCTTTGCAGAATTCCAAAGAGAGAGAATTGCTGGACTGCAGAGGCATTATAGGCTAATTCAGTGTGTATATATATAAAGAAGGTCTGTCATACTTCTGATCTGGACATTCACTGTATAGAGAATATTTTATTAGTCTTTTGCTTCTCAGAGCATTTTGTCTTCTCATCAGTTGTATAGTCTATTCATGTGCAATAATCCTGTTGCTAT
Organism: Haliaeetus albicilla; assembly: GCF_947461875.1. Classification (NCBI taxonomy): domain Eukaryota; kingdom Metazoa; phylum Chordata; class Aves; order Accipitriformes; family Accipitridae; genus Haliaeetus; species Haliaeetus albicilla. The sequence goes on along the minus strand of NC_091484.1, from coordinate 62,903,268 downwards.
TTGGAAGTGTTGAATTGACCATGCTTGGATTTTAAGAGAGCATTCAACAGCACCCTTCACCAAAAAGTCTTAAAGAAGTTAAACTGCTATGCGATGTGAAGGCAAAGTCCTAGAAAGGATAAATAATTGGTTAAAAATGAGGAATCAAAGTGTAGGAATTAGGATCAAGTTTTGCAGCCAAGGGATCTTGCCATTCAGTATTTCATAAATGATAGTGGGAAGGGTGGTGAATGGTGGGGTTGCAAACTTTGCTGACAATAAAGTTCTTCATGGCACTAGAGATGAGAGCCAACTGCAAACTGCAATTCACAACGCTGAGCCATGGAGGCCAAATCTCCTGTGCCAGTACCTCAAAGCTCAGTGCAAAGTTTTTACCTTTCATGAAATCTTTGGATTTACTACACTGGACAGTGTTGCACACTACATGTGCAGCAGATGCAAAGAGACTGCCAGTAACTATCTGTTAGAACTGAAAAGACGTCCATATATTTTGGCGAGGCAATAAAGTCCTCACAAACAATTTGGACAGAAAAATTTTCAGTGTGACATACAGCTTGGGACACCCTGAAGCCCTGACTTTGATCTTGGGCTTGCTTCTGATTGATCAGGCTCTTTCTGTTAATCTTTCTGTTCTTCTTATAATCCAAGAATTCTCATAAAATTTTCAGTTAAATGTAGGAGTTAAATATCTTTAAATGTGTGTTGACTTCCTGGGGAGTGGGGGGAGAAACCGATACTCTGTTTAATTCTTCAGCGTCAGAAATGCATACAAGGGAACTGTATTTTGAGAAACCACTCTTTGATAAATGCCAATATTCTGCGTAAAGATGCTCCTGTACAGGAAAGGATGTTAAGTTCCTTAATTTTATCATGATTCAAGCACGTGATGGACTGTTTTCATTAAAAAGTAGCCTCTCTGAGTTGGGAACTGATGAAAAAGAGAGTACATTCCCCATATAGGAGTAGTGCTTTGTCTTACACCAGCTTCCACATATTTTTACAATTAGATGGCAGTGTGCCCCAAGTATACTCTCCCAAGAATGTCCAACACGCTGTTAATAATGTTCTTGAGCTTGCATTAATGTTGTAAAATAATATTTTGGGTAGCTAGTTAACCAACCTTTCCAACCATTTCATCCTACCTGAGATACAAAGTAACCACCATACCAACTTTAGAGTATTAATCATGATTCTTTTTACCTTTTGCAGTGGTAGCATTCAGCTAGAAGGCCTACATGATTTTTTTCTTTCTATATTAAAGCATAGAGTTGCATGGTTTTAGGAAATTATTTTTCACATCTTCCCCCGCATGCTTTAACCAGCTTTAGCAGAGCTTTTATACATGTGCTACAACCTCCACTTGCCCAAGCACAACTACAACTTTCTTTTTATAAAACTAAAATAGCCCAAGCAAATGAATAAGCCAAAAACATCCCCAAAACTTGAAGCTTGGAATTAAAGTTGAGCAATTTTACTTAGTAAAGAAGTTGAGGAACAGACTTTTGCTCTAATCAGAGGAAAGTTTTAAATTTAACTTCTATTAGTTAATTTTTCATTCCCTACTTCATAGTTACATCTTTAGAGAGGGAAGGAAGCAGATCAAGGCCTCTAGTATTTCCTGGCTGACATACACAAGTCAGGCAGGCAGGTATTATTGCTTGCTTGCACGCTACACAGTGTCTTTAAAACTCTCTGATCTCACAAAGCTTCCAAAATGAAGCAGCCACTCAAGCAGTTTGTGGCCAGAGTGAGTCCTTGAGCGGTCCTGGGGAGATGTTTTCCTTCTTTTTTAAAAAATATCTAACTCCACCCTAGAGAACTATATGCAAATCACAAATACTTCAGTTGAACATGACCTGAATGGAATGCTAATTCAAGCCACCCCTTGTGTTTTAATCACCAAAAAACCAAAGCACTTATCTGTCACAATAAGCATGTATGGTAATGTCTTTCCACAACACAGACTTCAGGAAAGCACACAAATTTCCAGCACTAGTAAATATATTTTATGACCACTGTGTCAGACTCTGTTCTTAAAGAAATGCTCAAGTGACTCAGAAATTTGGGTTGATTATAGGAAGTTGACTCCTCAGTACAAAAGAATTTATTCCTTATGTTTTTCTCTAATAACAACAAAAAAAGCAGTTTGACAATCTGGAAAAGTAACTGCCACTGTGTGTTTATCATTGCTTTCATTTTTTTGTGATATCATACATCTAATCCTCTGATGTCATACATTTAAATCTACAGATATGAATGAATACGTGAACTATACAGACCTTTGCCCATGAACAGCCCCAGCTCATTTCTTGCTTCATCACATTCAGAGTTTCATATTTGTATAAATAAAGCTGAGCTGTGTTCATACTATCTATACATTTTTAATGCTGTGTTCTGATTGAACATTTTCTAGTTCATTTACTAGTCTAAAAGCAGACTATAAGTTGAACAATACCACTCATCTTCCAGTTTATGTAAATGTATGCACTGTTGCCACCCACACATCTAAAACCATGAGATTATAGATCAGTCTTCTTGCATGCCACAAAAAAACCAGCTTTAAAATACCCTGGCTCATTATTTGAAATAAATGCTGTTGTGTGGATCTACAGGGAGAACATCCTGCTTTTATCCCCAGACTTTGATATGTAAGGTTTACTAGCAAAAGCACCCCACTGGTTTTGATTATAATGATCATATATAGACAGAGAGACAGACACAGACCATTGGACCTAAAGCTATATTAACTTTGGAGATCAAAATCAGTACTTGGAATTGAATACAGAAGAGAGTTTGAAGTCAGTTCATGCGTACCAGTAGACCTAACATACTTTTAAAATACTAGTACAGTCAAATTTTGTACCCTGTTCTCAGGATAAACATTGCAAAATTTGTCACTAGTCTGGAAACTGGTGTCTCTGCTGCAGTTCAATGTTGTCTTCAAAGACACACTAGTTATAGTGCATTTCAGGAATATCAGACAAACCAGAGAAAAAAACACGCACCATGTTTTCAGGGTATCACTGAGAAGTCAGGCTGAACCCTTCAGTATCTGAGGGTTAATGGACAGCTTAAACCTCCTTTTTTTCCTCTGACTTGCTACTGATAGTTTATTTGCAACTGTGCCTTCTTAACTTTTGTATAATCTTCATGTGACTGCTAGAGATAGACAATATGATAGTATTCGTATTGATAGTAATGTTAACAAATTTGCAAAACTAAAACTGAATTAGCGATTCTTTCTCAATTTTCTATACTACTTCCTCAGTAATATTTGGGAAGGAAAGGCAATGTAAAAGTCATACTCCTGTAAAATAAAAAAGAGAGCAAAGTGTGAAAAAGCAAGAAAGTATGGAAAAGGAACAGGAAATACAAAGAAGAAAGATTGGTCAGACTGGCAGCAATATGATGGAAGGATTGTCACCAACATGTTTCTGAGCCAAACTAAATTATGAAAGGAAAGGAACATCCATGACATAAGTTTACTGTTTTGAATGTCCATTACATCTAGTAAGTAAGCAGGCTCCTGTTTTAATCTTAATAAAATTAATTTCCAGTGAATTGAAAAAAGCTTTTTTAAAATATCGCTCTATTGAGATTACAAAAAAGTTCTTTATTCTCTCTATCCCACCAAAAGCCTTTTATATGTTAATCTTCTTTTGAAAACTACAATGAAATAAAAATAAAATAGAGAAAGTGGTTCAAATAAAAATATGCTGTAAGACCCTGGGCTTCATCACTTCTGGATTATCAGATCTGCCTATTGCTTTTTGTGGGATGAATTTCATATCCCATAAGACTCTTTGTACATTGGAATGTTCATGATGATTGAATTCTTTCTTAATATTGCACCAAACATCTTACAGCTGAATGTAGATTCCAACTGTCTGCCTTTAAGGACTCCAATTGATTACATATAATCGTACCTTTTAAACAAAGATTTTTTATCTTTTTTATTACTAGTTTTATTTAGCGACATTACCTTTGCATGGTATGTTTATATTTAGTTAGATTTACATCTGAAATTGTTGGAAATATCCCTCTGAAGTCCTATAAGTAACAACTTGTGATGGGAAGACCTTTAAACTTAGTGTATTTTAAAGTGGCCTGCAAGTTTAGTTTTTAAACTATTTTACATTTCACCATTTAGCATTTTGTTCACTTTCTCCTTATCACTGATATTCAGAGTTCTCTGCCCATTTATTAAGTTTTTGCACAGAAGGAGGGCATCCATCTCTAAATAATTCTATGATGATAAGAAATAGATAATTAATACAGATGAGATGGAGAGAGAGCTATAGAGTTTATTAATGTTTTGTAGATATATAAAAACTTGCAAGTATGTATGTGTGCTTAAAGTTTGTACCATATTATAATTCCCTTTAGGCATTTGAGTTGTATGTATTTCTCCAAAGTAATGCAATGCAACATTTAACCTTACTGGAGAGTATGAGAACTATAGTCTTATTTTGTGTTTTACTAGTGTGTGCTCAAGAGGATTTCTTTTCAAGAGTACTGTCCCCATTGTAGTAGGCGCAATTCAGACGTGTTGGAGAAATATGGTCCTTGTCCCAAATACCTTTCACTTTAGTTGTAATACAGGAGGTGGCTAAACAAAATTGACAAAAAGGGACAGATAGCAGGTAGGAAAAAGAAAAAAAATTAAGCTGTATTCAGAAGGATTTTAAACTTCAGATCTATCATGGTGTAAAATCAGTTGAAGTTCACTAAAGCTGTGTATTCTAAAGAAATAGTAAACATCTCATGGTAAGGTACCAGTAATCATACATTCAGAATACTTCACTGAATCTGTCAAGCCCTGCTCTTCTTTCTCCCTTATTTCCCAGCATTTTGTGAGATTCAGCTTACCAACAGCTGTTTCATCACAGGCAGTCACATAGGAAAAAATTACAACTTGCCAAGGACAAGTCACCTGTCCTAAATCCTGAGATTAGGTGAGATATTTAATATCTGGAAGTGCACCACAAACTGCAGACAAGTTTGTTCTCATCCTAACATGTGCTGCACCTGTTTGCAGACAGTGCACAGTTTTGCCTGTACTCTTTCACTGGTTTTCTGAGGGAGGAAGGGAAAGATGAGGAAGAAGAGACAGCTCCTGGCCAGCCTGCTGACCACCACCATATTGAGGCATACCTTAGACCAAGCTGCATCCTTTGGACCTCCTCATACCGCCAGCCATGCTTGAGTGATTCCAAAAGGTTGTTATCCTTTTTCCATGGCTGCCAGAATGTACATGTGTTTCATGGGAGAGAGAAGGGGCAAGACAGAAAGAAGAGAGGAAAGGAAAAGAAGCCAGGTGCAATCTTCCTAGGATTTCTCCCACCTGAGCCAGAAAGCTTCAATTCCCACCTCTTTACATTCAAAGTGAGTGAACTAGGCTACACCAGGGGTTGCTCTGACTTTAGTCCCAGAGAGGAGACACCTTACACAAGAAGGAATCAACACAGTGGGTGTCTGCCCTGCCCATCTTTTGCCTTTACTGGAATTTCTTCATACTGGGTTTTGTACGTCTGCTAGCTCAGAGTGTTCCCTGACACGCGGGACTTTACATCTGAAATCTATTCTCTTTGTGCCACCTGAGAAAAACAAAATTAACAGAAAACACCCCAGAACTTACACGAGCATCTTCTTCTTAGGAAGCTGTGCATGGTACATGTTGTCTTACCCTTTTACTCAGCTGAAAGAGGAAATCAGGAAATTGGCCTGAATTTTAGTTTAGAAACAGTGACTTAGCTTAACCTTCATTACGCTTTGATTGTGGAGTATGTTTTATTATTTATAATTTAATCTTATGAGAAGTATTTTCATAGGAATATGTGTAACATAACACTCAAACTAGGTGCTTTAATATTTTCCAGTGCACAATATGGTGTTGAAAGTTAGAAAATGCTGGCTGGATCTAGACTGATACTTTCTTGGATAAGCTTCTACCATATGCTTTTATTTAAAGTATTTTTTCTTTTAGGTTAGATTTATAAAAAGCATGTGAAAAATGTCTTTTTTGGAAAAGAAGTGTTACGCAATTAGAAAATCACAGTGCTAGAAATTTAGCATCCTTTAGGAAATGTTGCATGTAAGAGAAGTCAGATACTAAATCTAAATTTAAAAAAAAAAAGGCAAGTCCTACCACCAACTGGAGATGCTATGTCAATCTACAAGATGTTGTGTTGAAGTAAATGTCTTTAGTTCCAGGAATTTTAAGCTCTATGTGAACTCTGACTAGCTTCCCAGTGTAGATATGAATCTTGTTGAAGGAGTTTGTCCGTATTTCCTTCTCATTAGAAAAAATCAAATAAAATTTGTTTTACAGGGCAGAAAACCTAAAGAAGCCAGGAAAAAAGGGGCATTAAATATTTTTAATAGTTATTCTTTGTTCATTACTTGCTTTCATGTTCACAGGACTCCAGAGTATTGAATAGGCTGATCTTTTATCTGTTTTGTTTGAGCAAGGGAACCTCTTTCCAGAAGCATTTTTCTAACCTTTCCACTGTTTTGGAAAACTTGTTGTAGACACATCATGTGACTAACACCTTATTTAGAGACTAATACATGCAAACCTGTATTCTTTCTGAAAACATCACTTCCTATGTTCCCTGCTTCCTGCCTCTGAGTCTGCAAGCTGCAATGACTGTGACTAAAGGAAAGTGAGTGCTTACGAAGTATTGTAACCAGTACATGGAGCATCACTACCATCTGAGATTTTGTCAGATTCAGGGTTTGTTGGTACAAAACTTGTCTACACTTTTCCTGCTTTCAAATCCCCTTGTGCTACTTCTTTTGCAGAAGTGAAAAATTCTAGAAAGACATCTTCATAGAAAAGAGAATTACTACCCCATTTTTATTACTCTCTTACTCATCCAGGGATCCATACCCAGTTTGAAATGACACTTTTACAAGTTTTTATGTTGACGCTTGTGTTATCTTGTTTGAAATAATACATTTTCCATTGGTTATTGTGTGATGGTAAATATACTATCTGTGCTTTTCAGGCAGTTGAAGGTGGCATCGTTCATGATGCATGACTAGGCAAGCAAATATTATGGCTTACCCCCTTAACTCTTAGTACGACCCTGAGGAACAAAAGACTTTCTGGTTTTGTTACACCTTTGGTATGCCAGAGAGCGTAAGACCCAACAATAAGAGTTTGCAAAGCGTGTCTTCAGAGCAACTATTCCTCCTCCCAGTCTGAGGCACTACAGACTGGTCAGCCTCACATTGGTCTCTGGGGAAATTACAGAGGGAGTCCTCTTGGAACACATTTCTGGGCACAAGAAGGAGAAGGTGATTTGGAACAGTCAACTTAGATTTACCAAGGTAAACCTGATTGCCCTCTATGTGCCTACGTTTGTAGGTGAGAGGAGAGCAGTGGATGTCATGGACCTTGGCTTCAGCAAGGTTTTCAACTCTGTTTCCCACAGCATGCTTCTGTCCAAGTTAACAATGTATTATAGTCTTATTATGTGTGAGCAACCAAACGGATTAAAACTGGTTGGATGGTCCAGCTCAGAGGGTAGTAGTTAATGGGTTGTGCTCTACCTGGAGGCCTGTGACAAGGGGAGTGCCAAAGGCCGCTCTCTGTTGGGACCTGTCCCATTTGACATGTTTGTCAGTGACCTGGGGAAGGCAATGGACTGCTTACTCATACAGTTTGCAATGACACCAAATCGCCATTTGGGGCAAGGGGGACGGTTTCGATACAGTCAGGGGAAGGGCTGCCATTCAGAGATAGCTAGGCAGGCCTGGGCTGGGCCAACAGGAACTTGATGAAATTCAGCAAGGACAAATGCAAAGTCCTGCACCTGAGAAGGACTTGCACTTGCACTTGCCTTGCAGTGATCCAGGCTAGGGATTGACTGGCTGAGGAGCAGTTTTACTGAAAAGAGTATGGAGATTTTGGTAGACAGCAAGCAGAACATTAGCCAGCAACGTGCCCTGACAGCAAAGACGACACAATACTGGGCTGCATGAGCAGGAGCACAGCCAGTAGATTGAGGGAAGTGATTGTTCCCCTTAGTACTCATTAGAACACACCTTGAATACTGCACCCAGCTTTGGCCTCCGGTATGGAAAAGACATGGATAAATCATCATAGGTTCAGCAGAGGACCACCAGGATGGTCAAGAGCTGGAGCACTTGCCCTGTGAGAAGAAACTAAGGAAACTGGGTTTTTTCAGCCTAGAGAAGAGAGAGCTTCAAGCAGACTCAATAGCAGCCTTCCAGTACCTACAAGGTCAGTCATCAAAGAGATAGAGCTAGGCTTTTCACAGTGATGCATGGCAAAAGGATGAGAGACAACAGGTGTAAACTGAAGCAAGAGTAACTGAATGCAGCGAAAACCTTTTTCACTACGAGAACAGTCAAACACTGCAATAGGTTGCCCAAGGAGGTTGTGCCATCTCCATCCTTGGAGGTTTTCAGGATCAGCCTGGATAAAAACCTGAGCAATCTTGTCTAACCTCGTAGCTGACTCTCCTTCGAGTATGACATTGGACTAGAGACCTCTTGAGATCCCTTCCATTCTGAATTATTCTATGAGTGTGCAATCCTAATATAGTATCACAATTCTGTGCTATTTTAAAGCCGGGATAGTAATAGCAAAATCTTAATTGTTCTGAATATTTAAATGATTTGGCTGTGCAATGCTTTTGCTTTTGGAACCCAGAAATGCTACATATGCTCTGTACGTTCTCCAAACAGCTTGTATTTGTGCTTATTTGCTGGTATGACGTGCTAACTGTGCAAAAAATTTTGGACTCTCGCCTTAGAATATAGATACCTGCCAACAGAAAATGAAGGCTACATAGTGCGGCAAATGCTTTCTCTATGGAAAGTGCTTCTTACGTGCCAGAAAGAAGCATTTATACCACATGCTTTTTTACTGCTTCTCACATCTGTTAACATTTACATGTGTCAGAAAACAATACCTGAACAGTAAAGGGAAGGGATACATGAAGTTCAAGGGCATTGCATCAAGAAAAAGGACATGTTATATTGCACTGGTGCATTGGAATAAAAAAAGATTTCTTGAACTTGTTAAATTTATCTAATATGTGGGTATAGTCTGTATATACTATCTATGAATACATTTCTATACCTGAATTGGATCATCCAAATTGCCAGTAAATTGAACTGAACCCATGAAAGGGTCAAGGATGGGCAGTCACGAAGTAAAAGAATGATAACTTTCTTGGTATATACAAAAAGAATAAAATTTTATTTCATTTAAGGCAGGATTTATATCAAAATCTTCAAAGGGAGATTCCTAAACATGGAATTACCTCCTTATATTGAGATATTTTGCATTTTCGATAATCTCTTCAGCTGTCTTTATGTTAGCACAAAAGGAGTAAGTTAACTGATAAACGTTGCTGTATAACCTTAGTCCTCAGAGGCAGCTACTGTATTGGAGGGTGTTTCTACGAATATTTCTTTGAAGTCGTATTGTGAAAATCCTGTGTACTACAGTGTAGTACAGGATTTTGTATGACGTGGCAGTCCTTACAGATGTTACCACTGGCAAGTGATTTAGAAGAACAACAAATTAGAGAGCAACTGATCCTTGATCCCCTGAACTCGGAAAAAAAAATCAGTATTTGATACCTTTATGAAAATTGCTGTTTGCATTGGTTGCATTAGTACCACTAATTCTTTAGGCATCTATTTGGGTACTTTGAACCAGTGTCGTGTAGTATGCTGTTCTTTGATACCTAATCCTGGTTTTCCAAAATGCACCTGCAACAAAGAGCACAGACCCTCCCCTACAGCCATTGTCATTGCTTAATAGTGAGCTCTCCATGGAAAGTGGCAGAAAAATACCTATTTTCCTAAGCCTTCTGAGCCTAGGAAGAAGCGGTGGCTAAAAGAAGAAATAGATAACCTTGAATTGAGTCCTACCTAACATGTAGTCATACTAAAGGCAAAGGTCTATTTTTGCTTTTTGCTATATTTCTACTAGATAATGTATCTCCAAAACATTATTTTTGTGATGAACTTCTGCTCTTATGCATTGATAACAAGTCTTATGCTGAAATTATTATGAAAATTTGAGTTCCACGCTCACCACACTGAAAAAGCCTTGCATTAGATCTGTGAAGATGCAGTGAATAATCACATAAGGCATATAGTTTCCTTGCCCCCAAATTTGAAACTTATGGCTTTCCCAAAACCGCCATATGAACGGTATGTGCGTGCATATTTTGGGGTTTGAGTCAGGGATATGAAGGATCCATACCAGTTTTCCTCTGTAAGTTATGCAAGAAAGTTGTGAGGCAGCCGAAGAAACACTTTATAGTTTAAGCTGATGAGAAATCAGCTGGTGGAAAATAGCAAGGAAAGATCTTCATCCAGAAATGTTTCCTAAGAAAAGAAGTTAAGCGTCTGATAAGACTTGCATTCTGGCCTTTGTGCTTTGTAGAGCAGCTTTATCATTACACAGAGACGTGCTCCTTGGTCTTGCTTCCAGCTAAGTCAGTGGTGAAACTTCCACTGACTTCTCTGGTTGCTGACTCCAGCCCAGCTTTTGCATGCAAATAAAGTATAAGAACATAAAGCTTTCTTATATCATTTCTTCTCATGTCATTTTAACTCTGGCATATCCTTTCAGGAGAGTTCATACTTTAAGAACTCTTATCTACCTACTTGTACATAGACATCTGATTACAGCAGTGGAAATCATAGGAAGAAGAATTGCTAGAAAAATTTATCATTGATGCTTAATTTACATAACACTCTTTCTGACATAATTTAGGTCTATCACAGGCACTCTTGCAAGTTACATGTAGGGGTCAAAGGGTGAAAGGTGACTGGCAAGATGCTTGTTTTGTACATTTGGCTAACACAAATACTTCCTCAAGTATAAAATGCTTTGATCTCTCTAAGCAAATGCCATATGTGTGCAGCTGTGGCCCATGCCTCACGATTGCTGGAAGGTTAGAAAAAGGTAGCATACGAATTTGATGTCTGCATTCAATTTATGCTTTTATATTTAGCAGTTCATAATTTTGTGTAATATTTTAGCTGTATGAAAAATATGCACCGGAGTTGAGTGATAACAGATTTCTCTGTGGTTTGACTCGACATTGTTTGGGTGAACACAGAATCCTAAGTATTGCAGACTGAAAATACAGGTTTTAATTAGAGCTGTCTGAGCTTCAAAATACCTGAACGCACATTAAGCTTGGCAGATTTTCAGAAATCTGAGCATTGCGTGGAGCTGATTTAAGCTAAGCAAGGGTCTTCTGTTTTCCAGCATATATTGCATTTGCAGTTGCATCACTGACTTGCAACACACTGAAGAAGTGAGATCCAAAACCATCATTAATGGTTTTCTGATATGTAAAAATGTTTTTCATCAAGGCCTGTCTTATGTCATACTTGTGTTGAACAGTACCTTACTCCAAGGGAATTTCCACTGAAAAAACTGAATGACTTCCAGAGTAAAGGATCTACTCCACATTACTGAAAAGCTGAATCAGCCCCAAAAGTTTGGTGCCTTTCTTGAGCTTTTGTTTTTTACTTTTACATGCAAATGTTTAAGACTGATATGCCCAGATCTGTATCCCTCAAGCAGTTTAACAGGAGTGGTTTGCTCTGACAATAAAGAAACCTACTGCAGTCAATGGGACACAAGGGTCCATTCACATGGATCCAGTTTCATGATCAAGGCAAAAAAAAAAAAAAAGCATGGCTTTGTTTATTAAAAATCTTGAGCATGTAGAAATATACTAGTATACCTTGGGGGGAAAACCATGATTTCAAAGAAAGCATATGCAATTACTACATACAAGAAAAAAATCCGTCACAACCAATAGACAGGCATGTTACAATAAACAGAAAATCAGACATGAAAATACCAGTTCACAGGTACAAATATGATAAAATATAAAGCATTGTGCTCTATGCATATGTTAATACATGTATGTATACAAAAGTATACATATATACATATACATACATATATAATACAGTGTTGTTAATATGATTTTTAGTATTTTATTTATTATGTGTGTGTATAAATTCATGCAATTGTTCTGGATATGATTTGAATATTATTTAAATAATAGCACACTTACTTGTTTTTCTTATGCAGTTTCTCTTTTGTATTTTTGCTAGCTCCTACTGGCTATGGTAGGCTCTACAGATGAAACTCTGCAGGAGGCAGCAGCTGGTTGCATAGCAAACATTCGCAGATTGGCTCTAGCAACAGAAAAAGCAAAGTATGGCTGATGCTTTAGCAGCTTTTACCAACAAACTTGTTCTGCAATACAGCTACATTTAAATACATGATTACTCCTTCTAACACCTGTATTTCACAGCAGAGCTCATTTATATGAGGATAATTCAATAATGAAAATAAATCTGTGGAAAATTATGTTTGTTTTTACATTATTGGTTTGTCATGCCTAGGTTTTATAAAACACACCTAGTTTTGTGTGTCTTTTAGTATTACATCTTTCAAAAGACTATCAGTTAAGATATGTCAAAGGCATTTCTACAATTAATACGCTTGCATTTGAAATTCATTGTAGATTTAAATGGTTTTGCTTATCTGTGACATTACAGTAAATTTTCCTTCACTCTGTGTGTGGTTGTGCAGTGATTTATGAATGTCTTGAACAATTCCCTTCGTGCTAAACTTGTCCAATCATCCTGTCATTATGTTTTTGCCTGTTTGATCACTTGCAATTCACAGGAGAGGACAAAATGCAGATACATCAATCTCACATCTGGTATTACATAAGGACTGCAAACAGCTGTAGCAGTAGACATCACTCCAAATTTCCTGTTTCTACCAACATCAAACAAAATAGTGCTTAATTTTATAAGTAGCTGGTGAAATGTGTTTTAATTAACATGTGTTTAACTCAAATTAAAATTTACCAGCTGTAAATAAAAAGCAGGGTATCACATTTACGTTTACACATAATCTTATTGTGGGTTTTTTCATTTTTAAACTGAGGACAACATTGTATTGATGTAGTTATTTTTCTGCATAAAATTATGTTCAGAATTAGAGCTGCCTTCAAAAAAGCACATAAATTATTATTGATATTATAGATTACAGACCCGCTGTACGTCCCATGCTCGACAAATAGTACTAAGGCATTTCCTTCAGAGCAGTAATGTCTTAATTACAAGCACAAACTGCTGACAAAACTGAAAAAAACCCAAATGTTTAAATAACTTGTGTTTGTCAAGTGCTCACTTCTGAAAGTTTTTTTTTACTTCCCGTAATAATTAACAATTTTCTTGTTTTGGAAGCAGTTTGTAATGCTGTAAAATATGCCATTTTACAAAATAATGTAAAATAATTTTGTCATTATTTTTCCTCTAACTAGCATGGCTACTCAAGGCAACTAGTTTTACTGCTGACAGAAGCTTCTAAGGAAAACATAATGCAAATCCAACTTTTTCTTTGTGTTTTCTCTGAAGCAGACATGAAGGCTCATTTAAAATTTCATTTTAGAAGTCTGATGCAATTCTGAAAAAGGAGGATTGCATTGGGCCCTTAGGGAAGGTGTAGAGAGTATTTTAAAGGAAACCAACTACAGACAGGTGCTGACAGTGTGGAGATCAAAATATTAATCCAAGTAGTATTTTTTGATCAATGCAAACACCAACATAGTCATGGGGTTCTCACAAGTTCCATCAGCAACTAGTGACCAAGCAAATGCTATTTTAGGTATTTTCCAGCTTTGCCCCATAGTATGTTTACCCTGGTATGTTATTTTGAATAATTATATCCATATTATTATACTGATGTCACAGCTGTAGTAGCATCATATGCTTCATCACTGTACCCAAAAATACTTCTAAAATAAATGATAATTGCCAAATTCATTTGGAAGAGGAAAGGCTTGATTTTATTTTTATCTTTTCTGTGAGAGAAGCTGTAGATGCAAATAGTTTATCACAAATAGTTTGCTTATGAATAATACATAAAATGGTGGCTTATTTTTCTAACTGTTGAGGGGAAAAAAAACTCCCTGACAATAACTGTTGTCCTTAACATGACCTCTCAAGGCACTCTTGACCGTTCAGCATGGATTTCAAATGGAATAAGTTCTAAAGTAAACTTAATTTTATGATACAGGTGTCAGGGCAATAAATGTCATGTTCCTGACAATTAAATGGCCTCAGCTTGCCGCTCTCACTCACACTGGTAGCCCTTATGGTTGGAGTAGTTCATCTGAAGTCTTTGTTTTAAGACCTCAGACAGTTAATCACAGACTTAAGCTGACTTATTTGTGCTGTTTTCTTTTCCTTTACCATGCCTGCAGTTTTTAAGTTCTGTACAAGGAGAAGAAATGTTGAAATCGATACAGGTCACCACACAGGCAAAGGATCAGTATTAAAAAAAACCCCACATCTTTTTTGGCCAAAACTGGTGGATTCCATGTAATTAATATAAAGAGATTTAGTTGTTGGAAAATGAATAAATGAATGTGATCCCTGGCCTCTCCGCGTGGTGCAGTACAGCGTGTACATTTGAAAAGCTTCCACTTTCTCCGCAGAGCTGCATTGAGTTTCGCAGCACTGCAGCCCTCTGAAAAGGCATCCTAACAAAGCTGGGTCCCGCTTGCTGCTCACACAGCCCTCCTGGCAGCGCCCGACAGACTATTCAAGCCCTGGCACCGACTCGAGCAGCCGCAGCCACCCGGGCCCAGCATTCCCACTCCGTATAACCGGGCACCAGCCAGCTGCCGCTCCCCGGCTCCTGTGCCTGGAAGGGAAATGCCTTCACTCCTTGCTCTTTCCACCAGCTGCGACTTGTCCACATAAACCTGTAGCCTCTTAGGAAATATGGTTATACCGTCCCGGGAGCTCAATATTATACTCGGCGCAGAGCAATTTGATGTACAAATTCAATATAGAGTCTTGTTTTAGTTGCAAAAATGAAGTGACTTAAAAAGGGGGGGTCGGCCTCTCCTGTTCATTTGCTGTCTTCTGCTCCCTCCTTGTTTTCTCTATGCAATTCCTGTATTTTCACAGTCTTGTAATACGGGGTGGGGGTGGGGGCAGTTTATTTACATTGATGTTACCGTCAGCAGGGAGTATCCATCACTTTTCACAGTTCGGGAGCCAGCTCCCGGCTCCGCACAGAGCACTGTGCTCCAACTGGCAGCCATCAAGCCAGGCCTGCTCTTCACCGGCTGCTCATTTTCAGCTTCGTTCCTCATTTTCATTAAAATGTCAGAAAACGTAGAGGCCAAGTAAGAGGAGTTGTCACGAGAAAGTGTTGTTTTGAGTATGGAAATACTATAGTTGATGAGAAAAAAAGCAAGAGAAGAAATCTTTCACCTTTATGCAATTATTTCTGGAACATTAAAGGCCCACCACATCTTTCAGTCTACACATCTGTCAGCAGCAAGATAGCTTTTCTTCTGCCACTCCATGACTTTATGATTTATTGCTTGGTGACAGATAACAATTATCAATAATTTAATTGTCCCAGGATGTTCAAACTACACATTTGAATCTGAGATTTATGTTCATTTCCTCTAATGAATGCTAATGACAAGTACATGTGCTCTGACACATGATATTGTCTCCAAGTTGTTAGGGAAATATAAACTTCACGGCCTGGGTGCAATGAATCTGCGATATATTAGGGGCTTTGTTATTCTGCTCCATCACCGAAACTTTCCTTTGGTGAGTAAGTGAGCTTGAGATTCACAAGGCTGTCTTGAGATTTGACTCACTAACTTGCTTTAGGCTAACTGATCGCTCTGTGTGAAAGCACGGTACTTCTTTTATTCCACATCTTCTAAAATGAATCGAATGAGCTGTTGACGCCAGGGGTCAGATGTGAATCATCCCAGGAGGCTGAACTAGATAATATGTTAGTTTAAGAATTTCATCTCATAATAAATTAAATGGTTGTTCCTTGCACATTTCCACCAAAATAATCTTTGTTTTACACATAACAGCAGGATGACTGCAATCGAAACATGTAATGTGTTTCTTCAGCAGTAGTATTCAAGTTTCCCTGAAGGCTGTTTGCAGAGCTTATTTCCAGAGTCAGAAGCTGACTGCCCCTCAACCGTAAATTGTGGTTTGTCTCTTCTTTAGCCACTTAAAATTTGCCACACACTGCTCAGGATCCAGAACAGCAGAAGGAAGCAATGCTGCATCTTGGCCACTTCTCAACTGAGACAACCTAATCTTCTGCTGTTCAGTGACCTGGCACGGGCCAGGACTAGCATGTCTGCAGCCGTAGCCGTTGCAGCGGGAAGTTGCATTGCACCGTTTCTGAAGGAATTTATTTTACCAATTGTTGTTCCCTCCCCTGCTTAAACAGAGACGTTCCTCAATGCTCAGTATCTTGCTGCTTTGGCTATGGAAGCCAGCCAAAAGTCACCCATTTTCATGAATCTTTTCCTTGAGTGCAATTTTACATTGTAATGTGTGCTTTTCATCCTCTTGCCTAGTTATCAGTTCAGCAATACTCACGACTTGCTGGGAAGGATTTCCATGGACAGCATCACCATGGCTTGTGTTTATCCTCTCAATTTGTTTCTGTGTTATCTGCCAGACACCTTTCAGTTGGCAAGTTCCTCTCTCTTTTCCAGTTGTTGTCATTGGCAAGTTATGTGTTTTATCCTAGTCTACACAGAGCACGGTAGCCTTCAGCTGCTTGAGCTTTCTTTTAGAACAACTGTAATCAATTCTACTTTGAACACAAATGTTTTCTTTCTCAAAGGCTCATAAACCCACATAAGGAAGCTTTGACTTTGGCTAGCATGTAATATGATGTGGCCTAATCCTATCACTTTTGCAGTTCTCCAATCCTATCACTTTTGCAGTTCTCCAATGGCACAAAATCATCTTCACTAATTTCATGTGTTTTCTTCCATCATTTGGGAATCCTGATGTGGTGACAAGATAGTAGTTGGCCAGTCAAAACTTTTGCTTGTTGTCATTTTGCGTGTGTAGTGGAGAAGGACCAGAAGAATGACATTATACTAATGCTGAACCATGAAACAATAGGTTATAAATCAGCAGTTTGCAGTCAACTCCCCATTGCACCAGGATCCTGTGTGCTTTTAAAGCTTCTGCCTGGAAGCTTTGGGGGGGGCAAAGTTGTTCATTACAATCTTGGTGGTAAGGCTTTGTTCAGTCAGGCTGTGATACATCCCACTTTTCCAAGGGGCTTGGTGAATGCAAGAGAGCAATGCAGAGCACCTGTGGTCTGGTGGGCACGTCTGGCAGCAGAATTTTGCTCCAATGGCTGAGCCTTGAACTGCGCCTTCCAATACCCACATTAAATAGCTAGGGATTTGTGTACTGCTTCTGAAAAAAAAAAAGGCTTTAATAAAAATGGTAATTAAAAAGTTACAGATGCTGATAAAATTAAAAACATATGATATGGAATTGAAATGATTTAGTGTTGAAAAATGTTGGTTGATTCAGTAGTAGTTAAATTTCCAAATAACTTGTCTTGAACAAGCAAATAGTTTTAAGTATTTGGCTATGTGTCTTTTTTTTTAAAAAGTGAACACAGATCATGTTGCTGGTTCCCTCTACCACAGATTGGTAAAGGCTGTGCTATAAAATTAGTGCAGTAAACCACTCGTCTTTCCAGTTGCTGCATTCTCTTCTCCAATTGAAAGCCTTTTGGGGCCTCCTTGGCTCTTCAGCGGAAAGCACCAAGTGCAGTTCTGTTGCTCTAATGAAAAAATAACAACAACGTCTGGGAAGCCATAGAATGATGCAATAACCGTGCTGCTCTGCTTCCTTTAATGTGATGAAGCTTGCATATTTGCCTGGCCCCAATGTTTTACTCCTGCCAGTATTGTGCTGTAAAGAGACTTGGCAGAACACATTCAAAGGCTGTTCGTGGTTTTTCACTCAGCATTAAACCTTCCAATGACGGAAGGGTGGGGGAACCCATATTGAGACAAACAGACACTCAAAAAGTAAAAAAAAGAGGAGAAGGAGTCTGGTGGTAGATGGTCAGCAGTTTAGTAAGCCTTGGTTATGGGGGTGGGGTTGATTAGGGCCAAGCTGAGACCCACTGGAGGACAATACCATGTACTAAACCAGTGGGTCTTCTCTGCCCACTTTCCAGGGGGCAATCAGCCCAAAGGAAAAACAGCTTCCAATGTTCTGAGAGAAGAGAGCAGTGTCGCTTCACTCTGATAACCAAAGTCACACCGTCCTTGATAACTGCGCTCGGTAGTGCAGAGGCTCTAGGATTGCTACTTTTTGTGCTGTGTTTGTTCTGTATATGGAAAATTTGTGTCCCCATGGCTGCCAGTCTTGCTCTGCAGACCTTCACTGAGTTCACTTATGGCTGACTTTCTTTTGTAATGACACCGTTTGGAAAGCAGACTACCTAGACCTTACCTAGTCCTGTGTGAGGTTAGGCAGGAAAATATTTGAAGTGGAGCTGGAGCAACTCTTGGAGACAAATACTGCATGTGCACTTGCAGATGAGGGGCAAAATATGTTCAGAAGCAGAAATTATGGTCAGATTGATGCCTCCTTCCATCCCGTTCCACAACTGTCTGTGGTGGGGTGTCATGTAAAAGGAAAAATATTTGGAAAAGCGGACATCTGTGGGCCAGCCTTGGTATGCTTCCCAGAATGTAATGACTAGGTGAATGTTTTTCAGTGCAGCAACTAAGGAATATAGGTGACTGCCAAGCATCGGGTCTGATGTGGCGTGAAGAGGTACAAAACAAAGAGGAGTGATTTCTCTGAAGAAACTGAGGCCTAATTCTTTCCAAACTCAGCATTAAAAAGAAAACCAAACCAAACCAAAACCAAAACAGAATTCTTTTCAGGCCCCCCCCACGTTGCTTTTCAGATTTTGCCTATCCTGAAGATACTTCCATTGTGCGGACATGTTTGTTTTCACCAGTCTTAGGGCTCTACAAGTACCAGTATAGACTCATTATTGTCGACATTTCTAAATCAACACAGTTACTGAGATCTATGTTATGATTTTAGTTCCACTGGCAATTACTGATATCTAATTACCACTTAATCTGTTCTGAACTTTGTAGGAATGTGTAACAGAAACCACTTTAACTTTTGCTAGAACTGAATTTGAATCATGTGTCTCCTCTCCTACATGACTGCCACATCCACACTCACCATCCCAAGGAACTGAAATATATTTCAGCTTTAAGAGGAAAATACTCAGAACTCTACCATGTACATTCTTGCTCTGGGAGATGGGAAATGCAGGCTCAAGTGCCCCATAGCACCCTCAGGCACTCTGCAAGCCTCAGAGAGTCTCCATCAGAGAAAGCCAATGTGAGAGAGGACACGTGTGGCCTGGGAACAGCTATTCCATATCATGGACAACCATTACAACTACGACAAAATGCAGCTGTGATGCTGGGGCCTCAGCAAGTGCTGGCCCAAAACGCTCAACTCCAGAAGCAGCCTTAGGGATGTGAAGCATCTCTTTGCAACCTCAAGTAAGAGTGTATGTCCCTTAGAGGGCTGAAATCAAGCACAGAGCTTCTCCATGGGGTTTTCAAGTGCCACCGACCCCACTGGAGATCTGTTAGCATCCTCCAGCAGCAGGCAGGGGCCTGGTAAGCAGCCTGGGCTGAGGGTTTCCACTGTGCATGTGGCGGGGTGTGCACTGGATGCAAAGAGGCATATATTTTCATAGCAAATCTAAGTGGCAATTTAGAAAAGCTGACCCAGCCAAAGAAAACCCTGGAAAACCCTGCAGAATGAAACAATAAAACTGTCTAAGAATTTAATCCAATGAGAAAGTTAGTAATTGTCAGAAGTCTACCAGATTTACATTTCTAAAATGAAACAGGATGACAAAGTAACAAGATTATGCTTCTATAATCAACTAGTAGCAGTTCTACAAAGTAACAACGCAGAGGGAATTCGATCCAAAAAGTGGCTGCCACCTTCAGGTACCCATTCAAGGTTTTAATAAGGTTGGTGGAAAAATAGGTGAAATCTCACTTTGCTCGGGCAGGTAGCATTTTGCGTTGGCCAGTAGCAAGTGTGATTTGGGCAAACATGTCTTTAATAACTGCAAACAAAATGATGGCAAAACAGCTGAGTGAGAGCCAAAGAGGGCTGCAGGCTGCCCCCGGAGAGCTCCCAACGGCTGAGGATGTGCTGCAAATCCAGCCTGCTGTGACCAGGAACAACGGGGCAGCTCTGGGCGATAAGTAACAGCACGAAAATCCAAACACGGATTGTAGGATATCGCTCCTGCCCAAGGAAAAGTTAAGGGGAGGGATGGGGCAGTCACTTCCAGTGATTCCCACGTGTGCAGCTGGTGTGCAGGTACCCAATGTGCTCCAGCCCTGGGAGCAGTGGGGCAGCATGACTGTGCTCAGGCACTCTGTTTCTCACCTTGCTCTTTGCTGTGGGGCCCACGTGAGTGCAGCTGCATCCTCAGCTGCGGGGAGAGGTGCTCTCAGTCACATCCCTGTGTGGAAGGAAGTGAGGTGGAAAGAAAGGTTTATTAAGGAAAGACTTGATTAAGAAGCAAAGAAAGGTGATTTACTTTCTTAGCTTGATAAACACAGATTTTGGGATGCTGCATGGTAGAATGGGAACCCAGGCTGCTGGGATCCAAAGCTAGCCCCTTTTTTGGGGGATCATTCCAGCCAACAAGGGGCATGAAACAGTGCTGCTTCTACTCAGGAAAAGGACATGTGCCCTGTACACCCTATACAACCCTCATGCTGCTCCCCTTTCCATAAAGACTCAAAAGTACATGGCACTCTGCTAGGAGAAAGGAGCTTCAAAAAGCCTTACAGAAATTTTCCTTCAGTGGGGATCCCAACACAATCTGTGAGTCAAATGCCCTCCTTGTGTCATGGCATTTGCTGAGTTTCATGGGGATGCATCTCAGGAGGGCATCCCTCCAGCCTGTCCAGACCTCACTACAGCAAGACCTTGAGTTTGCCAGCCCTGACAAGCAGCTGAGCCACGGGGGAAGCAAGAGGACTTGAAGAATGAAAATGTGCATTTAGCTGCACAAGCTGTCTTGCCTCCAGCTCAGACTATTTCCTTCTGTCTCAGTCTGATAACTGTGCAGTCTCCCAAAACCTTCTCAGATGGCTGCTGTCCTGCAGATCCCAACAGAAGCAGGGTGAAAGAAAGCTTACAAAAGGCTTGATATCTCTCTGAGCAGTCTCAGACTCTGGTAGATTAGCAATGCAAACAAATGAAGGCTTCTTGGAACTAGCCAGAGACTTTTGGCAAACCCATGTGTTTGTGACTGCTACCTTCACTGGAGACGATTGACACGACTGTGTCCTTTCCAGGCATTTTGAGCATTTCTGCATTATCAGCCACCTGGTCCAGGGCTGCGGAGTCCATCCAAGGGAGGACTGAGGCATGAGGACTGCTTGAAGCAGCTCCATGGGTAAGAACCTTAAAAAGCTGGATCTTTTGTGTAAGAAATCATATTCCTTGGCCAGTTTGTAAATGTTCATTGCAAACTATCTAGTGCTGCTGCCAGACAGAATTACCTTAACTGGGACCTTATGGCTCAATCCATGGAGAGTCTCCCACATAAACACAGGCAGGAATCAACGTGTCTTTTTTTTGGAGAGAGCACTCCAAGTGGGCCCAGGCACCTCAGTCACAGCCTTTTACAGGACAGCAGCTGTGACGACATTGAAAAAGGTCTCACAGTTGAGTTCTCTGAACAACAGGAGGCCCAGCAGCTATTGAGGGTGTCCTCCTCAAGGGCTTCTTCAGTAAAACCAGCAGCGTGTCACTTATGCACTGCAAAAGGCTGTTTGTTCCTCCCCAGATATCTGCATCCCAACCAATGGAGGCAAGTATTATAGGCCACTGAAGGAGGATCAACAAATGTTGAGAAGGAGATCGATTTTCAACTCCAATAGTTTGTAGCCAGGTGGTTTTAGCCCTGTTATCGTCTGGAGAAAGGTGAACAGCAAAACCCTCTACTAGGGTTTAGCTGCTCCTGAAGTCCCCTCTTGATTTGAGATCCTTGGCTTCATAATCCCAGGGCTGGATCCACAAACCCTGAACTAGATCCTGTAAATGGCCTGGCAGTTCATGGCTTGCTGGGCACGTATTTTGACGCTGATTCACCCATCTGGAATAGGACACTACTACCTCAGCTGTCCTTGGGGAGAGTCTCAGCAAAAAAGTAGAAGTCTCCTCTCTATGTGTAACTGTTGCTTGACTCACTCCACCCAGGACCTGACGGGGTGACAGCTTTCCTAAGAAGACCAAGTGTTTGAGCCAACCACCCGGTGATACCTGGTGATTTGAGGTTAGCAGTCAGTGAACAGATCAGTTGGGGAGGTCTGGGCTTTCACTGCTGCCCTGGGCAGTCCTAAGTCCTGTTCACTTTCCTTCTGGTTGGAGAATCTAGTTTATGGGCAAGGTGCCCGGCTCCTCATCAGGAAAAGCGGGCCAGCGTCAGTGAGGTACCGCTGCAGGTGCTGCATGGTCAAGCTGCTCACCACGTCCCCGCATTTCTTTCCTTACTGAACTGGTGAAGAGGAAACATAGGCAAGCAAGGGATGCCCTGGTCTATTAAAACAGGCTGGGATATGCCCTGGTTCAGCCTTTTAGAAAAGGTAAAGTCCAATAGGGCTTAGCTGACCTCCGCTGCACCCTGGGAGGTGCCCACGTTCAGACACCTGGAAAGCCTTGCTCTGCAGAGAGGTCCATAACCCTGGCTGATGCCACCATGACTCTGGTGCAGGTGGAGAGCCTTTTTCCAGGAGGGGCCAAGCCACTGTCTGGGCAGAGCACGCGTTTAGACTATTGCTCTGAAAAGAGGCAGGAGCACTTCACGACAGTGCCGTAAGTACCATTACGGGCACTGCCAGGATGGGGCAGGCACGGCAGCAAGATCTGCCCCAGCCCTGCGGGGCACATCTCACACCGGGGGAGCACAGGGGAGCAGGCTGTGACCCTGCTTTGTGCTTGCGCTTACTCCCAGTATTTACCATGCCAGCTGAAGCAGGTAACTTTATACTGTTTTGCTACTTTGTGGAAACACTGTGAGGTGACCAGCACCTGAATTTGTTGACAGCTTTGAAGGAAACAATTTAATTATGCAAATCTGAAACTGATTCTGTCCTTACGCCCTGGGGCACGTCCCTGCTGATGGCAGTTGCAGTCGTCCCCTGGGCATCTGAGGGCAGCTTCTGTCCCAATCCAGCAAACACTTACTGGATGCTTAATTACCCAAATGCAAAGCCAATGGGATAGCCAGCAGGATAGCCAACATTTATGCGTACAATCAAAGGTACAATTTGGGTCTGAGCACTTTGTCATATTCTTGGCCTGTGTTTAAAAAGAGAAGAAGATGAAAACCCACAAATCACATTTAAGCTAGCAGAATGATTTATTAAGAAAAAACACTGACAGATTTTTGAAGTACTGAAAGGGTTGAAATAGTCTGAATAGAATAAAACTTGACACAAATTTTTACCACAATGCAAAAGGAACTTGAACTATTCTAATAAGAGTTTGCTTTAATGTCCGTGCATGTCTTCACATCCTGCTTTTGGCAATGGCCAGAAAAGAACTACCGAAATACTGTGAGAAAAGCTGTTCTCATGTTATTTCTGGCCCTGCTGTAATGCATGAAATCAGGACATCTCATGAGAGAGACTGATATTCAAGATTTTCAGTCTATTTTTCAGACAAAAAAGTCTGAATATATATCTAAACTTCTGGGTTTAGTCATGGCTAGATCTCAAAGCAACAAGAAAAGTATCCCTGAGGTCACAAGTCAAATAGTCACAATATGGAAGATAATAGTTATATTCAAATAACTTGGAGAAAAAAAACCTGCAAAGCCAATATTCACTTAACATGCTAAGGTGGATGGCTCCTCATTCTCAAAATAACGCTTAATGCCATGGGGGAATTTCTGAAGCTTATTCATAGGGTGGATGGGGGTGATGATTAAACCTAAAGAGCTTTAAGACACCAGCAAGTGTCATAGGACTGGTATCGTTTATGTGTGTGGCTCTACTCTGTCTAAAAATCATTTCTGATAAACACCTTCAGGATCCAAAGAAACGAGAGCTCTATGAACTATATGGTTTCTGGTGCCCCTGCCAACTCCGAATAAATACTCTGTGTGTGTAGCCAAGGTCTTGGAGAATTATTTCCTGAAAACTACTTTAGAACCAGAAGGAATTAATGAAGATGTGCCAGCTATTTCCTTTGCTGGCTTGCATGCCTCAGCCTCACCAATAATAAATAGTAACGGTTTGTACATGAGTTATGCTGCTACACCTCATGTTTTGCACTCTGCAGAACCCATTTATTCTGTACACAAGCAGGAAAGGACAGACAGAGTATGAGTTTGTTGCCTCTCCTTGGGTATTGACATTGGAGGCTGGCAATAGATATCAAAGCCAAACTGCATTTTGAGTCTTTGGCTTTAGCCTCTGCTAAAATAGCATTTGTGTATTTTAAAGCTATTTACAGAGGTTTAACTTCAATTCTACTAAAAAGGAGATAACAGAGCTATCAGCACTGGTTAAACAGATTAATATGATTGGCCTGACTTTTTAATCTGCTTGAATAAACATATTTATTATTACTGGAAAACTTTAAGAAAACTTCTAAATCATTAGAGATTTATAAATTATCAATTATGTAAGAGCTAGAGCAACTAGGGAGATGTTTTTATATGACTGCAAGCAATAAGGAAGGAGATTTTCAAACTCAGGCCAAAAATATTAATCGCAAGTCATCTTTAGAAAAATCATTCTGCAACCTTATTTTATGCTCAGATTTTCTCAGGCTTCCTCTGCGGGAAACCAACCCACTACTGCGTGACTCCCGAGCAGAGCTGGAGAGAGCGGGATCCTGTGTCCTGGAGGGAGTTCCGGGTGCCCAACCCCGTACAGTTTTTATAGAAACTGGCATTAACTTTGGGGTTTTCCTTCAAGACACAAAATCCCCTCAATTACATCTGTGTTGCCAAGGCAACACGCTCCGACTCTGCCTGTCCTCTCCAGGACCCGACATCTACCGGAGGAGCTTCTAGGCAGAAAATCATCAAAACCCTGACTCAACCGCACAAGGTTTTACTCCGTGCAAGCAGCCAAGAGGCTGAGGATATTTCGGAGTTTTTTTATGCAATAACTGGAGGGCCATCAAACTGAAGCATGTTATGACTACTTCTCCCTGTTTAAAATCCTAAAAGTCAGCCTGAATCTTGTATCCTCTCTGTCTTGTCTCCGGAAAATGCCTCAGATTTGGGGTTGAAAGTGAATACGCTCTGGGCTGACGTGTTGGGAGCTGCTACCCTGCGCAGAGCTTTGTCAGTACAAAGGAAAGAGGAAACGTTTCTGCTGGTATTATTAACATGTCAGTAGCACTGATAGATTCCAACTGAGATCAAGCCCTCTTGTATTAGCCGTGTGCCAAAAGCAGAGTAGGAAGCAGAGAAAGGGGAGGAAGCGTTATTATTCCCATGTTACAGCTGCAGAAGAGAGGCACGGGGATTGTGAAATCCTCGAGGTCACACAAAACCGCGTGCGGCTCAAGTGGGGAACGCAGTCAGCCCCTCGCAGCTGCCCCTTCCATCTCCTCAGCCCATGCGCATCTCCCCACCTTGCCGGGTTGGCTCACATTTTTGGCTATTTGGGGATGCTTGAGAGTTGGGGCTGGTAGAGTAAGTCCCAGGGGACAGGTCCCAGGCAGATGCCACATGAACCGCGGTGTCCCTGCGCATTACTGCACTGCTTTCGCTCACAGACACATCCACATCCTCTTCTCTCCCTGCCCAGAAAAGACAGACTTGAGCAAAAATGCCTCATGGTTTGAACCATTCTTCAGATAATTATTTAAAATTAAGGATTGGTCTCTATATCTGTAATACTGAAGAATATTGGTGGTAAAAATACCTGACTTGATGCTTTCCAGTGGAGCTAGATGGGAAAAGAGGAATAAATAGTAGGGAATTCAGTGTGTGGTGTTTATTTTTGCACAGGTGGCTGAAGAAAAATTTGAATTATAATTATTGTTATTAACTGTTCAGCATTTATCCTTAACTTTTCAAAGCAGCGATTTCTGCAATGTGACCTGCAACCATTAATGTTAAATCCAAAAAAATCCACGTTCATTTTTCAAAAGCAGAGCAGATATCAGCCATCTGAGATACTACATTCGATGGAACTGAAT
Source organism: Haliaeetus albicilla (assembly GCF_947461875.1). Taxonomy (NCBI): domain Eukaryota; kingdom Metazoa; phylum Chordata; class Aves; order Accipitriformes; family Accipitridae; genus Haliaeetus; species Haliaeetus albicilla. The sequence goes on along the minus strand of NC_091484.1, from coordinate 62,877,117 downwards.
CGTTCCCTGGCCGGTAAAGGCACTGAAGATGTGAATTTCCTCAAAGAATATTAAATACCGAGTTTAAAACTTCATTAAAAGCAACATGGTTATGAAAAGAATAAAATATATATAGCATAGCAAAATTACCAATTTTTATTATATTGATACATTACAGAAATTGAGAAAAATTGGCCTCTTTTGGGATGTTTCAACTCCTGTTTGTACAGAAACAAGGGCTCGTGGAAGGCTTGAGTCTCTGGCTTTGTATTCCCTGCGGCTAAGGGAAAATGAGCAGCAGAGGAGGGATGGTGCAGACTGGAGCAACCCACACAGCTTGACTTGGCGGAAGGCAGAGAACTGAAGAAACCAGGTGGGCCATAAGAGCCACGAGTGGGGTCTTCCGTGAGGCACACACAGATCCCACCTGGGTCCTATGAGCACAAAATGGAGAACAGCTCATACACTTGAATGAAGCTTGATAACCAAGAGGCCTGATCTCGAGCCACTGACTCTGTCCCAGACCAAACTGCAGAGCTTCTCCTGCTAACCGCCTCTGCCCCCAATTAACAACGTTACACACATTGTCAATCCCAAGAAAAGCATCTGGCCCCTTTCTGGAGCCCTTTTGCCCTTGTGGCTGGTGACAGAGCCCCGATAGAGCTTGAGTTAAGGGGCACTGGGAAAACACAGCTCCTGTGAACACCATGGCCCTCCTCCTCAGCCCCTTGTCCACTGCATGCAGGAGCTGAAGCGCAGCAGAGGCCCTATGGAAGGTGCTTTGTTTGACGTGGCCCAGGGGATGGAAATCCAAAAAATGCAATAAAAAATGGAGGCAGAACAGAGCAGTGAGAGAAAATAAAGCCCCTGAGCACCAGTCAGGAGCTTGTTTTTCAGACTCTTTGGCAGGGAGGTTCGCATGGAAGCGGAAAGAACTAAGATCTAGTCCTTGGTTGGAGATCTTGTTACGGTTTTGTTTATTAATTCTTAGGATAAAACACATCAAAAAGATGCAGAACAGAACTGGGTCCTCCACCCTCCTAGAATAAGCAACAGCTATGGGTTGGTTGGGTTTTGGTTTTTTTTTTTTTGATCTGTGGTTTGTCTGGGGCTTTTGCTGCCACTAACCCCAGTGATTTTTCCAGAGTTTGAGGGTGTCACAGGGATGCCACCCCACAGGGCCCCCTGCTTCTTCGCAGAAACAGGGGACAGCACTGCCTGTTGCAGGTCTCAGAGACCTCTCCCCCTCCCCATGTTTGCTAGCCCAGCTTCCTGCCTCCAGAGTGGCCTCGCTCCCCCCACGCCTGACCCTGACCGCCGTGTGTAAGGCTGGGTTCAAGGCACAGCTTCATGGTTAACCTCTTCCTGCAGCTGAAGCTCCCTGGCCACTTCCCCTTGCCATGCCATAACCCAGGCTCTGGGTTTTATCACTGAGCTGAGCTAGAAGTCAGATGACAAAATATTATGTGTCGTAGCACGTGAGTCTGCTCTACAACCCAGCCTGTGCACTCAGTCTACTCTTTTATAAACACAAATAGCATGCAACCCTTCCTGTTTTGTGGAAGACAAGAACTGGACCTTCACACAAGGTTATCTCCCACATTTGTACCGAGTCTGGTGTAGTTCTTGGGTTTGGCTTTCTCATTAGGCTAAGTCTGGTCCACTCTTCTGCAGCATTCAGTGGCCTGCAGACAGCAGACCAGCTCCCTTAAAGGACACCTTTCCTGGATGTAAATGGTAAGGTAACATCTGAGTTACGCTGAGTGCTACACTGGAGCTCAGTCTATAATTTTGTCTTAGTCTAGTCTTGCTGGACCTGGAAGTGAAACTAGGGTTTGGTTAATGGTCACATCTGCCAGGCTTCAGGATGTCCTCTTGACAACCTCCCCATTTCACCTTCTTGCTGTTGTTACCCACCTTGCTCCCCGCAGTCTTTGGCCCTGCGGTTTGTCAGTGTTACCTGCTGCAGTACCACCAGTACCACCAGCCGCAGCACCACCAGCAAAGCTGCTTTAGGGACAGTCACACATGATGTTGGTGTGTTTGCTTCCTGCATACATGTTTCCATTTCAACACACCCTCCTACCAATTCTTCCAAACCAAATACCCATAAAGAGAAGAAGTAAGCAGATATTTTATCTTTCAGGTGCTCCTTCACTGCTGTTGAGAAACCTTCCAAAGCTCATTTCTCCACAGCTCTTTGCATGCAAAAAGGCCTGTAATTAGGTGGCAACTTCAGAGCCTATCTTTGCTTTCTAGTAGGCCGGCACAATTATCTCCTCCCTTCGATGTCATATGCTCAGTACAATGACCATGCTGCTCCCAAGGATGGAGCACTTGAGCCCCCCTTGCTCTAAGCCAGGGGCTATTCCAGGCATTGGTCCTGTGAAAGGTTCAAAGGGGACAGTTTTTCTTCCTTCCATAGGATTATATTTAACAAAACTCCATGTCACAAGACTTAACTTCACCCCTACTTTATTTCACTCCAGTGCTTTTGGGGCTGCCAGACTGAGCAGGAAGAGCCCCTGCTAACACTGCAGCTCTGCCAGCTCTGGCTGCCCACGGTAGAAGAGCAAACCCCTTGAGGCACCATTTCAGACAACTTGATTAAGCAGATTCATGCTTGTCTATGTGTGCCTCGGAGACTTTGCTCGGGGCTGACGCAGCTGCTGCCATGGGTGGCAACAGGTCTCTGCAGCTATTCTCCCTGCGAGTGTGGCTATTTTGCAGTGTAGATAACACCTCATTTTGCAAAATCCTAAACAATTTCTCACCTACCCGACTTCTCAGGCCCTTCGACATACATGGCCATAGTTATTTAGCCACCCAGCATGCCATAGCGCAGAGTGTACCAGGGATGTGAGGAAATTCTTTGAATTTCAAACATATATGTTTACTGTGAAGGAATCCGCAGCTGGAGGGGGGAGCTGTGAGAATGCAACGCCAAGGAAATGTTTGCTGAAAGCATTTAAAAAATAACCAGAGCACGAAGCAAGGGACAAAACCAACATTTTGCTGGGAGTGCAAAGCAGAAATGAGGACTGTATTTAGGAGCGTAGATGGGACTCTACCAAACGGGTTTTGGATTGCCCCCTGCCCCTGGCTGGGGAAGGAGGAGCGGGCAGGGAAGAGCTCCAGCCCGCCCTGGCAGTGCCAGCTGGGCTCTGCGGGGCGGCCGCCCACCGCAGGCAGCCGGGCCGGGGCTGCAGCCTCTCTGCTGGCTGGAGCGGAGCTGACACTGGGGAGCTCCATCGCTTGCAGCCTCAGGAGCAAATTCTCCTCTCAGCCTGACAGCATGGTTGATTTTTTCCTGGCTCCTCCAGCGAGACAGATTAGGCCCCAGAGCACCACTTTGGGGCTCTTTCTGCACGATATCCCTTGGAAAGGTGCCTTGCTGCCACTTTCTGGCATGCCAGCCTGGCCTACCGCTGTCTGAGGCTGGGCACACGGGCATGGGTTGGGAGAACGGTGTTTCAAAGACTGGCAAGGAGCTTCTTGCAGCTCCAGCCTTGCAGGTGCCCGAACTCCCCCTGCACCCTGGGCCCCCACCCCGCTGCGGGATGCATGGGAGCTCTGGTGTTCCCGTCAGCTGGCGCTGCACTGTCCTCAGGGGAGCCGGCTGCGGACCACGGTATGCGGCCAGCAGCTATTGACTTATTTTTCCGTGCACGGCCGGGTAAGTAACCTTAATTAAAAACATGAAGCCCACAGTTTGTATCACATTCGCGATGTTAAACAAGCTCTGGAAATAGAAACCCTGTTTTCATTTAAGCTTTTCAACTGTGATCTAAGTAATAAAATATGGAGGGGGCGGGTGTGTGTGAGATTTACATGTGATGATTTGGGAGATCTCGCTGGTTTAGAGGCTTGTAAGGCGCTGCGGTGCCAACTGCTCCTGCCGCTGCCTCACCGCGCTTGGCAGCGCCTGCCCCACACAGACTTTTGGTTTTTTCCAGAGCCGCTTTCCAAATGCTGATTTCTGCCCTCAGCTCTTGTTGCTGTGATTTATTCTGGGTGTGGGTGTGGGATCTGCCAGGCCCTCAGCAACCTGCTGCCCTGGCTGCCCGTGCCCTGCCTGGCTCTGGGCAAGCAGGCAGGCGGGCAATGCACACCCCCACCGCTCCTGGGGACCACGGATGTCCTTGAGGACAGCCACGTCCCCTGCAAGTGCAGACAGTGATCCCCTGAGCCCGTGCCCAAGCAGCACCATCATCAGGAGACATGAGGGAGGATTATCCTTGCCTTCCCGGTTCCTCCTGAGCCACCATGCAGGGAATGAGCATCCATCCCACCATGGTGGGCAGGTAGGAGGGGATGCTTTTCTGTGGGCACCTGCTCTACAGAGCAGGTAGTACCCTGCCAGTGCATGGGCTGACCCTGCAGGCTCCAGAGGCTGCCTCAGGCTGCAGGGTCCACAGAAACCTGCTGTGCCCCATCCGTGCTTCCCCTCCGGAGGTGCGGGCCAGAGCCTGTGCCTGCCCTGCCAGAAGGGTCACCCCTGCCGTGCCAGAGGGGCTGGGAGAGGGCAATGGCAAGACAACAGGGCATATACTTGTATGAGGCTGCAAACGGTTGAGATCACCCTCCCATTCCTCTGGAGTGAGCAGGAGCCCTCAGGAGCTTGTTTTTGATCAAGCCTGTCACTTTCTCAGTCTCCTGTTGCTATAAGGTAACACCACTTCCCAGGTCATAAACAGTTCAGCTGGGCATGGCAGTGATTGGAGCTGCGTGTTTTGCAGCAAGCCCCGACTAAGCGTGTTAGCACAGACTAACCAGAGGCACTCGTCCCACTGTGTCCCCGTATGCCCCCCTTGCCCCCCAAGCTCTTTCTGAATGGCCAGGGCACGTGCTGTGGGGGAGCCTTGAACAGGGCTTTGCCCAAAGGCCCGTGGAAGCGTGGGGTGCATGGGCTGTGCAGAAGCACTCCCGCGGTCATTTACGCCCGTTTCTGTCCTTTGTTTTCTCGGCCGGGGACTGGTAGCAAGTTGGTGGGGTTTTTTCCCACCCTGGGGATAGCGATTTTTCTCCCTCAACGATGGGGCGTCTTCAGCGCATTGCCCTTCCCCAACCTCCCTCCTGGTTCCCTTCGGCAACCGGAGAAATTACAGTCGGGTGGGTGATCCCCGACGCCAGGGTGGCCCTCTTCCAGGGAGCCCCTTCCCCAGAGCGTGCGGCTGTGTGACGTCGCAGAGAGTGCCCGTGACGTCACGCGCCCGTGACGGAAGGGTGCAGGGAGGGGTGCAGGTCGCAGAAAGCACCCCGCAGCGGGGCAGAAACGGCGCGGCAGAGCCCGGGAGGGGGGACGCGGCGAGCGGGCGGGGGTGCCTGGGGGCAGGAGCCGCCGCCGTGCCCCGCCGCGGACCGGAGCGGCCGCGGCCGCGCCCGCAGCAGGTACCTGCCCCCGCGGCGGCTCCGGGGCCGGGAAGGCGGCAGCCCCCCGACCGCCTGTCCCCGCCGCTCCAGCGCCGGGGGCCGCGGGGAGCCGCGCACCCTCTCCGCGGTGGCCTCTCCGGCCCGGGAGGGCGGGAGGGGACGAGGCCAGGGTGTCGGAAAGGGGAAGGCATAAAGCCGGTAGCGGCTGTGCAGACGCAGGTCCTTTGGGGTCACGCTTGCGGGGACAAGGACGGGGACAAGGAGCCCGCGGGGAAGCGAGGTGCCGTGGGGGTACGGGGGGGGGTGCGCGCCGCGCACGTCCCGCCGGGCCCGCGGGCGCAGACGGCTGCTCCCCGTTCACCGGCGGCGGTCACATAACGTCTGAATTACATCCTTGTAAATATTGACTGTGGCCATCTTCTTCGTTTCTGCGCACAGTAACCGAAATGTTAAGCCCGGCGGAGCCGGGGCCGGGCTGCTGCGCCGCAGGGCGGCGGGGGGTGCGGAGCGGCGGGGCAGGGGGAGCCGGGGGGGCCGGGGCGCATCCGCGGGGGCGCGCCGGCCGCGCCGGGGATGCTAAAGGGAGCGGGCTGTCTCCCGGCTTGGACTGCGGTCTAATTTATAATCCTTGGCCGGGGGTGGGGGACGGGACGGGGCGACGACACACAAGAGGAGACGGAGAAGGGGGGGGGGGGAGGGGAGATGTTTCCTGGTCCGGATTCATTAAACGCCGGCGTTAATGAGCGGCGCGAGGCTGCGGCTGCCGGCACGGCTGCCGCCGCGCCGGCAGTGCTCCGCGCCCGCCCGACGGGGGTCTCTCCCGCGGACAGCGTGACCCCAGCCGGTGTCTTCAGCCTCCTTCCCCGGGGCACCCACCCCCCCGCCCCGTGCACACCGGGGACTGCCCAGCCGTGCACCGGCGTCCCCTCGGCTGCCCCTCGCCGGGCTCCTACCCCCCTCCCGCACCGCCCCCCGACGCCGCGCTGCCCGGGCGGGGCCCGTGCCCTTGCTGGGGTCCCCTCGCCGGCGGTGCCCACCCCCACCCCGAGCCCCGGGGATGGGGATCGGCGGTCCCGACGGTGTGAGTGGCTGCGGGGCGGCTGTGCCTCCGGGCGCCGGCTCTGCGCATTTGGTGGTCGTTAAAAACAATTCGTTTCCCTCCCCGTTTGGGGAGGGGGAAGGGGGAAATCATTCCAGGGGAGGGGAGGGGAAGGGAAAGGGAAAGGGGAAAAAGAAGGAGAGAGGGAGAGAGAGAGAGCGCAAGTGAGGGAGAAACACCAAACCCAACAGAAAACCCGCGCTCCGAACTATTGCGACACGGAGCGAGGAGCGCGGCGGAGGCTGGCGGCGAGGTGCCGAGACGCGGGAGCGGGCCGGGCCGAGGGGGCCGTGGGAGCGGGCCGGGCCGCGGGAGCGGACCGGGGTTGGCGGGGGGGGGGAGGCCGTGGGAGCGGGCCGGGCCGTGGGAGGGGCGGGCTGCCCCCTCCCCCCCCCGTGGGTGGGCAGGCGGCGCCCGGTGCCTCCGCGCTGCCCCCCCCGCCGGTCGCGCCGGGCGGGTCTCGGCGGTTCGGCGCGGCTGCCCGGTGACCGCTGCCGCCTCCCCGCAGCGCAGAGCGAGCCCCCGCACCTCGGAGCCGGCGGCCAGCCCGACGGCGGCCCCCAGCCCCCCACCATGAACACCATCGTCTTCAGCAAGCTCAGCGGCCAGGTGCTTTTCGAGGAGGACGCCAAGGAGCGGGAGCGGAGCGGCCGGCCCTACGTGGGGGTGGTGGAGGGGCCGCACCACGCCGAGGTGCTGCTCCCCGACAGCCCGTCCATCAAGGAGAGCCTCAGCCTGCGCAACCGGCGGACGGGGTATGCCGTGCGCTCGTCTCCGCGCCGCGCAGCGGCTCCGCGGGGCGGCCCTGCGTGCCGCGGCCGGCGCTCCCGGCCGCCGCGTAGCCAGTTTGGGGTTGCGAGACGGGTTTCTGGACGGGTCCTCCCCCACGCCCCCGGGGCCGTACTCTCGGGGACCCTCATTCCACAGCTACGGTGGGAAATTCCGGCGATAGGTGATGCAGAGGCGTCCGACTGGGCTGGAATGTGCCAGACAGAGCGCTCCTGTCCTGCGGTGTTTGACCTCCCCCTCTCTGCCTCCAAACAAAAACAACCTGGGGCTCGCCCGGTTTGGTCGGGCGCTTCGTGTAATTAAAGACCCCCAAAACAGAGGCGCAAGGCGGAACGCGTGAAACCTGGGGGACGGGGCGGCCGCGGGGCCGACCCCCGCCGGCGGTGCCGGGGCAGCCGGTTCGCGGCCGGGGCTGAGGCGGGCGGGCACTTGCGCGGCCCCCGGCACTTGTTCCGCCGTCCCCGCTGGTTTGCAGCGCGCTGGGCGAACGGACGGGAAGGAGCTGCGTTGTCGGTGCGTTCCCTGGGATGGGATTTAAAGCGGACTAGCGCGATGCCAGTCAAGGGCTGGGCAAGGTGATGTTAGGATCGGGTTTGCTAGGAAGGCAGCTGCGGCTGAGCCATCTGCGGCTGATCTTTTTTTTTTTTGGTGCTGGAACAGGTGAAATAGGAGGTGATGAGAGGACGTGTTAGCTTCGGCGCGTTGTCAGCCGTAGCTCGAAGGGTTGAACCAGCGAGCGCGGACCAGACATTTCGGGTCAGCTTTACAAAGTAAAGACTTAGGAGCAGAGTCAGGAGGCACCGAAACCGAGAAATCCCGAGGAGCTGTTTTTACTGCCGAATTTCCACCTTAACGATTGCATCAGCTCGTACTTTTAACGGCGGTGCTGGGTGGTAGGACTCAGGTTAGGTTTCATCGAAATGTTGCTAGCAGACGATCGCGGCGGAGCTGGGTTGCCGAGGGAGCCCTGGACGAGGCAGCGCCCGCGGCCGCTCAGCCCGGCACGGCGCGGCTCGGCTCGGCAGGGCTCGGCACGGCGCTGCTCGGCCCGGCCCGGCCCGGCTGGCCTGGGCTCGGCTGAGCTCGGCTGGGCTGGGCTCGGCTCGGCTGAGCTCGGCTGGGCTGGGCTGGGCTGGGCTCGGCTCGGCTCGTTTCGGCCCGGCCCGGCCCGGCCCGGCCCGGCTCGGCACGCCGCAGCTCGGCGCCGTGGCGCCCCCTGCCGCCGCCGCCCGGAGCCTCCGCGCCGCCCCGCTGCCTGCCGGGCGCGCCGCCGACCCCAGCCCGCCTCTGGGTTTTCCTGCTGGTTCCCCCCGCTTTGCTCACTCGCTTTTTATTTTCGACCGGTTTTTAACAAAGAAACACCTTTTCCTTCTTTTAGTTTTTTGTTTTCTAGCGGGGCCTGACTTTCACTCCCCCCGGTTTAACCTCTTTTCCCCGGCGGGCGCGGGGCTTCGGGGGCTGCCGGCGGCGTTGGGCAGCGGCACGCCGGCTCCCCCGGGAGCACTCCTCGCTGCCGGCTCCGAGCGGGGAAACCACCCGGGAGGTGCTCGATGCCGCGGGTGTCCCTGACTATGAGTGGCAAATAAACGGGGGCGGGGGGTCAGGCGCGGCTGGCCCCGGGGGCCGCCCGCCCCGCAGCCCTCTTCTCCCGCGGGTGCCGCGCTGGGGTGCGCGGCCGGGGCCGTGCGAGGCCGGCCCTGGCCTCTCTGTAAACGCACCGACCACACGCCTGGCGGATGCCGAGCGCCGAGAGCATCGGGACACTCAGAGGCCGCACCGGCGGAGCCCCCGCCCCGCTGGAATCCCCGCGGCGGGGCCGCCCGTGCCCCCGCAGCATCCCCGCGGCCAGCGCCCGGGGCGCCGAGCCGGCCCCTCTGGGTCCGCTCCCGCGGACCCTCCACCGGGAGTCCGGGGGAGCCGCGGCCACCGCCTCCTCCTGAGCAGCCGGCCCGGGGCGAGGGTCGCGGCCGTGGGAAGACCCCGGGCACCCCGCGAGGACGGGGTCCGGCTCCCCCCGGGCAGGGCCAGACCCGGGCAGGGTGCACCCCGGGGCTGGGGCAGCCCCCCCCCCGGGCCGGGTCCCCCCTGGGGCAGGCCGCGCGTCCCTGCGCGCCTCCCGCACCCGCGGCGGCGCCGGGGAGGTCGGCCCCGGGGCCGGGGCGGGGGGGGCCGGGCAGGTGCCCGCCGCCCCCCTCAGCGCCCCTTCTCCGCGGCAGGGCGCGGCAGAGCGGCGGGAAGGTGCGGCACAAGCGGCAGGCGCTGCAGGACATGGCGCGGCCGCTCAAGCAGTGGCTCTACAAGCACCGCGACAACCCCTACCCCACCAAGACCGAGAAGATTCTGCTGGCCCTCGGCTCCCAGATGACCCTGGTGCAGGTAAGAGAACCCCTTACCCCCACCGCCGGCGGCTGCTCTGGGGCGTTTCATGGGCGGGAGGGACAGGGGCAGCACCAGCCAAAGCCCCTCTGGGAGCTGAGCGAGAGGCAGGGCCGGGCGTCGGGGGAGGCATCGGTGCAGCCAGCGAGGCCGGGGCTCCTCTGCGCATCCTTCCCTCTGCCGTCCCCAGGGCTCCCCCTCCAGCAGGACTGGGCCAAACACATCTGGGCCATCCCGGCTGGGGAGGCGCTGAAGGCAGTCGGCAAAAGCGTGTGTGCTCTCCCTCCGAGGAAAAGGTGCCCTCATCCTTTAATCTCGTTCATGAATCGAGTGGAAATATTTTTGCTTAGTCTTTAGACACCTTCAGGTTAAAAAAAAATAATCGGTAATGGGAGATTTCAGCACAGAAGAGGAATTGTAGGGGAAATTGTAGGGAGCCACTCTTTTCCCTTTTGACAATGGGCGAGAATGGAAACGGTTGCATTGTTCTGATAATAACCATCACCTGTTGCACAGACCTTAGTGTTACCACACACGCTGTGTGCGCCGGCTCAGCGTGCAGGGACTGTGCTTCTCAGTCTTGCCGGAATTATCATTATAGTGTAATTAGACATGGGGAGTAATTGTTTTGCTCTCAGGTAAAACTGCCCTGAAATGACTGGCAGCTGTGTTGCAGTAAGAGGTATAAAGTTGGCTGCGAACGTTTATAAATCTTATTGCTTTGTTCTCTTTGCCATCTGGCGCTCTATTGGAATGTGTGGTTAAATGCTATCGGTTGCTGAGTGATGCTATCTCAGGTCTGGATGCTGCAAAGATTTATGCATTGTGAATAATCCAATTTCCTTACTGCAAGCTACTGCTAGGTGCATAAAATGAAACACATGTGTTTGCAGGATTGGGTCCTCAGCGCTCTGCCTAACACATTATGCGTCACTTTGCAAAGGACATGAAGATATCAAAATAACATGAAGTATTAGGAAAAGGAGGTGGTAATTCAGCATTATTATTTTGAGTGCTCCTTCAAAAAAGCCTGTGCTGTGAACTTCGATCCTAGTAATGGCAAAATGGGAAACTTTACGCTTTAGTACCTCGCTGTGAAACTCGCACTAGAACAAACACGATAGCTTTGACAAAAATAATATTAATGTCTCAGAAAATGCCAGTTATAACTGGAAGATACAGTTAAAACAACTTCTCTTGCTTTTAAAAAATATACATGAAAGGTTTGCTCAGACTTTTAAGAATATGATTACATAGACACTATCCATTCAATGCCATAATTCAATAGGAGTAGCTTATTGGACTGTGGCTTTTAGAATATTCCTGTATTTTACATGAGGTTTAAAACATACATCCAGAATACATGTTGGGAGACTTTCACAATAATGACGTCTTCAGGAGTTGTTCTGTTCTTTTATAAATGCCTCGGAACGAACAGACAAGGGGAAAAAAATGGTGGTTTTTTGCAGTATTTCTGTCGTGGCAGCTTTGATAAATCCTGATGGGGATATGCTGTGTTAGCCTCTATAAAAGCATCAGGTGAGCCATGGCCACTACTCCACAGACTTTTACGATCTACGTAAGGTGTAGAATTAAATTAAAAAGAAACACGGAGGGCTACATTTATCTGTTAGTGACTCTAGTGGATTTACGCTGAAGCCGAATTTGACCAGCCTCATTTCTATGAACTGTAATGTTTGAAAGAGCTGTGCAAACCAGCACATCTATCTTCATTTACAGAAGCACACCATCAAAAAGAAACCCCAGATGTTTCTTCCATCATTTGGGTGCAGTGCTCTTTTTATCCAGGAATACGATAGCATCTGTACGAGAGGTAAATACATCTGTGTGGCACCAGCAGTAATTCCTGAGCCTGGAAGAACAAAACAACACACACCCCACATCTACTTTTCGGATGCCCAGGAAGAACAAGACTGTAATCCAGATCAAAATTCTTGTTCTCTGAGAATGAGAGAGAAGGTGCCAGGCTGTGATCTCAGTCACACCGGGTACATCTGAAATAGCTTCCCCGAAGGCTGCGCTCTTTCAGCTGAGTGCTGTAACCAAGGGCAGGCTCGGGACTGGGCTTCGGTGTCTGTTGGAAAGCTTTGCTTCTGTCCCAGGAGGGGCACTTTGCAAAAGCATCAGCCAGGGTCTCCTGTGATTGCTTTTCTAATCTAGTAACACCAGACGTCGTCGGAGAACCAGGAATCGGCATATGATGTTTTCTCCGGATTACACGCCTTCACGTTTGCTGACCTTTCTCGTATTTCCTGCTCTTCTTCCGTTTCTCGGTGCTGTGCCGTGGTGTTTGCTCTTGGTGGGAGCGGATACTTGCCCCCACAGCTTTCCACTCCTGCGGAGGCTGTTGTCTGCTGACAGCTGCTACCTCTTCCCAGCATCCCTCGTGTGCTGACGCCTTGTTGTTGGAAGCCCTAGGGAAGGCAAAAGATACTGTTGAAAATCCCTTTGAGTTTCCGCCAAAATGCTGTTTAGGGAATGAATGGTTGGGGTTTTTTGTTTTTCACCTGACTGCCGACCTTGGAAAAGGTCTTCAGCAGCTGCCTGGAAGATGATGTTGGTCACAGTAATACTGATAATACAGCTGTAACTCTTCTCCACATGCTTTTCTTTCATTTAATGAACCTTATTCCAGTATGTATATGATATATACGTACTATCTAGCCACAGGAGCTTTTGCAGGACTGCAGCACAGATAAAACCGATCCTTCTGTGAGTCAAGGAGGTGAAGATCCAGCCCTGTTTTCTACTGTTACTATTAGGACAGTATCTGCATGTCAAATCTTCCACAACTTTATTTTCATTAGCTTTGCTATCACCCAGTTGGCTGGTTTTAAATTAATTTATTCTACCTCACTAATATTTTGGCTTAACCCCCTGTTCCTGGGTGCAGTGGGACAGCAAGGGGGCTGTTCCAGCTGCATGTCCGACAGCACTGCAGAAGGAAAGTCAAACTCTTTCAAGGAGGTAGGATTTCGCAGGAATCATAAATCATCTTGTTTCTTAATAAGTAATAGTAAAACCTGGGGCAAATTCTGGGCTGACTTATTCCTGAGCAGGCCAACAAGGTCTTTGGGAGTCCTCAAGGCAAATGTTACTACAGCTTTTAGTGGAACAGTCCAAAGTCTTCTACTTCCCCAACTGCCAAAGCAGGAAACAAAAAAAGCAATATAGTTTGAAAAGGCATTTTATGTTTTACTCCAATTAGATTCCAATTCAGAATCCAATAATTTGTCCTATTAATATGCTACATTTTCATTTGTATTATTACCACAGTGCTTGATTTATTTTATTTAAATTTTGGTTTAGATGTTCTGTGAAATAAAAAAGAAAAATGGCCGTGTATTCCTTCCAGAAAGAAACATGAATGGCCATATTGTTGAGGAGAAGTTTTTTGCAGTACTAGGATTATTATACTGGTCATGTGCTGCTATGGATTTAATAGTATTCAGATTCATAAAGGCATATCTGGATTACTGGAGGAGGATAATCGCTTGATTTCTGTTCCTTTTCTGAAACTTTGGCCACTCTTAAGCAGTGAAGCAGAACAAATTACAATAAAATTGAAGAGTCTCTTCAGAAGTAAAGCCAGAGGGTCAATATTTCATGATGCTGATATAAGTACCTGATGCTCTTTGGGAATGACTGAGCTGCTGTAAAATATGAATGCTGGAAAGCACATCTATTATCGTTCTCCTTGGATTTTGTCGTTTTACTTCTTGAACGACTACATGATTGTTACTTTCCAAGAATAGTGAGTTTCATCATGTGTTTTTTCAAGATACTTAATTCTTTGGGAGGTTTCTGAGACACAGATTTTCCCACTGGCTTGTATGGAAATCATTGGTTTGGGTTTTTTTATTATTTTTGGAGGTCACAGTAGTGTAACTTGGGACCATGGTAAAGGATGGATGGCTTTTGGCAGCTTTGGGTGTTTCTTTTTGTAATAGCTTGAGTAAGTGTGGTGCAAACAGGCACTTGTAGTGGGTGGGACCTACAGCAGTAGGCATGCAACTTTTTAAAGACCACCTGGATACCCAAGGTAACAGTAGGGGTGGCTGAAATTAGCGACAAAACTGTCCTTGGCGTTAAGGGAGCCAGGAACAGCCTGTAATAGCTCAGGCGGTGGCCGGGGTTGAGGGTGAGTGTGTTGTCTGGTTCAGCCTGTGGCCGTGCAGCCTCTTCCAGTCCACAATCCTGGAGGTTGTCCAAGACTGAAGAGTGGGAGAGACATTGAATCTCTCGATGACTTAGCGATCAGGGTTTCCCAGCAACATATACCAGTGCCCAAGAGCAGGAAAGCACCCAGAGATACCACACCATAGATCTAGCCTAAAAATCTCTTAAGTGGATTTGCCTAACTTTCCTTCAGCTTAATGGGCCTCATTGTAATTGCATTTTGGATACGAGTTTCTGGAGTGAGTTTGCTGCTTTGTGCTTTAGCAGAAAGCTTCTCTTGTAAATGCTGACTTTAGGTTCTTTCATAATGATCAAATACTACTATTTCCTCCTCTCATAGCAGAAGACTTAAAATATGACTCATCTTTTCATATTGATATGCAGAAAGTAAAACGTTGGTATGGGGAGAATGAGCCTAAAATAAACCACGAGTACCATGCAAAAATCACTCCTGCTAAATTTAATTGCTTTTTTGTATGAGTCACACTAATACTACCCTATCTTTCTTTTCTGTACATGCCACTTCACTGATGAAATATTTCAGTATGTAATGAAATGGAGCATAATGAAATCTTTCTCGTGAGAGGTTGGAAAGCTGTCAGTTTTGTAAGATGCTGCAGTAACTGCTATAATGCTCAGTGGGACCCTGGATTGACCCATCTCTATCGTTACATACTTGATCTCAGAGTTATACTAAATCATGCAGCAGCCAGGTGACTGCTGCTTCAGCTGAGCAGTCTGGAGTGAGTTTGTTAATGGCATTAGAAAGTGGATGGATTCCAGCCCACCCTTTCTGGTTTACTATAATGATTGCTGTGTCAATATGATGAATATAAACAAGTAGCCTTGGAAGAGAATGAAAATTACTTATTCTTCTCTGCCAGCCACAGTTTTGGTCTTCTAACCTGTCATAGTAAACTACATAGTTCATAAAGGTATGTGTTTGGCCTCTGAGCGCTGATCCAGGGCTCACTGTATTTTCGGTGGAAGCCTGTTTCATGTAAACGTGATTTTAAGTAAAATCAAAGTGACAGGCTTAAGGCGCCACAGCTAAGTTCTGGGTGTGACTCTGAACTGAAGTTTTGTTTTTCCTTTAAGCAGATAGTATTTATTTTTCTCATAATCACCCTAGAAGAGATTATCGATCCAGAATAATTAGCCAAATACTTCTGTGCGATTTATACAACCTTAGCTACAATAGACAGATGAGAAAACTAGGGCCAAAATCCAATACTGAGGTCTACAGTTTGGCTTTCTAGTAGGTGGGGTAGCATGTATTGATAAAACATGTGTTAACTTGCTTTGCAGGTTAACATGAATTAAATGCTATGCTCGTTCCCCGGTCAGAATATGACTGCAGTAGTCTCCAGCTTCCTCTGTGTGCACTTTCACAACACAAAGATGTGAGTGGGGCTATAGACTCCCGACGTTCTTTACATTCTCCTTTGCAAGTAATGCTACTCTGCCTCCTTCTTGCAGAGGTCATGTCAAAATACACTTATTCCTGCAAGGAGTAAATAGCATTTTTAAGACCTGATTTATCATTAAACAAATAGTGTTAGAGTGTAGGTAGCTTGCCTCTGTTCTTGCTTGTAGTAAGGTTATGGAAAGGTCACTCTGTCAGTATCAGTATTTCCTATTTTATGTATTTTTAAGTTACAGTAGAATCAAGGCCAGCATTTTCTCAGGTATGCTTTCATGCAAAGTCATGGCAAGTGCACGCATCCCATTTGGTGGTTCGATTAGCACTGCTGGCACAGAAGACCATACTGTGCCCTTTTGCTCCTTTGGTGCCTAAAGCACTGTGAAATCCTTGTGTTTGAGCCTGACTTTGTGGTGACCCTGTATGCTAGAAGGATACTAATGTGTATGCATTTTGCAATGTCAAACTCTAGAAAATGCTTTGTAGCTGAGAAGGAAGACAAGTCAGTCTCTTGTTCAGTAGTCACCTTGTGAGGAATCTGCATCTTCACTGGTTTTTAGGGTTTCCACAACAGAAAGTTCATAAAAGCTGCTGCTCTGTAGAGCAAATGGTTGATTTCTGCAGTGACTCAAAATACGTTGTATTCTGTGTAAGACTTTCCTGATGCCCACTACCTGTCAGACTTAGAGTACTGATAAAGCACGAGGCAGAATGTGGGCTTTTACATAGGAAAGTTCAGAATGGTTTTTTCTGTTCAAAAGCCTTATTGTAGCCTACATAAATGTCAAAGGCAAATTGAAGGTTAATATTGAAAGTTCAGGGCATTACCTTTAAAATAAAAAGAGAAAGATGAATATAAAATGAGTATTTAGGGACACCTTAATTAAAACCTTGTTAGTAATGAGGGTTTGCTAACACTTGTGAAGGGTGGGAAGCCTGAACCTGCCTTCTTGTCTGAGGTTCCTGCTCTGCTCAGTGATAGTTTCATGGACTCCTGTTCATGTTTCCTTTGTTTGCCATTTTCTTAGGGCATACGTAAAACTCACAAAAACTCTATGGGTTAGATTTGTTTATTTGCATCATTTCAAGGGAAACTAATACATTCATTTGTATGCAGGTGTCAAACTGGTTTGCCAATGCAAGACGTCGCCTGAAGAATACTGTCAGGCAACCAGATCTTAGCTGGGCTTTACGAATAAAACTGTACAACAAATATGTTCAAGGAAATGCTGAACGACTCAGCGTGAGCAGTGATGACTCATGCTCTGAAGGTTTGTTGACACTCTTTTCATCAATTTTAAAACAATTAAAATATATTCAGAAAGTATCAGATACCCTGTTAGCTCTGATTTCTCACAAGACGCCCTCAGTGCATTCACCTTTACGTTTTATGAATTAGGTGCCATTTTTGGCTCCCAAGTACTGTGCAGCCTTGCAAAGCAGGACTGTGTAGGTTAATCAGGGTGACAGTCTGTTTGCATGTTATTTGCCTGCTTCATATAGCATTGTTACTAGAAAGATGATTGTTAGTTCATTTGATTCTACAAGCCTATTCTTTTAATCTGCATTAAAAGAAAAAAATTGATTACGTTTGTTGGTTTAAGGAAATGAGAAATCTCTTGACTGTTAATTTCCTTGATGGAAGAGCTATAGCAATATCACAACATTAACAAAAGAATCTGATTAACTTCAGTGGGGCTTATTATATGGTAAACTGAATTTAAAAGGTGCACTGAAATTCTCTTTCCTATCCAAATTAACAAATGCAGGACTTTTTAAAATAGCACCCTATATTTTTTAATAGAACGTTTGTATTAACTATGCCTGTGGGTACTTTTTTTAGTTGGTTATGACATGGAGATACATTGACAGGAACAAATGCTACAGAACATTGTCAGAAATCTGTATGTGAATTTTTAGAAGAATATGTTTCAATTTGTACTGAGTTTCAATTCTCTTTGTTCCAGTTTCAGTCTGCACTCACATTTCTTTGGTATGCACTTCCCTTTAAAAGATTGGTGGCAGGACAATTTAAAAAGTACAGTTTAAGCAAATACGCTTAAATATGCTGTAGTATTCAGGAGAACCAAATTTCAAGTTATGATAGTAAGAATTCTGCTTATTCACACAGATTTTTAAATGCTTATCATTGGTTTAAGGCACTTCTCAGTTTTTTCTACCTACATTGTGCTGCTCATGAGCAAATTAGACTCAGAGACTGTTTTCTACAGTTAATTAATTTGGAATAGCTGGAACATCTGAGAACCCTGGGAACTACTGTGAGCAATGTGTGAACAGAAGAAAATGAAAATCATTGTCTAATGCTGAAGTCTAAGGTTATTGTCTAGTTTTAGTTATATTTATAGCAATTTAAAACATGTAGAGAAAGCCTCTTGTTAAATATTAGGTATTCGATGTATTACTGTATCTGTGTTCTTTTGTTTTCAGATGGAGAAAATCCTCCAAGAAACCATATGAATGAAGGGGGATATAACAAACCAGTTCATCACACTGTGATTAAAACTGAAAGTTCAGTAATAAAAACAGGAGTGAGACCAGAAACAAGTGCCAATGAGGATTACGTGTCACCCCCCAAATACAAAAGCAGCTTATTGAATCGTTACCTAAATGACTCATTGAGACATGTCATGGCTACTAATGCAGCTATGATGGAAAAAACAAGGCAAAGGAATCACTCTGGTTCATTTAGTTCCAATGAATTTGAGGAAGAATTGGTGTCTCCGTCATCATCAGAGACAGAAGGCAATTTTGTCTACCGGACAGGTAAGGGATTCTTTTTGCATCATTTCTAATACAGCCAGCTTTGGTGTATGGCATCACCTGGAATGAGTCACCTGGTCGTGCCTTTTATGAAAGTGGATAACTCCTGTCCATCCTTCTGTGTGAGAGTGGATAACTCCTGTCCACCCTCCTGTATGAGAGTAGATCACTCCTGTCCGTTCTTTCGTATGAGAGTGGATAACTCCTGTCCACACTTTCATTCACTGGAGAAGTTCTACCTGCAGTATTGAAGTTAAATGCTGTTATTGACTACTAATGAAGCTGGTTTGCTGTTTGAATGGAGCTATGGGGCTGATTTTTGAAATGACGCTTACAGGCCATTTTGTCAGCACTAAGACAAGCCTAAAGAAGGAGAAAACTCTTGAGCGTTTTGTTAGAATAAAGGAGGACTAAAGTATTCCATGGCCCCAGCTGGGAGGAACAGGAAAGCTCTGAAATTTCAAGGTGGCTGTTTGTGGCACTTACATGAGCCATATGCCTCCCAATGAGTGCACATGAACACCTTCCCCTGTTGTACAGCATCTTTTCGGTCCTCAGAGTGCCTTCTCTGGTGTGTGGCCCTTCAGTGCTCATGCATCTCTTAGGAATACATGGATTAGTTTAGACCAATTTCTGCATCACTCTCCAGACAGAGTACACTGAGCTAAGGGGCCACAGACTTGGCCACTGAATATCATGGCTTAATGTTTTTTTGAAGGGTCACACAAAATTTGTTATTTTAATCTTGTCAATAAAAACATAAAAGCATGATTTATATCATCCGCCGTGTTACCAGTCGGGAGGCGGCACATGGGACTGCCTGGTTCATGCCAGTAAATGGCTGTGAATCAGGGCAAGATCAGGATTTGCTCAGGTCCCCGTGGAGCAGGGAGTGCTGGAAGGCTCCTCTTGTGAAGCTTGTTCTGTATTTCTTTGGGGACGTAAGGCAAAGACTGTCCCCTTATCTTTGAAAAAAAATGAAGTTTTGGATCCCAAGCTCTGGAGGTCTCTGCCAACACGTCAGGGTTTCCAACGATCGCAGCAGCCCTTCGCCTTGTCCCGGGGCCTTTCTCAGAGGGTTATTCTGCCAGGGACCACCCTGTGGGCAGCATCGCTTTTGGGATGGATGAATATTGATGAAAAGTACTGGAGGGCTTTGCACTAAAGTTAGTATAGATTTAAGTGTTTTACTTGGTTCCCCTTGGCTTCCCTGGCAGACAGGTTCGGGTGCCCCTCACCTTTGCAACCTCTCAAGTTTGCAGCCTTTGCCCTCTCTTTCCTGGCACATTTCAGGTGATTTTTTTGTCCCTGTGGCAGGGCCACAAGGATTGCAGGAGGCTGAATGCTCTGGTGGGGGTAGGAGGACACTGGTGCATGTAGGTTGTCAGAGGATGTCTGAGAGGGGAGTGGGGTCCCTGCAGAGGAACAGGATCTTGAGGGGAGCAAGAACAGTGCATACATGAATAAGTTTCAAAATTAACTCTCTCTGTTCATTTAGCATTTTTTTTCAATATATCAAATGCATTTGGTCTGCGTTATGGGCATATTGTCTGCCAAGTTTTATTTTTAAGTGAAATGTTACTCAAGAACAGATTCAGCAGCTCAGATATGTAACCTTCTGGTTTTCTGTACTTTTATACCATAACTTAAAAATGGACACAATGACTTTTTAAAAATTGTAATAAATTTGCTACTGGATTGAGTTCTTCTTGCCAAGTTTCAAGCTGCACTGAAAAATATGGTCTTTAATGAGAAGGCTGAGACAGGCACACTGTAACTGTGTGAGTTCACAAGCTGGGCTGGAATGACTGAAAACCAGTATATTTGGCCTTAAAGTTCATAACTGACATTCCTGGAACTCCTCTTGAGATCATATTTAAGTCAGTTCTTAAATATCTTTGTTAACGTTTTGAAGTGCTATGGCCTTTGATACATACCAGCAGCTCTGAAGATACAGTTTTATTCTTTTTACACTTCCAAAGCAGACAAGCAGACAAGCAGTAGCCTGCTGATAGAAAGAAAAAGATCATGTGCACACACTATATTATTAGGTTTATTCTTCCTATATATGTGTGCACATTCAGGAAATAATAGGTACAAATAGGCTTTTTTCAGCTACAAGATTACAGTCCCATTAATGTTTTTCTGATGATGTTATAGTGTGCAGGAATTGAGCCCTTCACAAACAAAGCAGATATTTCAAGTTATCCCCATTCATGAAATTTATTTACAAATAGATGAAATTATCCAAATGATTGTTAGATAGGAAGAGATAAATAAGGACATTTTATTTTTTTATGTATTTTCTCTGTAATTTGAATACCTACGATGGCAGTTATCAGTGCAATCATGTAGGAGACCTGGATCTGTGTTCTCAAAAATAGGTGCAATCCATTTTGCTTAAGCAGAATGACAGGGTATGGCTGACTGTACTGCTCATACCTTCCTGAAAGCAGCAAGTGTCTTTTTAAGTGAGATATCACCACTTAAAAGGAGCTCCCTGCTGCAATTTTTTAAGTGAAACAGCTGATTTTTAACACAAAGGGGTTGAAGCAGAATTGTCAAGTCCCTACTAGATGTTTTAGTTTATGAAAACATTTTGAGTAGTGTTTCAAAAAGCACGGAGTGAAAACTGATTGACACTTTATTTTTGAGAAATGTTTGGCAAGGTTGCTCTGCTCCTAAGAGCAGGCAGTCATTGGTGTTGAAGCAAATTATTGTGCTTCCCTGGAAAAGCAACTTTTCATAGCAGATCATGAGTAGAAAGCTTACTCACCACGTCTGGTTCATGTTACGGGCCGGACCCTGATTTCAGGTACATCAGTGTGTCCGGAGCGACTTCGCTTGACCAGTGCCTGGGGTCAGCATGGCCACGTGCGTCTCAACAGCCCGTGCCAAATTGACAGGATACGAGTGCAGTGTCCAATGACAAAACCAAGAAATTGCAGTTTAAGGTTTATAAGGAAAACGGGTTGTACAGTTTCCCATTTCAGTCATTAACATGCTTATAAACACGGGACCATATGCTACTCCAGCTTCGTGCAACTGGGAAATCCCGTGTAAAGATCAAGGACAGGCTATATAACTGACTGTCAGGAGAGTGGCCTCACTTTGTACCTCTGCACCACTATCGCGAGCTTGTGGGAAGCGGCTACAGTGCTGGGGCAGGAGCAGCGCACACTGAGCTGGGTCCCTTGCCGCCTCTCCCGGCCTCTCCGTCCCGCTCCAGCTGCGGGAGCCGGGGAGCTGACGTGGGAGGCGGCGTGGGCAGCCAGCCCTGGGGAGAGCGGAGCGGCTGGGAAAGACCGCGGCCGTACTCGGATGTGTCGCATATGTAAGCGTTTCTGTCGTAAGCTGATACGCTTATGTATAGAACTTGACATAGGCAAATGTGTTCACTTAAGGCAGAAAATTTCAGTTCGGATTAATCCTAGGGCAGGTATAATATATAAATATATATAATTGGTCAAATAAGTGTCTTAAACTGACCACTGGAAGGCTTTGCTCAGTGTTTTTGTTTAGTTAAAAATCCACCTTGGCGAACAAGTTTTCATTAACTCCTTGGCACGCTATCATTCACAGCAGGTTCGCTGTGTGACAGGAATAACTAAAACCAGACTTGCCTATCTGTATTTGTTGTACAAACGCACGCAGAAACAACGGTCTGACTGCAGCAAGCACTCCAGAAATCTATAAGGAAAAGATCTAATAATGTTTATAGTGAGGCTGGACGTAAATCTAAAGTGGCAACGTCAGTCTTTGGTTTACGGATCACTAAAACGCCAACTTTTTCTGTAATCACACCGCAGTGCTCTGCGAGTGCCCTATCGTCAGTCACCTGCGGGAATGAAATGTTCTACATCATTATAGCATGAGGAAATGAAAAATCCCAGCTTTCTGGGATATCACTGTCTGGTGAGCTGCATTTGGTGAATGAAAGCAAAAATTAAAATGAGAGAAAGAGAGATGAAATGGCAGGACAGGGAGTTTTCTAACTTTTTTCTGTAGGCAGATTTTCATTGATTGCACTTTATATGTTACTTAGCACAGTAGAAATGCCAGAAGAAATAAAAATAGTGAGGAAACTAAAGACTTGCAGGCCTGGAAAGGAGGGTGGCTTTTAAAAAAACTCATGAATGACTGGTTGATTTTTGAAGATGTTTGATCTCTATTTTTAGACATTTATACTCAGGAGTGTGCTCTGTTTCTGATGTTTTCATTACTACTGCCTTTTTCTTTCCTCTCGCCTTCCTTTCTTTCTTTAATTTGGACCCTGCAAAGTTTGTGATTTATAAAGCATGATCCTAGGTTGTTTATTGCAGCACACTGAGCACCTCTGATGAGACCCTCAGCACACTGCAGGATCAGGCCCACATTCATACAGAGCACTTAAATGTAAGGGTATAGCCATGCACATAAGTACTATAGAGAGACACACGCAAGCTGCAGAATAGTGCTGTGATTTTGTGTGGTCCTTGCCAACTTTTCCTCACAATTTAACATTTTTAGAAATTAACATGTAATTTAAAAATGAGCTATAAAATTTAAAAGCATAATATGAACACAATGGAACCTGTTTTCAGAAACAACTCGAGGGACCCGCAAAAACCTCTAGTACCAGTGACTTTTGCAAGTTTGATCTAAACGGTGCTGGAGACCGTGGGGATACTTTAAAATAAATGGTAACTTGGGAGAGCTGAAGGAGGTCCCTGTTGCAGATCCTAATGTCATCCAGAAGTGAAATGGAAAAGGGGAATGTCAAGTACAGTATTAAATGCACACAGCAGCATAACTGCAATTTGAAGGTTACGCAGCTAAGATCATATTTCTGCAGGAATTTTATTATTACATGACCTGATTCGTCAACACTGAAATAGCATGGAATTGAGAACTGAGGAGAGGATTGCGTTTAATTTGCTGTTCTGTTGTTTTTTCTAAAGAAAGATTAAAAGGAAACGGCTTTACTACAGGGACAGTGTCAAGTTTAATACACCAGATGTGATGGCCCAAACTTGAGAATTTTAAAGATCCTGCCTGCTCCCTGCTAGTTAAGTTGGTTGTTCACTTTTTGCATTTCTTTCAGTTTGAACAGCAAAAATCAAATAAGCTGGTTTTTAATTCCCTTTAGTTTCTCAGTTTCTTAGTATTTGAGCTGTGAGGGGAATGGGCCAGGATCGTTTCCACATGACCCTGGAAAACAGTCCTTCATCAAAACTGTGGAAAGGCAGCAGTTTCAACCGCTCTCAGGTGGGGGAACGGAGGAAGAGAGTGCTGGGTGGGCTGGGAGCATCAACGGGCGCTGCGGGCAGAGCACCCTCCCAAAAGCCTGGGCACCCAGGGGCTGCCAGCGGGCAGGGGGGAGCTTTGCCTGGAGCCAGCCGCACCAGGAGGGGAAGCGGCACCCCTGGCAGTGTTAGCTTTTCTGAGCCGTTTCTCTCCACTCCCTGCTTTTAATGGTCAGTTTTGTGGGAGAGGAAAGTACTCGTTTTCTCACAGGTGCTGGGTGCAAACACTGTGCATCCTTGTTTTATCTGTTTGTTTTCAGATGTAAATGGCTATGAATGGTTTTGGTTTTTTTTTTTAAACCCAAAATATTAAAGGTTCCGGAGATTGGGCTATGTGCGGGTCAGATGTGCTTCTAATAGCAGCATGTTTGTGGATCTAATTCAGGTATAATTGCTGTGGAGACCCCACGGAGCAGAGGAGGTGCGTGTGTACCCCTGCTGGTTTTGCTTCTGTTGATGTCATGGCACATTTTCTGCGTACTTCAGTGAAAACTAGCTTGAGCCAGTTGTTTGGCCGCAGAGGATTTTCTTCAAGTCAGCTTGCTTCAGGGCAGCACGTCTCGGGACTCCTGACAGCTTTATCATCACAGAGAATGAGATGTTCTTGCATGAATGATTTGAAATGGAAAAGATGACACCATCTGACCAAAAAATCAGAGAGACCAAAAAAATCAGGGGATCAGCCATGTTTCCATGGCCACAGGTTGCTGCTGCCTGTGCCGGTACAGCAGCTCGCCTCTGCTTCTCTGAGACCATTAAAATTTCCCCAATGCAAATATTCACAGCAGCGGCCAAAAAAGCAGCAGACCCCTGTGCTTGCCCAAGACCTCTCTCAGACACAGCAGGAAAAATGTATGGTGCTGTCACCGATCGCTAACAACTATATATTTTAATACTCCTCTTTAGAGTTAGCCAGTGCTCCAGGCCTCAGCAAGGGCTGTTCCCTGGCAAGCCTCGGCCTCATTCATTTAGCTAAGGTGTGTGTTCAAAGAGAGAGAAATATTTATCCCTATTTTCCCATTGTTCAAAATGTCTTTAGAATTATGCTTGGTCTTAAAACCTGGGGCCAGCCCAAATGTGAATGTTTCAGGAAATTATGTGCATGGAAAAGCACATGATCATAAATCAGACTGTTTTCCAGTTCTAGCTGTAGACTGCATGGCTAGTAATGAATATAATAGGGAAATTAGTAAGAAAATTAGCAGTTAATTTAAGGAGTATTTAAAGAGTGTGTGAAACTACAGCTTGGGAAAACTGATTTAATGAAATGGATGTGATTCCTTCTCCCCTTCCACTGCCTGAGCAGATTTTCCCTGGTAGCCTGTGCAGATCTCTTACAGCAGAAACGTCAGGCTTCCATACTGCCTTGCAGCGCATCGGCTGGCGTGGCTTTTGCATCGATTCAGGGGATCCTCAGCCTTGCAAACACCAGCCGGCTGCAGCCACTGCCACTGCAAGTGGTTGCATACGTTGCACAAGGAAGCACTACTCAAATGAGGAGGGCAGAGGGGAGTTTGTGGCAGAGATAACGAGACAAAGGAACAGGGAAACGCACCAGCTTGAGCGGAGCAGCAGAAAGCCCTGGGCACTGCAGCCCTGGTGCAGCAGCCAGGGACAGAGCGGTGCAGCAGCCAGGGACAGAGCGGTGCAGCATCGGGCAAGAGCGCAGGTTTGCATCCCATGGGTCGTCCTCATAGCCTGGCTGCCCTGCGCTGCATTGATGTGCATGCAGAGAGATCCTGCCCCTGAAGGAGAGTATGTCTGCTCTCTCCCCTACCCGGGAAACCTGGCAGCAGAATGTGATTATCAGCTGTTTGTGCCAAAGAGGGGATGTAGACCAATGAATGTGAAAAATATGGCATGATTTTAAACATGAGAGAGAGAAAAAGAGGAACAAACACAAGAGCGTTTGCAAAGGCAGAAACACAGAGATGTGTGCTGTCACCCCATCAGGACTGGCTTTTAAAATCACACACTTTATATATCACTGATGGGAAAGTGCTTTTGAGTGCAAAGACAAGGCTGCAGGCAGATCACCCCTGTTCTGGGTTGGGAGCAAGACTTGAGCAGGCTCTGACGCCAAAATATGCCCGTCCTGCTCCTCGGGGCTCACGTGAGTCTCCAGCTGGCTCTGCCTCTGCACCGAGACATCTGCCCCTGGCACCTGCATGGAGAAGTAAGAGAAATTACAGGGACAAAAACCTTCCTTGTTGCCCAGTGAATTACTTTTACATATGAAATCTATTGTGTCCTTCACAAGTAACCCCTGTCTTCGGTGACACTTATTAACACACTAATCTATGTGCAGTGCAGCAAAGTGTGACCAGGAGTGGACGGGGCGCAGGAGAGTCAGGCACAGGCAGGATGGGGTAGTAGCAGGAGGGGGATGAGGGCTGGACTTTTCACATTCTGGGGCAGTAAATTTGAAGGAATGGCGAGCCCATAAAAGTTTCACTTCTTTCTGGAAAAATGTCTGAATTGAAACTTCATACCTGGCGTGGGGTTCCTGCATGTCCCAGCCTCCTTCTGCTGCTGGGGAGAAATAACGTGACTTTGGGTAACGTCCGGGTGGATTCTGCTTGTAGCGCAGACTGTCCCTTGCGCAGTGTTACAGTGCTGCTGTTCATGTTGCTGTAGTTAAGGCTGTATCTGTGTTTCCATTAGAACCCTTTTAATCCGCAAATTTATGACCCAGCTGTAAAAATTCAATCCAGACTGAAACTTGGCATGGGCAGTGTTCGTTCTCCCATCTGTGGAAGGGATTTAAGCAGGTACATCCCAGTAATAACCATCCGAGTTAGGCTTGTAAATTTGGAGCATGACGACTGCTGAATAAAACGGTGAGCTTCTCAGTAGTCCTGGAGTTTGAAATATTTTATGCCCGTGGTGAGACTGGCGAAAAGCAGCTTGTTTGTATTCAGTCATATAGCTGTAAATAAAGTAAATGTTTTGGGGTTTTCTGCGTTTGCTTACATGCACAAGCAAATGCATTTTCCTTACCATGGCAATATTTTGATGTTGGTGGCAAAAATGCTTGAAACTCTTGCAGGGTCTTGCTCCTAAGCAGGGTTGGATCACTCCCAGGTAGTGTAAGAAGTTGTGTTCATGCTGGTGCGAACGGTAGAATTTATCTATCAATTGTAATAGAAAAAAATAGGGAAATAAAAAGACCAGATTGTTTTCTTTTGAGTTGGATTTTTGATTGGACTCTTGTTAAAATATCTTCAAAGCTGATTCAGTATTGAACAGCAAAATTAGTTTTATTCACCATCACTTCCTCCCATTTTAATTTTCTTTTCTAAAAAGCTGCACACTGAACGTGCCTGACCAGATAGACTGGTAATCTTATCTGATCCAGCAAATCCTATTTCCCTTGCAGGTTTGTGGTTTTTGAATGTCATTCTGTAACTTAAAAAAACTCCTTTATGTGTTTAACTGAAATTTTTTAGGTCATTTGTCCATAATGTGAATACCAGAAACCTAATGATGAAAGCAGTTTAGCGAGACCAGACTTCTGATCTTCCATGTGTATTCATAGAGGAGCTTTCAGGAGGGTTTTGGCACAATTTGAGAAGTGGATTGAAGGGGGAACCTGGAATCTCTATGTGGACTAACATTAGGCTGTGGATGGGTTTATACCCGGCCACTTGGAAAACTCCTTGATTGTATTCGGAAAATGTGGGGAACCTATGTGTATTGTTTGTGTATGAGATTTTTGCCATCCTGATGGAAGGAGTGCTCATAAAAACACCTGTTCTGGAAAAATGTCCCTTCATCTGTAAAGTTCAACTTCTAATTTCTAATTATCCAGAAACAGAGAAGCAGAGTTGGATTCTGTTTTATTTAATCCACTTCAAACTTAAAAAATTGGGTATGAGATACAAGGGGTAGATGTGGAAATTATCAGTGATTACTAAAGTCCATTTGAGGTCTTTTATGCTTTGTGGCATTAAATTGGCATCAGGTAGCCACTTTAGTTCTGTTAAAGGAGAAATATGTCCTAACAGTCAAAGCACGCAGAAGGCTTGTATAATATAAGGGAGTTTTATGTGAAGTACAAAAAAAAGGAGCAGGAGTTTAAAGCAGGAAAGTAAGTTGGAGAAGTAAACTGCATTGTAGAAAATTTGGAAAAAGTAAAAGCAATTCAAACAGAAAGAGATCAGATAAACAGCTAGAGATGGAACAGCTGACAAAAACCACACAAAAATAGGTAAAGCGAAATTCCAACAAGCCATGAAATGTGTTTTCCTTAATTTTTCGCAGTGGCCTTGAAACCTGATGTTAGACTCTATCTCTGTTCTTTCACTGATGGCCAGAAGTTGAGGTTATGATGACCAGATCGTTTGGTATGGCACTGACATTTCAAGTTAAAAGGGATTGCCAAGACTCTCGGTTATGACACTAAAATATACCGCTATTTCTAGGGCCAATTTTCAGTCCCTCCCTCATGCCTCCACATTGATTTAGGCAACAGATGCATGAAGAGCAAAGCAACATTCAAAATAATCCCTTAGCTGAAGCTGGGGGAAGGCTGGCTAGTGGGCTGTAGCCAAAATTCCTTAAATGTTACAATGTTTTACATTTCTAAATGTAAAAACTTTCTTTCCAATGTGAGGTACCAGCCAAATGTCTTAGTTACGGTATCTCAGAGTAAAAACTGGCATATGGCCTTGTGGTCATTTGTGGGTATTGACAGATTTACACCGTCAAAGATCAAGTTAAATGTTGTCGGTTTCTCCATCTCCCCTTTACTTTGTCAGGCTTTTTTTCTCTCAGTTACTATTTGTCAACTTAAATCCAGTTTGCTGGAAAAATGAAGGCTCTTCACGACCTGGCTCTTCAGGAGCGAATTGCCTCAAATTCTTTCTGCTAGCCAAGGTATTTTGTAATGCATTGCAAAACAGCAGCAGGATTGCTCTCCTTGCACTAGATGTACTTTGTGGGCTAGACACTGTGGGCAGTTTTAATGATATCTTGGTGTGCTGGAGCATTTGTGTCGGCCGCTGACTTCAGGAAGGCTTTCATCCCAGGCCCCTGCTCTTCTAATTGCTCTTCCCACCCCAAGGAGCGGGGCCTGGCTTTGCCACGTTGTGAGCTAAGCTGTGGGGAGCCCGGAACGGCGGCTGCTTGGGGAGCAGGTCCTGGAGCTGGTGTGCAAATTACACAGTCTGCTCCCAACTGTTTGTGACAGCTTTGCACGGGAGGGGTGGTGGATTGCCCATTACACGGACACAGTAAAATTCATTGTCCTGCTTTTCTCCCTCTCGTGTCGTTTAGCTGGTGTAGCTGTTGGTTACTGCATCGCTAATTCATTTCCCCTGGATCATCTTCAAATGGGAGCTTCCTCCAGAAGGCAGCGGCCCTTGTTCCTCTATCAGGGAAAGCTCTGGGTGGCCGTAGCGCTGTTTGTGCCGGCAGTGAAAGCAGTGCCAGTGAGAACCCAGTGCAGCCCACGGGAGTAACGTCAGCTGGGGGAGCATGGGTGCTGGGTGAAGCCTGGGGCCCTGCCCTGTGCACAATATCAGAATTGCGATTGTTATGGGCTTCCTAATTATTGAATCTCTGTAGTTTAGAGTCTGGATGTTTAGAGATGCTTCTTGAAGTAGGGAGAACCCAAAAAAGCTGTCCTGCTCTGGCCAGCTCCAGAGACTGTCGTGGTGGTTGTAAACCATACAAGCTTTCATATATATATACATACACACACATATATTTCCTCAGTGCTCTATTATGATGATGATGATGATGATGATGATACCTGTGGAATTCAAGCCTGCTGCCTTGCCGTTTTGCTGTGCTTCCTCCTTCGGCTCAGAGCTGTGCAGTAGTTCACCGTGGCAGTGAACTTTGCAAAGATAGAGGAAAAGAGGCTCCCAATGGTATCATCCACAAATGACATCTCTCTTTCAAATCCCGTACCTCACTGAGGTGCTTACTCCAGCTTGCCCAGCAAAGCCCAAAATCCTCTTCATGGAGGTCAGCAGAGAAGATGAGGCTGACCTGCAGGTATTGATTCCGGTGATCCTTTGTTTTATGCAAAAGCCTTTGTTTTGCTGGCTAAACCAAAGTAAAGAAATTCTTGTTTAAACATTTTAAATGAATAAAAATGGCAGGCGTCTTTACAAGCCTGTTCTCCCTTTAGTACTGTCTCCCAGCATTTCTGCTGCTGTTTTCACTCCTCATCTAATGAGACTGTGAGCAATAATAATTTCTCCTGGCTACAAGTGCACATAAGCATTAATTTGTGTTTGTTACATTTGCTGTGGATCTATATAGGGGAAAGGTCATTAATATTTCTCAGTCCTCTATACCTCATTCAACTCACTTACAGACTCACATCCCTGATGCTCTGCCCTCTTATTTCAAAAGGGGCTAATAATTACATCTGATGTCCAACTCAAAGTGCCTTTAGCTCCACCTGATAATCGATGGACAGGCACTCAGATATGTTTTAAAACCAAGTCTTTGGAAGTGCTTTACGTTGGGCAAAGCAAAAATCCAATGTGCCAATATCTGGTCTGGTTTTGAGTGTTTTGGCCTCAAAGCACGCAACATGGTTTGACACACAATGTTCATGTGTTTGCAAAGCTTTCCAAACTTCATTTGGTGAACTCCAGCTGCTTTCAGTGGGATCTTTGCTCACAGATCAAAGACTGTGACCCCCAGAGAATGTAAGTGCTCATATTTGGGTACTGCTCTTCCTTCATTCCTTGCACAAAATAGGAAAAATAAAGGCTGTATTCAGCGCCATGGTACTGCTGCACTTGCTGAGGTTTGAGGAGCTCTGTCGTCTCTCTGCGGGTGTCGTGGCTGCTCGGAGACACCCCTTCCCTGCCCAGAGCAGCGGCAACACCCAGCTCAATGTGAGCCCACCAAAACCCTCTCCTGCCTCATGGCCACGTCCTCTTTCCATTCCATCCCGACAGCCTCCAGCCAGCAGCTCCATGCCCTCCACAGGACCAAAAATCCTTTAAGGGGTGGGGTGGGGTGGGACATGGCTCTGCTGGGGCAAACTCGGCATGAGCCGCCAGCTCCTACCCACCCTTGTCCGTGGAGAGCCGGTGTCCCACCACGCAACGCCTCCTGCATACAAAAAACCAGCCCACGGCCCCGGCTGGGAACAGGAGGTCTCGGCAAAAAGCCAGGTCTGGGTGAGCTGGGCGAAGGGCAGCAGAGGAGGGTCGGAGCAAGGTGTCTGAAGGGGACGGTGGGGGGAGGTGGGTTTGCGCTGCCCCTCAGGGTGTGAGGGACATGCGTGCTGTGGGTTATCCGCTAACAGGGCTCACCTTCATCCTTGGCGAGCTCTGCTCCATCTGAGGATTTTGCTCCCTTGGCCTCTGCATATCTTTATAGCTGGATTATGGGTTTAGGAAAGTCAGATGCCCTGAGATCACAGATACAGGGTAACTGTTTATAGAGGAGAGGAGGAGGGAGAAGATCAACAAATTCCTGTGATATATTGTATGTCATCTGTACGTGACGCTCCGAGACCTTCAAATGCTTAAACTAAAGACCTAAATATAATTTAGTTAGTAAAAATATACCTTAGTTATAATAAAATGATAATAGTGGAACTTGGCAACAGAGCAGCTAATAAATACTACACTTCTGAAATGTGCCTGGGATCCAAGTACATACTCTTTTACTGTGTAGTTAAAGCATGTGGCAGGACATGCTAGACCAAGATTTTCTTTTTGTCTTTCCAGTGGAAAACTAAAGTTCTTTGTTTAAGTGAAGCCCGTTGGGAATTTTTCTTAAGTAAAACAAGGAGCTAAAGAATTCCATTCCCTTTTGCCAACTTTTTTCCTCCTTCAAGCCAACTTATCGATTAATGGGGCATTAAATATCAAATACTGCCTAGTTATATTCATACCCTTTTTTGTTTAGGCTCCTTCAGTTCTTTCTCGGTGGTGCTTCAAGCACAGCTGAATTAAAAGATGAGATACTTTATTGGGAAAATACTACCCCTTCTAAACCTTTTTTGCCTTATAAAAATAAAGGTCAGTAATCTGAAAGTGGTTAAATTTGCATACTTAACCCTGTTTCTGATTTTTTTAAAAGAAAAAAAATATCTGTACTTTAAGATCTTCTTCCTGAGCTTCATTCTTTGCCTTCCTCATTAGCTGTCTCCATTTCGGTACCCTATCGTTTTGCCAGCAGAGCAGCCAAGTGAATGCTTGACCATATTTTTGTCTGGCGCTAGTGAAACCGTGATCTGACAATAGAATACTTTTCTCTGGGTTTTCCTTCTTCCCCCAGGGAACCATACTTCAAGGGCAACCTGCTTGTCCAGCATATGAACATGTGGAAAATCCACTGCTATGCACTAATGATTTTCAGATGGGCAATTGTTGCTGAAAATCATCCCAAGAGCAGCAGCTTCTCCATTGTAGCACCTAACCACTTTGGGATCGCATTGCTCGTAGCTGATCTGGAATAAACCCTTTGCATTTATGTATAGGGTGGTGACATTTGCTGCATCACACATATGTAGTAACAAAAGGAAAAGGAGGTAAAAGTTACAGCTGTGGTTCTTTTTTGGCCGTTGCAATATGCATCAAAATCTGACACTTATTTTAGCCTGAAAGTATAAATGTAGGAAAAAGTCAAGCTATGCCAAAGATCCACGACAGCAAGGCAGAAGCACCCTAAATATTGTCCACAAATTAATTGCTTTCAAACTTTTGTTTTAAATATTTACAGGAGACTTGTCACATGCTGGGAGAGAGAAGAACAAGTTTTACATTCTAAATGATTTCTATTACTGTTCTTCTCAGAATATGCATTCTTTTTAAACAACTTTCACTTTTAATCTGTAATTAAAGCCAAAGCTTTCTTTTAATTTTAAAAGCTTGTCCTTGGACTAAAATAACATGGAACATTTTTAAACATTGATCCAAGCTGCTGTAGATACATTTTATTTAAACCACAGAGCCTGCAGTTGGATTCCTTGCTTTGCCAGATCGGCTACGAACTGTAAGTGTGGCAGTAATGACTGTGGAGTCCTGGATGCTGCACTACCAGTGAGGAGGGTTGTTTTTCTGGAGTTGTTCCTCCCTTTGGGCCCTATTCGTGAATGACTTAATCTCTGCGTATGATCAAATGTCGTGCAAGTTACTGTGCACAGACAAATCAAGGAATGCTTCTCTTCCCCGCGTTCCTTACATGGAATTGCTGTGCTTGCCCAGCAAGCAGTTGGAGAGTGGTAAGGGTGGGAAGCAAGCAGCAGCAAACACACACAAAAAAACACCAGAAGCAATATAAAAAGAGTGAGACAAAGAAAACATAGAAAATTTCGAAAGATTGGGTGTGCAGGTTGGATTGGGCTGTGCATAGACAGATCTAGCTTGCCCAGGCAGCACCAGCTGGAGGGGGGGAGATGGGCTTTCAACTGGGGGGTGTTACAGGGGCGATACATTCACCACGAAAAACAAAAGTGTTCCTTAGTATTTTCTCTGGAGCATTGGCCATAAAGATGATTTTCAGTGCATCTTTCTATTAGCTTGTTTCGTCTTGGAAAGCAAACATTTACTGTTTTGATGGGCAGATCTCAAGAAGTTCAGGGAATCAATGCTTCTTAGTCTTTTTATCCTCTTGACCTAATTGCTTGTGTGGTGTAATTCTGTCCTCTCACAGGATGTTAAACCACTTCACCTGAAGCCAAGTCAGAGATTTTCATCAGTTGTGATATTAATTAAATGATGCATGCCATACAAGGAACTTTCCTTGTGATGTTTTGGTATTTTCTTAGAGATCCAGAAGAATACAGCCGGTAAAGTGGTGCATAACTGTTTCCATATTTATACTGACCTTTTCCTTAGTCTTTTAAGTTTCAACAAAGTTTTCACTTATGTTAGGTGTCGTTCTCAGTTAAGAGTGCAGAAAGGACTTACGTTATCCAAGTTGTTTTTCTCATCAACAACACCCTGCGGCCACCGTATGAAATTCTGTCTCTCTCTCCATGCCCTGGTGTGGGGACAGATTGCCAAACAGTGACTGGTGGCAAATGGGGAATAACGTGACTCAGGCGCTGAACTCCTCCAGCTGTCAATGGGAGCTACATTTGTTTGTCCAGGACAGTGACTGGAATAGTTGTTTAGCTCTTTTTGAGACATTTTCCATCCTGACAATGGACTTAAAAGATGTACCTCGGTACAAGGTAAGTTATAGCTGGAGTATCATTTTAGCTCTAGGAGGCAAAATATAGAAGAAAGGGTGGGGACCAAAGGGAAAAAGGAAAACGCACAGCCAGGAAAAAAGTACAGGTGGGAAAATAAAGAACAGAAACGTTTGGAACATTGTAAAGAGAGGAGAGTGCTGGGAGAGGACAAGGAAAGGGAAATGCAGAATTGAGGGTAAGAACAAAAAGGAAGAGGAAAGGGGAGAGCAATGGAGGGGAAGGAAGACGAAAGAAAAGAGATCAAATGAATGAAGGTAAGAAGAGAAAATACTGGGGAAGCAGATATGATGGAAATACTGGTAGGAGTCTGGAGTGTAACGGGGAAGGGCTCTAGAATAAACTATAGAAGCATAGAAGATACTAGCATTTTTCGCAGTCCAAAATGAGAAGTTTGACATTTTCCTTTTCAAAGTGTTTGAGAAATGAGGGTAGATAAGCACTCAAGATATTG
Source organism: Haliaeetus albicilla (assembly GCF_947461875.1). Classification (NCBI taxonomy): domain Eukaryota; kingdom Metazoa; phylum Chordata; class Aves; order Accipitriformes; family Accipitridae; genus Haliaeetus; species Haliaeetus albicilla. The sequence goes on along the minus strand of NC_091484.1, from coordinate 62,843,184 downwards.
CCACTCTTCTTGGAAGGCACCTTTGATTCTAATTACTATGTCTTGGCATTTTTTATCATGTTACACAGGTGAAGAGCAAATACACGTCCAGAAAAGGGTATGACCTTGCTTAGAATACAAAGCAAATTAATCCAAACTGTTGCTCACAACTCAGGGAAAAACCAGAACTCTAGTTCTGGTGGCAGTGGTGGTAGTGGCAGGGGTGTCTGTGTGGGGGGTATGGTTATTATTTTCCCAGTTTCTTGGTACATCCACAGTCCCTGACTAAGGTGGACACAAAAGTATAGAATACTTCTCATACTTTGGCTTAATCATGCCCAACCCAGACTTTGGCAAATCCCACCAAGACCTGTTTTGAAAACTGTAAACTGTTTTCAGGCTACTGTAAGACAGCTTGGCCAAGTGTGAAGGCTTCTCTGACCCAGCATTCCTGGAAGTTTGAAATTCTCCCAGGTCTACTCCTTTCTGTAAATTTTTCAGATCAGATATTCTATTTGGAAATTTTTCAAGTCATCACCTGTAAGTTGCAGGCAGATAGTTGGCTGAGGGCAATGTCTTTGTGCTCCTCTGAGAGGAGCGTCAGTCAGTAGTGTAGAAAGGACATCACCCAGGATGGACTGATAGTTTGATCCTGCATGGCAAATCATGAATTCCTATATAGTTCATGATATACATGAACCTCAAATATATCATGCCGGATCAGATTATACATATGATTTTCAAGTTCAACAAAAGGTTTTGTTTCTTTTTCCCCCATCATTTTTTAAAGAAACAGAATTTATCTGAATTAAAAACATGATTGGTGATGACGAGTGGGTGGTTCTGTTTACCCTGCCACATTATATAGTACCATTTTTACTCCTTGTTTGGATAGCAGTCACAAGACCCAGATATCAAGCTGTGAAAGTATTTTTCTTGCAGCAGCCTTTCTTTTTTTGGCAGGCAGTGGCTTTGGAGATGCCTCGCATTTTGTCATGTGATTGGACTGCTGATGAGGTTTCTATGCTGCCTCATTTTCCTGGATTCCATCTGAATTAACTCTTCTTTGGGTCACGATTGTTAGCACACTTCGGAATGACTGGGGCTTTGCATCATAGTGTAATGAGCTCCTAATACTTCATCTCTGTAAGGAAACAGCCCGTAAAGAAGGAATTTGCTGCATTTGTTCCACGTGACAGAAATCTGTTTTCTGTACCTCCAGCTGTCCACATCGAAAACACATTCCTTCTTCACAGTAATGTCCCTTCCTGAAACAAAGGAAAATGAGAGGAAATGACTAGTATATAATCGTTCCATCTAAAAACATTCAGCTTAGTCCTGTAAACACATAAACTAGTTCTTTGTAAACAAATGTCTTAATTTTCTTTAAACTGAATATTTAGATGTCAAAGATAGAGAAGCTGGATATGTCAAACATATGGTTCCTATTGCATCAGAGGCTTTCTTAATTTTGGTATTCTAATTGAAAAGACATTTCTGAAAGCATGCTAACTTTACAGAAACTAATCTATGACTCTCTGTCGGGTCTAGGTTTTATTCTTCCATCTATCACCACACTCTGGAAATATTTTCCACTTTAGATGTACAGCAGTAACAATATCCCTCATGGACTTTGAATTGCCCTCAATGCTTCCAGTGCTTGACGTGGAAGCACGGTTTGGGGTAGTTGATGTTGGGGAACTGACAGGAGTTTTAACGGGGAGAGAATTAGGAAGAGGTGTCAGGGAAGGAATGAGAGTGGGGACTATGATTTATTCATAAGTTTTTGCCTTATTACTGGATAATTTATAACGCAAAATGCCCTAGGCTAAGCAATATCTTTAACTGGACAAAATTTCTATCCACATCAGAGAAATACTGCAGGTCTGTTTTAAAATATAAGCTGTTTTATAAATGTCATGAAGCAACTACCTGCCTCAGATAAAGCAAAATTTCAGTTTGGCATCCAATATGTATTCAGTTTTCCTCCTACAAATAATAGGCAGCAAACTGTTAAGTTTACATCTGAATAGGTGCATTTGAAATAGAAAACACATTTGCATCTCAGGCGCTCCTGTTAGGTTTTCTGCTAGCGTGGGCTTCAGCTGCAGGTGTATGCTCTGCAGAGAGCTGAGTGATATATGTGTGCTTGCAGGTTGTGATGGGGTTGGATGTCTTGTGGAGCTGAGTTAGAGCCCCCTCTCCAGCAGCATCCTGAGCCCTTTGCAGCGCAGGTGCTGGGCTCTGACCTGCAGTGAGTGCACCAGATGTGCCACTGGCTTTGGTCTGAATTCTGTATAAATTCACCTTTCCCAAGCATACAGAATATTTAACAACAAATTACCTTTTTTTAATCCACTAACATGTACAATATAAAGTCCACAAAGGTCATAGAGGTAAATTTATTTATTAAATGGAAATTCTTGGGTCCAAAAAACATTATGAATCATTTTGGTGTTTTAAGTTCAGGATGCAGAGTAAATTATTCCAAAAATAATGGTAGCCAAATGTCATTCCCTCCAAACGTTTGTGTAATATCTATTTATCTGTGGGCAGATGACTGCTATGTATAATCAGAGGCAGACTTTTGTCAAATTGAGACTAAGTAAACACAGCTGAACACAAGCAAGTTGGACTACAACTTTTTTGAGTTTTGCCAGCGCTGTTATGACCTTGAAAGTGAGTGTTTCTTCAGAGCAATCTGCTTTCAATGTGGGAGAATTTTTAGTGTTTCAAATTAACAAGTGTTGATTGGAAATTTGTTCTGTTTAATTTTAATATATTTTTGTCCAAATAAATGAAAAGTGTGTATTTGCCCAAAGGAGGGCATCCTTTCTGCTACTTAGAAAGGAGGAATGTTTTGTAAAGGAACATTTCTTGCACATATCTATGAGAACCAGAACAACAGTTAGAGAAAGAGCTGTAAATTCATCTGAAGCATCATTATATAATCAGAGAAAATTTTCTACGGTTTCCTTGAAAGATAGATGCTTTTTTTAAAAAAATGTACTGTGCAAGTAAATGTAGCATTTAGGCAGTAGATTTTATACCACTACATATCTAGATACTGTTTTCATCATCCTTGAAAAAGGAGTTCTTCTGTTTGTTTATGAATTTTGCCCATTTTTCTAAAACTTAGTCTCCTATGAACCATTTTCTACAGATCCTGTTTTTCTCTGACACACAAAAAGAAATTAGTCTGATTTTATTGACAAACCGGAGTACAATTTAAACCTTAGTTTTAATATGTGAATTTTCTGCTTTTACATTACCAATCATTTGAACAGAAAACATTTTGCTCCCTTGATTTTAAAGGCCACAGCATTTGGAGTCTCGAGGAGACTTTGGACAGAAGTCAAATAGGAGTCTTGCTCAAAAATTTGTCTTTTAGTAATTACAGCAAGTGAGTCTCATCTATTGCCAATATCTCTGTTTCAAGGCACTTCTTTCGAAAGGATATTTTTTTCATTTTGAGTGCTGTATACAAACCAGCTTACGCACCAAATTCAGGGGTAGGACACATGTGCACAGCATTGTGGCCAGGGGCAACTTTCCAAAAGTCCTTGTGCCTCGTATCCACAAGTCATACTCCCCAATCTGCCTTTTTGGAGGGCAGCAATTACCATTTTCAGATTTCTAACAAATTCTTACAGCAACAACAGTTTAATGCCACCAGCCAAGCACACACAGCACCTTGTATTTGATGGGTTCCTACAGTATGGCTTTGACTTTGGAAGCCAAGTACCATCCCAGCAGGCGGTCTTGGATGTTTTTTGAAAGAACCACAGCAGAAGTCTCCTCTTGCTTCAGTTTTCTCTTCCCCTATCATAGTAGCAAAAGAAAAATGAGGATGCAGTTGGAAATGGGGAGGCGGTGGAAGACAAAGATGATAGAAAAGGGGACAATATGACTGAGAAGCTATTTTAATTGAGAATTGCAAACAGTGGATATGCCTGTACATTCCTATATGTTCCTATACTTTGTAAAGAAATGCAGATTTCGGAAACAAAGCAGGAGACACTGCTCCCAGGCCTGGCTGAGTAATGCGGCTTCTTAACGTTAACCAAAATCGTGTGGAAAAGGCCTTGATGCCAGGGTTTTTAGAAACTTTGTTGTTTCCTCTGGGCAGCTCCTCCCTGGGGACTAAGAGTACAGACAGTCACAGTGTCGGCATCCTGGTTCTTGCTCTGGGATTTCTGCTTCAGCACAAAGGCTAATGAGGCTTGTAAAAATAAAAATAAAACCAGAATGTGCCAGGTGTCATCTAAGCCCACAAAGTGGGCCTCTGGGTGTTTGGAGGGTGCAAGGCAGGTACTAATTGCAAAGCTTAGGTCCATCAGGCAGAACTTGCCGTGAGTTATAACAGCTTGCAGCAGCCGGCTCTGTTTGAGGTGTGAAGGAAGGGGAGAGCCTTGCTGCACATGGGGGCTAGGGGTGCTCAGCAGTCTTCAGGGTGCCTTGAGCAGCCCTCAAGATGCTCCTAACTGAGATGGTAGTTGCCTAGGAAGTGCTATCAGGAGAGTATTTTAAAAAGATATGTTTAACCTGGAGTTGGGGTAGGGTTGGTGGCGTATGGCAGCACTAGCCAACTCCTGCCTGCAGGCTGGGTGAGCCACTCTCTCAGCGGTGCTCTGAGGGGCTGGTTTTGCCAACATCTTGCTAGTTTGTTCATCCGAAGTAAAACGGTTAGTGGCAGCCAACTAGGTAGGTTGTGTGAGTGCTAAGTGTTCCCTAATGAATCCGTACGCCCAAATATAATGTTTGTCTGTGGTGCACAGTCTGTGTGCCCCACTGTCGCAGAAGGAGGGTGGGGAGGAAAGCAGGCATTGTCCGCACGCGGAATTTGCTGCGTCTGCTTTGCAGACCCTTTGCGGGTCTCCATAAACTTCGCAAACTGTGATGTATAGGCTATCGTGCTACGGGAAGGCTTTGGCTCACGGGCAAAAGTAAAAAGTAAAAGCTCTTGCAAAATGAAAGAAAAAGCTTTTATTGTTTTAAAAGTGGAAACAGAAGTACTACTAATAATAGCAGCGAGTTAATTAGAGAACATGCCACATTTCAATTCACAGAGCTTAAAGCCTTTGTGTTGTAGCTGCCTGGCTTGCATGGCTGCTCAGAGTCCTCCTCTCGTCTTCTGTCCAAAGGCTCAAAGCCTAGAGTTGAACAGTGTTGGAGGGATCAAAGGATCTCAGTATTTTTCACCATAGTTATTCCCTAAAAAATATGAATGTTATTTATGTCTGGAACCATGGCTTCCTGTGTTGTTGCTTTTCTTTATAGAAGTGGAAATTCAGGATCTTAATTCTTAAAAGGGAGGTGAGGGTGCAAGGCTATCTCTACAAATATATGATTGTTGCAGGTGCTGCTTACCCTTAGGAAAGCACCTAAGCAGGTCAGGGAAGAGGCATAAGCAAATTACAGAAGTGTGAGTTACTCTGAGATAAAGTTAATTTGGTTGCCCCTTGAGCAAAAAGTCCACAGTGATTTCTAACTGCATCTATGAATGCAGATATTTTCTGTATTTTTATGCATAAATATGTAGCCCAGTTTCCCCTGACTGCAAACCCTGCTGGGTGAAGGGGTTTTGTTTGATTTATGGTAACGGGAGGGAAGACTGGTTATTTATACATGCTGATAAAGCTTCTCAGTTGTTTTTGATCTACAGATCTTTCAAATTACTCAAACCTGATATTTTTCGAAGCAAGTCAGTTGATTTAACCATAAATACCATATGGCTTTACCGTAAATATGTATGTGTGTTTTAAGTCTCTGATAGAGCAAGCTGTTGCAGGAGAGAATTCCCTAATAGAGATCTCCTGACTTCCAGGAAAACTTCTATGAGCTAATGTAAAACAAATATGTAGCGAATATGACATTATTGCCTTCTGCACCTGTCTTACATATTTTTGAAGCACCCTATCTCTGCAACAACTTGACATTTTTAAACAAACAGTATTCACTGTATATGGGGGAAAAAGTGTTATGAGGGGCTGCTTTTGATAACACTGTCTTTGATCTTGGAGGCTGATAGCAATTCAGTTAGGTCTTAGAGGAGGCTATTGGCTTTAACTGCTGTTAGATCATGTCCACTCCTTTGGCTTGCGCTACACTGGCCAGGGAAATCAGTGCCTTTTGGGGAGAAGTATATTTAATAGTTCTGGGTAATACATTTTTCCCCTGTGGTAATAATACATCGTGCTTCAATAATTTGTCACTTTATTAGTACAAAGACATGGATTACTTTTTATCACTTGTCATTTAAAAGATATGTGTTATCACTATCAGAATTACTATTACTACTATTTTGGTGTAGTTGCTATTTAGGTGTAGTTTCCAGTGGCCAGTGTAGCTTTGTCAGGTGAGAGCCGTTTGCAATGATCTCAGAGAATTGGCATCTTCACTCGGAGAAACAGCCTGGGCATATTGCCCGTGGTTCGGATACTCTTTATTTGAAAGCTAATCTGTTTGGCTTGAAATATTGTGGCTTAGCGTCCTCTACGGCTCAGCAATTGCGTCTTTGTGAACTGCTCTTCCTGGCATGAATGGCAGAGAGTTTGAATACGCCTTGTTATGCAGTGTGGCCCACAGTTAGAGGAGCCGAACGGAACAGTAATAATCTCCGCAGTGTCATGGAGTGAGTTTTACAGAGGCCCCAAAATTCATGCAATTGTGCTATACTGAGAACTGCAAGCAGTATATCACAGTCAGGATGAGCTAGTAAGCCCTGTCTCTCCACAGCAATCTTTGCTATGATATAGGTCCATTAACGTGGCATAGCACTGCTGTCACGGCTCAGGCAGTGTGCTATGCCACGTGGATACACGATGCCTCGCTACGTGGTGCACATTTACTCAAGCGTGCCTCAATGTCTCAGGCCCTGAGTGCTGAGGAGTTCAGTCCCATGTTGTTATCAGTTGACGATACTTCCCTGCTGGTTTCTTGAAAATCACTGTCTCCAAAAGCAGCAGTGTGTGTTGAATAACAAACCCCTTCACATTCAGACTCTTCAGGTTTGGGAACAGAGCCAACATTCTTGAAGAATGATTTAGTGGCCAATAAACATCTGCAAAGTCTGTAAGACTGTCAGAAGCAGTAACATTGAAAGTAAAGATCGTATCAGTAGCAATTCCCCTGTCCTGACCAGGCATTCAGTGCAAATATTTGTTCAGTCATCCTTGCTCTCATTCCCGTTATCACAGACAGTTTCACATGTTTTGCCAAAAGAGCAATTTCATCTTCTTCCACAAAGCTGTTCACATCCAAGGCCTTTGCAATGTTAAATACCGGCCTACTACAGTTTCAGGACCTCCCACACATGCTCCTTTGGAGTGCAGGAGCCTCATCTGTCTTACGCAAAGACTCTGCTGTGAAGGGCTCTTACAACTTCCAGTTAGTGAGCATCTGCAGTGTTAAGGTTTTGCTGGTCCTTGAGGATTCAAGCTCAGTCTGGCTGATTTATTACACTGCACCTATCTCTGTGATAGTCAGGATAGTCTTTGAGCTCTTCTAAGTACGATACTCCTGCAGAGTCATTGAAATTGCACTGCGCTAGGACTCAAACCATTTGTAAATACCAGATGATGTTTGGAGAAGAAGGAGGTGTTTCTGCTTCTTCAAAACCTCTTGGCAAATGGGTACAACTTCCTGAATAATTCTGGGCACACGATTCTTCTGCTCCAAGAGCCCTTTTGCCTGGTTTGCTGCGCTGCCTCTCACTTGCTTGGTGAATAGGAAAACTGAAAACACAGCCCTTCTTGAGATACCTCCCAGTTTACTAGAATCTCTGAGGGCCTGTTCAGAAGGTGTCTGGGAATATTTAGGTTTGGGAAGAAATCCTGTAATGGAAATAATAACAGTGCAAGTTGTGGTGAGCAGGAGCACGAAGACTGCAGTAGCTTCACAAGGGAAAGCAAAGGGAGCAGAACTAAAAACTTGACTCCAAAAAAAAGATGCAATCAAACACTAAAATAATTTCTGTGCAGTTGGAGGTGAGAATAATCCATGGACAGCTGTTCCCCCTGCGGTTCACTCAGCAATGTTTCTTTCTGCTGGTTATTCTGCATATGGTCAGGGAGGTGTGTGACTACAGCTTTCTGTTTAGGTTCCTGTAATGCTGAATCTGTCCTGAATGCTGTCCTCAGGATGCTGAATAAAGGGGTCCCATCACATTTCTACCTAGAGGAGGAAAGAGATACTTTTCTGATGTATGTGAACTAACCCAGTTTGAAAGAATCCTCAAAACCCAGCTCACGGTCTCACTGGGTGCTCATTCCTGCTTCTCTACTGGCAAAACACTAATGTGAACACAGCTAAGCATCTCTGAGGACAGGATGATTAATTTCATGATGTGCTGTTCTGTGCCATGTGATATTCTCCATCTGGTCCTTCACAAACTTTAATAAGGTTGTTTTCATAAGATGGCTGTAGGATTTCACAAAAGGGGAACTGAGGCACCAAACAATTACAGTTTGAAGTCATTTTGGATACCTAAGACCTTGTGGATGCTCATGATTTCATGACTATACATTCAAAGCACAGCTCTCATTGACCTGCGAGTGCTCAGCACTGCTGAAGATGAGAGCCTGGGCTCTCGAGTCAGAGTGTAGAGGCTGGGGAACACACTGTGGCATTTGTGAAAATGTTGGTTAAAACCGCTCATCCAGCCCAACACACAAACCTGTAGCAGAAGCAGAGAGACTGTCCCGTCACTAACATGATTTACCTGGCATTGTTAAATCCATCTGACTATCTTTTATCTTCTTGTGTTCCCCTCCCACAACAGCCTAGCAGCTGCTGTGCCATGGCGCTGAGGTTGTGCAGGGAAAGGTCTCACCTACTGACCTGGAGCAGGTCCATCCCATGCCTTTGGGGAGGTGGTGACCGCAGAAAATACCATGTGTGATTGTACTGCTGTATCTCACAGTACACTTAGTGGGAAGGCAGACTGCTTAGGCATTCCCATTTTTGTGCACACATCATATAGAAGCAGATACAGGTATGTATATATATGAATATATCTGTATCTACTTATAGATATAAATAATTTTTAAAATTTCACCTGCGATCCCTTCACCTGTAGGATCTGTTGTGCAACTGTTGTCTGGGGTTACCATGAAGCTCTTTTTCAGCCTACAGCCATTTTTATAGCTGTTTGACTGTTGGAGCCTTGTATGCGCTTATGTACTTCCTTACAAGTTGCTTGGGTTTTTATGCATGTGATCGCAGAGAGCACAATAAGTTTGGGACATAACTCAGGTACCTGGGGTTTAGTAGTTGGACATGAGTATTGTGCACATCCCAGTATCCCTGGATGGAGTGGATGGAAGTAGCTATGTTTAAAAAGCTCATATTTGTCAGTCTCTTCTTTATCTTACAGGCAAGTGAAAGAAACCGTGAATTTCCTCTCCCTGACAGACTTACCCATTCTTTACTCCGTGCTGCTGGCTAAACACACACTGGAAATCAGTTCTGGCATTCACTTAGAAGTTCCTCCACTTGCCTGAAAATACAGCACCTTGTAATTTAAATTGCCTTTGTGCAGCATATGCCATGTCTGAGCCCGCTTGGCTCCCAGGGGCAGGAGAGGAGCTGGCTTCTGCGAGCGGGGCCACGGGAACCAGGGGGCACGTTTCTCCGAATTCTGCAGGAGGCTTCTGAAAATATCCTGTGTGCACGCATTCATATCATAACGTTACACCACATATGTAGGGTCTGCTCCCAAACCCACAGCCAACTAGCATAACAAAATCAGATTTTACTGCTGTAGTGTCAGCCTAGGGTTGAAATATAGCTTTGAAACCCTCCCTTTCACCCCGCTTTTTTAATGAAAAACAATCAGGCTGGAGTGTAATAGTGCTTACCCTGGCTGCATTTGACTTTAGCTTTTTACTTTTAAAGCCTTATTTTAGGCTTTAAGAGCTCCCAATTAAACTTTTTAGATCCAGAGTGAAAGCCTGAACGTGCCTGGCTGCACAACAGCGAGATTCCTGGGTGGGAAAAGGATATTTTTATATTAAAAATAAAGAAAATTAACACAGTGGTATGTTTTCTCCCTTTATACTCCTTACTCTTCTTTCTTGTCATGAATCTTCATTTGCCATTTTCTCATTTCCTTTTTCTTTAACATCTCCCATCCCTTTCCCTTATTTCTTTTTTTTCTTCCTCTTCTTTCTCCTCTTTTCTTTATTTCACCCTCCCCCTTCCCTGCTGCCTAACTTGGTTTTCACTGTTAACCCATAACAGTTTGCAATAGGAGGGCCAACTACTTCATCCTTCTAGTCAGCACAGCACGTGCTGTAAATCCCTTTCTAAGTAACACCGAAAAAAAAGTGAAGCCTAGGTCAGATATTTGTTTATCCATTATGAAATGCGTGTGGGAGACTATCACCAAGGAATCTGACAACATTATGCTATTAATTACATGCCAACTCAATGAGGAAAGATTTTATTTCAGTCAGCTTTGCAGGAAACTTGAAAAGAAAATAATACTATATAACCATCAGTTTGTTAACAGCTTGCCTCCAACACTGCACAGCCCCAACTCCCATTATAAGCTCTACTAAAGTCTGGCTAAGAAAACAAGTCTCACACAGTGCCCTGCATCTCACCAAGGAGAACACACTGTCACTGGTCATGGGAAATTTAGAGCCAGCCATGACAGCCCGAACAATGAAGTGATTTACACCAGGTTTGTATCTAGTTTGCTAACTCATAAATTCTTACATGCAGGTGCATAGCCCAAGACTGTAAGACCATTTGCACCATGCCTACTATTATGTGGGGCTTTTAGTGCACTTATTAATGCAAATGTTAATACAGACTTGCAAACTCAATTCTCTTTTATGGTTTATAAAATACACCTATCCCAGTCTCTGTGGGCATGTACACTCATTTTATAAAAATCACATGTATTAAAATGTAACTAGATGCCTACTCCCACTTCAGCAGGCTCCAGGCTGCACAGGGAAAAAAAGTCTTCAAGTTCCCAGGTATTCAGGAAAAAACTTGAGTGGTACCTGTCCCTCACAGTTAAAGCTTATATCTGATGTTTTGGTGCAAGAAGCAAATTTCAAAGAAACATTTCCCTGAAAACGCTTGGTCAGAGGCATGATGGCAAAGGGATATTTCCAACATTGGCAAGACGCAACCTATGGGTCTTAATAGAAGAGATCAGGCCAGGGCTAAAGCTGTTCCTAGAAAAAAAAGCACGGGGAGAACAGGGAAAAATATTCACTGTAGCTGTCACTGTGAACATAAATTGTCATTATGCAGTTTGTTCATCTGAAAGGACGTAACAGCTGATGACAGGTCAGTTGTACTTGGTGTCACTGTGAAGCCAAAGGAGTGAGGTAGCAGGGTTGTGGGGGTGACTTCATTACAAGCTGCTCCATAACCTCCCCCTGGAAGAAAGAGAGAGCAGTGGTAAATGAAAGCTTTGCTGAAAAGGAATTTTCTCTAGAGCCTGGGCCCAGAGCTTGTTCCTGCAAGTTTCTGACAGCTTCTTCCTCCCACCCAACAAAAGGACATGGCAATAAATCTTTGTCAGTAGAAACCCGGTACCCCCCTGAGATCGGACCAGCTGTGACTGGTATCCTGCACACTCCCAGGTCACGCTGCCTCGCCACGTCTGCAGCCACAGGTCATCTGAAACTCCAGCGGGGACTCTCATCCCCCCAGCGAAAGGCTCTGCTGCACAGGCACTGCCAGCCCCGACCGGGCAGTTTCACGAGACCTGCCCAGTCCAGGACCTGCTCTGGCAGGAGGGACAACACTGGGCACATCCCCTGTGGAGGTGGCCCGGGGTCTGCAGGAGGTCAGCCACGGGGGCGAGCTTGGGGAACATTTCCGTAGGAGACTCTGCGGTTTGGAGTCTCGTCCAGCGTGAGCTTTCCTGTCTGCGCTTCTCCATAATTCATCCTTAATAGGTCTGATGTCCCTGAGGAAACCTGAGAGGATGGTGCAAAAGGAAAAGGGTTTTAAGAGTTTCTGTGCTGGATTGGATGAGTCCTGCCTGTGTGTAGAAAGCCTTTGCTGTGTGGGCTGCTGGCTGAGCAGTATCCACGTTCTGAAACTCATTTGTCTGTTCGCATCAGGCTCAAAATGGGAGTCCTGCAAGTGTCAGCATGGGAAGGGCAACTCTTGCTTCCTCCAATTCAAGCTAGAGGAGCTGAAGTTTGCTGTGCTGGGGTTTTTCAAAAGATGCTATGGTCTTTGCATCAAGATTAAATGACATTTCTTGTAAGAGAAGAGGGCCTGGCCTGGTGCTTCGGGCCCTTGTGCTGCCGAGCAGCCTGGGCTGAGCCACCTTCCCTCCTCAGATGCGGGTGAAGGTTAGTGATGTTGTATGATTCGTGGTTTACTTTGGGATCCTTTGGGAGGAAAGGAGCTGTGTCAATGCGGAGGAGTACAGGGATATTAACTCCAGTTAACCCCGTTTTGTTCTTGGAGAACCAGAGAGCTGAAAGTTGTATATGCCCTGAAATTGCGGCTTGGAAAATACTAGAGTCAAGGTGTGTGTGTGTGACCTACCAAAATACCTCATCTCACCACTAATTTACTCACACATGTAAACTTCATTTTTCATTCAGCTGCCCCAATTTATTTCCTGTTCCTCCCTCTTTTTCCTCCTCTTGCTTGTTTTGAAAATGCTGGTCAACACATGTTAAGCCAGAGTCTCCAAAAGCAACAAAAGAAAGTTCAGGAGAGGCAGCGAGAGAAACAGCTGAATAACATTGCCAATTTTAAAATGAAGATAAGTTATACAGGACCTTTTATTGAACCAACAAATATTTTATAGTGTTCACCATTTGGGGCCAGCAGTTTTTTTCCCTCCATTTTGAGCTAGAATAGAAGGTGTGTAATTCATCAGGAATCTGTACATATTTAAGTAGCTTCAAGAAATACCATGGTCATGTGGGACTGACCTACTGTGTCTTGACTTCCATATCCATTTTTTCCCCACTACATAATGTTCTGTACCCTTTCCTCTCTGTCTCATTCCCTCATTCACACGTTCTTTCCCCTGTTGGTTTCAAGCCATCTTTTCTTTGTCAGTGTTACCTGATAACACAAAGCAGGGGTTTAAGCCAGTTGCTACAGTTCGGCTTGAGCTGTATGTAACACCGAGCAGGGGGGCAACGTGGATGCTTCTTGGTCCTACGTAAGTGGTCAGTCTTTCCTTTTCTGTTCCCGGCAGGGCCTTTAGGTGAAGTCAGTTCGTCACCACACACATGTGATATTCTTAGGTCAGAATTCTTAGATCCAAAGAATAAAACGTAACTGTAATTAACATCGCTTAGCACACCCCTGAAGTCATCCAAGTATATAAAAGTTATTAGTCTGGACTCCGCAAACGGTAAGGGTTTGAATTGTTCTGAAATATTCGAATGTGCCGCAAGCACCATGTAGCCAGAGAGCCTTTGTATGTTGTAAATTGGAGTAGGCATATGTGCTACGGCATTTATGTTCTGGCTTTCTTCTCTAATACTGGATGCAGTATGTAAAAGGGCACTGTGTATGTCCTTAGATGTATATCTTCTTGTGAATTATTTGTGTATTGTTTTGACAACAGTCAGTCGTAATGGCAATGTACTGGAGGTAAGTGATGCCATTGTCCAGTTTAAGGATGGTTTGGCTGCAAGAACGGTGGGGTATATTTTCTTTTGGTGGGCCTTTCTGATAGCAGAAGAACAAAAGAAAACATTTTAAATATAGGAGAAATCCTGGAAAATTCTGCTCTTAAATGCTTTTGAAATGGTCAAAGTATTGCCTAGGCATGTTGTCTTTGGATTTCTGAGACTCATTTCCATCTCTGCTAAAATGGGACTGCAGGCTACCTTGCAAGAGAGCTGTCAGGATCAGCCAGTGAATATTTATGAAGAAATTTTGTGGTGAAAAAAAAATAATATATGCTACATATATTATTAATAATTATGTGAGTCCTGAAAAATACCATACTGTATCACAAAGCTGGTATTGTCTGGTGACTACACTCCTGGCACTGCGTGCTACAGTAAACTGTGTACTGAAAACTCATACTAATGGAAAGGTATACAGGATTCCATTGGTAAGTGATTTATAGTGACTTCCTATTATAAACAAGAGGGAACAAATATCCCGCCTTGCTGGTTTCTTTGGGCGGATGGTGAGAGCAGAATGAGACATTCCTGGCCAGGCAAAAGCTGATTCTTTGGATGCTTGCAACTGGGAGCAGAACGAAGCACCAGAAAGTGAAGTAGAAATGACAATCCCTAATTATAAATGATTGAATTTCCATTTTCATAGTGCTTAAAACTTTCCAGTTGTAGAGCAAATGACCACTGTTTTAGACGATTTCCAATCTTGTAACAAAAAGATGTTTCTGGTATTTAATATTAAATAGACTTACTATAGGATCTCAGTATATGCTGAAAGCCTACCAACACCCTTTCACAAGAAGCATATTGCTTTCTGAGGCAGAACAAACCACGTTCAGCAGCAGCTTCTTTTTGGGTTTCAATTAATAAATCTGCTATTGAGCACAACTGTAGTTTGTTTAGGAAAGTTACTTGTGCTGGCCAGTGGCATTCTGTTGATAAACTTGAGCGTACACCCTATCAAATAAGTCTTGGGAACAGCGTGGAATATAATAATGCATCAGCATTGGCTTTCTCTGGAGTCACTTGACACATTGATCTAAGCTTGACAAGTCTGTAGGGGTTGAAATTTGTGTGACAGCCTGCCTTCATCCAACTAGTGAGAGGACCATGCTTTTTCTGGAGAGACTGAGGCTACTCGGTGGCATTCAGTACACTGCATGATTTTTCCATTCCTTCTGTCACCATTTCCAGAGATGTTACCCAGTCCCAGTGCCATTTTCTCATTGCCTCAGAGAAGAAATCTAGGAACATGTTGTGCGATGGTCAAGAAACGGAACAATTTCCATACTGAGAATGCTGTTCTTCGATTATATTCATGAAACAGTCTCACCAAAATGTTGCTTTTACAGGTGAAATGACTTTGCAATTGTTGTGCAGATATGTCAAATGCCAAAAGCTTTAATCATCAAAAGCTTCAATTAGTAGTAGGGTGTAGAGCACGTAGATTGCAAAAGATGAAGAAAAAGCAAAATGTTGGGCAAGATTGACCTTTTTTTTTTTTTAAATTCAATAAAATTTTGTCATCTGTCTTCCCTCTCTTGTCAGTGAAGAGCCAGACATGGCCAGACTGGATTTCTTCCAGGCTGAGCTAAGCAGTTAAGGCTGTAGTTACACCACCAATTTAGTCTCCAAAGGAGAGATATGGTCCTGCCATCATCCAGCTCACAGCATATCCACACGGATGATAACGCTGCCCAAAGGGAAACAGTGGGAGGAGATGGACACAGAGGAGGGCTTCGTGGTCTGGTTTTGCAGCAGCACTGAGGGATGTTGGACTGCGGTGTTAGATAAGTGGGCTGAAACCACTTTTTGGAGGACTTCTCTGTTGTTTGTGAATGGAGTCTGGACAACTAGCCTAGATAAAGATATATGACTTAGGTGGCAGATTCATGGCAAGTGAGGTGAACCCTACTCTTCTTTTTGAGTTGGATCAAGTTGGTTTGACCAGCAAGATGTCAAGGAGAGCATGGGGACTGGTCTTCGTCTCTCTCAAGGTGGCTATCCCCATCCAAAAAATGATAGTAATATTTATTTCCTTCACTAGGGGCTGTTCAGACAGATGTGAGCTGCTTGGATGCTATGGTAGTGCAAACTGGGATATGCTGTCAGAGGTTTGGTATAGCAGAAAAAGATTTTTGGCAAGAAAAAGGGGGCCTGTGCTTTGAAATGATGGATTTTCAGACTTCATTGTACTAACATGCTTTTACAGCAGTTATTAGCAAGAGCTTTGCAAATTATCAGTGATGGTTTTCTTATAACCCAGTTTCAAGTTTCTTTGACATAAATAGTTTGAAAAAGCATAAGAACTGAATGGAATAAAAAAAAAGACTTGTAATTCAGGAAAAATCTTCAGCAAAGTTAAAGAATGGGTAGCTCTTTGCTGCTGGATTTTATTTTTTAGCTTTGCTACTGCTTTATATACCATGGGCAAGCCGCTTTCTTTCAGAGCTGGCTAAACACCAGTAAAAAATATTTGCAAATACTCCTTCAAATAAACGCTGGAATTGGAATGTGTGTCACCATTCACACCTACTTTCCTCAGAAGTTTGTACAAGCAATTTTTTTGTTCATAGGAAATATTTTCCAATAGCAAAAGAAACTGACAGATGCTTGAGAGGTGTATTTATATCCAGGTTTGGTCTGGCAACGACATTCTCTATTACTTGCCATTTCCATTTCTATACCTACTGACCTATTCAGTCCTAAACCTTCTCTTTAAAATTGTCTCTATTAAGAAAAAAATTAAGCAGGGCTGAAAAATTACTTGTAGCCAAGTACAGCATGAAGAAGGAGACTTTTGGTGTCATTCAGTGATCTCTGGATCAAACGGTTCTTTTTTCCTTGGTTCCCTCTCTTCTGCATAGATTGAACTTCCCCCTCTTGAATCCCATTCAAGAATTGATCTAGGAGACCTTAAGAGATACTGATTTAAGATACGCTCTTTTGGAACAAAATGTAAACCTTGATCACTTGTGGACATTTATTTATAAAGCTGTTTTGTGAAAGGATGGAGGCCTGCTAAATCAAATAGCTTGGCAAACATCTGACCTCTGAAATTAGAGCTGGTCTCCCTGCATTTCTTTGGTGAGACTGTGGTCTTCAGTGATCACCTCCAAGTGCTGGGAGCGCGGCTGGGCCAAGTTGTTTGACGCGGGTTGGCTGTATAAGAAAACAGGCTGCTGGTCTGTGGTGGGCAAAGTCGCTCGTAAGTGGAGAGCTACCAAGGGCTGCAATGTGCTTTGAGACCTATTCCACTGGAAGCTCTGTTTAAAGAAAAGATCAACTTTTAATTAATAATCTGATGGAAATCCAGCAATAAGGTTGATTTTTAGTTGGGAATCTAGCCTCATAAGGAGGTGCATTACTTTATGAGATCTGTGCTGCGTTTAGGGGCTTTTTGGGTCTTGTAGCCATTAGTGTTCATGCCGTTGCTCTTTCTTTTGTTTGACTCGTTCTCCATAGGTATTGCAGTTAGGCATCAGCTTCTCACTCCTCTATAATGCATTTCTGTGTGAGGATAGCAAGCCCACTGAATAAAGCTTATACATTTCTGCCTGGTAAATATTTCTGGCTTCTCTGCGACGTGAGGACTTAATGAATGAACAAATGTGACTCTTGATGGGAAAGTGTAGCTTATGCCTGTGATGCAGTTTCATCTTTGAAGGCTGTTAACCAGGTGTGCTTGTTACTTGTAGCCTTCTCAGCCTGCCTCTGACTGAGTTGCAGCCTGGGCAAGGGGCGCATTAAAAACCACATACATCGTGTGTGCATGGGTGAAAGTCCTATTTTTAGTGCATACAAGAAGGCATTCACTGAAGGGCAATGAAGCTGATTTTTATTTTTAGGTTTTGCAATTCCTTACATCCTTGGGATGTTTTGAAAAACTAGCTCCATCACCCTGCAAAATGTGGGTGAACCTCCAAGACCAGCTTTATTCTCACTATTGGCAAGATAACCTTTTCCCAGACATAGGCTGGTGTGGGATGTGCCAGGCAGGGTTCTGCACCGGTTCTGGTGAGGCTTAGTGAGGTTCTGCCTCACCAAAGCCTATTTCTGTAAGGTCGTGTTTCGGGAACCTCCCCACAGCGTTTTTTTTTTGACATGTCCCCTGCTCCAAGCTTGGTGTAGATTTCTCCAGACGGACGCTTGCATGAAGCTGGCCCTTTATATGTGTCCAAACAAAGATTTTATTTGGAAATCTGGTATCAGTTTCGGAATTAATCTTGGGTTATTTTTCCATATGCCTATTCCATGAACTTGCTTGTTTTAAAAACTATTAAAAGAAAATAGACATCTTTTTTTTTCCTGTTTTCAGAAACTCTGGAGAATGGACCAAATAAGTGTGAAAGGTGAGTAAGGGGTTTCACAGTTTTCAATAATAATAATAGTAATAGTAATAATAATAATAATAATTTTATTATATAAATTATATATTGTAATAATATATATTATTATGGTTGTCCTGACATCACATAGCTGTGTAAGCTGTATGTGTAAATATTTGTTATTGCTTGAATCTAGCGCAGCTAACAGAAAAGGAAACAGCAAAGATGAAACATACTGGAAGGAGATCAACGCAGCTATGGCCCTAACGAACCTTGCCCAGGGGAAGGATAAACTGCAGGGAACTACCAGCTGCATCATTCAGAAATCATCACATATATCAGAAGTAAAGACTGTTAAAGTGCCATTAGTTCAGCAGTTTTAAGAGATGGGTCCTTTTTCTTTTTCCTGTCAAATGGACATTTTCCTCACAGGATTGGTTTTCAGCAAAATCAGATTCACAGAAATGAGGCAAATGTGGAAAATAGGCCCCCTTTAACAGTATGGTCAGTTTAAAAAAATAATGTTCTTTCTGACTCAGACGTTTTCATTGTATTAAATGAAATGTTCAATTGCTTCTATAAAAGGCATGTAAATTATAAAAAAACTGTTTTTATCAAAACATTAACTTATTTTATGTTAATCAAAGTGCGCATAAGATGTTTGCATTGCTATTACAGTAAGTGCCTTGCTTTCAAAAAATAAGCTATAACGTGGGCATAGTACAACAGTATTATGCCTCAAAATGACAATGCCATAATGCTTAAACTTTGTATATTATTCCAAGTGGGCTTAGGCAGCCTAGGGCTAAACACATTACTGCTGGAGGCCCTGGAGAGTTGTGCTTATTTGACTTGTACAAATTGACGAGTCTTAATGAAATTGTTACATCATTTTCTCTCTCTCTTTTTAATCAACAGTGTTATAAAAATTGTACAGTATGTTTTGTCAAAGTGACAATGAGGTTGTTATGCATGTTTCTTACCTGTATATGCAGTATATTAAAATACCAAAATCATTCCTTTGAAAAGTGCAATACTCTAGACACACAAATTTAGGAAATAAGTTAATTGTTCAGATTATTTTGAACTTCTACCTATGCTCCCAGCTGTGTTGCTCATTAAAGATTTCTAGTTGAGAAGGTTCTAGCCAGACTAGCTGTAAATTCAAGTTGAATGTCTATAATTTTAAAGCTTTGCTAGTGACTTACTGAAGTTTTGATGGAAGTAAAATTGATTCCTTCTTGTACAAAAATAAATCTATAGTGCCATTTATTATTTGCAATGGAGCTCAAAAAAAAGTTTCCGTGGTGGAACTTATTACTTTAATGTGGTTTAAACATTTTTATTTTGTAGGTACTGCATAAATGAGGACAGTTGATTGACAGGTCACATTTCAGTGAGAAAAAGCTATAATATAAACTATCAAAGCCCAAACTAGAAACACAAATGGGAAATGAAACATTGAAAAATCTCAGCATTTAAAGTGGGAGGGTTTTAAGTAGATAATAAACCATGTATTAAACGTTATGTCTCTAAACTTGACTGCTATTGAGCATAATAACTAGCATAAAACCAGGTTTATTTTTAAGTTTTATTGGGAGGTGTACAAGTTATTCTTAAGTCATGTAACAATAGTCTAATGAGGTTTACAGTGCTTGAATAAACAGTGGCAAAGCCAAAACCAATTTATACTGAATCAGTTACAGAAAACTGGAAAAGAGCTGATTGTTGCTAGGATTTGGATTTTTTTCCTGTGAGTATCCTGTCAGGTTTTTTCCTACTTACCCCTTTCCTTGTTTCTCTTTTCGGTGAGCCATCAATGAACAAGACAAGACTTTAGTCCTGCTCCCACTGAGTTTAATGGCAGAACTCCCACTTCAATGGAAGCAGGACTGTGCTAATGATGAAACTAACTTGCAAGTAGAGGCTGTTCCAGTTGCACTAAAATAGTCAATATACATTGCAAATATCAGCCTTGGTGTGACTTCTTAGGAAACTTCTTGATGTAACATAACATGTTGTTGGGTTTATTTAGTGTACAATGAAAATGATTTGATATGAAAATATTTTGTACATATATATTTTTACTTTGTTTTCTAAATTGCTGATTTGCATTGACTTAAAGTGCCAAGCAAGAAATGTATGTCATGACTGTATGAACAGTTGAAGTATGTTTTACTGACTTGCATCATTATATGTCTAAGATTCCATGACATTAATTTTTGATACTTTACTGGATTTTGACATAATAATGTGAGTTTCTAACTAATAGCAGAGAGTTAATACTTCACTTTTGTTCATACTATTATAAGTTATTCTGGTATTAAATATTTTGTGACAATAAATTGATGGTTTTGACAAACTTTTCTGTTAGAAATATTCAGTGGTTTTGCCTGTATAAACGACAACAAAATTTGTCATGTAAAAAAGGTACTTTTGGGGACTTCTCTGGAGTAAAACTGGAGAAGACAAGCCATTGTATAAACAACTTGTTCATGGTTCTTTTTTTAAATGATCAAAGCACAAAGAATAATCTGTAAAACACATCAAGTGGGTTTTAAATTTAAGAAATACTTGGCATAATTTCTTGTTACCATTTCCTTTAATTTATTTTTTTTCTACTGCTGCTTTAGAGTTTTCTGAAAACACAAATTCTAATGAATTATGTGTGTGTCTTTTTTTAAATAACAAAAATCATGATCAGTGCTGAGCCAACAGCTAATGAAGACTCAATAATTATTTATGATATTGGAAAAACAAACATTATTACTATTGCTCTTCTTTGTTTCAACATATGTAACCATTTTAGTAAAATAAATAACTGCAAACAACATCTTACTGGTTTGAATTAAATATTCATTTATCTGTCCTTAGTCATTTGCATTTCTGGTTTCCTGTTATAGTCAGGGTTTCTCTATACTGGGATACAAGCATGTGATAGGCAAAGACAAAACAGGAATGCTAGTCTTTTGATTAATACACCTTGTGGTGCACAGTTACGTGAAGTAGTGTAGCACATCCCTGATGAAAATGACTGTTCAGCAAGTTTAGGCTAATGACTGCTAATGACAACGTGGCATGATGCTTATAGGTCCTCCACATTGGAGGAGTGCAGAGGGAAGCCATAGCTAATCACTGTCCCAAATCACTGGAGAAGGTCTATGAGCTGGGAAAGAATTTGGTCATTTAGGGTTTTTTCTGAGTACAGGCTACATTTCTTTACAGTACCATGTGTGGATACACTCTGGCTGTGGAGCCTTGGTGGAGAAGGAGATGCAGTTAGACCAATCTAGAAGTTCAGTGCTCATAGTAATGAGAGCCCAGTGCAACTAGCCCCCTAACTTTTATGCCTCAGCAAAGTTCCTCCAGTTGCATGGGAGGGGTGATAATTAAGGTTCTGGTGGGCAATTGGCACTTTCAGGATTTATGTCCTGCATATCTGTGATATATGTATACCTCTAACATCTGTGCCCATCAAACATGTCAGGGGACATTTGGATATTCAGTTGATATGCAAGTTCCTGAGGCAATATGTACAGCCTGACTTCTGCTGTTGGGAATGTGTAGAAACACCCACATCCTAATGATGCTGAGCTTCTTGGCATCTACTTTGTACCTGAGTCAGACATGAAGAAACCAACTCATTCTGCTCCCACCTACTCTGTCACATCATTTGCAAGAGGTGAGCACTCCCAGCCTCTTAGAAACCATTGAAAGTAAGGCAAGCTCAAATTTTGCTAGGTTGCTCAGTAGTTAGAATATACTTTGGGATCAGGACTACGGTCTCCTCTTCCAGCATGATACAACAGCTACAACCACTGGACTATAGTTCTCACTTTGTGGCCTCATGTTCTCAGTTGGTGGCCTAATGTATAAATATGTACATGTTCATATGCCAGATGAAGCAGTTCCACCAGGGAGACTGAGAGCAAGTCCCAGGACAACACATAGGTCATTCTGAGGACATTTGATAAGTTGGTGGCTTAAGTTTTAACTTGGAGTTTGGCAAAGGATGGCGGCTAGACTTGGATGCCCATGTGCAAGTGCATGAAGTAACCACTGCACTGTGGGTTAGAAGAACAAGATGAGGAAGGGAGGTTGATAGCACCTCTGTACTGTGCAAGGAAGAATGGGTTTAGCTTAGGCTAGGGGAAAGGCTATGTGGGCTTAAACCTGTTTCTTCATTATCGCTTTACTCAGCTAGTTTTCCATTATGTGCCCTGCCTTTGATGGAATGATGTTTTTATCCACCTAAACTATACATCAGTGGAGCTCCGCAACACCAAATGTGAGATGCTATTACAGGAAGCAGCCTTGATTATAAAAATAAGTGGGATCTCTGATAATCATGAGCTTCCGGAACTCACCATACTCTTAATACCCAGAAAGTCCTTCTTTGTACCCCCTGCGACATCCCCAGCAGTGGAAGAGAGTGTGGGACTTGTTCTGCATGAGTCAAAAGGGGACCTGCACTGGGGAGAGGAGTTTGTGGCTGCCCTAGGGATGCTCTGGAGTACCAGGGAACTGCCTTCTCTCCCTGCTTCGCCAGTGACTGAACGCTGGTGTGAGGAATCACTCAGGGCCAGTCAGGGCTATCGGGTAGCCTGCCAGTGGGGCACACCATACCCTGCCTGCCAAGGCACTGCCAAGCAGCAGGTCTGCAGCCACCAAGTTCAGGCCCTCCTTCAGGAATCCTTCCAGAGGTTTTCAGGCTCAGTGATGCCTCTGTTTCTTTTGGTCTTGAGGAAGCTCTGGGCCATATTCCCCTGCACAGCTTCCAAGGGCTGAAGGAGACAGTTGTGTCTGCTGGTAAGTCTCCGGTGTGGGGTGGAAGATGAGAGTAAGCGTGACTAGTCATCCAACCTCCCAAAGCTACAACAGAGCTCCTATAAATTGAGCTCCACCACGGCTATACAAGTCTTATTCATAATTTCCGCATTCAACAGAGCACTGAGGACCTCAGAGCAGCCCTAGCAGAGCCGGGATCCCTGTACTGCTGGGAGAGAAAAGCAGTTACAACAGCAAAGCTTGTCACTGCTGCTTGGGCTGGCTACTGCCTCAGATGCCCACTTGCTATGTGGCAAAGGGAAGGGTGCAGCTGTCTTCCATCGTGGCTGACTTTCTCACACATACCAAGGTTTTTTGCTGTGAAATCTCACATTCTGCTATGAAGCCTTCAACTCAAGTTGTGCTTCCACTCAGTCCTTAGTGTGACTACACTTAAACCCTGGCCTGTTACTTGCAGGAAAATGGAGCCCGGACTTGTCACTGACTGAGGGCACAGGCTGAGGGCAACAGGCCCCCCAGTACTCCACAAGCAGCTCTGACGTCCAGGGGGCACCAATTCAGTGGTCACAATGACAGCTTCAAGCATGACAGACCCCTGTTCCAGTCCTCTGTTACTATGAACAATCTGTGAGACCCCTGGAGAATCAAAGAACCTCAAAGGGATCCAGGCTCCTAACTTAACAAATCCAAGCATTCTGAAGGTCTGAGGGCCAAGGCATGTTTCCATGGCCAAGTGCAGACAGTTGCATGCCTGCTCTGAGCCAGCTGGACAGAAACATGGCCTAGTTCAGAAACTGGGTAGCCAAGTCTAGCATAAAGCCTGAGCTGCTACATTAAGGTCCCCAGCAGAGCATGGACTGGACTCAGCACAGTGCAACTATGTCTGTGCAGCTTTTGGACCATTGCTTATTCTATGCCTTCACTTGTCCACAGCAATGTCCTCAAATTTCTCTGTGCTTTGGTGCAGCATTTCAAAGAGGACAATAATACTGCTCTGCATGGGCTGAGCTGTTGTGTGTAGAAGGACACTGATAGCTGGGAGCTGCTCTGGTGAAATACCTACCTGGCCTAGTTAGCTATGGCAGGACAGCGAGATGAAGCATGACGCAAAGGGCTGAATTGCCTGAGAGCACTGCTTTGACACATTGCAATGGAGGTTACAGGAATCTAGCCTGGATGTGAATTCATGTTGTACAAGCTGGTTTGCCAGCGTCTGGGTGTGCTTAATCCCCATTAGCAGCAGAATTGAGACCTAAACACACAGCTTTCACAGTGCTGGGTTGCTGAGCCAGTGTTTAGTTTTGGGCCCCATCTTGAAACTCCTCTTGTTTAACAAGGAGGGAGGAGGCTGGCTAAAATACAAGTACCTTGTGAAAAAAAGAAGAAGAAAAAAAAGAAGTGGAAAAGAGACATGAATGCCTAATGCAACAGAAAAAAAAATCCCAAACCTCCTTAATGTTGCTGTTATGTCAGCTTGGGTTATTGGCAGTGGAAGTGGTTATTGGCAGCGGAAGTTAGACCTGGCTCAAGGCTAATATAACTCACGCACCTGACTTTTTAAAAGGAGCTGAGATCTGGTTTCTTTATGGATGGGCTTTTTTTCATTTGTGGTGTTGGTCCCTTCTTCAGATTTCCTTAACTTTCCTTTCAGCCTGTTTTGGACTTGATTCTCCTTCTATCTTTCTTCCTGCCTGAAAAGTCTCCTGTTACATGCAGACAGCAATGGGATCCTTCAGGCCAAAGCTCATTCTTCTGGCTTTGCAGTTTCTAGGGCCATATAGGTGAAGGATGTATAATTCAACAAGCTGGTGTTCAATGACAAAGTCTGGTATCTCCCTTCTCCCAGCCCAGGGCCGGTGAACATATGAAGTCTCAGGAGTGTGCAATAGAGGCTCTTCAACCAACAAGCTCCACCATCTATCACTTCACTCCTAACTACTACTGCTTTTGGCTATCTTAACTCCCCAAAGGACTGTCAATTTAACCATAACTACCTAAGAACTGCCAAGTCTCTTTTTATGAGCTGCTGTTGAGAGTTTAGCTATTTAAGGCTGATTTTAAACAATTTTTATTGGTACTTCGTGGCATGTGCCTGATTTACAGTGCTGTAAATAACCACAAATTAGGGACATTTCTTTCTTTACGGTAAAGGCACATTATCTTAAGCATAAGAAAGATAGTTTGTTGATGAAGAACTGGAGTCCAGGCCCTTTTCTGCCACAGGCTTCCTGTGTGAGCCCAGGCAAGCCTTGTCCCAGCTTTGGTCCATGCAGAGGAGCTGACTCTCTCCCCTGGAGATGCTCTAAGCACTGGGGAATGTGGGATGAGAATCCCATCTATAAGATGTCCCTCACTGCTCACCGTGCTGCTATGAGGCTCTGAAGGTAGGAGAGAGCGGTACTGTTTTGTAAGTGGCACACTCAGTCTGATGCACTTAAGGAACTGTAGGTATCTGATGTCAAGCGTAATTTAAAATCGCATCTCAGGCACATGTCCCAGAGCAGGCGTCACCTTCTGCAGCACTTCCATCTCTTCACTGACTATAGCAGGAGAGTGAGCTACTAACTGAGACCAGAGGACCAAACCTGACTCAGCTAATGTCAGGGAAGACAAACCACACTCTTGAGAAACAAGACATTGGGTCCCACACCATGAAGAGAATCAGGCCACCACTACCTACCTTCCTTTGCAACATCAGCTGAGGAGCACACTGAAGCACCTGGAAAACCTCATCCTAGGAAGGGGGAAATGTGTCTTTCCAGCTTAAAAATTACTTCCTGCAGTCCAGGAATTTGTGGATGTAGAAGTTCAGGTGTAAGATAAGATGTTTCACCTAGGACCATCCCTGTGACTTGGGGATGTTCAGCAAAGCTGTCCAATCTTCCTCATATTAACTGGTGTGAGGATGAGAATCTTCACTCTAAGGGGTTTTAAGCTTCTTTTTCGCAACCTTTTAAGAAATTGTCAGCCAGACCTTAAAACTGTGGAATGTGCTCATCACATTCAGAAGAAATCCAGAAGTCATGCAGCAAAAGACAACCCTGCCCTGGGCTGGCAAGTCAGGAGAGGACAGCAGACTCATAGACACCACGCTGGGGGCTTCAGTGCCTTCATGGTATGGCACAGATGGGTTCTTCTTCAGCAGTAAATTTCCCATTCACGTTTGCTGTCTTCACATACAGAGAAAAATGAAGCCAGCCTTCTATTCACAGGAGTGAGGGTGTATAACTGAAATACATGGCTAAATGCTTTGGGCAGCAGTTAAAATGTGACTCTAACTTTGGGGATCTTGTGAAATGGCCACAAAATATGCGGCCAGATTTTAAAATGTTCCAAGTAGTCAGTGGCAGCCAGTGTAGTCGTGAAAAGTGGTCAGCAGCATTTCAGCTAGATCTTTGCAAATTAAATGCCATGTCAGCAAAATTGAAATATCTTGTGGAACAGGACAACTGTGTTTAATTTCTTTGGTTTTCTTTTAAGAAAGCTTGGAGATGATCAAACCCCCAAATTTCTTCTTTTTTTCTTAAATGAAGAACTCTAGTTTTCCAGATTCTTTTTTTTGTCTTGAAATATAAGATAATTATAGTAAAAAAGGTTGAAATCAAAACCAAAATAGAAATAATTGAAACTTATCAAAATATTGAGGTTACTGAATTATGTTTATTGACTTTTTTTAAATGTTCTTTTGGCTATTCATATTCATTTGTTTATATATTTACACTTTCAAACCCATTTTAAAACAAGGAAGTTTTAACATCTCAAAAATTTCCACCGGATGGAAAAATACACCCCCCAGAGTTGCATGGAAGAATTTTTAATGCTCAGTGGTTTGAAAATGAGAGCACTTTTGCATGGTGATCTGTCGGTGTAAAAGTCTATATATCTCAGTACTTCATTCTGAGAGTACTAGTTTTTATGCTGAATCATTTCAGCAAGCACAATGCTGCTTTTGCTGTAGGTCACCTTTGTATCAGTGTCCCGTTGTCTTCAAAAAAGTAGAATTTAAGGGAAACTGTGAGACTTTTGCTGCTGTCTGGGATGATGAAAAGAATTTGCATTCAGCCAGAAAATGAAGACTGAGCATAGCATTTGCTAGTACTCCTCATCCTTGGAGAGCAGACACCTGCTGCGGTAATGGAAGAACCTATGGGATGCTAGTTAATGCCTGCTGATTACGAAGAACAGAGAAAGCAAGAGAAAGCAGGGGTGTCAGACTGAAGATGGCATCCCCATCACTTAAAGAAAGACTGCAACAGCAATAATAAAGGCATTTCTCAGTGAGCAGTGTAATGGCAACCAGAAAACTTAAAGTGGTCCAAGACTTGCTGCAACACTTCACTGGCAGTGAAATCACATGCAGAAAAATGTGACAAAAAACCCAAACAGCCAACAGTGTCTCTCCATGCTTCAAGATGTAGAGCAAAGAAAATCTTAGTCATTTCCAGTCCTTTAAACCCCTGACTACACTCCTGAAGCTGACGTCTGCTAAGAAGGGTGCCTGTAGGTGGGCAGCAGAAAGGTCTTCTTGAGCGCATCCTGCCCAGGCGGGCGTAACTCCATCAGGCCATGCCCAGGGCCAAATGGGAGGAGACTCTGGCTGGAAAGTCTGGTGCTTTTGTCACTTTGAAGTGTCTGAAGTGTTATACAGTTACAAGTTACATTTACCTACCTGTCTCACCTTTTAAATAAAAGCTTTCCTTTCTGATCTTAGTTCCTAGAAAACCACATTTCTGTTACTGCTATCTCAAACAAGGCTACTTGCAATAAAATATTTACTATGAAAACAACTATATATGCATCTCTATATAATGCAGTCAGTATCAAACATCATCTAAGAAGCATCAATCAGATTCCCTTTCAGGAACAAAAATACAAGAAGGTTGCAATCTTTTCGCTATTTCCTAATAGGCAGCTGAGGTGGGAACTCTATACCCAATCTATAACATGAAATATTCCCTGTATCTGTTTCACAAGGACATGTACCAGCATGAGAGTGGGGTTGGTGGAACCTGGATTTACAACTGGAAATTAAATACAGGCATGTGGAAACATTATTATGTAAACTAATACTTAGCTACTTCTTGCTGCATTCCCTCAACAGCAACAAAATGGTAGCATGGAAACCAAACGCCAAGTGTAATTTTTTAAATCTGTTCTATGAGAATAAAAAGAAAAACAGCCCCATGTAGAACCAGGAGGACTCGTTACTTTCTCGTCTGTGAAGTCTTAAATGTCACAGCCCCTGGGCCAAATTCTCCTTTCATTAAAACCAATGGAGCTTTGATACTGGTTTCCATTTGAGCATGAAAGATCCCAGAGACTCCAGTTTTCACCTCTTACTGAGAATCCTGGCAACATACTTCGATGTCTTGCATTCAGTAGTTTGTTTTGGTGGCTCCCATTGCTCAGGTAGGAAGTACACTTAGAGAAGCTGTGGTTCAGAGACATACTGAGCAGCGAGCCCTCAGGTGCTGGTGATTCAGCATCGCTCTAGCCTGAGGCACTGCTGCACCAACCCACACAGGAGGGCAGATCACAGGCAAAGTGCTCTAAGATGCAGCCAAGTTCCCTTCACCTGTGTTTCACCCATTTCTCCAGTCCCTGCAGATCAACCAGGAAACCACCAGAACAAACACTTGAGGCTGACCTGCCCCCAGATCCTTGCCCGCACCTTCTTTGCAATAGCAGGGCAGTAAGAGACATAGCTGCTCTTGATTCCATAGGGCAGGATAAGCAGCCCCATATCTGGCTGTTTACACTGTACAAGGGTGTCCACTGCTTCTCCAAAACATGTGCCACCTGTCTGCGTAAGGGACAAACTGGGCAAGTCCAGACGGTTGGCTGACGTCTCAGGGAACTGCAGGAACAGCCAGTCAAGCTGTGCATAAGCATCTAGAAGACAGCAAGGTACTAAAAGTAACAGTCAGCATGGACTTCCTATAAACAAATCACATAAACCAAGTTGATTTCCTTTTGTGATAGTAGAACAAACTGTGTGTATGGAAGATTCATGGTAGATCAGACAGCTCCTGGGACTCTAGTTAGGCTTTTGGCAATGTCTCACATGACATTCTCATAAATAAGCAGCAGAAATATCATGGAGCTGAAATTACCATTGAGAGTGTATAAAACAAGTTGAAAACTCAGAAAAGTTATCAGGGACTCATCGTCAAAATGGAAATATGCATCAAAGACTTCCACAGAGGTCTGTCTCAGCTGTTTGTGCCCAGTATTTTCATCAATAGCTTGGCTAAAGGAATAAAGGAGAGGTTCCCCAGCAGTGCGATATGTGCTATTAGTTTTATATAACCAGTTCCTAGGGGGCATATAGCCCAGAAAAGACCTCTGGCTGCTGCTGCCAGGGTGTGCTCCCTCTACCGTTCTTCATGGTGGTCTTGAGCAGAAAACAGCAGAGCCATTGCAATGCAGAATCTTGTTACATTTTTTGTTGTCAGCTTGGTGCTTCTTGCAAGTACACCGGAAGCCAAGGTTAGAATTCAAAATTACCATGATACATTGGAGAAATGACCTGAAAAATAACAGAATTAATCAACTGTATTGCAAGGACCTGTGAACAAAAGTGATGAACTGCACAGAGCATGGGGAGGTAGCTAGGAGTTCTGCAGGAGAAAATGATGGCTGATCACAAGGTGAAGATGATCCAAAACCATCCTGCTATTGTGAAAAAAGAAATGACACACTGGATTGTATATTTAGGTGTTGGACTATATGACATGCAAGTGAATGTCTTCTGCTCTGCTGAGCTCTGTTGGGACTGCACTTTAAAAGAGATAGGGACCAGCTGGAGGCATCCACAGTTATCAGATTAGGAGCAAACATGATCTGGAAGGAAAAACTGCTTGATCTGGGGTTGTTAAGTGTAGAGAAGATAACGATCCGTACCATAGTACAGTTGAGTAATAATAGGTTTTAACTGCAGCAAAGGAGATGGTAGGTGAGTCACTGGGTAGAACATGTGAACAGAAGAAGGGGGATCAGATGGGGAAGCACTGGAATACGTTGCCTGTGTGGGTGGTAGACTTTCCATCACTGAAGATTTTTGTAAGAACAAGTTAGAGACATATTAATCAGGAATTAAATAGGTGTAATTGATCCTACTTTGGGGCAGGATGACCTCTCGAGGTCACCTCCCCACCCTTACTTTCCATTTCAGCAGCCTGCCTTATAAACATGGCATGGAGGTCTGTTGCTCAATAGATGGTTAAAAGAGTGAATAGCAGCTGGTTTATTCCTCTGTTTTTGGGAGGTGTGTTTACATTCCAGGCGTAAGAGTGGAGGGGAAGGACAGCGAGTTCTGCTTCCACCAGCCAGCCAACAGAGGAGACCGGGCAGCCATCCATCAGAGGCTGTTTAACTTTCCCAGCCTTTCAGAGCCTAACATAAAGGACAAAGGTGGCTCCCAGATGGAAGACAACAGACTTGAAAAACATGGAAGCTGACAGAGAGGGATGTACATTTAACATGAAAGTTAAAATTGCCAGAAGAAGAAAGCAAGGAAATTTCCAGTTAGGTGCAATGGAACAACTCCTGAAGGATCTGTAAGTGCTTTTGGCCTCCATAGAAAATACTTGGGCAGAAACCTTCCAGAAGGTATGTTTGTTTTGAGCAGAATCTGGAGTTCCTGCACCGAGCTTTCTGAAGGCTGCGTTGCAGCATTAACCTATATTCCCTCTACTCAGTGTCATGGGAGACTGAACGTTTTCACTGTGTTCTGGAGCTTGACACAGGCAGACAGACCACAAAGAAAAACATGGGAACAGATCCTGTAAGCTGCTTCAAATAACACTTGCTCCAGAGATTCTGGTGAATGCTGAGAAATTCTAGTTTCACAAAAGATGCCAACAGGGGAAGAAATTATTTCACAGTTTTCCTCAAGCTTCAAAAGGGGTTGCTGAACATGTTAACCAACACCCTTTTTGACAGGCTGGTTTGCGGTCAATGCCGCTAACTAACAGGAAAACAAATGCCTGTAGTCCGAGTGGGGATTCGCACTCTGTGCCACTAAGCCAAAGGAATTGCTGCCGGAGAATCCCCAGAGCTGCTCTGTGAGAGTGCACAGGCCAACAGGATGTGTAAAAAAAAAAACCAAGAATGTTCCTTATGTGACAAGATGGATCATTCAGAAGGAAGGCTCTGCTGGGGATGAAAAGACTTGGTATATTGACTCAAAGGGACACTTTGAATATGTTTCTAGGTATGAGCAGCTCACTTCAGAAAGAAACTAGTGGATGGGGAAATGGGGAGGCAGGATTAGGAGGCAAAGTGAAGTCAGGCTATGTACAAAGATGGAGACTGAGCCAGAAATAGAAAGGAGGAAAGTAAATCAGAATTTAAGAGTCTTGCATACATTCATTATGATTTTTTTTTTCCCCACGCACCGGCAATTCCATTAGCCAATGAGATACACAATCACTTTTGATGCAAAAGAGACAAGAATTTTATTACCATTGTATCAGATCCAGTGACTATAGTAAATTCAGTCCCCTTTCTTTGCCAGGTACATGATTCACAAGGTGTTCACTGCAAAGACTGACAATCCGACTGTTTGTGTGTGCCGAATGAGCTATTCTTGATGCAAAGGACTCACATAAGTGGTCAGAAATGTTCAGGAGGATGATGAAACCTGAAACGGATCCAAGTGCAGCATGATAGAAATAGGCTTTGGCTCTCAAGGTAGGAAAGAGGAATATGAAACCAGGACACACAGATACTGCTAATGGGAGCTGGTTATTAAACTAAACTACCAATCACTGGAGGATGGAAAACAGTCAATTGTCCTAGATCTGAAAGATCTGACCAACATGGGACATTACCTGTTAGCGACAGAACATGGATTCCTCCCTCTGCCTCCACCTGGTTCCAGAGATTAAAGAGACCCTGATTGTGATATTTCAGTGAGACTACAAGTCTAGTTCTTTATTTAGGCCAACATCCATTTTCTTGTATTAAGATTCTGCTCCTTTAACAAGAGTTGCAAAAACTGACTTGTGAAAACATACTTACTTACAGAAATGGCAGAAATGTCTCATGAGATCCTCACAGGAGCAATGCATAATGCTGATACTGTTGTCTGTCTCTTGGCACCAACTTTTTATCAAATGGCTTTTGAGAGGTCTGCCTAGAGAACATGGTATTAACTCCACAGTCAGAATGAAAGAGCATGAAATGTCAAGAATCTATAACTGGTCTTTTCAGAAATTACAGTTTGGGCATATGTAATGACAAGATTTTTCTCTATTTCTTAGAATTGCTGGACCACCTATTTTTCAAATTACCAGCAAAAGCAACACAGCAGTGGATGTTCCAGTTCCTGAAAATCATTATTATTATTAATTATTTAATTACTTTCTTCGAACTACTGAATTACAGTGCAGACTTCATTCCTCAGTTAATTACAGGTCAGAATTAACTCTGCCCTTTAGACCAAGGGAAATGTAAAGCCCTAAACCACCGCAATACATTTGTCTACAACTTTTCTCCCTCCCCCTCGCACTTCCCAATACATCTTTGCCACTTCATAGATGAAGCTTTTCCAGGGATGAGTTGACTTTTACAGAGCCTGGCTCAATATGGCACAGAATTAAATGATGACTTCTTGTGACAATGTTTACTACTAAAGAAAAATAAGCTACTAAATAAGAATAATCTCATAGGGTTTAAGCACACTTTGATCTTGACTTACCAAGGCACTGGCTGTGCTATACATTTCCATTCAGTGGAATCTGTGTTTTATGAGGGGGGCAGGGAACGACTTTAAAGGCAAAAAAGCTATGAACACGTGGATAAGAAGATTTGTATTTTGAGTGCTGCTGAGTACTTGTGTAGACAAAAAGATGGTGCTTTTGAGATAACACTGGAGCTGCGCAGAGGGCCTGAAAACATAAAAAACAACAGTGAATGGAGCCTTGAAACACGAATCCAAATCCACAACCAGCATTCATGATCCAGCTGAGAGAGGCTTTTTATTTACTTTTCCATGCCATTGAGTGCAACAATTCATTTACTCCCGATATATAAATACATACACACACGACACTAAGTAATATCCTGCTGATCTGAAATGCTCCCCAGGCCTCACACCCTCCCCACCGGCAATCCCCCTCCCACCAACTCCTTCCGCTCTGCAACGGTGCAGCCCTGGGGTACGTAACTGAGAAATCTCTGCTTCAAACAAGGGAGAAAGCTTCATGAATCACCAAACAACACTTCTCAGGTGGGAAAAGCACATTCTTTGT
The DNA here is from genome assembly GCF_947461875.1 of Haliaeetus albicilla. Taxonomy (NCBI): domain Eukaryota; kingdom Metazoa; phylum Chordata; class Aves; order Accipitriformes; family Accipitridae; genus Haliaeetus; species Haliaeetus albicilla. The sequence continues at coordinate 62,810,199 of NC_091484.1, read as the reverse complement.
TCCTCTACGTGGAATTAGAAAAATATGTGTAGAAGTAAAACCCTGAAAGCCCCAGGAGAGCAATTGCTCTCTTTCTCTTTCTTTTTGGGTTTTGTTGAGCTTGTGAGTTTTGGGGTGGTTTAATTAAAGGTCTTTAAATTCTTTAACACTAACATTCAAATGCTTCATATTTTTACCCCAGACTCACAGAGTTTCCGTCCTCCTCCTCTCTCTCTTGTGTCACTTTTACTCTGCAATAAAACAATTGAATCACACGCTGGTACATAAATATTGGCAGATTTTTAGGTTTGCTGTTTTTTTCACTCAGCCTATTGGGCAAACAGCCTAGAAAGGCTAAGTTATTTGCCAGAGTTTGAATTTCTGGCAAACAGTGCAGATCCAGTACAAATCTCAAATCATATTTCAGGAATGCCGTGCTTCTACCGCACCTTTCCAACTCTTCTCTCTGTGCACTAATGACTATTATGGGGAAATGCGTTCCAGAAATGTGAAAATCAATGTAGTGGGAAATGTACCAAAACCACCTTTCCACTTATGCAATCTCAGTTGTCCAAGAAACACAATTAATTAGTGTTATTGAGCTGTTTAGCTCCCCAATAAAAGCTTTCTGAGTGATTATATGAAGAACCATTGGTACCGGAGACTTCATACTGAAGTAATTAATGGAAGTTGATTATATTCTGACAAGTTAAACACAGGTTTGTTTGATATTACACACACATGGAAAACACATGCGCTATTGAGCTCAGTACCTAGGAGTTTAGATTAATGGTGTTGATGAATTATGTGGAGATTATATACTTTGCAGACACATAATGGACCTGATTTTGAAAAGCAGGCTCTCATTTTGTTCCTGCAATTTTGAGGGTGTGAATAATTGCAGGTGATTTTCTAGCAGTTAGACATCTTGCTGCCTTGTTGAATTCCTTCGGGCAGAGGTCATGCCTGGTTTTGTGCGAGGCACCAGAAGGCACTGGGAGAGCGTGTGCAGACAGGGAAGAACAAACCTACACTAGTGCTGCACACTGGGACCACAGTGACCAGCAAGGACAACTGGTTTCATGCAGAGCTGTGGCAGCTGAGCTGGGACTTTCAAGAAACAGATTTTCTTCCTAAGTTCAGGGGCATGTGGTGGAATGGAGGCTCAAGGAGGTCAAGGAGGAAGCTGTCACTAGGCTTTCTCCTGCTGCCAGGCAGAGGCTGGCAGTAGACCTGACAGCCCTGAGACCAGCTGCTGACGCAGTCTCTGTAGGACATTTCTCAGGTTCAGTCTAATATCTGAGCCTACCACTTGGCGTCTTTCTCTTGAGGTTCTATCTAAAGGCAACTGAATGTCACTGGGATGAGGACAGAGGTAGTAATCGATGTCAGGGTTTAAGGGTTGCAGGAGATAGCTGGGAGGTAGAAGGCCAGGTTCAAATGAGTGGCTTGATTCAGACAGGGAATGGACTCAGATTTTGGTCTTAGGTGCACTAGTCTGCTATGTAGAGCAGCCCGCACAGAACAGTCAAGCCCAGATCTGATGCCTTCCCATGTTGTTTACCCCCAGAAACATATAGGGGTGCCACAGCCAGTATTACAGGGCATTTACTGAGCGCTCAGAGCACCATCTGGGCATACTTCCTCAGGATTTTCCTAGGAACATATGCAGAAGGAGCTGGGCCTGCAAATACCCCAAACCCAAGCTACAAAGGCAGGATGACTGCAAGCTGCAGATAGCAACCTAGCTTTCACAGCACTCCTGGGACTGGCTTCCAGGTCTATGAGCCAGCCCAGAGCTGCATAAGCATCTCCTCCTGAGAGCAGGTCCTGCTGAGTCCTGCAGGCATGATTCAGTTCAAATCTTGGAGTCAAAATGCAGGTTTCCATAGGAGCCAGGCACTTAAACTCCCCCTGAAATGATGGAGATCTCATCGAAACTGCCAGTGGAGCCTGCAGAGGGATTCTGTCCCCACAAGGTACAATTTCCTTGCTGAGCTGCCTACACCTCCCCTCTACCTCAGACACCTGTGGACACCTACTGTCAGAAACACCCATTTAAGTGTCAGTCGCCAAGTGAATTCCTGCCCTTAGAGATGTCTAACAGCTACAGCACGGTGGCAGCAAGCTGTTTCCAGCACCACTGTGATCACAGCCACAGGCTGGCTGCTCTGCCTAGGCCTCTACTGTCCCTTGGATGGGACATGCCCTGTGGCAGCAAATTGGCAGCACTGCCCAGCTTGAACCAACAAGGAGAAACAGCCCTCTGAGGACTGCTGGCTGCAGAAGCAAGGGATAATATTAACACCCAGGGCAGGACAGGAAGGAGCAGACAGCCTTCCTCCTGGGACTAGCACACCTTCCTCAAAGTTTTGGTGTGTTCAGAGCTAGAAAGTGTTTTCAGCTCAGCCATTTGAGGTCACCCTGGCTGAGAAATGAGTTAAGAAGATGCGTCATACTCCATATTCAGGGGTTATACCCAGAGACTTTCTTGAGGCTATACCTTGAGGTATATTACAGAGAGAGAGAGAAGCGGAAAGACATGCAGACCTGTTCTGGCTTGGACTTCAAGGCATGTGAGGAACAAATATGAGGCACCACCTTGTGCCTATGGAGGTACAGTAGGTGGAAAGTTAAAGAGGGCCACACAGCTCCTCTCTTCTGCGCTTACACTCTCTGAATCCAGCCCTGGGCTCTCTGGCTGTGCACCATTAGATGTTGACCACTACCATGGTCTATAAACAAATATAGAGCATGCATCAATCATTACAAAAATGAGATCACAAATGTGAACCCCAAAAGAGGCTGTGGCCCCCAGCTAGTCAAGCTCCAGGTCCACCTGAGACGGCTTTTGTTGGCATGTACCCCAGGCAGTGAGACAAGCTCCGTGGCTGGCACCCCACCACTGGTGGCTGTCCAGTCTTCAGTGGAGATTTCGGTATCGTCTCCACCTTGCCTGATCCTAGGGAGTCCCAGGGTATGGGCACAATGGGGTAGGCAGGGCACAGAGGGGCAACAAGGGGTGGAGGGGAGTCACTGAGAAGTGACCACTGACAATGCCCAGAGATGTCAAAAGGCCTTGCGGTACATGGTGCCCTATGGATGCCCTGGACGGTGCAGATGTGATGGAGGAACTGACCCCCAGAGGGCCATGGCCAAGGATAAGCTGCTCCAGCTTTGTCCCTCCACGTGGAAGTAGCAGACCTAACACAACAGCACCGACGTGGGTGCAGGACTGGTTTATCTGGCTGTATAAATACCTAACCCTTTCCTAACACTGCTGCTGCTTTGATTGCTCACCTAGCTGCAACCCTACAAGAAAGACAGAATTAGGGCCTAATTCTGCAACTATTTGCTGCCTCCAGGAAAGAGCAGTCATTGGGAAAGGGTTTTTAACTCTCCCCCCGTGCTGGCTGTCTGCTGGAGGCAGTGGATAATCTGGAAAGCAAGCCCCAAATCTTGCCGTGCCGGCGGACAGGAAGCAGTCCTTTCCGAGGAAAGGGAAAGACCTGGCTTCAGCCGCTGCTTCTTAATTAGCTGCTGCAGGTGGAGAGCTGTGCAAGTCCCTCAGATTGCTTTTATAACTATCACATCTTTATGTGGCTGAACTGTTTTTTTCCACTGTAACTTGGCCATTTTTGGAAGAGAAATATTTTGGGTCACATTATCAATTTTCCCCCCATGGAAAGCTTATAAAAATTAATCTATAAGCAAATTGATGTGAGGAAAAAAGTTAGCAGAAATGTTTTCAAATGGACAACCTTCAAAGGATTTGAGCTCATTCCATTTGAATTACAAAGTCAGAGCTTTGGTCCAGCCACTCTTTGGTTCCCTACCTCTCTTCCCCACCCATGCGGCTTTGCATCATGCTTGAACAGGTCCCCAGTGAGTACTTTTTTCCTAATGATTGAATTTAGCATTGGCAGAAGTACCTTGATAGACTGTTCTTGAGGTTGAAGACTCCATTTGCTGTCCACAGCAGGCACAAGTGGCTGAGCTGCTTTTCTGATAGCTATGTGCTAATGTGTCTCAGACAGGCAGAGAAGGGTACTCCTTCCCCCAGACCTACACATTACTGGGACTTTCTGTTAACGGTCCCAAGATAGTTCTCAGCTAGGGCAGTGGTCTGTCTGCAGACATCAATCTAACTGGACTAGACTCAGGCCACCATGAAGATAGATACCTGACTTCGTAGTAATCTTGTTGCTTTTTAGTTAGTGCTAAAGCAATTAGTGACACTGAGGCTATAAGGCTGATAATAACCTACAAAAGCACAACCCTGCCTTTTCTTTAAAGTGAGATGCCAGCTACACATCCTGGCGAGCACTGAGATTGTCCACAGAGGAGTCAATGAGGACTGTAAGAGCCACCATCCCTTTGGGATAAATACAAGAAACAAGCCTTCAAGACGCTTTGTGGAACCAGAAAAAACAAAGCGGCCTCCACACAGAGAAGTGTATTCCTGCATAAATAATACAAAGAAATTACCTCTACTTACAGGTGTCTCATATCTCACTGGTATAGAGTTTACGTGTTTATGGAAAGAAGGCTGAGCATATCAGAGAAGCCAAGGACATGGCCTAAACAAACATTAGGATTATGGCTCCCAGAACAGAGGCAGGGCAAGGGAGGAGAGAGATTTTGGCTAAGCTGATTAAAAGACAATTATAACATGAAAAAACAGCTCCTAATTCCTCCTATGTCTGGGGACACTGCACATTGCACATTCCTTGTAGACAGAGGACCATAGTAAAGAAGCCTGACTCTATCATCACCTTCGTCTCCTAATCAACACACCCCACTGCACTCTGAATTTTGGTGAGCAACCTGGAGTGCAAAGCATTACTCTGCATGTCAGGAGCAAGAGCCAGACTCTAGGAGGAGAAGCTGAGGAGCTGTATGTGCACAGGCTCAAGTGAGATAGGGTAATGGAGATGCCACCCAAAATAACCATGGTGGAAGCAAATCTGAAAGCCAAGTGGGAAGCATGGGGCTCACAGGCTACATCTGACCTGCAGCTGCATGCTGCAGAACCTGCGGGCAACCAAAGTCCTTGCTCTACCTCCATCCCTCAACCATCTCACCCTCCGTGGCACTCCTGCCTCCTCCTCTCCGTATTGCTCCCCTCCCCCTTCACCCTCAACTCCTCTTGACTCTATGATGCCAAGTGGTGGAAGGACAGAGTTGTCCCATGTCGGCCATGTGGCTGTCAGTGTTACCTGCATTGCCGGTGTGGTGCTGGGAAAGGGCTGGGACAACCCTCAGCACATTTGAGCTCATTCAAGCCCCCCACCCCAGAAAAAGGTCTCCCTTGACCTACAGCCAGCAGCATGAGGCATCCTTAAAGGAGAAAACATCAAATAAAGAAAGAAAAAGCATCCAGAAGTCTCTTGATAATGGTGGAGAGTTGACTTGTAGGTGGAGACAAAATTGCTTTTGGAGCGACAGCTACACAGTGTCTAGTCAGACTGGGAAGCCCCATAGCTGGAAGCAGAGACCTGTCTGCTCTGAACAAGGAGGATTTCCATGGAGCCAGGGAGACTCAAAGGTGTCTTGACAACCCAAAACCTGCTAACAGACGTGAGCAGCAGCAAGGAATGACAGATCTCAGAAACTGTGTTGAGAAAGCAATGAAAGGGGCAGAGGTCAGAGCAGACCTCACTCAGCCACCTGGCTGCACAAGTGGGTTAGCCAAATGACCTCAGTAAAACTATTTTCTACTCCATTTGTAACCCTCAGAGGCCAGTCAGGGAGAGGAGAGATTGTCCAGTTCAAATAATGCAAAACTTGATTTCTTTGAGGGAAAACTCCCTGACAGGCTTCTTGGCTCTGCTCAGTGTCTCACCCAAGCAAGTGGCTAGGAAGAGGAATAGGAGAGGTTTCCAGCAGCCAGCCCAAGTACGCCAGCTCCATCCGTGCAACAGAGCAGCCCACGACAGACAACTGAGCGCTCCAAGTTTGCAGGAGCTGTTGAGATGTGGCGCGCAGGCAGCCATCAGGCAGAAAGAGCCAGATCAGAGAATTAGCGGCAAGGGGAAAGCTGAATCCTCTGGCCTGGCTGAGGACCAAGCGAGACCTGTTCTTGGCATAATCTGGTGCAAACAAGGACTCCCAGGATAAATGGGCAGTGGAACAACTTATACACATTTAGCTGGACTTCAGCTTGCAGGGCCAGATCAGCAAAAGGAAATCAGACACCCCAAGAGCTTAGGGAATTTGCCCCACCATTTGAGTTTTTCTCTGCAGCAGCCAACGAGGAAAGGAAGCAGCTGCTAGCAAGAAAGATGGACATTAATTGCCATGAGTCCTGTAAGCACAGATATGTCAAATGGAAAAGGTGACTCTAGTCTGGTCTGTGGCATTTTTGAACAATTAGAAAAAGTGATAGATTTGGTTTGTAAAACAAGAGAAGCTGGCAATAATGCAAAAACTAAAGAAAGCAGTTAAGTGCTGGTACAGTGAAAAAGTTCACTATAAAACGTCAGCTTGTTATAATAGGAGGCTGGGCCAGAACAAAACATCACAAGAGCCTAGTAAAAAGCTTCTTTCACAGTCTGAGAGTTGCAAGGACACCACATTGTGTCAGCGAAGCCCAGAGGTACAAAAATGAGGCCCCAGGTTTTTGTTTAGATCTTCGCAGTTGAACAACAGGGGGAGGAGACTGGCTACAAATCATCTGCTGGTATCTGTGAAATACATGGAAAAAGTGGACACTGCCTCAAGGATAACCACTAATAGAGCAGACATGCTAAAAACAGTAAGGAGTAGACTGTCCAAAAGTGAACCAACTAATTGGTCTCAAATGGAGACAGTGACAGGGAAACGTGCAGTCGTCCAACAGTTGGGAAAGTTGGGTTTGCAAATTGGACATCTGGAATTTGAGCTAGATTTCTGGATAGCCGAGATAGTGGATGAGCTAATAAACAGTTTGGATTTCATTATGCCTAATAGCTGAGTAAGTGCCAGGAAACCATGTCTTACAGGCCCTGCCTGTGAAAATTCTTTATAAATATGTGGCACAGGTGAGCAAAATGATTTGTAGACAACTGGTTTGCAGAGAACAGGGAACGGCACTGTTATAAGTGACATGCCGTGGGAGCTTTCCAGCCAAAGAAACCACCTCCCAGAGGCTGAAACCTGGTTTAAGACCTAAGATCTCAGAGGGATTTTAGTTGCTCAAGTGTTGGTATATTGGAAGCAGGAATCTGTTCCCCCTTGTGTGCTAGACATTTCTGATGAGGAGAAAATAAAAGCGGGCGGGGGGGGGAGGACCAGAAAGCACGACAAAGTAAACAGAGGTAGTAAATATACAGAAGAAAACTAGCAGGGGAAGAAGACTGAACATAAGTGCAGGAAGCTTGGTATTTGGTGCTGAGGATGGCTTACAAATCTTTGCTGCTGAGGTTCCTGGAGTTGTCCTCCCTCTCGTTGCCAAAGTGGCACAGGACCAAAATATAGGAAGGTGGCCATGAAGCAGCTACTTCACTGCTTAACTGAAGCCAAGTGCAGGAGATATCCTGGGCAGCTGAGAATTTCAGGAAGGCAAGACTGAGCTCTCACAACACCTTGGGCTTCCCTGGTTGTTCAGAAGAAGGAGGGCAGCCCCACATCCTGTTCAAGGCTGCAAGGACCACTGCAGCCTAGTTTTCCACTCTGGATCTGACAAACAGCTGTGGACCTCGATATAAAGATCTGATTCACAGTGGCAGAATGAAGCCCTCGGTGTCCACTGAATACAGCTGCTCACCCCCTGCCATGGGGGGCACAAGCGCAGCCCTGCAGAGACACAGTCAAACTGCTTTCAAGCATCGCCATGTGACATGGATGCATCCCTCTTGTGGGTGTCCCAGCTCACCCTGAGAGCGGTGACATGCCCTGAGGGAGCCATCTCCTCTGGCTTCTTGGTGGGGCAGTTCTGCCGCACATATCAAAAGCTGTGGCCCTACCTGGTGGGTTTACAGATGGTCTGAGACAAGCTTACGTCTGCCAGGCTGCAATAAAATTCCAAAGAAAGAGAGTATTTCCTAACAGAAAAGCTGTTTGCTTTGGGCAGAAGGAGAGAGAAGGAGGCGTTTCTGCTGACACAATGACAGTGGAGCTGTCCAGAAGCAGCTGCTCCTCCTGGGTGTGCAGGATCGGGGAGGACTTTGTTTCCTAACAAGAGGTTTACTTCTAAGCTTGCAAGTACTGCTCAACACCAGCTAGCTTGGGTGAGCTTGCGACAGAAAACCATTGCAACGGTCACCAGAAGACAATTTAGCATCTGTGGAGTTACAAAGGCTCTTGTGACCATTCACAGTTTTCTTTTCCAGATTTTAAAATGCCTTTCATATAGGTAACAGATTCTAACAGATACTGAACTTATAGTTTAGAGACAGTATTGCTACAGCAACATAAAGGATTTGAAAGTGTCCTGATTGAGGCAAAAGTTTCAGGTCTCTGAGATGATTTATTGTATTACTGGGGTAAAAGTTTTATTTATATATCTTCACTACTGCTTGGATGGGAATAAAATCATTGTGGAATAGCAAAATGACAAGAGGGCATTGCATAATTGTGTAATAATTTATTATTTAACAATAGCTACTTAACATATGATTACAATAGATCCCGTTTTTCTTTTTGTGTAGAACATACTCTTTAGACTACTACAGTTGTAGACTCATGACATTGGTGAGAATGAAGCAAAGGTTCTTTTATGGGTTAAACGTAGCTGCTGCCTTTCAACTGGAAGGAGTTAAGTCCTTTTGTGGAACTCAACATCAATAGCCTCCATATGAAACAAGGGCATTGCTACACATGTGTATATGGAAAGACAAGTCTCTCGTGGTCTTATTTTGTGAAACTTGGGTGTCTGAAGTAGGGACAGAATGTAACAGAAGAGCAAGAAATAAAGTATCTTGAACCAACAAGCTTGGTGAAAAGCTCAAAAAAAAAAAAAAAAATTCTTTGGCCAAGTGTCCTGCAAAAGGGACAAGGAACTATGAGCAGAATGTTGACCCCTTGCTGTTCAATTCCTCCTGTACTGAGGAGAAAAAAAATTAGATGATCACTATGAATAAAGAGGTTAGCCTCAAAGCCACATTATTTAGTGAGCAATTTCTCTCCCTAACAGAACCTACCTACAGGTTTATGAGTTGTGACCACTCAGGTCAAAAAAGTAATACTGGGGGTTTTTTTTCTTAAACCTTTTGAGAGTATCATTAACATACATGAACTTTGTATGTAAGTAATCAGCAGACTTATTTATAACATTGTCTTTAAGACCCTCTTCACTTATATAACTCAATGTTCTATTCCCTCAACCCAATTGATCTGCATTATAAAATCAACTGTCTGCTGAGAGAACTACAACTCACTTTTTTCCCATCAAAAACAAATGTCAAACCCTGTTTTCTGTAGCACTAACAGAGGCAAGGCAGGTGAGATACACCTCTAAAATGAGGTGACATGCATGTGTGTGCTAACAGTAACTGTGTTATCTAGAAATTCTTTCAAGCCATTGAAATTCTTTCAATAAACTCTTTTAGCTATACTTTATTTCCAGGTTCACCTCCCTTCCCCTGTAACAAACACCAAATGTCAGACTTGCTTTAAAAAACAATCAAATGCAAACTTACGTATTACCATTGCACTTCTGAGAACTATAGTTGTGTGCTATAAGATGTGGCAAGCTTGTACTAAAACAAAAGGACTCTCTCTCCATGGCATATTCATTATTCTCCCCTACCGAGTAATTGTATCACCTGCCCTCCTTTATGCTTCAACAGAGATGCAATTTCTGGCCAGAGCAACTTCAATATAGAGTCTTAGCTTCCATGGACGTGTAATCATTTACACCTGTGCAAAGTAGATGTAAACTCACTTTGCACTCACTTTACATAGGTGCAAATGACTGCACAAGGTGAGAAGCAGTGGAGAATCAAGCCCATAATGACTGCAAAGCACTTAAGCAGGGTATGATGGAGACCAACAGCGGCACATGGGATACAGCGATCAGGAGGCAAGCGAATGTCAGCAGCAGTTTGGGAGTCTATTCTCCCTCATTGTGCGAGCAGCGTCTATTATTAGCAATGGAAGTCATGCGTGTGTGCCCAGAGGCTAATAAATCAGTTGCTGTGTGAATGCTGCAGGCCTGCCTGCTCCAGCTCCCCTGGCACTGCCGTGAGGGTTAGGCTGCAGCAGGAAACCTGGGTTGCCACCAGGGTTGGAAGATGCCAGGTGGCTGTGAGATCAGTTTACATGGAGAATCAGGCTAAACCTGGGGGCTCTGGCCTGGTTTAGGGCATGTTTCTTGTTGTGAGTCAAACAAGTTATCCAAAAATCTGGCTCGAACACTGCTGAAATAGTACAGGTGCTCCTAGCCCTTTTTGTTATATTGCCTCCTAAAACTGCCCGGGAGCTGAGAAGCGCAAGAGCTTTCATAGGAAACTTTACTTTTTATGAGCTGTTGGATAGGACAGAGTAGATATAGATCTAAAATGAATCTGCTGTCCTTTGTCAGAGCTCTCCAACCATAAGGGTAAAAGTAGTAATTACCACGATGGGCTATTTGGGGGAGGTTGGAGCAGAAGGGAGGGAAATTTTTTCATGCTGACTTTTTTAGCCTGAAGATTAGGGTTTATATAACAACTTTGTTTGGTAGTCTGAAAAAGACCTTCTGAAATGTGTTCCTCTTAGTCTTACACCTGCCAGCTTTCTTCACTCTTCTTTCCCTAGCCTACTAATAGTGATGGTAAATGCATCCAGAGAAATACAGTTGCCATAAATTAGTGAAGTTTCTGTGTAGCATGACATAAAATTACTGAATCTGAAATAAAGTATGTGTGTCATTTTTCCAAGGGACTTTTAAAATGTGCCTCTGGATATATTTGAAAATATAAAATACTGCTCACAAAAAATTAAAGCAGAGAGCATACACTCATGAAGGAAAACTGCTTCATTTGTTACAGCTATCTTTTAAAGGCAAAACAGTCACAGCCTGTGCGTGGCAGGCTGGAAATCTACGTGTCCCCACTGATTTTGCTGTGTTTGCAGTACCTGGTGTGGGAGACGGCTGGCCATCAGTGCAGAAGTGTTTTCTCATGGCTACAAAGTTCTACAGAGCCGGCACTGAAGTCAAGCCCAACATTCATTCACATCCCATGACAGTCAGGCTAAATCTGATTCAAAAGCAAGATGATGACAGCTAGGACAAGGGATCATTTTTAGTTGTAAACCAAGCAATTTTGAGCATGTGATTGTGGCAAATAATCCAAACAGTTTCCTATTTAATGAAAGCACTTACCATTGACAGCATCAAAGATGTGGTGTCAAGGGAGGGTGGGTGAAGCCTGGTACTGACCTGTTGCGGGCCCCTACAGGCTGGGAACATGAGACTCTAGAAAGGGAGGACTGTCTCAATACTTACATTAACAATAGAGTGAAAGAAGTCTTTATTTTCAGTAACAGGCTTTGAGCAAAGGACTTTTACCCTCTATTCCTGTTTTTCTAGTAAGTTATGAAAGGTTTAATTACCCCACATCAGGTACCCCCAGTGGCTTCGTCTGTAATGGGCTTTTAGGTGTCTTTTCAGCATGAGCTACAATTAATAGAAAGAACATGTTCTCTGTAGGTAGAGCAAGAGCATAAGAGCTGTCCCGGGACCTCCTTCCCTCGAGTGACACCAGTGCCAGGCAGCACTGTCTGAGCTGGCTTTCCAAGGGGGTAGTACATGGGGCCAAAAGCAAGACCCCACCTTGCCCTGGTCCTGGGCTCCTTGAGCCTGCCAGCAGGATCCCACCATGCCACCTCTCCCACGGGCATTGCACATGTGCAGCCAAAATGGCAGGAGGACGGAGAGGAGCAGGCTCAGCTTCCCCATGACTGTTCTGCTGTGCTATAGGATGTGGCTGGTACCTGCCATATGGTGCAGAGCTACCACTCGAGGGTAAAGCAGCTGCTCAGAGGGAAGCTGCAAAGAGCTGAAGTTCCTTCAGCTGCTCTTCTTGCCTCGTCTTCTTTTTTGCCTGCAGTCCCACACGTAGCATACCTCAAAGTTGCCACAAGTGCGTGGTTCTCTGTAGTATAGGAACAACTGTGAAACTTCGGTACCTGATTGTGTTGAAATGCCTGGAGACAGCTGAGATAGGATGTGGCCTAATTCACCGCACTTGACACTCGCGGTAGGATCCCTCCATTATCTTCTTAGTGGCAGCTGGCCTCTGGTATCTGCTGTAGTGTCCTACCGGTCATGGTCAATGATGTGCAGACTCTTCAGCTTCTGTGGAGGACAACAAAATACTGTGACTAGAACCTTGTTGATTTATTCATTTATCTCACAGATCTACTCAAGTGCCATAAATTATAAAGGCAGGATTACAGCAGTCTGGTATCAGCAGCATGTTCTACTGCTGCTGCCATGAAACCATTTTCTTCTTCTTCTACCCAGCTGCCATGAAATCCATTTGATATTTGCTGAAGGTGTATTTAAGGTACTAAAATATACTTTCTTTTAAGTGTTTGGGTATCTTTCCACTGGGACACTTATCTAGAGCTGTGGTGGATTCTTTATTACTTTATGTTTTTAAAGTCTAAAGCCAAAGAAGATTTAAATAGCTAAGTCTAGAACAGGTTATCTTGCAAACAGTCCTTTATTAAGAAGAGGTGACCCTCATAATGCCCAAGTCCCCTCTTCAGTCCCCACTTATTTTTTGGTACAACAAGGAACGTACGTTTGGAACCATCTTAGGCCAGCAGTCCTACTCTTATACATAAAACTATTTGGGACCCAAGGGCTTGACGTTTTTCTCTTCCTAAGTCCCCGGAGGATTCAGCTTGGCCTTGGAGCACATATACATCCTAGATCATGCTTTAGCAGAAAAGCATGGAAAGTTCTTTCCTTAAAATGTATCTAGCAATACGACCCCTGATGCTCCTACTTAGCCCAGTGGTTAGACACTGGGGACTAGAGGACCTGACTTCAGTGCTGTCACTGGCTGGAGGGGATCAGACACAGTGTCCTGCAAGCATGCAGGGCTATCTAGCAGTGCTGTGTGGTCATCCTTCTGAGAGGGTTGCTCTGCTCCTTTTGCTGAAGTGGAGCAACTCTTGTGAAAGGAAGGTAGTGATGGGGGTCTGGGAAGGAAAGGTGGGGGAATGGGAGCAGGAGACAGGGAGCAGCTCTGGGAGAAGGGGGCTCAGGTCCTGTCCCTGGCAGCTCCTTGCAAGGGAAGAGTGGGAAGCCCATGCACCCTTCTCCCAGCACAGTGTCCCAACCAGTGCCAGCAGTCCACTCCTTCCTTGCAGGACAACAAATACCGCAGAGAGGATGAGCCAGCTGCAGAGCACTGTGCGGTTTCTCGTGCCTGGGCTATCTGACAGCCTCTTTTGAGCTCCCCACACCGCTGGGAAGCTGCTCACTGCAACTGCCTTCTGCAGTGCAACTTCGTTACTTTATCATTCATGCGCTTGTGTACATTCCTCACATTTTAACTATGGAAGGAGACCAAATTGAGTATGTTAACCTTCCTTCCCTCCCTCCTGTCATCCAGTTTGCTTCTACAGGTGTTTTTTCCCCACTCTCAAAGGCTGCTATAGGGTGTTAACAGATCAGTCTTCAAGTGTTTCCATTTACATTTTTTCTCCCCAGTTACAGATTTAGCAATCTATAGGGAAAGCATCCAGCATGCCCTTAAAGCACAGTATAGCAGAGAGTATTGCTTCTGTGACCAGCTCCTGTGTAAGAACAGATCTGCTTAGTCTGGAGTCATCAACACTGATTGCACCCAGCACACACAAGCTACCACATACCTTTGCTGTCTATGCTTGCAAAAATCAGGGGGTCCCTGTCTAAGATTTTGTATTGCTCTGTTGTGCCTCCTGCCCTCCTTCGCTCTGCTCTGGAGAGGCACTGATCATGAACAAACAGCCTTTTCTTTCTCGAGGGGTTCCTTGTGTCTGTGTCCCAGTGCCACATTTTCAGATTACAACTTCTGAAATTCCTTCATAAGCCTGAAGCTGAGCAGATCAAATGGAGACCATTAAACTCTGATGTGTCTATCAGCCAAAAGGGCACCTCTTTTTCACCAGTCTCTTCTCTGGCTTAAAATATGTTTTTACAAACGAGTGCATACAAACACGTGTGAGTGCAAAGGCAAGTATGCAGCCTGAGACGAATCAGCACATCTGGTCCTCAGCTTGGCTGCCCCACCATCTGGTTGCGCTTGCATTGCCTGGTTCTGGTCTTGCCTGTGGCTCAGGCAGGTCTGAAAACGCTGCCCTTTTTCTTTTTTTTAACCGAAACCACTGCTAAAGTCCAGCAATCACTGACATCCAGTGGCGGCCAAGGATAATTACAAATGTTTATTTCCTGAGAGTCTTGTTTGTTACCTGGGAAAACCAAAGTTAAGACGAAGGCTTGCTTTTGAGCTCTACAAAAGGAGGACAAGTCAATTGAAACACAACATTGTTTTTGTTAGACCGGAGAGGGCAGGTACCTGTGAACTGGTATTGAAAAGCATCTCTATGGTCCCTGCACAAAGGGGCTCTGAGTCCCACTGTGCTGCTCTATAGTTCGGGAGTCTGTTTTGCCCGTGATGGTAATTAGTGAATGATCTCTCCTGTCCTTATCTCGACCCGCAAGCTTTTTGTTATATTTTTCTCTCCCCTGTCCAGCTGAGGATGCGGGAGTGATAGAACGGCTTTGGTGGGCACCTGGCGTCCAGCCAGGGTCAACCCATCACAACAGCAAATCGAGTTCTGCCTTTCGGAAACTGCCACGAGCCCAGACCTGAAGTTTCCTGGCCCAAGCAGTTTGGAGTGGGATAAAACTAAGACTTGAGCAACAGTGACCCCACTATGTTGGTCTAATAAAAATGCTGTGCTGCAGGGTGAGCCCTTCAGGCACCCCCAGTAAGACTCAAATATCAATTAAATCCTCTGGTGGGTGATCCTGCCTGAAGAAAACAACATCAAACTTCCAGTCTTGGTTTAATTCCATTCAGCACAGATAATTTATTTATGCTTGGAGGAAGTGGGAGGGCATTATGTACCTTCTTCATCATGGTACAAATACTACTTGTTCCTAAATCCTTGTATAGCCTTATCTTTCTTCTGTATAAAACTGTATGAGCTATGTGCAATTGCTGGGAGAGTTACCTAGTTGGGTTTTCTTGGTTTGGGGGGGGCAGGGTGTTTCTATGCAGTCACTCTCTACAGTGTCTGACTGCATTTAGGGAATGCTTAGGAACAATTGTAAGGAAAAAAGGTCAGATCCCCATAGAAAGCATGGAGATAAAGTCTCTGGATGGCACAGCCTATCCTAATTACTTCAGGAAATGTCACTTTATTAGTGAATGCATAATTATGAAACTGAAGCTCTTTTCAGGATATCTTTGATATTTTTTTCCCCTTTTTTGGGAGGCAGGGGGATAAAACCAAAAGAAAAAAAGTCATCTAACTTTTATTTTTGTTTCTGAAATTCCTTCAAGAGTATTGGAGCAGAAGGTGAATTTTGACAAGCATAAAATACTTCCAGTGCAGCAAACTTTAATGGTTACTGACACCACCATAATTTAAACCTCGGGCCTTTGTAAACAATTTGCACAGAAAACCCTGTAAGCAATCTCAGCTCATCGCAGGGCTCCAGCACTTTCTGAATGTGAGACTTCATCTGTCTCTTCCCTTTCAGCCTCCAGTCCTTTCTGTACTGTTTCCACCCCTTCTGATATCCCTTGCAGAGAGAATATTCCTTCAACTTTTTTGGCAGTCACCACGGTCCCCTTCACATTGGCATGTATTACAGTAGTACCTCTTGAAGCTTGTCCATAAACAAAACCCCATCACATGGCATTAGCCATATAAGAGATGCTCTCTGCTGCAAGGGTTTCCGAGGTGAAGGATGTACCCAAAAAAAAGGGGACGCATAGCTCATGCTAAGATCTGGCTGGGATTTGAAGCCCCTTTCAGTCCTGCTCTATATGAGATGCTGCCCTTAGCAGCAGAGGAAGCTGGAAGGGGAGAAGCAGCAGCACATCTTAAAATGGCAGATTCATATGCAATGAAAAGATGGAATTTCACTTTCTTGCCTTGAGTTTCATAGATTTTGTTTTGTGCCTTCTGCCCATGTGGGTAGGGATAGTTTTCTGTTTTGCCCTGTATGGAGGACCAAACAGAAGAGCCATGACTGAAAAAGCTGGAGAAAGGAGTGACAACCCCTCCCTTGCAACGCAGAAGACCACCCTCCCTGGATCATCTTGGCTGACAGAGCTGGGACGTGAGCAAGGGCTCGCGTCTTCCCCTGTTCTGCCTCACTGACAGCGAGAGCCATTTCACGCTCATGGAGAGCATTAGGAGAAAATGACAGTGAACCAGGGCATGCTCAAGAAGCTGAAGGAGCTGACCTTGCTCTGAGGCTGATACAAGTCTCCATGCAGCGTCACTAATGAAGTATTGCTCTGCCCGTATCTGGGGAGAAAGCCAGAATCTCTTTTCTGATACTGAAATAAAGCAGCCCCCTTTTAGACCACTCAGGAAAGTAATTGTTCATTCCTCAGGTCGAGCAGCACATATGCAATCTCTTTGTTAAGTAGCTTTCTAAATTTTTGCTCCTTGGCTCTTGCAGTTGCAGCCTGTGTGATTGCCAGCCCTGAATGCCGGCCAGGAAACCCCACTCCCAACCCAGAAGGGGCTAACGCAGCGCACGGCACTTACAACACAGACAGAGCTATAAACGGGCCGCTGGTTACGGCCACTGGAGAAAGGGGGGGGGCAGTCCACGCTTCCCAAATACGGCTTCTAAAACTCAGTACAGGTCCTCTGGTTACAGAGCACACAGAAACCTTAATTATAAGAGAAGGCCAGTGTGTGGAAGAGGAAAGGGGAGCCTTGGTGGCTACTGCTGGCAAAGGTAGAGGCTAGATGGACAAGCTGGAGAACGCTTTTACTTACAAAATAACTATCAGCCACAACGTCTGCATGCTTCAGGTAAACATGCCCAGGCAGAAAGCCCAGCAGTGAGAAAGAACAGGGTAACTAGTTCAGGTAGAAGGGAATTATATTTGTGGCAAGCTAACACCAAAGCCAGCTCTCTTCGTGGTATTGAAATAACTTTGCTACTGCCTTGAACAACAGCCTTCAGAGTGGAGGGACTGGAGCATACCGTGAGCAAGACTGGGTAACAGATGTCTTACAGATACCTGTCCCTCTTCTACATGGTCAGAAGGACTGTTTGTAGGATCTGAAAGTGTGGTTTAGGTAACCAAAATCTGGTTCCTACCTAACTTACAGCTTGCAAAGTCACCATCTTTCTGTGTAGTTTTGATATAAAACACCACTATGCCAGCAAAATAGCATTTTATACTGGTTTTGTATAGGCATAAGGCCTTCATGGACTTATGCTGAGAAGAAATGAAGGGTAAGAAGTCCTTCTCCCATATTATTAGCAGTGTGTTGAGAGTCCTGGACTGGAGGCAGGCAAACAGCATTGCTCAATTCATTTCCATTAGAAAATGAATGTGCTTCCACATTCCCGAACAGCAAATGACAGAAGGCATTGCCTCATAAGGAGCTAGTCTGCAATTTTACCATGACTGGGTGAAGGACTTGGAAATAAGAAGTGTTTTTCTGCATGGGCCCTACTGAAATGTGAGACTGGAAGCTTGTCCAGCCAACACCCAGGATTCACACCTTTCTTTCTGTACCCATATTTCTTAGTCCCTCCAAGGGTGGGTATTATCTGCCTGCTTGATAGCTTTAAGGTTGGAGAAGACCTTGGCTGAGCTGAGGGGATCTGCCTGAAAGGAAATCATAACATCAAGGTTAAGAAACAGGCAATCTTTATTGCTGGTGCTGTACTCTGATTGCGAGAGTGATCTCGTTGTTGTGTGCTGAGCATCCCAGGCCAGTGGCTAAGGTACCAGGCTGCCAGACATCACATTCAGGACTGGCAGAAGGGGCCAGAGATAACTTTTCTGCATGGTTCTTCTTCCTAACATAATTTATGACTGGTTCCTATCTTCTGTGACTACAAAAACTCCTGCTTATCTTCCCAGCAGCTATTACTTTGGGAAGATCTAAATATGTCTTTCTCAGAATGAAAAGACAGTTATTTCACATTTTATGTAGAATCAGAAGAAGTGAGCCTTCAAGATCCCTGATCCAGAACACCAGTTCTGAGGCTGTTTACCTACTCTGGGGAAGACATGCATTTAAGTTCCTCTGCTTTTTCAGATGAAGGGTTTTGAAGCCTTTGCTTCCTTCTACGGAGCAAGAGAAGAGCTGCTTGCTGGCTAGTGACTGTTGTGAATGGATCCACTGACAGACACTCAGCTTGCAGCTTAGTGGTTGGATTTTAATCTTTACTCTTGTTAATCCTTACACAAAGCAGAGCAGCTCTAATGACAGATGATGAACATGAGAGTGAGCGAACCCCAGCACTTCTGGCAGCCAGGTCCTTGTTTGGGATTTGCCGTGCAGATGAGCAACTTGAACTTTCCTCCCCCATGTGTTAAATGAGTATTATGCCCTGCTGGGCAATTCTGAAATACAGCTGCCTCTCTCTGACCAGAAATTTTGTCATGGCTCTGAGAAGATACCCCATGCAGTCGGTATTTTCCTCTTGCTTTGTCCTGGCGCTGCTGGTCCGGATGAGCGGTGTTTGCACATCAGGACTCAGTAGCGGAGAACATTCCATTCCTGCTGTCCTTGTCAGGACCACAAAACTGGAATGATAATTAAAAAATATTGCTTTGGCTCAGACCTGATGTTTCAAGAGTTCTTGAATTTTCAGCAAACCAGGAACCCTGCCCCTGATTGAATGGGTCATCCTGTTTCCCTGTGTGTTTTTTAAGAAAGCACCATTGATTCACCCACGGATCCATGCACCCTTCACAGCGTAGGGGATGGTATCTCTCCTGCACCAGCCTCCAGAGCAGAAGCCAGGGGGCTTGTATGGGGAGGGGAGGTGGGATTTTACATCCCTATGCCTAACCCAGAACAGGGTTTCTGACCAAAGCAGATCTGTGCGCAGCGCACCCTAGCCACGTGCCGCAGGATTAGTGAGTGTAGAGCATTTCCAGTGTCCCCCCCTTGTATTTGACATATCTCATTACATATCTGTTGGGGGAGGAAGAAGTTGGGTTTGCCATTCCCAGGCTCTTGGGTTGTTGTTTGCTGGGACAAATCGGCACACCTCTGATGTCCTCAGTTCCCTCCAGATGAAATTTACCTCAGAAAGGTAAAAAAATGATTCCATCACTTCCAAAATTTTCACTTCATATTGCTGATTCTTTTGCTTTCACAAAAATGCCGTGTTGCTGTTTCTTTCTCTTTATTTTTCTTCTTTTTGGCAAATAAATGAGGCATGTGTGGGGAAACCTCTCAGCCTACTGTATTTATTAGTCTATACACAAGGCTGGGGTAAGATTTTGAGGACAAGCAGTGAGCAAAACCATCTCCACTGACATGCATTAATGGAGAGTGTGCCTATATGTGACTGAAGGCAGGCTTTCTGTTTTGTTATTTTCTTTCTAACTCTACTCAGTGCCTTATATTAAGCTGTGCTTGGGAGGAGGGAAAGAAAGCAAAAGGATCCTCCATCTAAGGTTTGGGGTTGGGAGGCAGCTTGGGGGTTCTGCAGGCTTGAGCTCTGTGGGGTGGCTGGGGCAGCATTCAAGAGATCTTGGTGGCTTTCCATGCTCAACTTCTTCAGCATACTAACCTGTGTCCACTGGCTAGTCTTTATGAAGCATTTAATTCTGTAGTTTTAGAGCTGTTGAAAAAGCAAAGGGAAGATTTATAACAACATTTGCTAACTCTAGGCCAACTGGTTTGGCACAGGAAAGAACTATGTTTTTCAGAACAGCTTTTCAACATTCCACTGTTAGCTAAAATGTATGAAAATTACAGTTTTGAAATGACCAGATGTTTTTGCCGAGAAAGAAATAGATGACCTGAAAGGGAAGATGAGGCTTGAACTCAAGCTTCTATGCTACAATTGTCAACTTTTCAGCTAATGGATGACCTACTACCATCTAAAACTACTAAATTTGTGTGATTAATGCTGCTAAATTACAGCTACAGTATATTTATAATTTTCTCCGTCAGCTTGATATCATTTGTGCAACATCACTGTAAAAGGTGAAGGAGAGAAAAGGTGATTAATCTGGTGTCCTTGTACAGAACAGTATGCCATTGCTCTCCTCAAAGCAGAAGCTTTCAAGTGAAATAAACTAATAGTTTCATCTGTTTCATTCCAGCTCTATTTTTTTTAAATCAAGAGCAGCAGATCCTTTCCATGTTGTCTGCTTTTCTAGACAGAAACTGAGACTAGAAACTGTCTTGCTTTCAGCTTCCAATTGCTCACTACAACATGACCATCCTGTACTTTATTCATGTGACTTATCAAGAGCACGGGGATCTTATTTTGGCCAAGCAATAGTTTAATTGGACTGGCCTGTGTTAAAAATCTGTGCTGGATTGATGGGATGCTTCAAATGCTTTTCTTATTGCTCTGTTGAGCCGTTACCGGTCAGATGAGATTAAGAACAAAGAGAAGGACTCTGGAGAGAGATGTGATGGTGTTGGGTTGCAACCCTCCTCCTCTAGTTCATAGCCATTTTTTAAGGAGCCCCCAGAAAATCCTGCAATAGAAAAGCTCTTTTCTCCTCTTTGCCTTCAAAGCAGACATCTGTTAAGGGGGGAATTAAACGAAGCTGAAGATGGTGGAGGAATTATTGGAACTATGATTACCACTGTGCAATGTCATTCTCCAGTAAAAAGGAGCCGGTTCCTTTGCAAGGCCCAGCTGGCTGCCTCCATGCCCAGTTACCAGGGGTTCTTGTGTTGCCACCATTGTACTATAGGTGAGAGTAGGAGCACCCTGGAGCTCCTTTACCACCCTTCTGAGAGGTCCTGATCCCACAAGGCGCAGCTTACCCCACTTCAGGAGATGGCAGGAGAAGGCAGGGGCAGTCAGCACCTTGGGGATCAAGCCCAGAAAGCCGCTGCTTCTGCTCCTGAAAAAGTATCATCAGCTGGCTCTGCTCCTCTTCCAAGAGAGCTGACAAAAAAGCTATTTAAAAATCTGTTTAAAATTACGTATTCTCTGCTTTAGGGTTTGCTAAGCTCATTATAGCAGTGGAATGAAATTCCACAGCACATTTAACATTTTTATTGTTCTTATTTTCTGAGCTTTTCCAACCTAATAGAGAATGACTGATCACACTGGTGATCCGAGAGGGACGAGGTGTAGGAATCGCAGCAGCCTGAGCACCATAGCAATACTGTGACTACCAGTTTGGCTACTTCATTGTGCAGGCTGATCCAAGGAGGGATTAAGAGGATTTCGTTTTCCATTTTTTAAGCTGAATGGGCTGGGACGAAAGGCTTTTACTGCATTTCTGAACAAGTCAGGGTATTTAGAAAAGCAGTAAAAATGGACTGCACCACAGTTGGACTTTGAGCAGTATAAAATCACTTACCATAGGAGATTGACTGTATGAAACCACCCAACTTCCCCCTCTTTGATCCTTTAGAGGTCACCGATGACCTCCCCTCTTTCTGCGTTCCTTACAGCCTTCTGCAGGGAGCCACCCGGCCGCTGTCTGGCAAGTAATGGGAAAAATGCAGCCCTGGAACATTATGATTGCCAGGATGTATTAAAGTCTGAGGGGCGTGTGGTGGCTTAGATCAAATACGAATCAAACATAAGCCACAGCTTAAATTTAAGTTAACCTTCACCTTCTGACAGGTTTGAAAATGACTGATTGTTTTTCATTTGCTCCCCCCACCTCTCCCTACAGATTCCTAATTAAGGGCAGAAGCAAAGGGAACAACTAATTGTTATCACCAGTTTGGATTTCCAGACTAGAGAACCTTTAGTTCAGGGAAATGTTGTCCAAATGTTATGCTAAACTGACCCGCGGCCAGGAATTTTCAACACTGCACTCATTGCTAATCTATATGCATCAAATCATGCACATTTTTCCCTTTTAGCACCTACCACTTGTGCCTGAAGACCATTCAGCTCTTGACAAAAGCTTCTGCCAAAAAGGCGGTATTTGCCTTTTCCACTAGCAAAGAGAGTGCAGGCGAGGAGGGAGTAAGCCTCATTTTTAAAGACTGATACCTCATTTTGGATTACTGACCTGTAGTACCTGCCACCGCAGCCAGCTGGAGACTTTGTTGACATTTCTGCAAAACTAAGGCCTCAGTACCTCAAAGGTATTAGCTTTTGTGACCCTTTGAAGGCTCCTGCTACCTTGTTTAGACAACTTCACCCATATACCTGCTGTTTGAGATGTACTTGTTCTACGCAATGAAAGCAATGTAACTACAAAGCTCGTGATCGGGCAGTGTTACAGAAACTGAGTTACAAGGCTGTACAAATGGCTGGCAATGCTAAACACACTTTTGTCTTAGCAGGCTCAGTTCAGCAGATTGCAAAGGGAAAACGAACCCCTTGATTTGGATCAAGCGAAACAGTGTCCAATTTGTGATTAAACATCTACTGCAACTCCGGGCAAGTTACATGGTAGCACGGGCACGTGTGGAAGAGAAGGTTCATCAACTGGCTCCCAGAAGGGAGAAGAACGTGGGTTTGCCTTCTTTTCCTCCCTTCTCCTGTCTGTAGCCCAGCAGTCATCTCGGCTGGCTTGTGTTATAAAAGACCTAACTTCAAATCCTGCCTGTCTGATCTGGGGCTCCAGAGGGTTGCCCCAACTTTTAGCTTCTCTCACAAGGAATCCCAGACATCTATACCAAGCAATTATTTTATATGGTTTCCCTTTATGTCATCTTGCAGCAGGCTGTTTCTCCTGCCTGTGGCCCACCCTGGGAATCACTCCAGTCCTAGCATGTGGGGACTCTCAACAGGCCAACACACTGAAGCAGTGTTTCTGCTTTAGGCACTAGCAGCAACAACCTGGGCCAATAAGTCTTCTGTCCTTTACAGATGCAAAATAGTCCAGAAAAACCTATACAAAATCTTATCTCAAAGTAGGTCACCACTAGGCTGATGAACAGATGTATTAAAGACCATTTTTGTGCTTAATTGTACTCATCAGAAATCTACCAGATTAAAAAAATGGAAAGTTCTTTTTAATATGTAGATGGGAAAGGTGTCAGAAAAACAACAGATACTGCCAGCAATCACATGTAATAATCTGGAAGCACGTTACACCTCTAAATGAAGCATGTCTGTTAGTATTCACACACATAACAGTGTCTGAGTTTATAATTAAGGATAACAAATCATTATGTAGCCAAAGTAATAAAGTACATGCAAGCTACTAACCTAGAGACAGCATGACCATACCAGTCCTAATTATTCAGGTATAGTTTACAACTTTGCAAAATTTTTGAAACAAAGACTGTGAAAACTGGCTATCCACAAGTAGCAGAAATTTATTCTACTGTCTGAGATCAAGCATAAATCTGAATCCCATATGTGTATTTGTGTGTGTATCCACAGATACAAACATTTTTATATGTATACCTGCATGTGTACATATGTATAAATCCAAAGACCGCCAAAGATATTTTTTAATTTTGACACTTTCTAAAGCTAATTTAGATTTTTCTCTAACCAATGTAATGAATAAAAACCAAAGCCATTTAAATCATCAGCATAACCTATTACCATTCAATGTATTGAATACTCTCCATAGTTTTAAAAAATATTTAGCAAATTATGACTGCAACAGTTAAATTCAGCCTATTGTTCAGTACATCTGGAAGCTAACATTTAATAATATTGATATCATACAAATGAATTACAAAGGAAGACTTAGTGTAGTCAGATTATTCTGTGTGAATGAGATTATAAAAACACGTATAATATATACAGTTAAAAGACTATATACAAATAAATCTCAATAAATTGTGTCAAAATCTAAATCCTTTTCACGTATTCTTTGGAACAACCCATACAAACTTCAGCTGTGAGTTTGATCTCAGCCAATAGAAGAGATTTGTTGATACTCTAGAGTAGCCAGTTTTCATAGTTCTCATTTCCAAAATTCTGCAAAGTAATAAATCACACCTGACAATTACTACTCATTTGCAGTATTTCAAAATTACTTTGTTGAAAAAATCCAATTAAGCTTGTGAAGTGATAACAACAGTATCTTGTCACTAGTTCAGATTACAATTTTTGTGGAGGGCATTTCTATTTTAGTGTTTTGGGGGATCGTTGTTTTTTTAATTGTATGCATGATAAATAAAATCGACCAGATTCACAAATGACTGTGAATCTCCCAAAGACAGAAGAGCTTCCTCCACCAGCCAGTGGAAGGTCCGGGATATTTCTGGGCAGACAGTGTAAAGTTAATTATAACCTTAGAGGTAACTCCCTAACATTTAAGTGGTTGGGTTCTGTAAAACATGTAATGATTATGCCCATTCTCAATATTAATTTTAACCCTTTAGAATATTTTTAAAATACATATATATGTGTTTGCTGGTTTCAGTTTCCCTTGTTTTGTATTTGAAGTCCTCAGCCGAGATGTTGAGGAGAAAGATTCGTTCCCATCACCTACTGTGCTCTTTTTTTCTAACCAAAGGACAAAACCCCCATTCCTCTCAAATCACCGAAGGTTCGACTTCTAGGCCAGAATCTTGCAAGCAGTGTGTTTGCTGTGTAATCACGTTCTCTTGGGTCTCTGTGTTGTTTTGGTTTCGGTTGTAGGCAAGGGGACAGCAATAAATCAGGGGCTCGCCTGGTGCTGTCCAAGGTAACGGCGTCCTCCCGCCGCTGGGCCTTACCCAGCTCTGTTCCACCACATGACACGACACGACACGACACGATGCGACACGACACGACACAACGCGACACGACACGACACAACGCAATACGACACGGGTGTGTGCTACGCCGCCAACACAGCCGGGGAGAGCATTACTTAGTCAGCAAAACCCTCCCACGTTTTGGGCATTTAAGTAACAAAGTCATGACCTGTTCCTCAGTTCTAAAGGCAAGACGACATGCGTAGGTCAAAGTACTGCCTTCTGAACTTCTCTGAATCTCACAGGCCCCCTCAAAAAACCCAAACCAAACAAAGGTTAATATCTGTGTTTGGAAAACCTATGCAATTTGGCCATTGTCTAATCACAGTAAGTTAAAATGCATTCTAGGCTATTTTAAGTTTCTTTAAACTTCCCAGAAACATACCTCTTTGCTGCCTCAGTAAATCTGCCAGATTTGAAACCAAAGTCAAAATTACAGGGACACAAAAGTTGCATTTTTAACAGGAACTGCATGCAGCCACAGAGATCTATTTGGCAGGGAGGGAGAAAAAGAGATCTGTGTGTATGCTCTCCTACACCTTCACTGTTTCAGGCAACATATAATAATTTCCCTTGTGAATAGCTATAAAGTTATTGTAGCATTAAAGCTGGATAGACCTACAGTAATGGTATTTCCTGACATTTCCAAATGTTAAAAGGTCAACAAAAACAGTACGTATGGAAACAATCTCTTGTCATTACATTCTATAGCATGAATTAAATAAACATTTCCTCTTTTTTCTCCCTTCTCCCGTCATTCAGTGTAAAAATCTAAACTATGACACCAAAACAACATGAAACCAATAAGAGCTTTCATTAAAGAAGAATTCAATAAAAGCAATCCATTCTGTTTCAGTCAGATCCACTTTTCTTCACTTACTGAGGAGTTAATGAAATTCCAGCAGTAACCACTGACACAAATGTGAATCTGTCCAGAGAAAGTCTTTCTCAAAAGGAAGCTTCTAGCAGCAAGCCACCCATCTCTAACCAGTACACAGACTGGTGTCCCCCAAGGCACTAATGTTTACTGCCTTTGCTTTACACATTGTGCAAGAGCACAGCACCCACTGAAGCAGCAAGTTCAGCTCCTGCCTTGTACACACCTACAAGCCCATAAACAATAACTTTTCAACTGCTTTTGAAATCAGACTAGGATCCAGCAGCTCCTAACATCAGCTTTAATCTGTATAGGTCACACATTAACAGACAGCTCAGCACCGGGATGCTCAGTGTAACTGGGCGCTGCCTGTGAGCAACATCACAGCCTGCTTATCTGGCCCAGGAGAGAAATGCAGCTATTTTTGCAGCATGGATCTGAGACTCATGCTCTCCACAGTGGTTGCCCTTTCTTAATAGCTTCTTGTGTTGCCAGACAGCATGGATTATCTTTTCAGTGTGTTAAGCTGTAAACGCTATTTCATGTAAAATCTTGGTGGGCACAGTGATGATCTGCCAGAGCACGACTGGGCTAAAACAGCAAAGGTGTGACTTATCTGACCCAATACTGTGGTCCTCAGTCATCTGGCAGGCTGGAACAAGAACAACTAACGTGGCAGATTCAATGAAGAGCTGTCAATAACATTTGAACCATACTGTTGGCAACAATGCTCACAACAAAAACCATGGCACTGCGAATTTCCCTTAAGCTGGATGAAACACAATACCCTTCTGCATGATGAGACAGAAGGACTTTGGACAGAAGACAACCCCTGCAGCTGCAGGAGGAGTGGAGATATGTATTGGCTAGAGAGAATGAGGGTCTGACCTGGTGTAAGACCCTGGAGACCCTGCTATGTTCAGAAGCGTATAGACATGATGTGCAGCCAGTCTGAAGAACTACAATAACAAGAAAGGGTGAGGGAGAACATATTTTTATAAAAGTTCCTCAGCTTGGGCCACCGATATCACTATTTCTTGGGTTCACTGAAGTTCAGGGCGGAAGAGCCAGCCTTCCTCTGGGCCACTTAGCTCCTTTATGGACCCACGTAGAGAAACCTGCCCCCATCACTTCTTTACTGTTTTGAACATCCATCACCAACCCTTTAATACCCTGTTCTGGTTGTCCCTACCCCAGTTTTCCATCCTTCATTCTTGATTGACCTTGATTCATCTGAAAATGATGACAATATTCAGGAAAACATGTCAGGAACACTTGCGTTAAGTGCAGGTACTCAGTCCCATGGATGAGGCCACCAAGAGAATTCAGAGCAGTGATTGGTGCTGAGAACAAGGGTCCCAGGGCCATCAATCCCATGTTCCAATGACATCTGACAATAACAGCCACCCAGAGGGATATGGTTGCCTGACAGAGACAAAAAGAGGCAATAGCAAACCAAACCCCCGATCAGAGAATCACAGCTACGAGAGCCCTAAAAAGTAGATCTGAGGGAGCAGGCAGTTCTGCCAAAGTAAGTGATTGAGAGAGACTTGGAGATGTCTTCTGCTGCCAGTTCCTGAAAGAGTTTCCTGTGCTTTCTCTGCATATAAATAAATAAATCAGACTGCACCAAGGATGCTCCTCACTCCATCACCAGTTTCTTTCTTCTGCGGGGAATAATCTGGTAAAGCCTGAATCAAAAGGGAGATTTCTAAAATGGCACCACCATCTCTGTGCTGTCCAAAGTGTGCCCCCCCCCCCCATAAATTATATTCCCAAAATAATATCCAGTGTCTGTCAAGGAATACCCCAAGTGGTGTTGCTCAGCTTTGATTCTGTTGGAAGGCCAGTTTACTATAGGCACCTCAGAGCTTTGGGTGCAGCTCACCAACCACATCCAGAGAACAGCCTATTCAATACTGAAATTTTACTTTGGTTTTGTGTTTTGTGTGGGTGTGACAATAATTCCTGTTGTAGATCTCCACTTTCACCATTAGTGCTGCTTCTCTTGTCCCACATCTGAAATAGAGCCTGCAAACTGTACTCTTCCTAAACAGAAATTATTTGCCACACTGGCTTTGGCACTTCTTGGCTTTCTAGACATCCGATAAGTTGTCTTCAATTTGTTTTCCATACACAGAAAATGCACAAACCCATGCAGTGGTTGCGTTGTGCAGTGTTACCTCTGCCACCCTCTCTGTCCTAGGGTAAATTTTTCCTCTGGAGGACAAATTACCCTTGCAAACATCTGGAATAAGGTACTCATACTACTTAGACCCACTACTTTCAGCTGCACAGTAGCACACACACCTAACCTATGTGCAGAGGATGACACTTCCCCACCTTTAACCAGACACATAGCCTCACACACATTATAAAAAAAGGCAAGAGTCTGGTAATGTAACAGTATGGAGCATAAACTTCTAGTTAGATCTTCAAACACACCCAATATTCCTCAGTTTAGAGGAAGACACGTGAGGCTCTGAGGACAGATTACGGTCAGCTACAGGAAGCTCCATCCCAAACGTTCTTTCCAGGACCTGGACCCAGAATGAATACGGTAGGAAAGGCCTTCCTAATAAGTCAAACTCTTTCTTCTTTCACTAAATAAACCAAACATTTTTCTAACCTGTATTGTTTCTGGCTCTGCTCACTGCTCAGCCCCTTACTTCAAAATTCCTTACTGGGTGTTTGGCAGAGCGAGTATGATCTATAGCGTGACCTTGCGATTCAGTGCACCGCTGTCATTCTGTATAGTACACTGTAAAGCATAGCTTTTATTGGAAATGAAACTGCATAAATAAACACTCTTACTTTAATGTGAAGTAAAACATTTTGCATTACAAACGTGCAGATTCAGGTTGGGAGAAATTAGTTACCAGAGAGCCAAAAATCAAGCAGCGATGTGCCTATATTATTTTGATCCTTTTTAAAACATAGCCAGTGTCTAATAATTCTGTTTCAGTTTTGTAGTCTTTCATTAGAGGGAAGATTTGTTTGCATACTATAGTGAACTGAATGGGATTAAACCCTTCTCTGGGGCTCTCTTCATCCATGTGAGCTCCAATCCTCTGCTCCACCACAATGACTATAAACAGTTACTGGTTGCACAAAGTAAAGAAAAAGCATAGTGAATCCAGTTGTGCAAACCTGATCAAAGATGAGTTGGGCTTTGGTTATCTAAGTGGAATCTCTTTGTCTCTACCATAGTAGCTTTACTTTTCTTACATATACTGGCTGACAGCTTGTTGAAAAACCATCTAGCTAATCTAACACATGCTTTAATTTTGTGCTTTTTCACTCCATTATTAATTGAGCCATCACTATTTGTTCAGAATTTAAGGCTGACTGCCTCCAGTGCTCTTAAAAAGCATATGGGCAAAATTCATAGGCATCAGCCTTGCATACCATACAGCATGAGAGGTGACAGTAACAATTACGTGACTGGAAAGAGACACCCCAACCAGGCTACAGACAGTTAGCTAATATTATTCCAGTGTGTCATTTTGAGAGAGAATAAACCTGCCCTGGTCATCAGCTATGTAAAATGTTTGGATCATTAGGCTAACTCTGGCAGTATCTTGCTGGTTGGGTTGTTTTTTCAGTAATATACTCACAGTCATTTAGTCAAATACTTGTGCCAGATCTTTCACCCACAGAAAACACTGCTCCTCCCTTTTGAGCACCTCGGTGCTTTGCTTAACAGGTTGCAGTGTCACAGCTGACGCCCCTTAGAGAGCCAGCACCAGGCACTCAACCTGCTCTCTGCAGCAGATCAGCCCCAGGGAGGTTGTTTGCTCCAGAAACTATACCCCAAAACAAAAATAAGAGAGAACATAATGAAAAACACAGAGCCGCAGGATAGCAAATACAGCTGCTTTTTCCTTCCTCCATTACTTCAAGGCCATCCCTGCAATATGGATTTCATTAATGGCTCAGAGACAACACTGCAGAATTACAAGTTCAAGATGTTATTGGAAAAGCCACCCCATGACTTTTTTTATGGGGTTTTTTTTAAGTATCATCTTTAAAACCAACTTTATAAAAGCGATTATTTGGTGTGTTGTAACACTGCCAGTGATTGGGCTGGAAGTAAGTATATGCATATGCAATAACCAACAGCAAAGACTTTCTGCGCAGCTTTCCCCAAAATAGAATTTAAAAAGGCAAAAGTATGATACGTAAGCTGGGTTTGAGCAGCAGAGTACAGCTCTTGAATCAGCTCAACTGAAAGGTCTCTGGATCAGGGTCAGCCACTTCATCTGTGCTTGTACACAGTTTGATGGAGCCCCAATCCTCTATTCATAGTTTTCTACTAAATCACACATATGATTATTTCACAGTGCCATCATGTTTGAAAGTCAGCTACTATAACAATAAAGCATAATGCTGTCAGACAGCCTGATGTTAGCAAAGTATTAAAACAGAATCTTTTCATTGAGAAATACATGGATTTCACCTTAAAGATAGTTTTCAACTTGGCCAATTATCAAATTTTCAAGTATATAAAGCAATTGCATGAAACCAGAGTGGAAACAAGACATTGCAGTTCTGAAACAAGCTGTAAGACACTAATTAGTACTTGAGGCTGCAGTACAGCCAGCCTCACCCCTGATCTTGCAGCCCAAATAACCGCTGCACTCATCACAGCTGAGGCTGGCTGCAGTGGCAGAGGTGGTTCTTCAGCATGGCACCAGTGCTAGGCTCAACCTCTCCCTTTGATCATACAGCCTTAACTGTCACTGTGCCCCACTGCACACGCAGTGCTCCAGGACAACCAGATCTCCACAATTCAAACAGGTGTGTTTTTCATGGCTGACAAAAGAAAATGATTTTCCAAGCCTGAATTTGCTAGTCACGAAGAAAACTCCCCAGTGTGTAGCAGGATACCATGTCCTCAGCCAGGCATGGTCTGCCTCAGCCCAGCTGCCCTCAACTTCACTGAGGCTACCCAGCTTCTCTCTTCTTCTCTCCCTAAAGAGCTATTCGTAAAGCAACGCTACTGGACACATCACCTGAAATGGAGAACAACAAGAAATGTTTCAAATTATGTATTGCACTGCCTGCAGTCCAGGACAAAATGACATCCCATGACACCTGCTGAGACAGGAGAGGACCTGCCCAATAAATACAGGCTGTCCAAACTCTTGCATTGCATCTAGAAAGGTACAAAAAACAACTAAGAGGCTTCTACTCTAGAGTATATTTATATATTTATATATAAATACTCCAGACTTTGTATACTCTCTATATACATGCCATAACAGGTTTCCTTGGTCACTTGTGATGAGCTGTCCTCAGCTGTCCTAGTACTGCCTATTAAAGAAAACACTGAATATTTAAAGTCTGCTTCGGTCTTCTCACACACCACTGGTATAAGAATATTAAACTCATCCCTTCAGTCTTGTATTATATACTCTTTGCCAGATTATTTTTTAATTGTTTTTATGTGTGTGCACAAATCCCAAGGCGTATGTGCAAATCAGGATTCCTGTCCCATGCCAATCTGGGCACATGCCTCATTTACATGCTCATTTTAAAATGTGAGTCTTGTCATTTCAATCTGCTACAGTAATTTAGCTCTGATGTGGAACTGGTGCCAGGGTTTTGAAGGGTTATTTTTCCTCTCCGTTGACAAACTGCTATACTGGAGTGGTTACATTCCTACTTAATGGCATGAAGCCACTTAAAAGAGTTAACCTTTTCTATGCAAATGTTTACAAATTTCTGGTAATGCCATTCTACTTAAAATAAAATAGAAAATCAACTGCTGCTGTTACAGAATTAGCAGGTACTCTGGACCATGGCATGATGGCAGAAAGTGCTCTTCAGCTCCCATCTATGTCACAGGAAAATGCTGGGCATAAGCTCTGAAATAACCAGATTGCTCTGGATACATTTGCATGTAAAATGAGCTTACTGTTAGCTCCATGTAATTGTCTCTCACAGCATTCCCCATTCTTTTCCCTTTGTGTAGTATTACAGAGAGCGACACAGGAATCCAATACTATACGCCATGGCTGAAAGAGCATCAGCAGCAGTCTCGGAGACAGGTAGACAGCTCTGAGGCCAAAGCAGAGGCCCAAAGCATACCAGAGAGTAAGAAATATGCTGGCAACTGGGTGCCACGTCTGGAAGATGTATAACTTCATCTTGCAGATGCTGAGCTGAGTGGCCAGAGCAGTTGTCTTCAATTATGGCGGGAGCCAAAGGGTGGAGAGAAACAAAGAGGGAGGGTAATAAGAACTAGATGCTGTTCTGCCAGCTCCTGAAAGATTATATGTTTATTCATGTAGTTAGTTACCAAAACACCAAGCTTTTTCAAGAGAAATCTAGACTTTGTATACATTGGTGTGCAATACAAATGCACAAAATAATCTGCATCCAAGATGGAAGTTAGCTACACTGGATGGCAGCGATACTGATGTTTCTTATTTATAATACCCTCTTGGTCAAAATCCAGGAATCTGGCATATGTACTGAGGCATTCTGAATTTCCCAAAAATTATCATCATGAGTAACTCAGATTATTATCTGCAGAGCACCCAAGTATGTGCTTTGTAGCACACACTGTCCTTGTCCTAAATGCTAATATTCCTGTTCTAAATGTCACTCATCAGGAGAGGGGACATCTGGGCAGGGAAGGTTTAGGGTCAGAAATTACATGATTTATGGCAGAAAGATTGTAATTCTGCTCAGTAGACATTGGCACTTCTTCAGGAAATATTGATTAGATGGTGAAAAGCTTAGCTTTCTTCTTTGTGGAACAATTCACTCTAGCTGGGCTCTTCATACTGAAATATATTGTACATGAACCAAATGACAGGCAGAGAACGTTGACTCAGACTCAGAGGAGACTGTTAACTCACCCACATCCTCACCATCTCCTGCTTTCAGCATTGCCTTAAAATATCCCTTTGAGGCACAGGCAGTGCAGCTACAAATAAAAAATTAGACCGGTTTTAGCTCTGGCCGTGCAACTCTCCACATCCAATGCCATTCACAGCTCCCTTTCTGCGCTGCCTCAGGTTTAAGCATAACTTAGTCCCAAGACTGTGCCTCTCCCTGTTGGTAGACCTTCTGTCACAGGGCATCATCCCTCCCTTCCTCCTGTCCATCACCTGGTTTGGGTATGAGCCACTCTTCCAGAGGTGCTCTACTACCACCTTCCTTGGTACAGCATTACCAGAGGCCACCTGCTGCTCAAGGTATACCGAGGAGCCAGACCAAGACAAAGCTGTATCAGCCTATATGATTTGTCTTACCATGCAAGGACAAATTCCACTGCTGGCACTCAAGCATCTTGTGATTAATATTTTTCCCTTTACTGTATCAGGTCTGTTTTAAGTCGCAGATGTTAATAGTGGACACTGCCCTTTTACTTATACTCTAAGCCACTTTGAAAACTCTGGGTGGCATTACACAACAAAGTAAGCATGTGCAATTAAATGCATTGTATATACTAGCAGGATAACATTCTTTAAATGGCTGGAATCCCAAATGAAGCATACATAAGGAGCAGCATAACACCTTTGGAGAGAACAAATCTGAACCAGCCAGACTATAGGCTCTTGGCTTTTCAGCATGTAAGAAATCAGTAATTTTATTTGTCATAACTTACAACAGGCTTTGAATGTTTTTCTCCTTCCTTGACTAAAAGAATACATCAGAGAAATTCATGGTGTTGTATGCAAATGGAGATACTACCAGTTCAAAACAGAGGGAATACAGCTTAAGGCCTGCTCTCTGAAATTTTAAGCTTTTAAATATGAAAAAAAGGACTGTTATGAATAATTTTGCTACCAGTTTCAGCAAAAAGTGGACATAATAAATCACAGCAAAGAGAAATCTATGGAGCTTATATCTGGATATCCATCAAATGCTATAAGTAGCAGCACTGCAAACTGTGCCCGTAAGATCACACTCTTCTGGTGGATTGAGGATCTTTTGTTAAGCCTGCAGAGTTTCAAAACATGCTGTTCTGAAGTCCACAGCCTTTTGAATCAATGGTTTGTGAAAATAATTCACCAACATACACAATGGTTCAAACACTATGGTATAAAATATATTGGCTTGCATCAGTCATTTCCTTGGTGTTGAGGACACTGTGGGTTTAATACAAATTGTTTACCAATGAGAACATTACCTGGAAAGAAAAGAGGTTGCATAGATTAAAGTTTTTCTTCCAGATCAATGAATGCCTTATGTTTGAAGTTTACTACCACCACCAAATTGTTCACATGTGCAGGGCTACATTATAAAAATGACACCATTGGAGTTCAAGAGGTATTAAAAAAGCAACAGGTACAATCCCAGCCAAAAAGATATTTTATCTTTGTATACAGAACTTGGTGAACTAAGTTTCACATTTTCCTCAACCAATTTCTATTCCTGATTGAATATGCAGATGATAAAAACCACAACAGATTGTTCAAAAGACAGCTGTCAAAGATTCTTACTTTTCTGCAAACATAAATATAGCCTGTGATTTGGCAAATGAACACAACATTTTTGCTTTTATGGTTAATTTTTCTAACTCCAACCATGATGAAAACTTTGAACAACCAATACATAACTTATACTTGCTTAATGTAAGGGCGATTTGCTAGAACTAGAACTGTTAACTAGAAACCATATTTATTTCTCCCTCTAGTGTCATCCTATCCTATTTACAATCTGATAATCTGGTTTAGAATAGTTAGCTTATAGATTTAGAAGAGTCACATGTGGTCAGAGAACACACCCTTTAAAATACATATTTGAAGTATTGTCCCAAAATAATAAGTTATGTTTATTTACCTAAAATCTGTCTCACACATGCGAAGTATCAAGAGTCATTTGAAACTTAAAGATCCATAATAAAGTTCTGAACAAGAAAAATAAAGGCTATGAACGTACGCTTACAACCACTCTATAATTATCAACAAGGCTTTCTTTATGAAAGTCTTGTTTCTCTTAGTTGCTGCTTTAGTTAAATCCACACAGGACTACAGAAAGGGAAACATCTCAGTTCCTGTATAAAACACAATCTTTTCCCTCGATGGCAAGAGGAAAATCATGATGCATAAGAATTCTTTAATATATTTGCCTTTAGAGTTTATTGACTTTACTTCTACTGGTATTTTACCATGTATGAATAACATTTAGTTACCAAAACTGAATCCTTGCTGACTTAAAAACCCATCCATTCAACTACATTTTTGAACAAGTTGTATTAATTTAAGCAGCATGAAGCTTGCTGGGCAGAGAGCTAGGTCAACCAGCTATATTCTTTTGTAAAAAAAAAAAAATCAAGCCTAAAAACGTGCACCGTAAATCAGGATTCAGTGACTGAAAGATGGAGCAAACATCCCTTTGGGATAATAAATCAAGTTAGTACTTGAATTTGTAGCATCTTAGAACATCTTTCAAATTTATTTATTAGGTAGCTGAATGATTTTTATCTTATCCATGTGTAACCATCTAGTTCTGCCTGTATCAAGCTGTTCCAGACTGCATCTCTCTGAGCAGTAGCCTGTGCCGTGTTGGAAAGAGGCTACCATTGATGAATATGGTTTTGATTTTGGAAAAGTGAGCTGTCTGTCTTTATCATGGATTAAGGTATCATTCGAAGGTACACAGCACACTTGGCTCAGAGCGGGCCAAGGTAGTCTCCATCCCCGCCAGCCCTCCAGCCAGGCTCTCCATCTGGTTCTCATAATGCTCCCCAGCTACATTTCATCTCGTAAGCTGAAGAGACGACGTTAGATTAAAAGCAGGCCCAGCAGCGATAGGTTTCAGAAGTCGGAGCAGGTATTCTAATTACGTAACACATGTAGTCATTTCTGGTACATAAATTGGCTTCTTACGGGTACGTATTTTATTGGTACCGGTTTCTCCAAAACCGGGCACTTTAAGGTAAATGGCATCAGCCTGTACCAACACACCAGGGTAAGGAAAACTTCTGTTTGTGCTTTGTCTCTTTAGTCCACTTTTAACTACCTTTTAACTAAATACTGGAAGACTAGTAAATAGCAAGCTGCTTAAACGCTTGCAGCCATAAAGACACCATTCCCCTGGGCAGGAGATGCTGCAGGAGGACTAGCATTTTCTGAACTCTATCTTGTCACTGCATTTTCAACACTGCAGCCTCCACTTTGCAACAAAATTCACCCTGACACAGATCCTCAAACTCACACAAAGCTCCCCGGAGTTCAGCAGGATTCAGGGGCTGTAAGCCTCCTAACTGGCAGATCCTATTGCAGAACTGGGGACAATTGTACCAAAAAATCTGATTTACAATTGCCATAGGTACTATTTCAAGAGCAGCATACAAAGCCATACAGCAAGCATTACACTTGCTTAGCGATGTCCTCTGAGTATTGGTTGAAGTTACTTCCATTGTTTTTGAAATAAAAATGATTTATTTAGGCCCGCGTTCAGGAAAGCATTCAACTATAAGTTTAAATAAAATAAGCTAGAAGTAGAATAAAATAAATTGTCTGAAGTACACTGAAATATCTGGCATGGAAATTTTCTGAACCCTTTTTAGTTGGTTTCTGACATAGTTAGAGCAGAATTAATGAATATCCTAATGCAAGGAATCACATGGTTTCTCCAGTAAATAAAAGGTAAATAGCCTCTCTAAGTTGAAAACTGACAATTTTAAAACACAACCCCTCCAAAATCAAAACAAAGTCAGTTTGCTAAAAGTGGTGCAAGCCAGAGGTGACTGTGTAAGCTATTTCTCTACCCTGATGAAACAAGCATCAACCCTTTATGTGTCCAGCAGATAACTGGGCTTATCAAGCAAAACACTGAATTTCTATTGATTTTGCTGCAACGCGAGCCAGCACCTAGTGCTAGTGTCACGTCAGGATCTTGCCACAGGAACAGTTATATTTGCACCAAGTGCCAGCTCTGGCATATACCACTGCAGGTCAACCTATTCAAAAGCTCTTGATCAGCTCCATGACTTTTTTTTCCCTCAGTCTGTGAACACCCAGTGAACTAGCAAACTGTTTGTTTTGATACACAGCAGACTTGAAAACTCCCCAAGTTACCTCCACCTAGTAGGGAGATTTTAGCAGATTTCTTGGATTTCTCACTCTTACTTAAACCAGTGTGTCAATAAACAGAATACCTTCATGCTTGGTATGAATCTCATATTTCTCCTGAACTGTCCTGGAATCCTGAACTTCCACCTGTCCGACATGAAAGGAACATTTCACAGAATTTACTGTTTAGTGGAATTTACCCTACAGGATGCCTTTTTTTTCTTATCCCACAGGAGGGTAAGGCTCCAAGACTGTTGAAAAAGTTCAGCGGGGGACAGCATTATACAACCTCTCTGTGCATTGTAGCCCTATATTTAAGAACACATTTAGTTACAATTTATTTCCATGGCCTGTTTTCTTTTTCAGCAGCCTGTGTGAATTCTTTCAGGATGACATTAAATCATTCAGCTGCACCCATTGTGTTGGATTCAATATAGAGCGGACCAAAGAACATATAGGCTGAATGCCACTCTGTCTCTTAGGAATTACATGCTTGCTAGAAGTAAATTATGGTGTATTATAATACAAAAATATTGTCATGAGTTATTTGTGGCTAAACACCAAAACAAAGCAGTATGTGGCAACATCTGATACACAATTGACTTAAAGCCATTTGCTCCAAGGAATTAGTTACTAACCAAAATTATTGCCATTAACTTGTTCTGTAAAAAATTTGCACAAAAGAAAAACGAAAGCACTTTTTGTGGCCATGGAAAGCCTGGTCCTTAGGCTAACACTCAGCTAGATGTTGGGCCATCCCTCTCAGCCTCATCCACTCCACCTAAACTGAATAAACCAGGCACTTTTACTTTGAATTTTGTCCTCCCCATCCAGGCTCCAGCTCTGTGTTGCTCTGTTCCTGTGCTCAGTGCCACAAGCCAACTTTGCACACCCAGTGTTCCCCATACGCTCTCAACTGCTCTCATTTGATTTTCCTTTTCATTTCACCCCGTTTGTTTCCCCAAGCCCCGTGGAGCCATCCTGACCAGAGTCTCTGGATGCTATCACAACACAAATAATTTGAGGTGAAAAGGGCTCCATACTGAAAGTGAAAGAAAGTGGACTCTTAGAAAGAATGTGAACCTTTCTAGAATAAATAAAACATTTTAAATGTTATTCAAATAACTTGCTTTCATCTCTTTTTATTTCTTTAAAGTTAATTGGAAAGAAAGAAGTCACCAGGACACACATTCCAGGAGTCTCCTTGGTACAAATCAGACAGCACACACACTGCACAACAGTAACAATGAAATGACCCCTTAAAATACTACATTTCTTGCCAAGCATAACTTCTTCAAAGACTTCAAACTTCACCACTGGCCAAAATTTGAGAGCTGAAAGTCCTTCTTTTCCTAGTTCAAGTTGGGGCACAATTCAGAGAAAGGAAAAGGGGCTAAAGCAACCCACCTCAGCTGCTGTTTTCAGGAAAAGCAGATTCAATAGTTAAGAAAGAGATGCTCTCAGCCTCTAAACCCCCAAATTCTCCTCCGAGATTAAAACTATCAGACTCCTGTCATCAGTAATTTGGGTGCATCTCTTTCCCAGCACACCTGTGGAAACCACTCACGCTCGCTGTGTTTGGCCCATTCACTTCCAGACAAGATTGAGCCCTGGGGTCCTCCCCAAGCCAGAGTCTGAAATTAGAGGACAGAGGAGGATCATCAGAACCAGCTCGTGACAGACCCCATTTGGGCTGTACTGTAACAGTACATCAACACACAGAAATCAGAGGCACAGAAGTTGAACAGTTTAATTTAAAAATGAATGGAAGGCAGATACCGCAGAGTCTTATTCCTTCCACTCTTCAAGTTTACAGCTTTGTTACTGTGATTCCTGTGCACTTGATAGATTGGAGACTAATGGGCCACAGGAAACAAAAACAGATGACTAACATTAGCCAGT
Source organism: Haliaeetus albicilla (assembly GCF_947461875.1). Classification (NCBI taxonomy): domain Eukaryota; kingdom Metazoa; phylum Chordata; class Aves; order Accipitriformes; family Accipitridae; genus Haliaeetus; species Haliaeetus albicilla. Next base: position 62,771,640 of record NC_091484.1, on the reverse strand, counting down.
AAGCGTAAGCACCAGGGAAAGCCAAAAATAGGCTGGTTTTACCTCCTCCCATGTTATCCAGCTATTCAGAATAAGCACAAACACTGAGAAAATTATTCATAATTTGCACTTAAATAGAATCTTCTGTTAGAGGGTATCACAGCAGTTTATTAAATCTTTGGTACTAATGGGATAAGTGTCTGACACTCATCTGCAGAGAAAATTGCATCAAAGAATAGAAGACAGACTGCATAACTGTATTGCACATGCCTCTGTGGGTGTCACTGAAAACATGGAAAACGTTTAGAAGGGAAAGTGAAAATAGCTGAAATATAAAATCCTTTATGTCATAAGACTTCAGAAAATAGTTCCTCTCAAATGTTTTTCCTTCCACTGCTTTCTGTTAGGAAAAAAAAAATCCCCTCTCCACAATCTTCCTCTTCAAAAGAAAATGAGTGTTTGATTCCACTGAAACAGTTCAGTGTCATGAAACAGATCTCCATTTTTTTGAGGAGAGAAAATCCCAACTGTTTTTCTACCTCTTCTGCTCACAGAACTCAAGTTGCTTTGGGCAGTTATTAACAAAATAACCACACAAAGTGAAACACTTTAAAAAATCCAAAATAGGCCAAACAACCCTGTCACTCTCCCTGCATCCTGCACACTCAGTCCCTGCGAATGCAAAAGTGTCATTTGATATTAACAATGCTCTTGTGGAGTTTGCCTCTTAGGATCTGTGCCTGTATTTAGAAAAACTAAAATCACCGTTGTACCAAACAACAGAAAATGTTTTGGCACATAAATTAAGGTTCCCAACTGATCTGTTTTGGGACAATTATCAGGGATGTGTAACAAGCAAATAGAGATAAAGCCTATGAAGACTGAATGCCTGTTTTGTAGGGCTTCCAGCAGATACCCTTTCACATCAGTCTCCCAGTCCAGTTCACAAAATAAGCTGCTGCCATCTTATGGAAGAGACCTTGAAAAGCATTTGGTCCGAAACCAATTCTGCTACTTCCTCCCTTGCTGCATTTCTTCATCTCCCTTGGTTTACTCTGTGACTAATAACTTCTTTTTTTTTAAGAATTTCCTCGCTTTGCAAAGATCTGCCTATTGTGGTGAGTTATTCTTTGTGGAAGTTACTTTCTCACCTATGATTTTACAGTAATTTTCAGAGCATCCAGGAAGTCAGACAGTGTAGTAGTGTACAGAGAAAGGGAACAAACCAGCCAGGCTGTTAATCCTGACACTGCCTCAGACAGAGGTTTCTTGTACGATACAACAAAAGCCAGCTGGAGCCATTCAGCCACTACAGGATAAACTCATCATTTTTGCTCAGTCTTAAGGCAGTCGTTCTATGTGCTCCATCTCTGGCCTTCTCTATGTGGCCAGCTTCAACCAGTTTAACTAAAGGTCTGATTTTTAACACGCTTACTAAGATAAATGAAAATATGCCAGCTTAAGCCTGAAGCCAGCATGTACACGAGCATGCGATGTCTCCATCTGTAAGGCACGAAGAGCTGCATTTGCAGAGTGTCAGAGAGCTTTGCTGAAAGATTTTGACTTTGATCTGAAAGGGAAATCCCTCCACAAGCTTCCGTGTTACTGCATGATAGAATAGCAAGATTTCAGGTACAGACTGTCTGTGAAAGGAGAGTGGTCAGCAAGGCTAAGACACTTTATTTGCATGAACGTAGGACTCCTGCAAGTTCACAACTCTTGTTGTGATCTAGGACACAATATTCAACTTGAACATTTAAATCAAAACATTTTTGGAAGGAGTATGATCAGCATGAGAATCAGGATAAATGCATGAGAGAAGACAATTGTCCTCCTCACCTCCCACTGCAGCTGACACTGACCCGCTACCAGCAAGCCTGAACTCCACAGCATTCTGGGGCCAGCACCAAGGGGTAAATAAAACACAATCACTGGTCAACCACTTACTTCCTTTTATCTGACCTGGCCTGAGCTCTTCTTTTTTTCTCCCACCCGTGAAAGAGTTTCCAATCCAGTAACAACTAGGAAGAACGTTAAAAAACTCCTAGTGAGAATAAACATCTCTTAGCATCTAGATTTTTAAGCTCTATTAGCTAGATTCAGGTAACTTCTATGCAAGAATCCTACAACAGTTAGCTGAGATGATGTCTGGTCGTTTGATAGCTATATCTAATAAATACTGAATTCCACAAAGTACAGAAGTCATGGTCCTGTACAAGTATCCAAAAAGGCAAGTAGGAAGATCTGGAGCTATACAAACATTAATCCCAGTCAATGCAGTAGAAAGATGTTATAGTATGCCATTACTAAAGAATGAAAGCATATTTTAATCACTGTGCTGCTAGGAGGCACAAACCAGAGAGCAGAACTACGCCAGGGACTGAAAGGATTGCTAAAGGCTTTTATAGCTGCCAGAGTTGCATGTAACTGCACAAAACGGGTTGGGTGAGGGACAAATGGCAACATGAGGCAAGTCAAGAGCATAAATCTTCAAATGAGATTAGCCAGAAGGTAGAATAGCTGGCAGAATTAAACACTTTTAAACACCATTTATTGGAAATGGGTCTCATCAGGAAAATCTGCTTTCCTTCTTTGGGGAAAGCACAAAGTAAGTGGTGAGGAAAATCATGCAGTTTTTAGGAGTTTAACACGTCATGATCAGATATTCTAAAGAAAAAGCCCACACTACATGGTATCCATAAGCCCCACGCTCAATAGATTAAACTGACATTGCTCACAAGGTAAATGTCAGCCAGGAACCTCGGACAGTAGCACAGGCACAACACTGTGGGCACTCCATTTTCAGCAAGAGTTTGTAAAAATTTTAAGTCACTGCTAGTAACAGTAAAAAAAAACAAAAAACCCCCAAACTTTGACAGACTGCTGAGAGAGAAGGGCAAAGACACCCCACAGAGACATCAGGATCATTTGGTAAGATGAGTCCATTGAAAGAGCACATACATCCAGCATATTCTCTCTACATCAGTCTTTCCAAGAGCAAAACTGTAGCTTAAATCTGCTCTAATCCAGAGGAAGCAGAACTATGTCCTCTCTCTTACCCAAAGCCGTAGCGCTAGAGCAACGGTGGACAGCCAGCCTTGGGTACACAAACTAATGGCTTCTGGGTCAGGCTGTAAACCCTATTTCCCCATACTCCCAGTGCACCTAAATGAAGCTTATATAGAGCATGACTGAACTATTATGGGGAAGCTACAACTACTGAGCTAGGGGGAAGAACTGGTTGGGGTCAAGGACACTAGGTGGGAACTCAGGCATGTTAGTTCAAGCTGCAGGATTCTGTCTCTTTGTGGATTTTACACAAATAATTTGTGCCCAAGTACTCAAAGGGAGTTTGCCACCTAAATGCTTCTACAGAAATCAAGACCCATCTTGTAGTGACTCAGCAAGCCTATCTCAAAGCACTCCAGAGGACTAATGATTGCGGAAAGCTCACATGCTATGGTAATGGATAGCTGCAGGTGCCCAAGACAAATACACTATTATTTGCTTTGTCTCATATCAGCTTGGAAAGTCTCATTTAGCGGCATTTCTTAGTTATTCCTGAAAATATCTTATTATAATGTTCACATTGGTCTTTAAATAAAAATTCCAGCACTTTCATGGCCCCTTATTAACCGAGAGATATAAAAATTTCAGTAAGGAAAGAGATTGTGGTTTCAAGGGTCCACTTAGTCTCAGAGCATAAAAGAAATATTTTTTTTAACATATATATAAGATATGAAAAACACATTGCCTTTTGCCTTTTTTTTTTTTTTTTTTACTTTCCTAACAGGCTTCTCCAAACAGCTTCATTTAAAATGGTCTTTCGATAATGCCCGCTGTTTTCTTTGGCAAATTTGGAGAGCTGGGTTTTGGGATAAAAGTAAATTGCACCAAAAGACCAAAACGGGATTAGGAGATTTGACAGGACTTCATAAAATTCAGTTGTGCACAGGCAAAGGGGAATTTTTCAATAGGTCATTTTAAAGATAAAAGCTCTGGAGGAAAGAGTTCTGCTTGGTGGCAAACTCATCTAACCCTTGCAAAGCCTACAGGAGGGTCTGCAAGGGAGGCAGAAGTTACAGAGCATGAGAACACACACAAACTCTCACATCTTAAAGTTATTTTACACATGATTAGGTATCATTTTTCATACAATGCATACATGCACTTGAGCAATGGTATAGTCCTAAGAGGGAGCTTTACGTCAATCTGTCTTGCAAGCAGTTTGGGGCTGGGGGGGCAGAAAGAAACAGATTCTCTCTTTAACATTCACAGGCCTACTTTTTCATTCCTCCTCCCAGTTTGCTCCCTTACTTCCCCATATTTTAGGGATCAAGGGTGATAAAGAGTACATCTTACTTGCAAGGATGGATGCAGACTTTGCCTGCACTATAGGTCAAGCTGCAGAGCACTTCTTTTCCAGCCCCTCTACTATCACTGATAGCTCTGACAGTGCAGGATGGATTTCTGTCTTTCTGTGGGAGAATATCATGGTTTAACCCCAGCCAGCAACTAAGCACCACGCAGCTTCTCTATCACTCCCCCTCCTCAACTGGACAGGGGAGAGAAAATATAACAAAAGGGCTCATGGGTCAAGATAAGGACAGGGAGAGATCATTCACCAATTACTGTCACAGTCAAAACAGACTCAACTTGGGGAAAATTAACTTAATTTATTGCCAATCAAACCAGAGTAGGGTAATGAGAAATAAAACCAAATCTTAAAACACCTTCTCCTCACCTCTCCCTTATTCCTGGGCACAGCTTCACTCCTGAATTCTCTACCTACCCCCGCCCAGCGGTGCAGGGGGATGGGGAATGGGGGTTACAGTCAGTTCATCACACGTTGTCTCTGCTGCTCCTTCCTCCTCAGGGGCAGGACTCATCACACTCTTCCCCTGCTCCAGCATGGGGTCCCTCGCACAGGAGACAGTCCTCCATGAACTTCTCCAATGTGGGTCTTTCCCACAGGCTGCAGTTCTTCGTGAACTGCTCCACCATGGGTCCCTTCCACCGGGTGCAGTCCTTCAGGCACAGACTGCTCCAGAGTGGGTCCCCCACAGGGTCACAAGTCCTGCCAGAAAACCTGCTCCAGCGTGGACTCCTCTCTCCATGGGTCCACAGGTCCTGCCAGGAGCCTGCTCCAGCGCAGGCTTCCCACAGGGTCACAGCCTCTTCAGGCATCCACCTGCTCCGGCGTGGGGTCCTCCCTGGGCTGCAGGGGAACAGCCTGCCTTACCATGGTCTTCTAGGCAATCTGCTCCGGCGCCTGGAGCACCTCCTCCCCCTCCTTCTTCACTGACCTTGGGGTCTGCAGGGCTGTTTCACTTACATGTTTTCACTCCTCTCTCTGGCTGCAGTTACTGTGCTTGCCACAACTTTTTTTCCCTTCTTAAATCTGTTATCCCAGAGATGCTACCACTGTCGCTGATGGGCTCGGCCTTGGCCAGAGGTGGGTCCGTCTTGGAGCCGGCTGGCATCGGCTCTGTCGGACATAGGGGAAGCTTTGAGCAGCTTCTCACAGAAGCCACCCCTGTTGCCCCTCCACTACCAAAACCTTGCCACGCAAACCCAATACATAGAAGACAGCACTTTCCTTCAACATGGTGCACATTTCTAGAACGTGATTTGAGCAGCAAAACATTCAGAAGGTACGTAACCCCTTGCTAACAGAAAGCAACAGCTTTATTTAACAGCTCCCCTATTAGAGATATCAAAGTAATCCTTCTCATAATGCAGATACTGAGTGTTTGCAAGTAATTACAAAATATCATGGTGTTCTTTAGGATAAGCTGCCATTAAACTATGCTGCTGTCTCAGCGCAATGTAATTTCTTCCCTTCCCATTTTCAGCCATGCCTGTAAAACTGAACATCCCTAAAATATTTCCAATCTAATCTCCTTTTATTACTAAATTAACATTAGACCTCGTACTTGCCACTAAGTATAGGGAAACCACGCTAATGTTAATCACTTACATGTGGTCGCTAACATATTAATAGGAGCCACTCTAAAAGATTTCAACCACACAGCGCTGCCGGGGCTAAAGGCAGCAGGAAAGCGCACAGAGCCATCAAGCACAGGCCTGGGTCATGACAGAAACATAAGCACAGAGCAAACGAGAAAACATGAATTTAAATAACTGAGCTGAAACAATTCTCAATTATACGATTTACTTATTGATAGAAAAAAACACTTAAACACTACCTGTCAGAAAAATTAGGGGCTCCTCAGCATTTGTTTTCCCATAAACGTGTTTTCATGTATTTCCAAGTCTGCTGACTTGATTCCTGCCATGCTGCAGCAGGGCACAACTGGGGCTGATCATCCCCAAGGATTTGCCTCAGCTCAGGAGTACCTACTAACAATACCACAGCTTTTTAGGACTCACCTAGGAGACAAAACTCCAAGTAGACATTCTGAAATATGTGGACTACCGCAGGGTCATTAAACTAAAAACTCAGATTTTAGTGAACAAAAAAACCCAACCTTTGAGGTCTTTTCCTGTACACAAAGTAGAAGGAGAGAGCAGTTTTCCTCAGAGCCACGCCGAGAACTAAGTCTATTACTAGGTTTAAGCTTTTTGATATGATTTATTTCCACAGGCACTGATGCACTAAAAAAAAAAAAAAAGGTACAGGCTCAGAGAGAGATTATATTACTAGTTCTGTAGTGTACTACCCAAAAAGAAAAAAATTGAAAAGGCATCACTTCACAATCAGCAGCTTTCTTGTCCAGCAGGAAATGCAATTGCTTCTTTATTTTACATGTCTTAAATGAAACAATCTTCAGCTTGGTTCCATTAGGCACTTAGACATCACCTGGCAAACACAGGCTTCAGTAGAAGCCCCAGCTAAGGGAACATATTCTCATTACAGCAAAGGAAATAAAGGTTAAACAGAAGGATAAGCTTTCCATTATTAAGGTTCCAAAACCAGTGGAAGAACTTGTCTGCAGAGGCAATAAAATCTTCATTGTTGGATTTCTTGTAAGAATATTTTAAATACATGAATTGTTTAAGTGTACCTGATCCTTTCTTAGGGTAGAGAGAAAGACAGCCATGGTGTCTTAAAGTCCTTTCCTGCTCTGTTTTCCCAGACTAAGTCTGCAAACAAAGGATGTATTCAGACTTCAAGCTAGTATGATAAATAGTTCCAATCCATATACTGTCAAATAATTTTGACTTCTCTGGAGGGCATGGCAAATGCATTTCAATGGTTTTATTGCTTCTGACTACTACTGTGAAATACATAGCAAATAATTTCCACTAAGCTCAGAAGACTGCTACTCATATTTTGAGGAGCGCAAGAGAAAGGAAGCGTGTCATTGCAGGCCTTCAGGTATCACTGCTGTCTATCTGCAACTTACAGCGGAAACTTCACTGCATTTCTTTTTGATTGCTCCAGCCTCACAGAGTTTGCCTCTCCTCTATAGGCAAAAGGAAATTACAAGACCAAAAGATGGCTTTTTTTTACTGTTTAAAGGGAGAAGAGAAGCAGGCAGGATATTTATTCCCAGTGTTAAACTTGCCAGCCCAATCTGTTAGACAGCCCATCATATTTCATCATGTTTGCTTGTAAAACAACAGAATTTTCTTTCATTCCATTTGCCAGCTAGTGCGCAATCCTTGGAGAAAGAAATAGTATGGTAGGAAGGTGCTCCTGCCCCTGGAGCAAGGCCAGACAGTCAAACCTCACAGTCGGAGCAGGTCCATTCCCAAATACGCTCGCTGCAGCACCAAACCAGAGAAGATCGAGGAAGCAGCCTGCTTTCTGGAGGGGTATGTTCAACTGTTGAGCTCTGTGTTGCTTCAGCCAGACTGCCATGGGTACCTGAACAACCTCCCACATCTGTGCCACGTTAATGGTCTGTTGATGCTTTTCACACCCTTACTCATTTACCATCTTTCTACCTGGATTGCTACATATGTAGAGGGAGGCACAGGCATTCAGATCTGACACAAAAGGGTACTGTTCTATCTTCTGGTTCACAGCAAGAAACAGCAGTATGCTGTGATAATAGCATTATTGCAGCCATTTCACAGACCTGAAAAAGGACCTCTGTGCCTTAACACTTATCTCTTCCAATTAGATCTGCTAATTTAGTAAGTCTTCCCTGTCCTACAAGCTTTGACTCAAACACTGTAAGTTACAGAAAAGCCTGTATGAGTAATGCCTGCAGTCTTGAAAATGAACAATTTGTTTATTCAAACATTATTGCCAAATCTCGAATGCTGTCAGTGCTCCAACAGATTATGTTGGAAACTGCCTGAGAGACCATTATTAAACACTTCACTAAAAAACATAAGGTCCTGTACTAAGCGAGTTTGGCTCTGCAATTTTCTGGACTCCTTCCTATGTTCCCTACGGCTACGATTAAACTCTGCCACCCATTAGGGCATTTTAGCTCCCAGGCCCCTACAGCCCAGCTACCCTTCAATTCCAGCTCAGGATGAAACCTGGATCTGTACGTTTCCCTCATGCCAGGAATCCCAGCGGAAGGACACCAGGGCGTGCGGGCCAGATGGGAGTCAAATACTATCCCCGTTAGCTCCTGAGGGGAGCAGCCAGCGGAGCAAGACCACGGCACTCACCGTGGGACCAACCTGCTCCACAGCTTTGAGGCACACGGAGTAGACTCCCTTACAGTACAGCTTAATACACCAGAGGAAGGGAAAGGAAGCTGCTCTCTGCCAGACTCCGTACTATGAGAGGCTATCTGCTGCTGCTACTACTGAAAGTACATTTTTTTCCACCTACCGGTTCCTATCCCTCCAAAAGCAAATTGCTCAAACTCCTTCTAAAACAATTACCCACACATCTTCCTATGCTTCGGCAGCTCAGTTACAGGAGCATGTCGCCAACAATGTTGTCAGCAGCGCTCCAAAGTGCAACCTTGCAGAGATTAAGCTTCCTAACTTTTAAAAGGAATTCAACGATTTTCAAGCCAACATTTTGCTGTATTTTCTTTACCAAATGAACAACAAAAAAAGGCTAAGATATTAAAACAGACAGTTTCCTTCTGTCATGAAACTGGACATAAAACAGGTACAGATTCACTGGCTGAACAGGACTCAGCTCCTGTCGTGTTTCTTGGTATTTCATATCCTGGGGTTTCCATCGACACACAAGGGCATAAGGAGTGAAAGGCTCCCTCTTTTCCTGGCTGGTGAGTGACAGTGAAAAATACATATGCCCACTACAAACTGAAGTTATCAGTGCTTTCTTTGAGGTAGTACACCTATGAAACTTAAAAAAATTTAAAATGAAAGTTTTAGCATGAAATCTTCACTTTTTGTTAAGACCTGCGCAAGAGCTATCTTGTCTCCAACCCCCCGTTCCCAGATGCAGTAAGAATCCTGCAGTCAGCATCTTGGATGTCTTTTAATCCATGTTCTGAAGTGTACCTGTGTTTTGCTTTAATTGCATTAACGATCACAGACACACAGGTTTTCAGACTTCTTACAGCCATGCCCATGTGCACAAAAAGCACACAGGTACCGCAGGGCCTTTCTGTAGCTTTGGCTAGAGAAACGGTGCTGTTAACCCACCTCTGAAATACTAGCAGATGGCCTAGCACGACATGGCCCCAAGCCCTCCTCTCCTGAGGGAGGTAAGAGGTGAGGAATAGTTACCTCTTCACATCAAAAGAATCTCATCTTTCACACCCCACAGCCGAGGTAATAGCATTTCTCTCCCCCATTTCTTACAATATTCTGACACAATAACACATCAGGTTTGTTGCAGCAATGTGCCAGCAGGACTGGTTTGTCAGTGTCCAACATATACAATCACCACCATTAGCAGTTATCAAACATGATTAGGAAGAAATTCAGCTCTTCTGAAGAAAAATGCTTATATATCAGTCTCTGTGGCGCAATCGGTTAGCGCGTTCGGCTGTTAACCGAAAGGTTGGTGGTTCGAGCCCACCCAGGGACGAGCTCCCTTTTAAGGGCTGACAAGAACCTCCTGAAGCCCAACGAAGGGAAATGCCAAGTCCGGCCCCTAGGGAGGAACAACCCCAGGCACCAGTACGTGCTGGTGGGTCACCCTGCTGGAAAGCAGCTTGGCAGAAAAGGAGCTGGGGGTCCTGGTAGACACCAAGGGAACCTAAGCCAGCAAAGTGCCCTTGCAACAAGGCAGCCAACAGTCTCCCCAGCCTGCACAAGGAAGAGCATTGCCAGCAGGTGGAGGGCAGGGAGCTTTAGCCTCAGCCCAAACTCCAGCTGAGTATCAGGAAACACTTTTTCACTGTGAGGGGTGGCTGAGCGCTGGCACAGGTTGCCCAGGGAGCTTGTTGAGTCCCCATCCTTGAAGAGACTCAGAAGCCATCTGGGCACTGTCCTGCGCAACCGGCTGCAGGTGTCCCTGCTTGAGCAGGAGGGTTAGACCAGATGACCTCCAGAGCCCCCGTCCAACCTCAACCATTCTGTGTCTGGCATACTGTTCAGCAGAAAAATCTAAGTCAAATCACATCTAGGCAGATGTGATCTCTGACCTCTAGCACCCTGAGTACCCAATTAATATAGAACTTCAGCTTTGATTTCACACCAAGCTCATGCTTTATCAGTATATAAAGCCCAACTCTTGCTTCCATAGGCATCCTTCCTTCTGTTGTAGATGACACCTGCCCACAGGATTTGTACCTTTGTCATACCTACCCTGAATTAAAATAATTCATTATGTTTGAAGCCGAAGGTCAGAGATGATACATAATCTCTAACCAGTATAAAATATTTACATATTATGTTTATATATTGATTATATATTTTAATGAAGTATATTAATAACAAAGTATGTTTGATAATTATATTCCATATGCTTATTGTATTGTGTACTATATATTTTATATTTTGTATATATAATACACTGTAAATGTATTATATATTACTAAAACTGCCTTCACAGTTTGGATGGCTGCTACTGCTCTTCCCTGAACCCCAGTTTACGGCTTTGCTCCTAATCTTATGTAGTAATGAGAAGCTCCAGGTCTATGTTAAAGAACAAGTTTCATGCTGTCAAGATCATCTTCACAGCCACACTCCTCAGATCAGAAAGTCCAGCCTGACAAGCATTAAGAACTGGGAACCAAGCACTCCTGTCAAAAGGATCCAACCAGACTTGTTCCCAGAACCAAGTAAATCCAGAGCTGATCATACATAGGAAACACTAGAAAAGTTTCCTTCCATTCGTGATTTGACACTTTTATTTTAAGGCTGCTTCTGAGGGGATTCTTAAGCTTCTAAAGAACTACAGCCCAAGAGTTCTAGATCTTCACTATGCATTTTGCTATCACTGTACATAAAACGTGCATAGATGCTACACAAACTAGTAGCATGAGGAAAAAAAAAATCCTTAATCACCATGACCATTTTAATTCCAACAGAAAGGACCAGCTGTTACTCAGGCACAAGGACAAGGAAGAAGTTCTTACTCTTGCATTCAAGTCAGCCATAGTATGTAAGCACACAGTAGTTTGGAAACACGCCTTCACAGTTCTTTGCCTGTAGAACCCTTCATCAATTTTTAATTAAGGTGCCACAGGTACTCAGGAGCAAGGTATGTGGAAACCTTACAAAACTTGGAATAGTTTTAATGGAGAGCTTCTCTCTTTTTTTCCCAAAAGCTAATGTTGTTGGAAAGTGACCAGGAAAAACACCTTGTATTTTGCCCTTGAATGCTCAACTAGCTCTGAAAACCATGCAGTGATTTGTCTGGCAACATGAAAAAGCCCTGCTCATACTAATGTTGCTTACTGACACCTTCATGAAGGACAGCAAGACACTGAAACTACAGGAGCTTTGAACAAGACAGCACATATGGGCTGGATGCAGCACCTTGAACATATATATCAATCCTCCAGTAGCTAAATAGCAGTAACTTGTGCTGATCACAACACAGGCTACCCAGATTTTGCAAGTGTTTGAAAAAAATGCAGCCAGTTCAGCCTCAAAACATAGAATTATTACACTAAACTATGGGGCAAGATTACAAGCATTATTGTAGTTCACTATGTATCAGGTTACTGGCAAACAAGGGAACAAAATGAAGCATACAGAGCAGTTACCACTGTGGTATGTGATGGCAGCAAGAACACCACTGTTTCTGGAAGTTCTGCCAAGGTTGATGAGACAGTCATTGGTGTTGCTTGGGGACTTACTGAACTTGCATTTTCACTTTGTTAAGACTTGAGCCAGCTGTTGATCTCATTTTTGCTTGGAGAACAGAAGAATAGGAGAACAGGAAAAGTGATGCTGTAGTTTGGATAAAAACCCCACTAGCAGTAAAAAAAAAAAAAAAACCAAAAAACAAACCAGCATCTTGAAATCTCCACCAGAAGCCTGTCCCAGATCCCTTTTTAGGAGTAGAAGAAGAAATCAAGACAAAACCATGACAACACTTAGTATTATTCTCAAGTGTAAGTTCAAAAGGATGCAACTGCTGTGCCATATTCTTCCAGGCTAGTGTAAAGACTACAGAAAACCTCTGCCAGCCACAAGTACTTAACTGCTAGTCAGTATTTTTGACAACAGAGTAAATGAACTGGAAACAACTTCAGTTTTAACTGTCTTTCATGATCATGTAAGATTTCTGTTACCTCATTCTGGTTTAGTATTTTCTTATAGAACTATCTGCCATGGAAATGGACACATTCTTATTACTTGATGAAGAGCAAACAACAGCTACTTCCATTATCCCTCAGCTACCTACTGAGATAGACCAAAGGATCTCTTGTGCATACTTCTCTGACTGCAATACTCAATATTCCATGAAGACATAGGCTTAACCCAGTATTAAGCAGAGGTTGTGATACAGCTTGCAATAGTTTCAGATATGCTGCTTGCATTAAGCTACAACCGTGAAAGTGCACTTGGAGATAATGGTGATACAATTCTGACGTGCAAAGGGGAAAAACAACTTTGAAAGTATGGGAACAGTCTTATTTGAAAGACGGCAGCCCACCCTGCCCCCCTCCCCAAGGAGAAAAAAAAAAAAAAGGAGAGCGAAGAAGAAAAACGTGTAGCAGAGTAAGATCAATCGATGCTAAATTTGCTCTAACAAATACTGGAAGCACAGGAACCCACCCTTCCAGTAAACAGCTTCTTGACAGAGCAATGAGGAAAGGAGGCGAGACTCTAGGAAAAGACATTCCTCAGGGACATAACCAAACACCCTTAAAAGAAGTCAATTAGAAAACATCTGCTTTTTAACATAAATAAATAGCTAACTGCTCTCACTCTCACTGAATATGCTGTTTCAGAATACTCCTCCCCCCAGAAAAATTTTGCAGGGAAAGAAGGAGCAAATTACTTGATTCTTTTGCAGAACAATACCCGCTATTCAGAGTGCCCTGCAGTTCCTCCCTTTGACAAGAGCTGTCAGATCTGGCAAAGGCAGAATGAAAGATGAATCCAGGTCCTGTGATAAAAGGACCTTTTGTGAGAAACTGAAAATTAAGTCTCTTCTCAACATAGGGATGCACCCAGACTAGGGGGAAAATAAGTACGGAAATAAATTACAGGCATCTGCCAGCATTATGATACTTGCCCAATATTACTGAAACAATACTAAAATAATGAAGTTATTCAGAGTTTTAATGCTCCTAGAAGTTTCCTCTACACTAGCCTACAAAACCCAAAATCCTTCAACCTCAATGCTAACAAACAAGATTTGCTCAGCCCACATATTCTGCATGAAACAGTAATACAAATCTAACATTTTAATACAGTATGTATGTATATTTAATGTTAATTACTTTACATATTTAAATTATCCTACTACATTAACAATACTATAGATACAATATTTGGTAAAAACAACTAGCATGGTTAAGTCTTCAGTTTTTGGTATTGTTTTCTAACAAGTGTAAAACAGAATAGAAAACAAGGTTTCCTTGTGAAGAATAAAGTGTATTTTAACAGAAGCAGCCAAGACCTGCTGCAAAATACAGATCATGTATGCTGACATTTACACAAAACCTTGCAGTAATAAAAGGTACTGTCATTCACTATATTTACAAGAAACTGCCCAAGAGTTCAGTTACCGATTGCACTATAGTGATTATTTAAAAAAAAAAAACAAACCACACAACAACACAGCATCCTTGTCTTGTCCTTCAGAAATCAGAAATAATTTGTCCATAAGAAGTGACCTTGTTTAAACTGTATGTGCTAGAAAATATACAAGTCTACAATAGGAAGAGGTTAGAAAAGTTGAATACTGTGGAAAAAAAATTTATTAGTCTATACAAGTCTTCTGAAACAAACCATTGGCTTTGACACAGTAAATTCAAGTGAATACTCATTGCAATAGTATTTTTCCATACAGAGTTCAAGAAGCCCTATAGCTTCCCATTTAGTGTCTGTGACAGGAAGTTTTATTTCTGAACAAGTAGCCGCACAAAGCAGACATGTGATAGAGATCTTCACAGCCACAGTGAGCTACAGTTTGAGATAAAGTTATATTACAAACATTTAGGAAAATTAGGCATCCGTACTGAAGTGTGGCAAATTGATGCACAATGAAAGAACAAAGATGTCATTCAGACCCCTTGCCAATAATGATGACTTTCTACAGCAAGTCTAGAGTAGACCACATCATAAAAACTTAGAGTGCAAGAGTACAACAAATTTAGTATATAAATATCACAGGATTAAAACTCCAGTTAAGCCATCAACTGAAGTGATGATTAAAAAGAAAAAACAGGCGTCCCCCAGCTTTGCAAAGGAAGCTTTCAAAGCATCTCTTCAAGAAGGTGCTGATACCAACTATGGCCTGTGCCAATTTGTATTTTAGACAGCTCTGCTGAAAGACAAAAATTTAGCAGATTTGTCTAAGAACTGTATAATCTTGCTGTTTTTAATACCATAAAAAAAGCATTAACTAGAAGAGATGAAATGTAACATTTATAGCTCACACTGTTTTCAAGATCTGTGCACACTATATAGTTCTATAATTTCAAGAGTATTTAAAAATGAGACGAAGAGCAGAAAATGCAGTAATGTGTTTCTGTTAGATGGATTTGTTTAGAATAGTTACATGATGAATGTATACAGCCGTAAAATTTTTAGTGCATTTGTTCTTGCACATAATTTATGCTACTTATAAAAACCTGAAGATTGCAAATTGGGCATGCTTACCATAACATTTTCAAACTGGGAAAGCTGCAGAACGTTTTTCCTACAAGTGTTCACTGTCATGATACAAAACAAATATGTGCAAACTGCAAGGTCCCTAAAAATAGCATTTAATGAATTTATGTACAGAAAGATGTCACTATCTGTTTAAATATGCAAAGAATAAGCTTCCCAAAGTTTATAACATAGAACAATATCCACCACATGCTCCTCCTCCTCCATATCCTTCTTCCTTGTTTGATAACTTTACACCTCTGTTTTGGCTCTCACTCTCCCACAGTCCAGGAGTCTGAATGATTTTTTCAACAAGTTCTTCAAAGGCACACTGTACACCATCACATGTTTTTGCGCTTGCCTCTGGAGAAGAGATGCAAAAAGTCAAATGTTAGCATAGCTTCCACTAACGTGTTTAATATTGCTCTTTCATTTAAGTCTCAACCTACAACCTAGACTTACAACTTCTACAGTATCTTCTATAACAACATAGCACTGCCAAAATCAGCAGGTTTGCAGATTTCTGTCACCACATAAGGCTGCACTTCAAAAGACTCTTAACAGAAGAGCTTCCAAGTTGAATGTCACTAGAATATATGGAGACAGCTACAGCTTAGCTTTATTTTTCTGTGGAAAGCACTTCAGTAAAGAAGAGTGGAGGGTTCTACTAACTGAAGATGTCTGATAAACCTGATTGCTGTTCTGTATTTCAGTTCTGTACATTAGTCAGAACTGCAGTACCACCATACCACAGAAGCAAGGATCCATACTGTAGGATTTTGGGTCAGCCTCCATGATACAACTGATGTGATAAAAAGCAATAAGGAATCTCATTTCTTCTGCAGTTAGCAGAATTCTAGGTAATTTCACTCAGGAGCCTTACTTTGGCTAAACCCAAGAAATTTGCTCACAGGGTATATTATGAGAGAAACAGATACCATCTGAAACTGTTCAGTCCCACTAGGGCTTGCCCTGTTCTTCTACACAGCCATGCAGATACTTAGCATATGTAGCATGCAAATATATATATTTAGTTATAGTTTAATTTTCATGTTTCTTTTCATCTTCCATGCACTTAACAGCTTATGCCTCAACTTTGAACTTCTATTTCCACATCTGACACTGTAGCCAAAAAGAAACACAGCAAGGTACTAGACAAAGACATGTCATTAGTCAGAGATTAGGAACATAAGTCTAAGTACAGGACATGTCAACAAACTGCTTTGTTACTGGAGTCATCCTATAAAGTAATCCCTGCTGATCCTTAAATGAAACATATAATAAACTTATGCATGAAGAATCACTTCACCACCCACTTTAATTTATCGTTACAAGGCTTTGCCTACAAGACCCATCTCATTTTGCAGCAAGATGAGACCAGCATTTGCTCCAGTCATGATTATGTCATTATTCAATCCCACCCACCATTTACAAGTTAATTATATTCCTACCTATTTTTACACCCCAGTTCTAATACAGATTTCTGTCAAATACCAGCTCTTTTGCTATACTGAAAACTGGCCACTAGTACCAGTTTTCCCTCTTTCATTTTGCTTCTGTTATTAATTTAGCAAGTTGGCTGGGAAAAGAAATCAGACAAAACCCCAAACCTAAAACAGGTTTTGTCAGACTACAGTAGAGCCTGTATTCCACCCTTAATCATTATGAATTTCAGGATACGCATCCAATTAGAATAGATATCTGGACATATTTAGAGAGAATTTTAAAAAAATGGCAATACCTATTATCTTTGTACCTATTGCAGCTGAAAAATATCATTAATTGGATTGTACATCTAAAGACCATCAGACCTACAGAAGTGGTACTTTTCATTATGTAACAAAAATCAAGTAAGATCCCTGCAAATATCTGTAACATACCTATGAACAACATGGAATGTTTTCTTGCAAATTTGAGACCTTCATTTCTGTCAACTTCACGGTTTTCCTATAATAAGACATAGCATTAATATGCATTATTAACAAAATACACCAACAGACTACTTACTGCAGTTGAATTTGGTTTACCTTATCAATCTTGTTTCCAACTAGCATTTTCACTATGTCATTCCTTGTGCAGTATGTTTCCAGTTCATTTAACCAGTTATCCAGCTTGACAAAAGTATCTCTTCTTGTGACATCGTACACTGAAAGATATTAGCAATATTATTTGCACAATATATTTCCAAGAAATACAGCTTATATTACAAAAGGAGCAAAAATTATCACTTTTTGAATTAGAAAACTGAAGGAGTTCCAAGGATTCCAATTTACTCACTACAGCAAGACAATAATTGGAAAAAAGTTGAACATCCACCAGCTCAAATCACTGATGATACTAAGGCAGAGCAACTCTAAGATTCAGTCATCTACTGTTCTCAGACTTACTTGAGACATCCTAGCTTACAGACTAGAGGCTATCATTCTCCAAAGAATTCTACACTTCCAGACCCTTGACATAGGATACTTATTAACACCACTACACAAAAGATATGCAAAGAGGATGGCATGACCTTCTGCAGTGAGTTAATTAGTGATAATTAGGCCTTAACACCACTGCTATGCTACTGATTTAGCTAAAAAAGTAAACTGACCACCAAATCCTCACAAATCCCAGTGAGCTACTGAATTTTCAGCATTTTAGTGTTTCAAACTATTTAGCATTTGTGTGGGATATAAGTAATAAGCCATGCTAGGAGCAGAAAGAGCAGACAAAAGGCAGACTTTCTTAAACCTAAAATCCACTACCCAGCAACTATCTAATAACTACCATTTCAAGCTATGAAAGTATTTCTTCCTTCATTCTCACATCGCATGTGCAGACAGGCATAAACAGTTGGTTTCAATCAAATCTATAGCTTGGCTTGCATGAATAACCTTATTATTAGGAAGTCGTTTAACAAAAAAATAGTCAGGAGATTATTAAATAAAACAAGAGCAAATCTCAACAGCAGAACTTTCTAGTTCCCAAATAGTGCTTGCTTACTTTTACAGCTTTCAACAGTAAGTGGCAGGTCAGTGCCAGCAACTAAGTGACTTGACAAGACATGCCTTGACAGCATCTTCCTATACCAGGAAGATAATGCAACTCAGACTTGGGAAATAGTACATACAAAACAAAACCTACCAGGAAGTCTCATGATAGAGGTTACTCCAGGTTAAACAATTTAACTGGACACAATATCTTACAAAGAACCTCTCAAGTCAGACACAACTTAAAAAAAAAAATTAAACTTAATTCCCTGCCCTTACTTTAGTTAGCTCCTCACTTCTAGCAGTGGAAAAGCAGAACTTCAGAGCTCAGTGCCTAGTTAAGAGGTTTCCATATATGAAAGAAAAGCAAAAGTGACTTCGCTGTGAAGTTGCAATTATGGGGTTTGGCCTGGGTTTCTCCCACACAGATTGATGCTGTTTATGCTCCCAGCTAGCCTTTTCTAAGTAATTCTGACTGTGTAACATCCCATCAGTATGGAGACACAGAGCAAAAAATCCCAGCTAGACTCCACAGTGTTTATATTCATTTCATTAGGAAAAAGGAACAGGGAGAAGAAAAAGAGAAAGCTGTATACATACTGATACAGAAAGAATACACTGAGAAGAGAAAAATTTTTTTTTTTTTTTTTTTTTGACTCTGGGCTTAGTAAGCACAGGCAAAAAAACAAAAACAATAAATAAAAGACAAATTCCTGGCAGCACAGGGACAGCTCCAAGCTATCCCTTCAAACGGCAGTAGCTTTAAATCTAATGCAAAAATCAGTGGTTCTCAGGCCAGTGAGATTGACTACATGAGAAAGAGGTCAGACATCAAATTCAAGATCCTTTAATATACGAGTTGTTCAACACAGATACAATGATTTTTAATATCAATTAGATATTACAGAAAGGTTATATGAGTTTGTATAACTCCAATGCATGAGAAAACCACAAACTTATTCAAAATAGCATGCAAAGCTATACTTACCCAGGATAACACCTTGTGCACCTCTATAGTAACTGGGTGTTAATGTTCTGAACCGCTCCTGACCTGCGGTATCCTAAAAAGCCATTCAGAAAGTTCCATTATTCAGAATTTGAGCAGAATCTAGTTTAGCTCTCAGCTATTCTGCTTCTAATGAACATACAAAATAAGATTCAAAGTATATTCAACTACCAGATTAACCGAGTTTATACTCTTCCCTGATGTTTTACTGCACATTAGCTTAGAGATTTGATGTAGCCTGTCCTGGGAAACACGTTTAAACTGTTAGGTGTGGTAAATAACTGGACTATATAGCAATAAGATAGCCATTTCTGTGGAAGCATTTGTTCTGCAGCCAGTACTGCAGCAACCAGCAAGAAAGAAGCACAGCTGCAGTACTAACTAAGACTTTGTAACAAGCATCAATACTCATGGCAACAAAATTAGTTCCTTCATTTCAATCACCTCATCCAACTAAATTTGATTCAGTGCCAGGGTAAATGCATTTAATGTGCTATGACAGAGCAGAAGCAGAAATAAGTCAGAGATTGTTCTGTTTTTTAAGTAAAGCTGAATTTACTTTACTGAGTAAAGCTCAAATTTAAAGCATCAACAGCTCTGCAAAAAAAACCCGGACATTAGAATGCTGTTTTCTTATCGAGATTAAGTTATAGTGCACACTCATTGCAGACTTTACGCATAGAAGATTTTAAATAACTTCATCCAAGTTACCCCAGGTTAGAAGTGATGCATGAAACACTTCGGACTCAAAATGGTTCCCTGCCAAAGAATCTGAATAACTGAACTGGACTTCCAATATTCTACAAGTCCTCGGGCCATCCCACACATCTCAAACTGGTTTTGTGTCATGATACAGCTTTTCTTTTCCAGTTTACCGCAGAATTATTTCTTTGTATTCACCAATATATAAGATGGTAACCCTACATTAGTCCTATGTAATATTTTCCATCCCATGATCACTCATCATTCTGCTATCAGTCTGGTTTTCCTCCTATATGTCTATTTGTCTGTCAAGGTGTTGCAGTTATTTTCCTTGTCAAACCCATTTATTTTAGTGATGATTACTATTGTCACACTAAGACATTAAGTCCTGTTTATTAGTCGAAATATATATTGCAATACTTGTTGCTTTGAGAGTGTTTCATATCTCATGTTCCACTACTACTTCCCAAGGAAGTAAAGATTATCTCGCTTATATGAGAAACAAGGTTTTACTCTTGCTTGCTACAAGAAGTCACAACTGGGTCTGAATATTCAAAAGGTGCTTCAAGCCTGGTTTGCAGAATGTTCAAAAAGAAGCTTGGAAGTACTTTTTCTTACCTTACTTGCCATGAATTTAGAAGTTCTACTTTTAACTAGAGTAGATGTTGAACACTCTAAGGCTAAGATTACAAACACTGCCTCTCCCTCTTCCAGCTGCATCTGCTACAAATAACGCTGACCTTGAGCATATAAAAGTCTTTGTATGACGGCTACGAAGCTTATAGGCTAAAAATTGTTTTGAGAGGTAACATTGGAGCATAAATTGAGCATGCAATAGTAATCTTAACCTATTAATACACTACTAAATTTTGCCTAAAACGTTTAGGTTAAGAAGTGCACCCTTTTAAAACCTGTCAAGTACAAACAAGAACAATGTATACAAGGAAGTCTCAGATTAGTGAGGGCTAACTCTTTAGAAGCTAAACAATGAATTACTCATAAAAAAAAAATAATCTACACAGGGCCACATTCACTGTTTTAAAGTCTGATTGATTTAGCACCATTTTACTCCTCCTTTTCTCTACTCCTATCCCAACCTGACCTGGAATCAGTGCTGCAGAAGCAGCTCACAGGCAAGAGAACTGCCCCATTAGCCAGTTGTCCCACAATTCATTCCACCTTCTGAATGGTTCAGTATTAACCTCTCACTCCTCCAGATCGCCTTCATATTAAATAGAAAAGGATTCTATACAAACTGTTCCTTATACAAGCCATTACTATTCCTAAAGCAAAGCAATACTTCAAGAACTTAGGAGAGACTTACCCATATTGCCAGTTTAGCTTTGTTTCCATCAACTGAAATAGTTTTCACCTTGAAGTCCACACCTAGAGGAGGAAAAATATTTTAGTTCTTCAAACATACCACAGCTATTTTTGAAAGAAAATTAAAGAGAAAAGAAAAAAAAAAAATCAAACTCGGGAAACAAGTTGTGTTTTGACAGGAGCAGGAAGAGTAAGTTTCATTAGCTATTTACGAACCTTGCTCAAAACTCAAGGTTTTGTTGCTGACAGACTTTTACAAAAGCCTAAGGGCCTTTTAAGCCATTGACTCAAAATATTTTATGGAAATAATGCAAATACTACATTTCCTATATTAAAGCACATATTCCAGGACAAATATTCAAGTTTATAATACAAATGGATTAACTTTCTATTCATTACTCATACATGTGTTCTCCTTGAGTACATCTGTCATCTTGAGGAACAACGTACTTTTAAAATAAAGAAGGAAGCTGCATTCAGGTAGCTATTGGCTCTGTTTCCCTATCTCCAACAATCTGACCAAGTCCCATCAAGGTGATCATGCAAAGGTAAAACAATACAGACAGAGACTCATCCACTACATGATTGCTATCCTGTGAGAAATAATGTTAGATTACAGTAATTCCTCTACCAAACATGTCACATAAGCTTCGGATGATTTGAATACACAGTACGTTTCTTACAAAGATTCCAGCAACATCAGGGACTCACCAATACCATGCTCAGTGACCAAGAAAACAACATGATGACAGTTCTGCTGTTGATAGGTCATCTACCTCAACATCTGACAATTCTCCCCCTTGCTTTTTTTAAATACACAGGAACTAGCAGCCTATCCCTTGCCCAAGGACAAGCTGCACAAAACTCAAGCCAGGGAGGACAAGATGTTAACGACTGTGCAAATTTAAAGGATATAGCAACACACATCAGTTTGAGAGGCTGAGTACAGTTATGATCCACTTTGCTGTAATATAATCCTTAGGTTACTGTCCTGGTTTCAGCTGGGATAGAGTTAATTGTCTTCCTAGTAGCTGGTATAGTACTATGTTTTGAGTTTGGTATGAGAAGAATGTGGATAACGCTGATCTTTTCAGTTGTTGCTAAGTAATGTTTAGACTATAAGTCAAGGATTTTTCAGCCTCTCATGCCCAGCCAGCAAGAAGGCTGGAGGGGCACAAGAAACTGGGAGGGGACACAGCCAGGACAGCTGACCCAAACTGGCCAAAGGGGTATTCCATACCATGTGACATCACGCCCAGTACATAAACTGGGGGGAGTGGGAGTGGGGGGATGGCCACTCAGGGACTAAATGGGCATCGATCGGCAGGTAATGAGCAATTGCATTGTGCATCATTTGTATATTTCAATCCTATTATTATTACTATTGTCATTTTATTAGTGTTATCATTACTAGTTTCTTCTTTTCTGTTCTATTAAACCGTTCTTATCTCAACCCACGAGTTTTACTTCTTTTTCCTGATTCTCTCCCCCATCCCACTGGGTGTGGGGGGGGAAAGAGTGAGCAGCTGCATGGTGCTTAGTTGATGGCTGGGGTTAAACCACAACAGTTACCAACAGCAAGTAACTGAAGCATGTTTCAATTATTTTGGAGTGACTCTCACTCCCCACCAGGCAGCAGCCCTGAAATGAAGTAGTAGCGTGGAAAGTTAATACCTTTGTATGAACAACTTTCAAGTGTAACATCAAACTTTCTGCACTTTTGACTTAAAATTGTAGTCATCGTAGCTGTTAGAAGAATAAGAATTTCTGGTTTAATTATTCTAACACAAATTATTTAAGTAGGGCCTTATGATAAGTGTGCTGCACTTGTATTCCCAAAGCTATGCAGATTACAAACAAGTGCAAACAGCTGCCAAAATACGTTCAACTTCCAAAGTCACAGAGGGTGTATAAGATGCTTAAGAAACTGCACATTGCAAGCAGATTCACAACTTTACTGCAACTGAGGTTTAAAAGAGCTTTATTTAAAAAAAAAAACAAAAAAACAACCACACAATTTTTATTCCTCTGTTTCACAACTTCAGCTCACTACTGTTCCCTGAAGTCATTTTCAGACTACATTCTGCAATGGAAAAAGCCCATACTCTTTATTTCGAGCAAAATTTGGCCAAAGTACATTAACTTCTGCAGTAACTAAACAGAACTCTGTTTTTTTCAGGGACTAAGACTCTTAGTCCCTAACTTAGCCGTAATATAATGCTCCACACCATGCACAAGAATGGTACATTAGCCTAGAGTTGTGTTCACAGAAAAGAACAGTCACTATTAACTTTGTGTTAAACACCAGTTTTTAGAATTTTACCTAGTTCATAGAAGACTGCAATGCTAGCAAGTTGACTCAAATTGATCCTGAAGAACATCCTGTTCTGCCAGTTTTTCAGCACTCAGCAGTAACTGCAATTTTCATTTAATGGAAAGTACATATACACCTTTAGCCTTGCTGCTGGCTGAAAATTAAAAGATAATGCTTTAAATTCTGCATGAGCAATGCAAGCAAATTAAGAAACTAAAATAGTGAATAAACCCCATGTGTTATAGATTGATTATTGAAAAGCAAAAGTATGAAGATGAACTAATAGCACACCAAAATATATCCTTTAAAGTGATCAAGTGGCAAATAAAATTCTAGTAAGCCATGGAGCTCAACATATACAAAAGCCAGTTAACAAAAGGAAATCTTTTAAATAACTAGGTTTTTGATTATCAATCTGCCATAAAAGAGGACAAGTGGAAAAAAAGTAGGGCTCAAGAAAATCTTGTTAAATTGAGCAAACAGGGTACTTATGTTCCCTAAATACTTCAGTGAAATACAGACAAGTTTGCGTGACAGGTGTCAGTTCTGGGTTTGCAAGAGTGATGTTTCTAACCTTGACAAAAGAAAGCTGACAGTGCTTTCCACCATGCCTTGGAAAGCAGCCAGAAACAAGACAGCAGTACTAGACTGTACTCCTGTGTGTTCATACCTACCACTTCAGCACTACACACTAACATACCATGGACTTAAAAGTCTGCATGGAATAGCTCTGTCACCTTCATGCTGCTCTCACATTTAGGCCAGTATGCCATGCTGTATTTAAGGGAAGTGCAAAATCAGCTAGAGTGTATTGTTTGTGTTGTAGGTAACGGACAAGTTGGACAGCTTAGAGTTGGAGGACTCCAAGTGCAAGGAAGGCTAAAAAGCTAAGAGACATCAGATCTGTGCAATACATTACTTCACTTAAGAAATAGGGATTGCGCTGAACACTTATCTAGAATCTCTTATACAAGGAGCAAGCAAGTAAAGGCAAGCATGAGCAGTAAGGACAACAAAAAATACCAAGGTATATATAGTCTGATAAGATCCTTGTGATGAAGCCTGGTGAACAAGTTAGCCTCAAAAGAATGCAAGGAAGACAGGCGATCTCCTAGGTTGATTAAAACATGGTTAATCGAACTGAAGCTCCTGAAGTCAAAATATTTGCCCAAGGCAGCTTATTCTTCTAAGAATACGACAGGATTTTTACAAAATTCTTAAAAAAAAAAAACAAACCACAAAACAATAGTTTAGGGTTTCATTTAAATTGCACCCAGTAAGTTTGTGCAAGCTACGAAGATAAGGTACAACTCAACAGGTCATTACAAGGGACCAGTCGTGCTGCAGCCAAGGCTTTCCTCAGTGTTGTGGTTTTGCGTGCAGTTGTTGTTTTAGTTTTTTTTAAACATATAGCATGTTATCTCTCCACTTTCTAATCCAAATTAAAAAAAATATAGTCACTTTAACCAGTCCAGCAGTCAGTATGTAGATGACACTGAAAGATGACATTATTTGTAGTCAATCCATTCATTTTGGAAAAGCATCATACTCTGCCGTCTCAACAGGAAAGCCTTAAAATTATTTAAAAGCCTCTTCTGTCCCCAAACTCAAAATGAAATAGTGTTTAATCAGCAAAAAAAGAAATCCAGGTCGAGATTCACAAAGTGTTTTGGCATTTCACTATCTTGCGAGTACCTGAATTAGGCATCTAGGATCTGTCTTCATGCAGCAGGAAAGTTATCTCTAAGAACCCACTCCAGGTACTTTATAGGAACAACAAATCCTGCCCTGAATTTAAAGCTAACATGTTGTTTCTTAGCAATACATTCACCAGAAAAATGGCAATGCCATAACCTAGTAGGTTTTTTTTTAAAAAAAGGAAACAAGAAAGTAAGTAGGAACCCAGATACTGCTCACCTTCCTGTTAAGTGAAAAAAAAAAAAATTAAAAGAATCTGCTATCCCACAAGAGTGCTCCACACACCACACTATAGGACTTTCACAGTTGGGGTCACAGTAGCTCTACTGCACAACACAACTGCAAACATCAGCTGGAGGGGCCTAACAGCTAGTGCAATTTAGACAAGCATTTGCTCAGTCTCTAGAAACTTTCTTTTCCTGCCAGATGATCATATTCATTCCAGATAAGTGTATTTGTTTCAGAACTCAAACTCTATTTGAAGTAATGCTCACACTGAGTACTCTTCCCCCTTTTCCATATCAGAAACAGAACAGGGTAGGATCTGCCAGCAGCAAACCTTGAGTTGTTGCTATTAACAGCCAACAATTAGCTACCACACATGCTGTTGTGCATTTTGACAAATCCCAAAGAAGAAGAATTACTTCAGGAAATAATTCCTTAGTTTCTCAAATAGTGCACTGATGTCCGTTTTTGACATTGGTAAAGAGCATTATGTATGAACAGCAGAATGAAAAAAACCCACAATTAAGAAAAAAACCAAAAAACCCCAAACAATAAAGATGCCCACACTGAGATCAAACTAGTCTATTGGTATCCAAAACATCATGAAAGCTAAAGTAGCTATTCTGCACTGACTTCCTGCCCCACATGGTTGACACACCAAGAAAGTAAAGTGATTTGAAGTATATACAGTGCCAAAACTATTTAGATTAGAATACAAAATTGCCATCTTCACCACCTGGTGTGTTCCATTCCTGTTTCCTTCCACCCTATCCTTTCTCATGAGCTTAAGTAGGGCTACTTGTACAAGTTCATTTTTTAACGAGCAATGAAATGAACAAAAGTAGGCCATTCCTCCCCTTGGCTGCTCAGTGCTTTACATGAAACAGTACTCTTATCTGATTAATGTTAATGAAAAACAGATCAATTTATTGATTTCTTAACCGATTAGACAGAGCTGGCTTTGTTTACCAACACCTGAACTCAAAGAAAAAATCTGATAGAAGTCCTTAGCCAGAACTCTTCCTACAGAGAAAGTAAAAAATGTAACTGAAATTCATTGTGTGGAAAAGTCATCTCTATTTTCCATTACTTCAGTTACTAATTTGGCACAGAGCTGCATCACATTCTTCATAGTTTCATTTTGCTTCCTTTGACAACCATCTACATAGTATATCCTGCGTTCTGGGTCATCCTCCTCCAGCCCAACTGACTTCACTGTTAGTAGGTATCATACCAACATAGCAATGACACATCCCTCCTTTTTTCCCAGCAGCTCTAGATTTTTGGCTCTCTTCCATTTTTCTCAAGAGTCTAGCTGCCAAGGAACTGATTACTAAGTAGGCAAGAAAAAAGCCACATTGTCATTTCCTCCCTATAGAGGAAAAGCAGATGCCACACAGAGCCTAGTCCACTATAGCATTATCAAAGTTGCAAGAACTAACATCCCCTACTAAAGGGAGTCTTAAGTCTTCTTAAGATAGCTACCAAGTATCATATCACATAGAACACAAGTTCTGGACAGCAATATTACAATTCAAACAACCTGATAGCAATCTTGCACAGATAAATCAATAGGAGACATAACAATAGCTCTTACATTTCCATTTTAGCCTAAAATGCTGGCAAACTGAACTGCAGGTTGTTCCACTAGAGGTTTTCACTGCCCATACCTATGACTTCCATCTTCATGGTGAAGGGTGACATTTATATCTGTTTTCCTAGCCAAGGATATATTTTTACATAAAGGGGACAACTACAGGCCAGTACAGTCAGTGCTCTACACCAAAGAGCACTGCATGCTAAAACTGTGTCCACATCCATTCTTTCCAGACATGTCTGAACTTCACTACTGGTTAGGCAAGTCTGAACAAACTACAATTTTGTACTGAAGTTGGTATAAATTTTTCTAAGGTAGCATGAGCACATACTTACCAATCGTTGCTGCAAGTTCCGGGTCAAACGTATCATCTGTGAACCGCAGTAGAAGGCTGACAGGGAAGGAACAAAAATTACAGTTACTATTATTGCAGCATATCCATAGCTTGCTGGAAGCCTATAAATTACACGTCTGAAAGTAACAGCAAGATCACATAGCTAAATAAAAACACATCTCATTTTTTGGTAATTTCTTTCCCACAAAAAACAAAGATGGGAACACAGAAATTATATGGCAGACATGCTCTGCTAGGAGAGCCCTGGCCTCTTCTCTGCAGCTATTACCGAGTATGTCTCTTTGAAAGCAAAGTACCACACAAGTTTTCAAATCAGTTGCCTAAACAGTCACATGGTTTGCTTCTCAAAGCATTTTACTTCTATCTTATGCTATTTTTGTTCTCCCAGAATTCAGTACAAAGGTTAAGATTTTTTTTTTTTTTGCTTCATATTGCCTCACACAGTATTTCTGTAAGCTTGAGAAGAAATCCAAGTCAGCTTTTCACCCCAGAAATTACTCCTTGAACTGGGCACACAGTGGAACAGTAAGGACTACACCCATCATAAATAAAGATACAGAAGAGTAGAATTAGCTCACCATTGTTTTATGGTTTTGTTTCTTTTTGTATAAGGAGTTTCACATATGCAACATTTCCCCCCTATCTTGATGGATATGTTTGCCACCAAAAGAAGAACAGCTACAACTAAGATTTACCAGCACATCACACTATAGTATTAGGCCCATAATGCTACTGTACTTGTGCCAAATGTAAATATTTTGGCAAGAGACAGAGTCTCAGCATGCAGTTTTTAAAATCACCAGTCTTACGCATCTGTGGCAAGTGTATATTACCATGTGGCAGACAGCTGTTTGCTATGACTGACAGCTTCTATTCATTTCCAGGCTAGAGAAACAAAACAAAGCCCTTTTTATTTTTTTGGTCTTCTCCCCCTCCCCCCATTTTATTCTCCTCTCTTTTTGCATGTGAATTTAGCAGCCAAGTCCTTTTTAGCATTTGGACACAGTCCTGCATTGACAGAAAAGCGACTACTGAAATTCCTTTACTTCAATAAGGCTGAGTGAAAAGTCCAAAGCTAACCATAGACCAACCTCTTTTTCCTTACTCCAGAACAACAAAACCAAATGGTAGCTTTATTTACTGAAGAATAATTAAAATTAAACAAAATTGACAGCACATCGGTTTTTACTGGTACCTTCAGATGGCTGTATCAGGATGCTATTTAAGAGCAGCTATTTTTAGTTACAACCAAAACCAGTTTCACCCAAAACAGACAAAATACGGAACCCTCATACAGCCACTAGAATACAAACATCAGTTTACAAGTCTTGAGTGCTAAGCCCAGCCAACTTCTACTTTCCCCACCTTTCTTTCATATGCAGATATCCTCTTCTACAAAGTAGAGCACACTCACAAGGACCAGGTTTAAGACAGCATTTGATAGGGAAGAGACACAAATTCAGGAATAGTTCAATATTAAGTTCCTGTACCTGAACAGCTGTAGTGTTATTGTTTTATAGCAATTTCATTTCCTCTACATAAAGTCTCTTTTAACTAATTTTCT
This sequence comes from Haliaeetus albicilla, assembly GCF_947461875.1. Classification (NCBI taxonomy): domain Eukaryota; kingdom Metazoa; phylum Chordata; class Aves; order Accipitriformes; family Accipitridae; genus Haliaeetus; species Haliaeetus albicilla. The sequence continues at coordinate 62,742,773 of NC_091484.1, read as the reverse complement.
GATGTGAAGAAATAAGCACGTAAGTAGGTATACAAAACCATTGTCCATACTATGTGTCTTGGGAAAAATTCTTCCATATGGCCACACATAAAAGAGATGACTTAAACTAAAAGAAATTTGCTCAGATCATGTCTGTCACCAGAAGCCTACTGTACTAGATTATCAATTCAGTAGCTAACTCAAAGGATTGACTGACAGATTTTTAACAGATAAGGGTGGTGGGTTTTTTTCTAATTAGGAACTTATATGTTATTTAGGGTCATGCTAGAAGACTCAGATCACTGCCATAAAAACATCAAATCTAACTTGAGTACTGTGGTATGCTCCCAGATGCCTGCATTTATATCCCACTTCCTTTATTAAGATCTATAGCACTAACAAAGTTAAAGAAAAAAAAACCAACCTAAAAAGATAAAAAAGGTAGCTTAGACAAAAGCCATGAAAAGGCAGGGGGGTGGGAGGGGGAAGAAATCAGCCTCAACGTACTTGAGAAAGAATATAATTAGTCAGCAGAAGAATCAGCGGTAGAACTACTTCACTACCAACCTTATATGCCCCTGCCCCCCACTCTACACCCACTGCCGGGTCACTGGTGACTCTACGTGTACATATTATGGACCTGATTAACCCCAAAGCGCTACGGAGACGCACAAGCGCACCCATCGCCACACGACACAAGGCTGCGCAGGACACAGGGAGGCCCAGACCGCCCTGGCCAGGCCGGCAGAGCTCCGCTTCGCCTCAGCTTCCAACTGGGTCAGGCAGGCACCGGCTCTCCCCTCCCCGCCGCGGGGCCGGCGGCCGAGGCAGGGCTGCGGAAAAGGCAGGCAGCCCCGAGCAGGGGCAGCCTCTCGCCTGCGGGAGGGCTGGCCGAGAAGGGGCGAGGAAGCTCCCCCCCGCGGGGCCTACCCCTCCTCAGGGCAGGCCGCGCCCAGGCCGGGCGGCCGCCGAGGCAGAGGCGGTGGTGTCCAGCGCGGCGCCGCGGAGGACTAGGCCGGGCCCGACCGGTGCCCCGCACGGCGGCAGGAGAGGCTGGGGGAGGCGGGCGCCCCCTCACCTGGACTTGCCGACGCCGCTCTCCCCGATGATGAGGATCTTCAGGGTAGTCAGCACGTCCTCGTCCATCCCGTCAGCGCGCCCGGCCCAGCCCGACCCGACCCGACCCCCACCGACGCTCCCTGCGCAGGCTGCGGCGGCACCGCCTGCGCCTGCGCGCCCCGCCGCCCCTTTTCCCTCGCCCCCTTCGCCGCCTGCCCCGCGCATGCGCTTCGGGCGCCTCAGGTGCGCCCGCGGCGGGAGGAGAGGGAGACAAACATCCCCGCCCCTACGGGTGGCGCATGCGCAGAGGGAGGGGAGCGGAGCCGAGCCGAGCCGAGCCGAGCCGAGCCGAGCCGAGCCGAGCCGAGCCGGGCGGGGAAGGGCCGGGCTGGGCGCTGGTGTCAGTGCGCGCGTGCGCAGCGGGGCGTCCTCCGCGGGCGCGGGCCTGTGAGGGGGCGCGGGCCTGTGAGGGGGCGCGGGCCTGTGAGGGGGCGCGGGCCGCCTCCGCGCAGTCTCCGTCGGGCGGAGGGGTCGGCTCTGCCCGGCGTCCTCTGCTGGAGGGCAAGGGGGCTGAGGAGGCTGCCCTTGCGTCTTGAGTTGCTCTTGGCGTCAGGACTCGGGGTCGGTGGAGAAAAGACACCGGGTGAAATTGCAGAGGGGAAGGAGAAAGCTCGAGCCACACAGTGGTAGCTAGCCAGCTCTCTGTGCTGAAGCGGAGCAAGCAGCCACCTCTCGAGGTGAAGAACAGCTAGTCAGGACCCCAGCACCAGGAGAATGGGCTCGTTTGATCACGAGCCACCGCTATGTCCAGCAATGTAGGCCAGTTCATACATCAGGCTGTATACTTTCCTGCCACCAGATTCCTCTGTCCATTAAAAGCCCTAAATGTTCCTCTGAAACTGATGGCAGTGCGAAAGCCTTTTTATAACCAGTTCAGCTAACCTGCTGTTATGGCTTGAAACGCACCTCAGACCATGTGTAAGCAAATGCAACTCTTTTAAAAATTAATCAAGCGCATGTCTGATGTGGGTCTGAAATTGTCCTTGGTTTGTGCTATCATCCTTGGGCCGGCTAGGCAGCCTCTGTTCATCTCCAAAGACTGACTCTGTAGCGCATGTAAATGGCCTTAGGCTCTCCTGTAGTCACACCGAATGAAAGACATCAGGCCGTGTCAGCAGTTTGCACAAGGCAGGTATAGTTGTGAGAGTGGTGTTTTTTGTCAGAATGCTGGCTGCAGAGGGCACGGTTCTTCTAGCAAAGTCCTGATTTTGCTGGGCAGTTGCCTTCAACCGGATTACAGGGTCAACACAGTAACCGTTCTTTTGCGTTTGTGTGGTAAACATCTTTGGTACCTTGTTCCTTCCACTTTCAGGATCTGCTCTCCTGCCCCTTTTACCTCAGAAAACTAACTCCCAGGATGAGTACAATAACAGTAATTATCCTATTAAATTATGGAGGCGTATTCTATAATTAAACATGTGCCAATGGCTGGCTGTGTTTATACCAGGACTGTTCCTGTTTATTAGTAATAATCTGAGATTTGTTGAAGGTGTGACTTAGTTTTCGTGGCTTGGATTGTGCTTTGCAGTCATACAAGAAAGCAGTACATCTATACTCTGTAGTTTTTGTTGAAGTGTATAGGAGTTGTGGGGTCTTAACGTGGAACAGGATGGGAATTTGAATTTGGAAGGTGGACCCAAACAGCAAAGTAGTCTACTAAGGATACTGAATCCCTTGAAGTCAGAGAGTATTTGTATTCTGGTATTCAATTTTTTCCATTGTAGCCATAGAATTGAACTATTCAATATGCATACTAGTCCTGATTCAAATTATAATTCTATACCTCACTCAGAATGAAGGGTCAGCCAGGATGGCATTCAGATCTTTGACCTTAATGATAAGCAGACGCAAGAAAGGAGGCAAAACCCGCCCTAAATGAACAGTCCCATAGCTCATGCTTATGGATGTGGTGCTTTAGACCTTCCTAAGCATGCCCTTTGAGAACAGGTGTTTCTCCTCCATGTTGTCCTCCTTCAGGTAGAACTATGTAGTCCTCTCGCTCTGAGATTGGATCTGGCTGCAGCAGTCGACCTGTTTGCTCTCTGTATATCTATTTTAACTCTGGAAAGCTAGGCCATATTGTGCATTTTTCATCCCTATTACAGGAGCCAGTGGTAGTGGATAATTAAAGTAGCTCAGACCTAGCTCCTTCAAAATAAGAGTACTATTTATTCACTGAAACATGTACAATAATCAGGGCAAAATATGTACTTATTTTCTTATCAAGCTTTTGCAGGGTTTCTTCAGTGAAACCATCTCTGAGCTTGGAGAGACATCTTGCCTGCTGTAATTCATGGGCATCCGCCTGTTTTCTTACGTGTTTTTCATGACTCATAAGGAGTCCTCAGTTACTCATGACAACTAGCCCAATCCCTTTCTTTAGTAAGGCTGGAGGTCTTTTTTTCTTTTTATCATTTACTATCCCATTTGATCCCGACCTCAGATGTGGGAGAATCAAGCCGTAATAGCTTGCTTAGCCCTTCCTGATAATTAGTCTTCCTAGAAGAACACTGGAGACCTTTTGACTGCCTTTTTTTTTTTTTTTTTTTATGCTATGCTGTTTCCTCTTGATTTCTTCTCACTGATCTCTGAATTTCTGGCAGAGTAGCACCAAGCAGATCAACTTGTCTGCATATAATATTTGTAAATAATTATGCGTATACTTTCCTTATTCATACACTGCTAAGGGAAGCAGTCTGATGGTAGAAAACTAGCATAACTGGTTCCAAGACAGCTCCCCACCATGTATGGAGATGTGTATATAGAGAAAGAGATGAAATTTGCTCTTCAGAGTTTCCCCTCATGCCTTTATAGTCTTGCATGAAGGCTGCCTGGTTCCTGGCCTGATACAGGGGTCAGAGAAGTAGAAAAATGTCAGCACCATCTCAGCTAGCACAAATGTATGTGATCAGTGTTCCTGAGGTTTTGATTACTTCAGGGCTGTGGCAAAGAAGGGAAAACATTGTAACAATGATAGCTCCTGTATTCTCAGCATCAAAATTCCCTGTCCACTGCGTTATGGGCTTGGCTATATTCTTGATGAAGAAAACAGGTCATTAGGACTGAGTAATTGTGATTACCTTTCTCAAAAGATGGGGAGTTATTTATAGTCACTCCCTTAGGGCTGAGATCTGTAATAAAAGGGCCATTGCACTTCATGTGTCCTCAGGGGACCCTAGACCAGTTGCATAGCACAGTGTCCTTAGGCAGCCACTGAGACTGAGGACAGGCTAGAAGGACCTCCATCCAGTTTGTTCCTGCTGAACGAGCTGCAGTGTAACCTTAGCAACAGAGATGAGTGTGTCAGTAATGAATCAGTAACGTGAGAGACAACCTGGAATAAATAACAAAGGGCTCCCTCAGTCTCATTCTGTGTCTGAAAGACGCCTGGGAGCCTTTGGTAAGTTCACTTGAACCATCTGCCTTAGCTTCCACAGCTTAAACTTGGGGATAATGGTATTTGCTGTAGAAGACTGCAGAAACAGCAAGGGCTGATATGCCAAGGGAGCTAACGGTTTGTGTTTTCCCTGCCAGCACTGTCTAGTTCAGCATGAGCTGTGAAATTCATGATGGGAGAGTGGCTACATAACTGCATGGCTAGCCTCCTCTCTCTCCCTTCACCAATGCCACCACAAATAAAAAGAGGCCTTGAAACGTATAGGTTCTGTTTAGGTTGGTTAGGTACACAAAAGTCTCAGGAGGATGCAGGTCTCCAGGTGTCAAAGTCCTTAATTCATTGGTACTTTCAAAGATTTTCTGTTATGCCAACTATGCACAATGTCCAGCAGAAGTTGAGAAGCTCAGCCACTTCATAGAGAAGTTGACAGCAATCTACAGGTCTCGTGTTGCAAAGACTAATCCTACTCTCCCACGTCCAGATTGTGAGGCTGACCCATATTTTGTCATGGCAGTGAGTCAGGAGTTATGATTCACAGTGAAACAAGCACAATTGCTAAGATCACCAGTCCCTCCTAGCAGAAATGACACACATACACATGCTCATTCCTTTTTTATTCTTCATACAGTAATTTGCGAAGTTCGTAAAAGTGACTATCAGCATGTGTGTCAGATTCAGGGAGGTTCCTTTTCTGTGTGACAAGCTTAAACACAGTCAGCACATCCATATGATTTGACATTCAGCAAATAATAGCAGGGAGCGAAAGTGCTGCAGGAGTCCCAGAACTCTGGGCAGGATTTCTCTGGAGACCACACTGCAATGTAAATGATCCTGCTGTGGCTGGCCACTTCTTTTCTAAAGAATCCAGCCTATTTTTATGAAGCAACTACATAACAATGTTTCTCTCCCCACCTCCAACAGCAGCCAGAGCTGGGCGCTCCCATCTGTTGATCCTCTCAGTGCCTGCTCGGTTTCTGTGAACAGTAAGGGGGATTTAAGACTATAAGCACATTAGCTCTGGGCAATTAAAATACACTGCTTATAGTCAACGCAGTTTAAAAAAGTGGATTACACAGAGCGTTGGGTTGTAACAGACAGGAATCAGCTATTTGGGGAATAACAAGAAAAATAGTGTTTCAATGCCTCTCAAAAAGCTATGGTTGTATATGGGAGTGATATGCCAGTGTTTTCAGAGAAAACCAACATGTATTTTGAAGATCATGAACTGAGTCTTGCATAATGATCATGAGTAGATTCCTGATTTTGTGCTAGAATAATTTGGTTGCTGAAGATAATATGAAAGACTTAGTTGCATGCTTTGAAATGTTATTTTACTAGGTACGAGGTGTAATACTCAAGAGACACCACGTCTTACTTCTCTGCTGGAAAATGGTGAAAAAGGCTAGCCACCTCCTACTTACATTGAATTTTGTTCAGATAAATTGATTAATCATTTAATCCCAACTCATGCAAGCAGTGGTCTTAGAAATGACAGCTTATCTTCTGCATTGTGTCATGAACCTTTAAACCAAGGACAGCTTTTAAGACTGGATGACCTAAATACCCTTTTTTAAATGTCTCTAAAGCAACCATTGAAATATGTAAACAATAATGATACAGAAGTAGATTCCTGTTTAGGACTGTTAGATTCCTTACAAAACATTAACTACATTTTACATAATAAGAAAGCAGCTTTAATATTTGAAGTACATCTATCATCTACGGCACATCAACAGTGAAAAGGGTGAGACAACAGTTTTCAAAGGGCGTAGTAAGAACAACAAAGTTTGGATGTTAAGAGTTTGCCCACAGCTGCACTTCAGATGCTCTTGAGGAACATACTGAACAGTGGGTGCTGTGAATTGTTCTTCTTCATGGCAAGTATATTTGTATCCAGTGCAGCACGATATATAATATATTTACCACTGAGATCAGAAGACAGAAAAAATCACAGAATATTTGACAGACCAGGTTGGTATGAAGTGTTTCCTCTCAGTCTTAATGAAATAAAAAGTAGTAATACATTTCCAAAGCTTACTATTTCCACATTGGTTCCTCAGTTTTTCAAAGGCCACTTTAGGATTTGCTTTGGACTTCCTATGTTGGTGGGTTATGAACACAGTAAACTTGCTAAAGGAGACGCAGTAGGCATGCATCTGTGTGCAGTACTTTTCTGCTTTAGCAAAATCTGTATTTCTCACTAGCAGGACAACTCAGGTTCCTTCTCAGAAAACAGCTGTTCTGAAAGCACTCTTCCCATTTTCAAAGAGGGTGTACTTTAAATGATCATTACAAGGGGGGGGAAATCTGGAATGGAGTGACTTTGCATTTAATGAACAACATATTCATTTCTCCTTCTCCAGTTGCTTTCAATACTTAACATGGTTAATGTTAAGGGGGGAAGGAAAGGAATAACCCCTTCCCTACTGTGAGAGCATTTTATCCATAATCCCCTCTGAAGGGATAACGTACGTCATCTAGCATTAGGTCGCATGTGCCTGTAGGATTAGCTGTTAGAATGGGATGGAGTGGATTAAGTAACTACTGTCATCAGTAGCTCGCCCTTTGCACAACACTGAGTGAAGTAATCCTGGTAAATCAGAGGACCTGGTGGGCAAAGGACAGAGACACAGTAATCAAGGCAGGGATTGCCAAGTAAGCCAAACAACAATCTGTATTAAACTATGACAGTCATTGGAAGAAATGCATGCAGAAATGTAAATTTAAATGGGGGCAAATCAAGGCCTACTATGGCAACCAGTTTTATCAGCTCAGAGCAAAGTCCATCTGTCACCAGTGACAGTGAGTAGCTTTGTCTGGGCAACAGCATACAAACAGGACAAGCACGTAGTGATACTTGCCCAAAATGTTACTGCAGACTTCAGCAGTTTGTGACTCAGGGCTTTTTCAGCCCATACAGATGGTGTCTTCATATATAATAGCTGTATTTCTCTTAAATAATAGCAGTATTTCTCTTCATAGAAGAGAATTTCTCATCCATGTATTCTGAACACAAAATAACATATAGACCCTCCTGCGGCAACAAGTTGCACAGGTTAACTACGTATACATCCTTATTTTTGTTTTATACTTGCCACCTGCTGCTGTCATTTGATTTCCCTGCTCAGATTAGGTATGACTGTGAGCAACTGCCTATTTGTTTACTCTATGCCACACATGATTTTCCAGATCTCCATCATATCCTCCCATAGTTTTAGTTTTTCAGCAAGAGGAATTGTGAGCTATTTAATCATTCCTTATATGGAAGCCATTACAATTTTAATTATCCTATTTTCTCTTTGCTGTACAGTTGCTTTCCTGCTGTATCTTTTTTCAGATGAGAAAACTATAACTAGGCAAAGTACACAAAAAATGAGTGCCCCTAGGGATGAGAATGGGATGTTTTCTGTTATATTCTATGAGTGTTTTCTAATATTTTCTAACAGTCTATTTGTTTTATTGGTCACCATTTAGCACTGAGCTGATGTTTTCACAGACCTATGTATTATAATTTTTTCTACTTCCTTCCTTTGCCTATTTATTCCTGTCCTTTTACTCCTGCATTTTAACCAGTACTTATCTCTTTGAAATCCTGCACTCTCATTCATTCTGGAGTGGTAACAGCCAGGTCAGAGCTCTTCCTTACAAATGTACTGTTAGGATATTTTTTAAACAGAATCACAGAATGGAAGGACAGAATTTCTTGCATTTTAATTTTTGCCCATTGCCACTCATCCTGTCGCTGAGAAGAGTCTGGCTTCATCTTCTTTACTCACTCTCATAAGGTATCAGTACACACTGGGACAAGAGGAAATGGCCTCAAGTTGCACCAGGGGAGGTTTAGATTGGATGTTAGAAAAAATTTCTTTACTGAAAGGGTTGTCAGGCATTGGAACAGGCTGCCCAGGGAAGTGGTGGTGTCGCCATCCCTGGAGGTGTTCAAAAAGCGTGTAGACGAGGCACTTCAGGACATGGTTTAGTGGGCATGTTGGTGTTGAGTTGACGTTTGGAGTCGATGATCTTAAAGGTCTTTTCCAACCTAAATGATACGATGATTGATAAGATCCACCCTGAGCTTTCTCTTCTCCAGGCTCTCCCAGTTTCTCTTCGTGTGACAGTTTCTCCCAGGATTAATTACTTTTCACTTACATATGCTGAATTTTGTCTTGCCATTTTGTCTCCCAGTGTCTCAGTAGTACAAGATCCTTGCAACTCTTCCTCAGTCCTCAACTTCACTCTCCTAAACGATTCTGCAGCAGCAGAATCAAACTATGTCACCTTCTCTTATCCTCCTAATTCAGAAAGGTACATGGTACATCACAGGCCTCAGCACACATCTTCCTTCTCAGATGCCACTTGTAAATCCCCACCCCCTTTAACTGCTGTCCTTTGCTTTCTATCTTTTAACCAGTTACTTGTCCACATGAAGATCTTGTCTCTTTTTCCATGGCAGCTTAGTTTCTTTATGATCTTTGATGAAGGCTCATGTTGATCACCTATTGAATGCAAAGCAGAATGCATCAGCTGGCTGTGGCATTGGCTTCTCAAAGAACTCTGATGTGTTTGTGCAGAATTAATTAACTTTACAGAAGCCATTATTGTAGCATGAATGTGGCAAAGGGAGGCAGTGGAAATGAGGCTCCAACTTTCTGAAGAATCACAGAATCAATGATGTTGGAAGGGACCTTTGGAGATCATCTAGTCTAACTCCACCCTGTTCAAGCAGGGTCAGCTAAAGCAGGTTGCCCAGGATGATGTCCAGGCAGCTTTTTAATATCTCCAGTGATGGAGACTCCACAACCTGTCTGCGCAACGTAATCCAGTGTTTGACCACCCTCACAGTAAAAAAAAAGTGTTTCCTTGTGTTCAAATGGCATTTCATGTGTTTTAGTTTGTGCCCATTGCCTCTTGTCCTGTCACTGGGCACCATGGAGAAGAGCCTAACTCCTTCTTCTCCATTCCCTCCCATCAGATATTTATACGCCTTGGTAAGATCCCCCTGAGCCTTCTCTTCTCCAGGCTAAACAGTCCCAGGTCTCCTAATCTCTCCTCATATGAAAGAAGCTCTAGTCCCTTCATCATATTCATGGCCCTTCAATGAATTGGCTTCATTAAGTCAGTATCATTCTGATGAACTGGACCCAACACTCCAGTGTGGTCTCTACCTCAGCAGAGAAGAATCACCTCCCTCGACCTGCTGGTAATGCTTTTCCTAATACAACCCAGGAAGCTGTTGGCCTTCATTGCCACAAGGGTTGCCTTCTTAATTTTAAAATCTCCTGTATCTTGCTCTTTAACCATGTTGGCCTTTTGAATCCTTCAAAAGCTGCTACTGACAGGTAGTTTACAGTTACACCAAGTTTCAAGCATGGTGCCTTTAAATAGTCTGCATTTTACCTACACTCTACTCTTTAGTCTTCTTTTAAGTGCTCTCCATCTTTTTCTTTTTTTAAGTACTGGATTTTCCTCCTTTTGTCATTTCTGCAAGGTTGTTGAATACAATTGTTACAGTAAGGCTTTTTCATAGTTACATTTTGACTGTTTCTGTCATCCACCACAATATCAATAGTTGTTCTTCCTCTTGTGCTGAGCTACCTGTAGTAGAGAAGTTATTTTTGAAATCCAAACCTAAATTCCTAGCACCATCTCTAGACATAATATTTTATCTGACGTACCCTGGAGGTAACTGAAGTTTTTATTATTATTTAAGTTTCACCTCCTCTCAGCCTCTCTAAGAGACTCACCATGGCTGAGAGGCTCATCACGTCATTGTCCCTGTGATAGCCTTGGTCAGGCAGTCTGTTGCACACTCCCAATCCTACACTGGTTTTGTTTGCACGTCAAGTAATCAGTTTCCAATCAGGAAAAGCCTTAATACTAATAGTCATAATAACCATGTGGCTCAAAGGTTGTCCAAACACACAAGCCAGCTGATAAGCTAAGAACATATAAACCTATGAGAAAAGCCATGTAGCAGTTCCTTTATGGCAGCATGAATGAGGCAAAGGGAAGCAGTGGAAATGGGCATTTGGCACAGGATGGGCCATCTATCTCTGGCAATACCTCCAGCAGACAGTGTACCTTCAAAGTTCGGGCATCACTGTGAATGCATGGGCATAAAAAAGAAATATAGCACAAAGAATGTGATGTCGTCCTCTCCTTCAAAAGCACAGCTTATTTCGTCCACTGACATACTCAGCAAAGGACCCTTGTTTCTGTGTCCAACAGAGGGCTTATGCCAACGTTAGTGTAACTGTGCCATCTTTGTTCGACTTTCTCTTAAGCATGTTCCTCACTAGGTGGCCATGGCAGCATAGTAACAAACATTGTGCATCATTAGATCTTCCCTTATAAAAACTGCAGCACATCAGGGTTTTGGAAGGGTTTGCAGTAGTGTGTTGAGTAACTCTTTTGCACCCTCATCACATTTCTCTTGCACTTAGAATATATTATTATGAAAGTTTCTATTGAGGCATGCTGATAATCTGTTGTAACTCCCTTTTAAGAAGAGGTGTAGGTAGTCAGTAGTTCTTGCTATCAAGTCTATCATAAAAAATCACAATGATTTTATGATATATTTGTATAATCCCTTTCTCCTGAGTGTTATCTGTAAACTTTGTAGGAGGCTCTTTAACAGCTACTGAAGTGCATCTCTTTGAAGTAAAAGCCAGAAACTGCATAACACATCAACCTCGAAGACCAATTTAGAAGAGAAAGCAAGGCAAAATACAATCTCCATTTGAAACTGAGGCCAAAACAGAGACGGACACAGTCAAAATGTAGAGATGCTAACAGTACCCTTATACTGTTGCAAAAATTGCAATGGGAATCTACCGCTCATGTTCATAATCTTTCTCCTTACGTCTCATTTGATACGAAACAGTGCCAGTAAATGAGCAAGTCTCCTTAATACCAAGCTGAGGTACTGATTTCCTATTATTTCTATATTTCCACTGCACAAATGCCTGGAGACTTTCATTAGAACAGGGTCCAACTGTATTCATTTCTGCAAAATCACAGGGCTTCTGAAATTGTTGAAAGAGAAAACTAGCCCTACTTATGCAGGCAGGAATTTTCCCTATAACATTGAGTTTTTCTTGGTGATATCTGTCTCCACATAGTGATCAGGCTTTATGTCCTGGATGGCAACATTAAGTATAATCTGCTGTCATCTCCTCATGACAACATGTAAGCCAAAACACTTGCAAACAAACCAAAATATTTTCTTCTGGATCAGGAGTTTGAATTAGATGACTGAATTTTCCTGGCATGAGAGGATTATTCCTTGTCTTTCACCTAATCCTCCTCTGTTATACAATATATATAGTTACACATAGTTTTTTGTTTCCCATGGGTTTGAAAAGATTACTTTTCCACTGGGTTTCCTGCATCACTGTAATACTTCCCCTTGATTCTCTGGTTTCATCTGCTCAACTCTGTGTTTATAGTGTGTCCGGTAACCCGAATGAAGTTACAGTTTTTAGATCTGTCATTTAGTCTTTGGATACACTACTAGAGTCCCCAACGTCTCGTATTCAACCTTTAAGATCTTTTGTTCCATCATCCACCATCCATTGTGTCAAAGTAGTTTTTCCCACAAGCGTTTCAATTACGAATTGATACTTAGTATTTGTTAAGGACTTTAAAGCAGTTGGTTTCCATTGTCACTTGAGCTTTCCACCTCAGGTCCTAGAAGCACACTGAGCTTTGGAAGCACTTTTGCAGATCTCATATATATTTGATCCTTTGATCTTACGTGTCCTTTGCATTCACAGTTGTTTTAACAAGATAATACAGGTTTAAATCATCTTCATTACGATTTGAGCTGATGAGGCACAGTAGGTTCACCCCTGTAAGTGGTGGGAGAATTTGAAGTCCCATGATATGAGTAATTTCCTGTTTTCTATGACCTTTTAATAATCTGTGCACCTTCCTCAAAGAAAATGTTTTTTCAAGGTGCAATACCTATGTCTCTGTCTTGACTAATATTTGACAATGCATGAATACCTATTGCTATTGCATTTCAGCAGAGGTGTTATCTGGCTTTTCCATGGGCAGTCAGGGGTTCTGGGCTTCCATGGGCTTCTGAGTTTGTCTGACTGTTGGTTTTTCTGTGAATTTCAAGTCCATAGTGTAATTCAGTTATTAGTAGACAATACAGTGGTGCTTTTTCATCTTTATTACCAAATATAAAGAGTTACGATCACTTCACATTTTGGCTTTTTTTCAGCTCCTGTTAAGATCAGTGAAATTAATCTCTTCTTGACTGAAATGTCAGCACGACAAGGTTCATATAAAGTTTTTTACTTGCAGATCATTTCTGAGATTTACAATCTGTTTCAATACATTTACATGCAACTGTAGTTTGTGAAATTAGAGAAATTCTTCACATGGTATTAAGTAATTAGATTTTTTCCATAGAGGAAAAAAGACCTTGATGTTAAATTGCCTTCCAGGAACCTAGCAAATTTTTATAGAACTATTTAATCGTGAGCTTTTGTTATTTCAAATCTGTATGTGTCGTAATATCTGAATGCACATACTGAGCACAAGAGGATGTAAACTGTTAGCAGCCCAGTACCAGACCTCTTGTTTTCATTCACTACCCATTTATACAGGGGTTAGTCCTGTTCCTGGGGAACTACTAATAAATCTCACAGTGATTTCTGTATAAGCAGAACTAAGTCATAATTTTTTTCCTCTTCATATATCATGCACTCTGTTTCCTTCACACTCTGCAGTGACTCCTTGCACCTAATTCCTGTTTTTTTAGTCTTCTATTGGGTTTGCCTCTTTCCTTTTTTTTTTTTTTTTTTATTTGATGTCAACTATGGTTTCTTGGTGCATCATCTTATGTTGCTTAGTGTTTTAAGACCCACTGAACAAGCAATTGCAAGCATATATTTTCAGTAAGTTTTTGTTCATTTAATCTGATTCAGTGTGTTGTGTTGAACGGAGGATGCACAATGCTGTACGTAAGAAAGTATTTTTACATAATGTTTTGCTATTCAGGATGAATTCATGGACTTGTATAGGCAGAAATGGCCCATAGTTTTTCTTTATTTTCAAAAATAGCTGGAGACTACTTTATTGATGATAACCAAGAGTCAGCATCTTGAGCTATTTGACGTACTCCAGTATTTCTCTGTACTTCTCTAGGAAGGGTGGTGTAATTTATCAGAAAATGTTGGCTTCTTAGTACAAAGAAACATGAATGTGGGAAAGAATTAGGGTAGAACTGTTCTCAGGTAAGTCTTGGCAGAGCTCACCTAGCTGGAGGGATCTTGAAAATTAGGAGAGCTGTGGCCTGAGGTCAGGATACAAGGGTGACCATGAAGAACAATTTCTGGAGGGACAATAATACAGAGGAGGCTAGTCAGGAAAACAGAGGAGTCTTTTCAACCAGATACAAAGGTCTGAACAGATCAGAAACTCCCCCTGCCTTGAAATCTAAGCAACAACCTGATTTCTTGCCAAATAAGCAAGCACACATTCTATAATAATATATTTTCTTAAATACATGTGCATGTCAACAGGTCTTAAAATTGCTTAGAGCTTCTTATTATTTTACCCTTTCTGCTTAAAATAAACAATCTCTCCCTGAGCATGGCTACAGGATGTTTCATGAGATATGACTTCCCATACAAACAATAGCTGTACCACTCCAGCTGAGTACACACAGGGAAGGCCCTGTTATGTAGTAGCTAGATCACACCATGGGATTTTGTGGCCAGGGTTCAATTTTGAGGCAGTTCACTGTATGACCTATAAAAATGACATTATGTATTTATGTTATCATTACCTTCCTTTCTTCATCTGTAAATTTGGAACAAGAAAATAAGCTCCTTTACAGAACATTTCTAGTGATGGAAAGCATCATGAAAGAGCTAGACATTGCTGTAGAGCCATACTGTGAGGGAGAAATAGTGTGAAACTTTAGCTCCGTATGCTGGATTCTGTCTTACAAGCACTACAAAAGCAGAGAAAGTTGATATTAGAAAACTTTGTTTTGACCTTTAGACACCTTAAGCTTTCTGCTTGCAGGGCACATTGGCAGGTGGCTACTAGCCGACATGTGAAAGGCACTTCCCAAATTACAGACATAAATAATACTGGCTACTTCTTCATAGCTTCCTTTTATCCTAAAGTTGCATTGTCTACTAAGATCGTATTCTAGTCAAACTCAATCAGATCCTACCTCTTCCTCAACACAAGCTGAAGGCATGGTCCCTCTGTGCTGCCCGTGACATCTGAGGAACAGCTGGAGAGTGTACATGATCTCTATGCTTTGGGAGCAGACAGCGCAGGGGCACTCTCTTCCAGATGTTATTACTGCTCGGGAGGACAGAGGAGCCCAGATCTGCCAGCCATTCCCTCACTAAGTTCATGGAGTTGCAATAGATTAGCTGCACAAGCTAATGTAGCCCTGAGACTGTACTAGCAACATAGAAAAGGTTCACTTTTTCTCCACAGCTTCCATGGAAATGCCCTTCCATGGAAAGGCCCTTACACCAGGATGAGTGATCAGCTGAGTGCAAGTTCCAGGATTTACCCATTCAAGAAACAAAATTAGAGGAGTTTTTCTTCCTCGCATAAAAATGTGCTAAATTAAGATGTGCGGCCATTAGTAAAAATAGCCTATAAATTCAACTAGTATAAACAAAATGAGGCTCATCCTGCTGTGTAATTCAGATATTCATATGTATCATGAAAGGAGCAGGTAAGCTCTACCTAGACATTACAGAGAACTACAGGCTTTAAAGAGTTATAGACTCTTAAGCAAAAACTAAAGCATGGTTTAATTATTAACTTGTACAAGAGATTGATAGGTCCAGGGCATAAATTGAGATGATAACCATCCATATTTTAGGAAGCATGTCATGTTATTATTCGCTCACCTCTCAAAATGAAGACCTCCTTCCTAATCCATTATCCCTCAGCAGCCCTTTTTCAGGAGAGAAATATACTTGCCAATACAACAAATGAGTTACATGATTCAAGTGCTACAACATGAAGAAAAGAGTTTGTGCAGCTCCTACAATCTTGTTTTGACTAAAGCTAAGGGGTGGCTTTATTAGCTGCCCAGAGACAGTCTCAATATATCCTCCACAGCACAGGCACCCAGGGAGCACTCCACAGGCTGCAGAAGCCTACCTGAGACCATACTGCTTCCAAAAGCGGGGACTTTATTCACACTCACAGCTACGTGCTCCTACTGCTGCTTGATCATGTGCAGTGGGAAAGCTCCAACTCGTGATTGAAAACAAACCTTGCAGAAGGAAGGTTTCTGTCAGATCAGCAAGTTGGTCTCACTCCCCCATGGCTGCACTATATGGGCAGAGCTGGCATAGGTGAAGTAGCAGGAGCACATAACCAAAGGGGGTGAGGGGGTCCACCCCACTGTCAGTGGCAGCAGTCTTAGGTCTGCTCAAGCCATTCCTGCAGTCCACGCTCAGTATGAATTTAGACAATTTCAGGTTCTGCAGACAACAGAAAATCGGTAAGCTTTATGTCTATAGGAAAATACCTTTATTTCCACAGCAGTCTACTATTAGAGTAGCCTGCACTTCTCCATCTTAATTATGTAAATGAAGGAGAAAAAAATGACTTTTTTGTCTCTACCAGTTTTCTTCCATTTTTAATTTAGCTTTATTTCTGGGAAAATTTGTGCAAATATTTATATGAACAAATAGTTACCATCGAGATCTATCTTGATTCATAAATAGAATCTATAAGTCAGAATCTCTGTCTTGTGACAAAGACGATAGCCATCTGCTTGGAGTACTGCTATTTTAGATTCTGCAGACAAGTAATAAAACCAGGCTCTTTTAATGGGATAGATTAAATCAACCACACAAAGGTAATTTCAGCCTAGGAATTCCACCCACCAAAACTAGGGAAACAGGATACAAAATTGCAAACATTACATCATCAAAATTATATGGCTTAATAATATCCTGTGTACATGAAACAGGAGGCAGCAGCTTTGGGCAGTGGATGACATCTTCTCTAGACATCACATACACTACTGGGCTCATTGCGGTATCCTGGGAGTTCATAACAAGCAGATCATATATCCACAGGTGATATAATCTTCCATTGTTTTTAAATTACTTTGGGGGTATATACAACTCCAAGCTTGTTGTCGAGTTTAATTTTTCTTGAGTGGTGATGTGGAGACTGATACAATCCAAGTAAAACCAGGATTGTTTAAGGAAGGAAAGAAAGTTTTTTACAAAAATTGTCAAAGACTGATAAAATCTGATGACTTGCAAAGAACACAGATACTTTTCACCACTGTGTACTAGATCATTAACTACTGTTTTACTAATAGATGTCAGAAGAAGAATTTCACATTGACTATTTAAATATTTCAAGTTTAGCAGGCATCCAGAATTCAGAAACTTTGAACTAATATGCCTCCGTAAAGGATTGCAGATTATTTTCTGCTACAGCAGAACTCCAAAAGTATTAGAAGTATAGAAATTGCTTGAACTTTTTGAGCTCTTGAGGGAGGAATGAATAACAAATAAAATAAGAATTGTCATCTTCTGGTAGTGTGATGTTTTATTTATTGTTTCTACAGCTTTTGGACTTTGCACTTTCCTTCTGAAGCTGGTTCAACATGCATATTGATTATGCCACAGCATACATCTTTGATCGGCCTGGATATATTATAGTTGTGTGTGTCTGAATGAATGACAGAAAAGTACATTGCCTGAGATGAGACATGGTCTATATATAAATTCTGTAATAATTCTTCTAAGTAAGCAATCAAGGGCTTGGATGGACCTCTTTCCATAGTTCCTCTAGTTTCATTACAGAAGAAATACAACACAAAATATTTCAGTAAAAATCTATGGGCTTTTCCTGCTATATTCTGTAAAGTCTATGCTACTTCCTTTTATCAAAAGGATTATAATGTGGCTTTTTCTACCCTATCTTTTAGAAGTCTGAGTGCCTAGTCCTAGCTCAGTAAACCTTTCACTGTATAAACAGTATCACCCTTACTTTTTTTTTTTCTCTGCCCTATACCTTTGCACATCTGAAATCCAGCTGCTTGCCACATCACCTTCCATCACAGCAAGCAGTATGTATACATGTGTTGGTGAAGAAACCTGACCATGTACTGCCTGTGTACTCAGCATTCAGGCTAGTGAAAACCAGAACATGATAGGTTCATAAATTGTTTCCTATGATCTAAACTGATCTGTCTAAAGTCTGCTCTTTGAGATTGTTTTATAATTGCCATCTGGAAGCTTCTTTCCTGGTTGCCTCCTCCTCACCCCTGACACAAGCCCCATCCCCTGACAAGTGTCCTCCCAGCAGAGACACATTGAAGAGTCTTTCACCTTTTGCTCTCAACTTCATGCTGAGCACAGAAGGTTGGAGGAGGCTGCTGAGGGGAATTCTTCTCCCCAGTTGTGTCCTGTCCCTGCAGTGCTCCCACTGGAGGGCATCCGGGAAAAATCAATGGTTCTGCCATGCATCATGACACACAGGTGCAAATATTGAAATGCAGCTATGTGAGTCTAATCCTGTGTAATTTAGCCCATCTTCTGTCCCTTTTGTCTGCAAATCAAGTTAGACTCCTGCAGACTTGGCATACTCACAAAGTATAGATAACCTCTGAACTCAGTTGCCAGGACCTGTGCCTGGTTTCACACTGGGCAGAAGCCTAGAGTCATTTTAGTGAAGCTAAAGAGTTACTAAACAGCAGCTAAAGATGCTACTGGGGCAGCCACAGGGCCTGTCTGCTCATGTGTGGAGGTTACAGTTATCTGCACTGCACTGGGGCTTACCAGACAACCTGTAATACCTGAGTCCAGATGGCTAATTGTCCCTTACTGCAATCTCAGCCTGTATTTCCACAGATCAATTTTTTTTCTCTATATTAAGAATTCAACCCTATGGGCAAAAATTCCAAAAGTTCTTTATGCATGTGCTGGGCCCTCTGCCTTATGGAAATTCATGATGCCTTATGAAATTACTAGCAGAAACCATCCAGAATCAACAGGAATGACAGGTGAAACTCACAATTTCCCTTGTTTTACTGCTCTCTTATGATCTCTCCTTACTTTCATGATTAGCACGGCTATTGATCTCTTACTGGCTAGCATGGAGAAAACACCATTGGAGCTGGCAGTTTCTAGCGATATATTTGACAGTTTGCCAAAAGCTTTGCAATAGATCAAGCCTACCAGGTTTTGGGTTTGTAGTGTTTTTTTCAGTGGTACTAACCCATGCCCCATCAATGGTGGTAACAGTAGGAAAATAGTAACGATAATACTAGGAAAAAGCACATTGACTAGACACTAGTATGGGAATCATTTTTAGGTCACTTGCCTTTTCTGCAATCCTGCTTTTGAGGTCCTCATCTGGTACCAAAGGGCTCTGCTGCTGACCTGGTAGCAGCAGTGTTGCTGCCTGCAGAACTCCCTCAGGCCAGTGAAGTCATGGAGCTCAGCAGCAGTGGGTGCAGAGCTCACCTCTGCCGCACCCGCTGGGTGGGCCACCCTCACTGCTTAGATAAATCTGGTTACCATCTGAAACTTTGCCAGGTTCTTCTTCCTCCAGTAAGGAGCTAACCACCTTGAGGTATGTGCACTGACTTTCACCCCAGGTTTTCCTTCCTGCTCTCCTTCTGGTAACTCAAAAAGTCAAATGCCAAGGCATAAGCCTTTTTGTAGGATTGGAAATCTGAAGGTCTGTTCCCAAAAGTCTCTGGTCTCTGAACACCATAATCTGGGTGGGAAGGAGCTGCTCACAGCACCTACACTCTGTGCAGGCTGTAAAGGAAAGTGACATGAATGCAGGAAGGTGCTGTCAGAGAGTATCTTTTCAGGCAAGGCTGTTTATCTCCTCATGATTCCCAGGAACTAACTCACTATCTCCCATTTCTTTCCAACATTCACTTGGGCCACAGAGAAGGTCTTTGCTGGGTCAGCTGTGAGATCATGATGAGGCCTCTACACCCAGTTCCCGGTCCTTCTCCATTGAGAAGCAGGACACTAGTCCAACTATTAACCAAGCAAGCTGAAATTATGTCTCATTATCACAATCCTCAATATATTTTCAGTATAAGGTAGTATTACTGAAGTTGGTTCACTGAAAAGAAGAGGAATGTATGTGCCCTTTTGTGTCATCCAAGGCAAACTAAGAGAGAGAGACACACAGCTGGATGATTGAGAACTTCTGCTTTCATAGAGCAGCAGTGTCTTAAACAGCTCCTTCCTCACAACCACTCCTGATCCACCTCGCCAGCTACATTTTGGTGGTTAGAGTTTGTTATGGCTGACAGCTGACAGGAAGAAATAAGGAGAAGTCTGTGGAAAGGAAAAGCCAGATAGCATTTTCACAACACTGGTTTTAGAGTGATACCTCCCTTACACACTTTCAACATTGAAAAGGCTATTTGGTGGCCCAAATCTGCCCAAAATGGCAACATCCAGCTAGCATCTGAAAAAAAAGACTTTTAGCCCTAAACACCAGTCATATATTACAATATTTACCATCATATATCATCATCATACCTCTTAGGAGCTTACAAATAGAAAAGTCCAACAGCATCATAAAAACCCTTTTACCACAGTAACAGGAAAATTGTTAATAGATGTGTGCTCCAGAAGGGTCTACAGAGCATCTGCTCCACTATGTGATACAAGAACAGTACTTACCAGAGGAGGCTTCCCCATCAGGGTGGCCAGGTGAGGGTTAGTGCCGATTTCTTTTCCTCCTGCCATAGACTTTGTATCAGAGGTGTTCTGGTATAGAATGAGGTCCTGCTGTTATCAGTCAGTCTCAGTGCCCTTGGTAGCTTTGATAGCTCGCTGATGTCAGCTTTAAAATGTGGCATGAGGGTAACTCTGCAAATTGTCCAGACTGTTCCAACACAAACAGGTACCTTCAAAGCAGCCAGAGGTCTGGTTTTGTCCTTGGCTTTCTCATAGCATGACAGAGCCTTCATGAGATATTCTTCATGTGGCATCGGTTTGTGTACCAGGTGTGACATTCCTTAGCTTTTCCTTTCATGACTTCAGTGATTCTTCACAAAGACATCCTGAATATCCCCTTCTTCCAGAAGCACAATGTGCCAGGCTTCTGCATTGTTCTTGGTAGAGATAAGTGGCATGGCAGTCCTTTACAGTGTTTACAGAAAGGTTAGAGTGTGCTCTAATATGACCCTAAGCACACGCCACTGCAAACAGACTGATCCTAACCATGCGCCAGCATTTAAGTAGGGAGCTGTCATCTGGTCAACCTCACCTCAGTGCAGTATTGGGCACAAAGGGTGAACACATGGGGCAGTCCTTGTGCAATACTGGCAGCAAAGCAGCAGCTGGAAATGCATCTCCTGAGCCAGGAAAGTTGCAGTGGCCTTAATGTGCTTTGAAAGAGCAACATTAAAAACCTACTGCCTTGCCAGCTAATGGCATCATAGTACAGCAGGGTCATTTCAACACAGCAGAACTAAGCTGAGTAAACCCTCTGCCACCCATGCAGGAAAGCTGACATGGTATGCTTTTAAGGTATGCCCTGTAGAAGTTGTAAAAAAATGCAGCTGTGGAAAGGTATAACAGATTTACCGATGATCAACCTTTTTTGATGTAGTAACAATTTGCATGAGCTTTTATATTGTAGCAGACATTAATCAAGCCCTAACTCTCGCACTTTGTTGCAGACTTTGTAATAGCTTGTAGAAATAGCCAGCTCTGTACCCTTGGTTTTCCTCAGGCAATGTATGGAATTGCAACAAAGAGAACGTCACTGATAAAATCTAAGCCATGATCAACTTCCGACATACTATGTAAATGTTTGTAGATGGAAATAGATTAATCTGCAGGAGTAAAACATTGCTTTGTACTGCTTGATATTTTTTTTTTATAGGAATAAAAGCAGGATTGATACAAGGAGGAAAATTACACTTCTTTGGAAATATCATGAAAGTTAAAACTGGCTTTCCTGGGCTTTTTTTTTTTTTTTTTAAGACTCTGGTATTTTTATCCTTTAAGTAGATCTTAATATTGAAGAACAGAAGACCAAGAGATCAAGCCATTAATGCTTGGTGAATCAATTTTGTACAGACAGATTTTTTTATCCCGTTGAATATAGTTAGTTTGCTTTTCATAGAAACTACTTATATGTCTCCTTGTGAGGTTTGTCTGGGATTTTTTCAGTATTTCAGCTCCCCTATAAACCACTTTTATTTGCCCAGTATCGCTGATATTCTGCTAGTTCTGCAGTTGGCCATAGTGCTTTCAGGAATACCAGGACACTGCGCAATTCTACTTTGGATGCAAAAGTATGCAGAAAAAGTCTAAACCCAATGAAACCTTTTTGTATTTTAGTGTCTGGCCATAGATCCTGTAGCTGTCATAAATTTTTGATCTTGCAAGAAACAGCTGGTGCAATAACCTGTAACTAAGTTAGAAGGGGAAAATGTTGATGCAGCCTGACTCTTAGAAAAGCAGATGTGAAAATTGTCCTGAAATTGTACACAGTGTTAAGGTATTTGTTGTTTTCCAAGTGTGAACCATATGTAAGATGCAATAAATGTTCTTTCAGTCTCTGATGGAATCTGAGTTTTGTCTGTAACTATTGAACAGATGCCTTTCGTGATGTCTACAGAAGGAGAATAACTCAATTTTCTGACATTGTAAGACAATATTCACAAGCCTTTGGCATAATAGGAAGATATTAGTTTCAAGCAGGACCTTTTAAATCCTAGAAGTTCAGAGAGCCTTGAAGTAGAAAGATCTGGGCACCAGAGCAGAATTCACCCTGTCTGTACAGTCAATTAATCCAGTGCCATAAAAGCTCCTATTTCTTTCCACTGACTTTAAAGGATGACCAGCACAAATATAGGCATCTACACCATAGATGTTAAATCAGATGCATCCCCACTGCACCCACTGCTTGGCCAAGTAGGGCCAAGGACAGCTGCATGGTGTGAACTGCGCTGAACCACCACTTGTGCCAGCAATTCCCAAACTCCTGTGACCCGAAGTGGGGCCGTGGCAGCCTTTGAGTGGAGTCACAAGCCTGAGAGAAATGCAGTTGTTCATGCCAATATTTTGTGATTCTGAACCCAACAGATGTGGAGCTGCAGGTGGAAAAGCTGAGTGCTGCAGATCTGGTCCCAAAATAGTTGGTTACCCTGATCAAACACACTTGCTTCAACTAGAATGGAAATTCTGTGGCTATCTTAGGAAACAAAGGGCCCCCATTAGATTTCATTGTTGTCCGCTTTGTTCCTGAATGCTTTTGTGGTAATATAGTAAATGGAAAGAAGAAAACAGCAACATGTTGAAGGAAGCTGCTGTATAAAGGAAAATGTCTTCTCACTAAAATATTCACACAAAGAAAGGGGAGGGAGGCATTTGAAAGCACCCAGGATACACTGTACATAGAATAATGGGACATAAATGGAAGAAAGAAAAGCCAAAGCTATTAAATTATGTTTTGTCTGTCCTTGATGTTGAAAATTGTTATTATTCAGCAGAGTCCAGTCTGAATTTGTTTTGTTTTAATGTCTGGAATACTTTGCATTTCACCCTAATAATCCACTCTGTTCTAAATGTTTATACAGCATGATTTACTACAATGTGGATGTGTAATTATAGTGATGATTAGACAAAACATCTTTGACAAGAAAGGAAAACAGTAGTTAATAATGTTTTCCATCTGTTTGGTAAAACCTCACTTAAAAAGAAAGAGCCCCTTAGCATATAGCAGGGTCCAAGGCAACACCTATGCGAGCACATGACAGCAGTATAAATGCCTAATGAATTCATTCTGATCATTGCTCACACATTTTTGAAAGCACTACCATCTGTTTTATAGATAAATATTAGAGTAATTAATGTCAGCACATGTTTATATTATATCATTTCCAGAGTCTTATTTTAGAGTTAAGACCTTTTTCTTTTCAGGGAGAATAACGGCATATTTTAAGCTATTGGCAGGAAATGCAAAGTTATTAGGATAAAATGAGTGAATTTCAGTAATGGCTTGCTTCTTTATTGGAAAACTTTAGAGCATTTTATGCTTCTGTTCTTCATTAGAGGCCAAATACTGGGTCAGTGCCTACTCATGGAAAGCCCAAAAGAAACTTAAGCACTGCTGAATGAGGTAAAACTATAGCGGATAATGCCATGAAAACTCTGAGATCCTGAAATTGGTACTTTAAGTCCCTGTGGCACCTTCCTGATGACTGGACACTGAGGGTTTATTAATGCCTGGTCTTGGGCACTCTGGCTCCACATTAGCAAAAGATCCAGGTTTAAATTAAATGCATGGGTTAGCTCTGGTAAAGTCACATCCCTCCAGGGCTCTATTGTTTCTTGCTGTTTGTAAGGCCCTGATATTGCTGATTTTTTCACTAACGATGCATTTGCCTCATGTGCATTGCAAGAAAGCAAAATATTTTCATAAAAATTTTTCTGCTTCCCCACCCAAAATGCTAGGAAAGGTGTCCTCAATGGTGCAAGACAAAAGAATTAACCTGATTCTCATTTAAGACTTCTGTTTACATGATATGCCAGTCAAAGTCTTGGTGAAAAACCCACTGAAGTCAACTTAAAGACTTCTGTTGACTTCTTTGGGCTTCAAATGAGGATTTATCTCTACTTGCACTCCAAGAAAAATATGTTCCAGATGCACAAATACGTGGATGACAGTCCTGAAACATAACTGTTTTCATTGTGTTTATTGTATCAAGAACTTTCTCTCCTTCCCAGTGAAATTGAGTCACAGTTGAACTATTCTTGTTCTGCTGCCAATACTCCATGCACCTGTACAGGGACCTGCTATTTAAAAAACTTTGCCTAGTGACTGACATCGGTGAAATTTGTTTCTGATATGGTTTCAGTAACATCTCTTGTTCCCTTTCTAGATTCCATGCTGCCAGTTCCACCTTTCATATGAGTATTGATATTGCACTTTAGCATGGTTTATTAGTATCTTACATTTATTTGACTTTTATCATTTGGGTTTTTTAATTTTTTTTTTATTTTATTGTTTAACAAGAGCTGCAGCAGATGCTGCAGTTGCCGAATCTAGTTGAGATTTAAGCATCTCTGGAGAGACTTAAATCGTCTAACACTACTCAGTACAATCTGAGCCACCAATAGATTTTCCTGGATGTCTTCCACCATGGATTCCACTTAAGCAAGGTTCCTAAGTATCCATCTAAGTTTCCAACCAAGTAATTGCTGCTAAGATGTCTTGCAAAGAAAGCTACTCCATGCTTATTTCCATTAGAAATAACTGGAAAGGGCAAAAGAATTGGAGACAAAAAGGGGAATGAGAAATAAATAGCAGACCTATCTACTTGCAGAATGAAACTGGTTTCCCCTCAGTATCAGTTACCTGCTAGCTAAAACTTCACTAATTGCTGGGTGCTTGGAAGAGCTTCCTGTGAGATTATGTTTTCCTGGAGGACACAATGTCCAAAAGTTCGGTAAGTTATGGTTGAAATACACAGAACTCAATGCACTCAATGGGAAAATACCCACAAGGATCCAATCTTCTCTTCTTGAAATATCCAAAAAGTTACCATAATTTTTAAAAAGGCCAAGAAAGCTGGTAGCAATCTGCCAGAGGCCACAGAACTAGAACATTGCTTTCATCCCTCTCACATCCAGTAAGAGAAAACAACCAGCTACCAGCTTCCTGTCCCACTCTTTCTCTTCATTTCCATAGTGGTGATGGTGACTTTGGAAGAATAAACTCCAGAAAGACTGGAAAGCCAGTCTAGAGTTAGGAGGGGCTTTGCTGTAGAGGTACAAAGAAGAAACAAAAATAATTTTGAAGTTCAGTTTATAGTCAAGACAGTGTGATGTGGTTACCAGTGACATCATGGGACTGGACTCTGTGCAAAGAGACTAAACCACAACATTCACACTCATACCTAGAACTGACCTATTTTATCCTCTGAGGGAAGGGGAGGGAAAATGTCAAAGTTCCAGAAAATTCACTTGTATCACAACTGTGAGTCTCCTGCAAAGTTCCGCTCGAGATTTAAACTGCTGCCAGCCATAAGAGGCATTCAGCTTTGGAGTTACAGAGCAAGCTTTTAAATACACATACATTCACATACCCCTTCTGGCCTTCTATGTCTCCTTCCTTCAGAGGATGTTGAAGGATGAAATATTAAATGTTACACAGTAGCCCCAGGAGTCAGGGACTCCCACCCCAAGAGGTAGCACAGTAGCTGCTTAACAATGAATGATTTTGAACATGAGCTTAGAGTTAGAAGTAGAGAAGGGTATCATATACCACTGAAACAGCTGGGGAATTTGGGTAGGTGGAAAGTAATGGCATGTGTGACTCTTGGCCACAGTATTGGTGTTGACACTACAAAAGTAGTTTAAGCTCTCTGATGACCACAAGTAGCAAGGGTCACAGTTTTATGTCTTATCTAAAATACAGTGACTGCCTTCCTCAGAACAGGGCTTCTCAGTATAGGCCGGGGATGCTCATTTAGTCTGCTCTGACGGTAGAGCCCAATCTATCAAATCACCTGTGCCATTTCCTAAGCTTGTTCTCTAGAGATTTTCCAGTTACTAGTAACTTGGATTTTTTCTGCCTATTGAAAGGGCTACTTAGAGACTGCATGTAAGGTCCCTTGGTTACAAAGGAAGTATATTCCCTTGCTGATATCAAACAATGTGCATGCAAAATGTATTACAGTGATCAACAAAAAACGTTATGGCCATGTTTCACAAACATTAGTGTGTGCAAATGGAAGAACTGTTATAACCTTTGGTGTTCCTATGTTACACATATAAAATGTAAAATGGGTTAGCTTTTCTGACTGTATGATTCTAAGCATCCCTAATACATGAAAAAAAGAAGAGAAAAAGCAGACAAAACAGTGGATGTACTCAAATTGTACAGAATGAAGTCTTATTTCTATAATTATATACAAACATATTAGGAAAGCAGAGTCTGGAGTAGAAAATCCAACATTACACTTACAGATCCAGGAGAGCTTCCAATTGTTTTACCTGCCTGCTTCTACTTCAATATTCAATTACTCTCTCTCTCTCTCTAATAAAAGTAAGTCAAAACTTCGATTTAACAGACAAGTCCTAACTGTGAAAAACACTGAATTCAGCCTGAAGGAGTTGTCTTCTTGTTATTTCATTTCTCAGGTTAAAGAATGACAAGAGAATGATCCAGCAATTTCAAGGTTAGCATTACCAACTTTTCCTATATCACAGCTGCTCTCTGTTGTTTTCTGAACAGGGTATGACTGTGTGCTTGTTACCAGTGTATTTCTGTACAGATCTGTTGATTTAGTTTAACAGCACACTGGAAGAATAAGCAGGACATATGACAGTGGCTGAAGACTGCAAATCTACTAACACCATTGATAGAAAGGATGTTCACTTAGATGTTTTACCCTTAAGCCACTGCTGGACTCACTGGAATAGGTTTTCTTGTGAACACAGTGGAAAGAGATCAGCAAGTTGATGAATGCAGCAAATTTAAAGGACATAGGCTGTAAGCAGGTAAGAGACTGTTAAAAGCAAGGTAGGCATGCAGAGCCAGAAGAGTGGGGCAGTGAGGAGCAGAAAAGCCCGCAGTCTTTAGGGAATTGAAAGGCTGCTTGAGATCAGGATGGTAGGTACACATATATGTGATATAAAATTCTGCTACTTAAAATCCTTTTCTCTTAGGTGTTATTATGCTGCTATTGTTAATACAAAACAATGTTTCAATTAAAGACAGCTGCCTGCTCCCTCTGTTCCTCACAGTTCCTGCACGACTGAGGGGAAGAAGAGGGCTGAAACCAAAAGCACTGCACCCTAAGCCAAGAGTGAGAGAAGAGCAGAAATCCCTCCAACAGAAGGGAGTGGAATCCCTTCCCCAGTATATGGTCATCTGAGCTCAAGCTGCCTGATGGTTCACACTGCATAGATGTTGGCAGGGTGGTCTGGAACAAACCAGGAGGTTCTCCAGGCAGGGAAAGGCAGGCACAGAGTAGGGTCTGCTTCACCTTTAACCTGATAGACTGAGCTCAAGTCTCCTGAACTCTGAAATCTTAAGCATACTTACCAAAGGATGGCTAAAGAGACTAAGAAGACAATGGAGTTTCTTCTGATCTTATACATGTTGCACTTATTCCTCACAAAATATGGTATGTGCCCTACTAAATTCATGCTGTTCCTAGGTCAGCTGTCACAGACATGCTATCTGTTGTAAAAGTAGATAAACTTACTCAGTCTCATTACTCTCAACTTCCCTGATGCAAGAGGATATTCAGTCCTCAGCAAGCCTTAGTGTGCTTGTAGTATTTTAACTGGACCAAATGGCACATGCAACATCTATCTCACAACCTATGTGTGTGTTTTTGTCAGCAGTTTGATCCAAAGGATAAGAAAATAAAAAAAAAAAAAAAACCAAGCCTTCTTCAGAGCAGGCACGGAGCAGGCATGTCCTAGAGATTGGAACAAGTGTTCCTGGAGCCTGTGTTCTCAGAAGGATGGATAGTAAATCATTTAAGCCACCAAGGGAAGAGCTGAGCCAACTAAATCAGTCTGGATGGTAATACTCATATTAGCAAGCAGCCAAGAAACTATAGAAGATTGTGATTAAGTACTTGATGAGTAATTTTGCATCTTTTATTGTAAAAACAGACTTTTTAAATGGGGCTTTTCAAAACTTGTTTTTTTCTGGTAAATTATTTTTAGACTGTACCCCCTAAATTTTCATACATTTTCAGGCTGTTCCTTCTCCATCAGTGGAGATGTCTCATCAGCACAACACACATTTTCTTAATTCTCAATATTAGAGCGTCCAAAAGATTTAGATTGCCAATATTAGTGGTTGATGTATTTTTTTCCTCTTATACATTTTCCACTAGTTTTCATTAGAGCAAGTTTGTATTCTTCTACTCAGATCTTTTTCTTCTGCTGAGAGGGCAAGATTTAAGATAAAAAGGCTTAGTGTATTTTCATTTTCTGCAAATCACTTCTTTAAAAAGACTTGACTTTGACACATGACTTTAAATTGCATGGAGGCATTCAAGTAATTTGTAGGAATTATAATCAGAGATATACATGAGCTTCAAGAAGAAAACATGCATTATAAGTATGCAGTTTTGGTTCAATGGTGTTCTGAGCATCCAAAAATAGCAGAGAGAGCTTTGTACCCTGTGAGTTATGCAAACACCATGTACCTGCTCTGACCTCAGACAAAGCATACAATACCTTACTTAAAAAGCGACTAATATTATTTAAAATACGGCTTTTGAACAGTTTAAGAGTATTAATGCTATCATTTTTTAACTAACTGGTTGCTTTGTTTGATTTTCCATTATTTTTACAGGCCTTCTGCCAATAGATCACTAGAAATATAAAAGAGGCACACTAGAAGCCATACTACTATGCATCTATTTTGCCACTGTGTAGCAAATAGGTATAATCCATCATCTCCAATACCCCTTTCAATAGTATCCTTCATATTTCAAATAATTTAATAGTCCAAGTGACAGTCTAATTCTTTCCTTTGATAGCCAAGATGTTTTCAAAGGTAAGTTTTTTCCCCCAGTAGCACTTTCTGGATTCTCTACTAAAATAGTCTTTACATGCAAAATGCCTTCTCTTTTTTGGCCAGCTTGAGGAATGTTGGAAAGATCTGGAAAATACATTTTCATTTTTCAGCTCTCTCCCAAAAATCCTCACAATCTTCCTGTCATTTCTATTCCTTTTCCAATCCATCTGATACTGGATCCTCATCAAATGCCTGCAAATATTTAGGTAAAATGTTTTGTCAATGGCAACCTCAAGACAGTAGATTGTAGGCTGGTTCTTCTCTTTCCTCCTGTCAGGATCCATTAATGAAAAAAGAATATTTTTACTTGCAATGGGCCATGTATGGCTTATTTGATGGAGCTGAGTGCCATCACCCTTAGTGGAAAGAGCATGGAATGATCTCAGCCTATGACTGCATGTTTGAATAGTGTCAGGACTTCTGTATTGCAAAGTCTCCCTGCTAGTTTGTAGAAATAACACAAACCCCACTGCTTAGTACTAGAAAAACAAACAGGGAAAAGGAAAAATAATTTAGCAATGGAGTATAATTTACTCACTCAACAACACCACTTCAGCTCTCTGCTAGATTATGCCCGTAAATTGACCTGCTTGAAGCCTTCTGAACAGGTCTATGCCAAGGAGAAAAACTGGCCCCGAATCTATTGTTTGTAACTTCTTTTCATACTGTAGGATGGTTTAATCAAGTGCATTTGTGATTGTGCTACCAGTACGATTGCTTTGAAACGTTATATGCAGCTAACATTCACAGTTCAACACTGATATCCAGGGGACATACAATGCTAAATACTTGTCATTCTCTAAAGGAAAAGCAGACAAATTCAGGACAGTATGTGCTTCCCATCTGTGCCTTGGAATAAAGTTGCTTTTCTCTATTAGTCATCAGCTTTCCTATGCCTGATAATCTAATACATTTTGCTCTTCTTCACTTGGGCATGGTGATGATCGCAGCAAGCAAGAATTCAGTAAGAAAGTGAGAGATTCAGATTTGCTGCTGTGGCACTTTATGTAGCTCACTTTTATCTTTGTAGTGCTGCTGCATAACGGGGATTTCACGTGGCAGCTCTTTCTAAATACTGACTGTACTGGAAAAATCCTACGTATCCTATTTGTCAAGACCATTTCCTTTCTGCAGCTGTACAGCATTGGTGATCCAACTGCAGCAACTGATGTTGATATAGCAGCACAGTGTATCATATTTATATAATATCTGTTCAGCCCAAGAATCCAGATGCTTCTCACAAAGAGGCAGCGAAAGGAAAGCACTGGGAAATGGTTTTGAAGTTACATAAGTGGTCTGACAAAAACTTCACTGAATAAATAGCCCCTTTCAAGAAGGATGAGCTTGCAGTGCTTCTTGTATCAGAAAGCAAAGCATTCAAGAGGGCAAGAAGTTCAGCAGCACCAGAAGGAAACATTTGAAAGGGAAAACAGGAATGGAAAATACTGCTGGTTGCCATGTGGAATAGTATTACTATGAAGACTGTTACTTTTTCACCTCTCACTTGTAAGCTAGCAGCTTTAGATTTAATCTTAGATTTTTCCATTTTGAATTCTGTACTTTCTGTAAAGAAAAAAAGAAAAAAAGAAAAGAAAAAAATACCCTTTCCCTCAAAATAAAACTTTATGCTATAGGAACTCAGGGTCCTCATAATTTCTCCACAGCTATTATAATATTCTTGCAAATAGTTGTATGCTATCATCCATCCACTCATGTCATCACTAACTAGGCTATTAGCTATTAAATTATAGCTTTAAAAAGTCACTATAAATATGTTTTACATTAACCAAACACTTTACACAGTGCCTGAGCGAGAGCTTCGAAGACAACAGGATCTGCACAAGGTTTTATACCACCCTTGGCAAGCAAAAAATCGCTGACTTTCTAACCAGTCATAGCAAGGCGTTCCCCAGGGTCCAGTCGTTTCCCAAAACCACCCTCAATATCGTAGGTGCCTGTGACGCCACCTTGAAACGGCCACTTCAGCTTTCAGTGCTGCAGGTCTCCTGAGAGGCAGAAAAATGTGTTCCCAACACCATCAGCACTGATTATTTTCCTCGGCTTCGGCTGCATTCAGCACAGTGAACATGCTCCTCTGTGCTTTCACTTCTCCCCTAGCACCTCGTGGCTAGCGGTATTTTGGAGGAATTGGAGGCATACATTCAGAAGCAGCAAATGAAATCTCCCCCAGAGCCAGACTGAGCCTCCCGGGGTCACTGCTGGGAGGTTGGTGCCACCTCCTGTGCCTTTTTGATATTGCAGCTCTCCCGGGCAGACGCAGGTCTGCTGCAGAGGGCGCCTGCTGGAAGGAAAGGCTGTGATTTCTCTCGGCGGTCAAGCACGGTTTCAGGTGATTGTTCTTAGAAATAGCCTTCCATCTTTTCAATGAACAAATTTCACTGTTAAAGGACACTATATACCGAATAACACTGAAGGCAATCGCAGACTTTTTGGAATAGATGAGCTTTTGAAGGCCTGATTTGAAACCTGGTTTCCCATTTATTGTCTCAGCATCACCAGCAACAATATTAAAAATCGTTATTGAAATTTTCACTTTCTGACACTCATGTCTTTGTTTTGGCTTTTGAACTTTCAGTAATAAGCACTAGAAAATTGTTATATTATAAAAATTGAAATTCTCATGTATTCTTTACAATTCAAGAAACTCAGGCCCTTAAGGGGAAAAAAAAAAAAAAAAAAGGCTTGATATTTGTGATAAAAGCATGAAAAATGGCTACCTGAAGTTCAAAACTAATGGTCATTATTACATGTGTCTCATAGATATTGAGGCACATAACTTGCAAGTTCAAAAATCAGTATGAGATTTGGAAAGCTCAGCCATAGCCTTAATGAGAACATATTTTAAGTGCTTTAAGGAAATACAAAGATTTAAAACAATATCCACCTCATGGTCTTTCCTTCCATGTCCTCCAACTGGCTTCCATTCTGAGAATTAAATATGAACAAATAATTAAATTTTCATTAAATATGAAACCTCCCATTTAAGGACACCTCCCTGTTGCCACTCCTTCTTTTCCAGCACCAGAAACAGAGACAACAGATCCCACTCCACCCTGTTCCACACCATTTCTACCATCTCCTCCCAAGTGATCCTGCTGCTAATGTCATTAATGGCCACTCAGAAAGCATGCAACAGCATTGCAGAGTTGACCAAACACTTAAAGGGAGCAAGAGAAAGCGGCCATGGGGAGAGAAGGTAACAGTGTGCAGGAAGAGCATCTATGAGGACTCTGGAAAGGGAATGATTGTCCTCCCCAGCAAGAAGGTAAAGGGAAGACTTTCCCTTTCCCAGCTCCTTTTTGGTATGCATTTCAGGTCATGTTTTAGAATAAACTAATTCTCAAAAGGCACCCCAAGGCTGTGATATCTCCAGTGCTGTAGCCTAGCAACCATTTAGAAAAACATCTGCAAGGGAGCAGTTCCTGCAAGCAGTCAAACTGACTATACTGTCGGTGGCACTTCTATTTTTTTTTTCTCTATGAGCAGATGAAAATGGGGAGCAGAGCTTCCTCCTGAAATCTCAACCCAGGAAATGAAGTGAAATATAGTTGGACAAAACATTTTGCTTTCACATACATTTCTTCTTTCTTCTCTCCCTCTCAGCTCTGCCTCCTGATTTTCAGCTCAAATATGTGATAGTGGCGAGGTTTGAGGTGCCACTGTCAGTCTGTCAGTGGTCTGTGCAAGTGTGAGGTGATGGCACCTTTAATGGGTGAATTAGGAAGGCAGGGTGTTGGAGACATCTGAAGCAGAGGGAGGTTCCTGTATTCAGAATTTCAGACCTTTGGGTGACACTGAGAATTCCTTTTTAGCTCCCTGAAAATTGCAATATTACAATGAAAAAGCACCTTAGGCCTTCTAGCTTGTAAATTTGGTAACTAGTTTAATCCCAAGAGGTTACTATAAAATTTAGCTAACTGGAGGATGGTAGGGAAAGGTGAAAAAGAAAAATCCTTTTGAGTTTGAGAGAAGGCATGAATCATAAGGGAGAGCCAAGAAATTGTGAGAAGAGATGTTGAGGAAGTTTGGTTATGACAGAAAAAGGGCATGCAGGTAACCTGAGAAGAAACTACCATCTAACGTCATCTTCCACAAAGACAGGTTTTAAAATGGAAAGAAATCCATGATTTTCAACTAGGACTTTTCTCTAAGTAAGCGCTGCCAAACAACAGACAACCAGTTTCTTCTGTAAGAGGATTGGAATAACTTTTCCTCAAACAGCTAAAAGGAAGCCAAGAAAATTTGCCATTGGTAATTTCTTAATGTTTAGTCACTTTAAGATAGTCTGTAATAATTATATCAGAGGATACTTTGTATGTGAGCTTTGTTGCAGCTTCTGTACAGGTATTTAGAGGCCAAGATTGGCATATTTTAATAATTTAAAAAATATATAAAAAATTAATGTCACCTAGTAACTCTTATGGACAGAGGGGGTAAATTTGTCTCATAGGGACTTGACAAATTGTTTCAGTCTTGTTGCAGAAGCTGTTGGTTGTTTCTGCAGTAAGTATTATAACTCTGCAGTTGAAAACATCAGTCAAAGAAACCTCCATATTAATCATGACAATAAATTATTTATATTGTCATGGCAGTTAAATTGAAGGGCCACCTTTCCATTTTCCTATCTTCCCTGTGCCTCCATTGTATTTTACTGCTAATTACTCTTATCAGTACATAGACTTGAGAGTGATTCCCCCGTCAGAGATGAATATTCAGCTTATTTGCTTGCTGCTTTTCTACCAGATACCCAAATGAGCAGACATCTCAAAATGGCTTGCATTTCTGTGTGCACTCATAACGGCAATTTATAAGGGTCAAATTTGTAGGTACAATCACATATCTGTTCACATGGTGTTCCAGGAGCGAATATCTGCTAGTGTAAATGCCTATGTAGACATATGTGACAAGTATGATGATTTTTAAATTCTGGCCTGAGGAAGCTGGCCCCTCAGCCTTCTCTCTCTTTCCTTTGGAGACCAGCAGAGAAAAACTCTTCCTGGTAGATTAGTAAATATTAGTTGCTGCATTTCTCCAGGATTTTTGCTGTCTTTAGGGAGGCATATGTATGGGACACTATGCTTTTTGACTAAGAGTTGGATTGTCTTTTTTTCTGTGTAGAAGAATGAGCAGTCAATGGGCTGAGAAATGACAGCTCTCTGTGTACAGAAGTAGCTAGCAAAGAAAGCACAATACCTTACTTGATGTGTCCTTACAGGCACTTTGTAAGCATCACCAATTTGACTTTTATAATTATTTTCTGATGAACTGTTATGGCAAGAAGCCAGGCATTGCCATGACCTCTGTTCAAACTGTGAAATCTCCCTGACCTCTGGAAGCACTTGTGGATTTGGGCCAAGTTCTGTGATGGGATTTGTGCCTGAAGTTAAATAAGCCATTTTCTATTTTAATCACAGGCCATGGCGAGCTGTTTATGGATTCTGTCGTCCAACCATGCTGCTGCGGCTTAGGCCTTGAAGTGCTTCATTGCGACTGCTGACAAGAAATATATTGCAAAATCCTCAGATGATCAGTTCACAGGAGCGTTTCCTCAGCACACATGCTGGAACTGAATTGACTACATCTGGTCTAATTCACGCTTCCAGCAATTCTGGTACAAAGCTACGTGAGGACAAAATTAAGAGTCTTGACTTAATTTAAGGAGATTTTTTTTTTTTTTAAAGTAACTAATTAAGTCAAGATAGGAAATTCTTACTCCTAAGTGAGTGTTCACACATAAACTTACACTGAAGTATGTGCAGCTGTGAAGGAAAACAGATTCAGTTACTCTTACAAAATAGCTCAAGACGGTGTCAGAAGCCCACTTCTTGCATCTTTGCTAGAAATCCCCATGCACCTCACTTTCCTAGTGGAGGAGTACCTTGGAGAGACTTCAGGCACCATGGCATGGGCTGGGAGGAGACATTTGAAGACAGTGGAGCTGAGCCCTTTCTCTGGCTGCTGGAAGCATGGAGATGGGCTGGTCTCAGCATCCCCTGCCACCAGCTGAACCTCTCCGCATTGGCCCTGGGACTGCCACAAGCACTGGCCCTGTGGGGCCATCAACTCATGGTGCAGCAGCCAGCCATGGAGCTGGTTTGCCCTGGCTCAGCCGCTGCCCGGAGGTCCTGCAAGTTCCTGCACCAAATCAGCTGGGATGCCTTTGGGAAACATTTCCTGAGAGACACTGTCCTGCCAGGCGGCTGGATTATCTGAGAAATATCTCCTTAGATGGCAGGAAAGTGCATATATTTCATCAGCTTAGTGCGATCAGAATCTGTCAGCTTTGGGAGATTTGCTCTGTAAATAAATGACAGGCACCACAAATTAAGAGGGGGAAAGCCAGAAGTCATTGTCCCAAAACATTTGCTTGTCTCACTGTAAATCTCACAAAGAATTAAATGTTTCTGTGTGGGAGAGATGGATGTCTGTGTATTTCTAACATTACTCTTGCAGTTTGACTACCACCATTCATGCGAGGTAACTCAACAGCAGTAAAAGAAGGATGAACTGAAAGTTTTGCTCGGATGTCTCCTGTCTCTTGCCCTTTGGCATGTAGAAGTACAGACAGACACTGAGTGAGGCTGAATGAAGCAAGGCATAAATGCTTTTTGTCAGTACAAACATACATCTCTAAGCCAATTCTGGCTTAGGGGCCCAAGTCACTTCGGCATGACTGAAAATATTAAAGATTTACCACTGCGTTTGGAAAGCTGAGGGTTGTGAAGGTTTTGAGTGGTATTGGTACAGTGCTTAACACAGCAGAACCCTTAGCGGTGATGCAGTCCTTTAACAATATGGCAGGATCAGTACTGACCTGAGAAGAAGCAGAAAGAATACATAGCCCAGAGGCTTATGTGCTGAAAATTTTAAGTAACAAGTGGTTACAAGCATTGCTTACAAAGTCATTGCAAAGCCTGGAGGATGAGGCAAAATGGATGTTTCCTCCCTGTGCCTGAAATGCAAGCAGCAGCAGCCTGTAGGAGATAGTGGTATATTCATTTTTTTGTTTGAACTGATGTGGAAAGTTCTCTGATTTCTGTTTAAGTTGGCAGTGGTTTAGGTCCTTTCCTTTAAAGCGGATGCATCAAAGCCACTTATTGTACACCTAAGGTCATGATGCACTTCTCTTGCTATCTGAAACTAGGACTTCCATCCTCACCATAAGCAATTTCCAGGTATTTCCACGTCAGTCAGAAAGTAGGATATTTAGAAGTTTTCCATGCATAACTTCTGTTCTGCTTTTGTGAGCTGACTGCAGGGAACAGAATCAGCATTCTCTTTTTTCTCATGTAATGCCAAAGGGAGTGTTGTTGCTCTGCTTTTTAGAAAAAAAAGTTAAAT
Source organism: Haliaeetus albicilla (assembly GCF_947461875.1). Lineage (NCBI taxonomy): Eukaryota > Metazoa > Chordata > Aves > Accipitriformes > Accipitridae > Haliaeetus > Haliaeetus albicilla. The sequence continues at coordinate 62,706,355 of NC_091484.1, read as the reverse complement.
TCTAAAAATTTCACTTTGCCATTGGGGGAAAGAAGACATGTCCTCTCCCACCTCACACTTTTTTTGTGTATGTTGCTTTTGCTCATTGTGCAATAAGTGTATTTGCTACTTCTTTGAAACATCAGGATGAACATCTGGTTTTGGTACTCACCAGTCCGCCAAGTCGGGAAGCTTTGAATATTTTGCCAAACCATTTACCCAGCCCTGAATTTATAACTAATATCAGGAAAATCACTAGGGGAAAATGTAAGCAACTGCGGACTGTGTAACAGCCAAGGTCAATTCTTAAAGGATAATTTTTACCGTATTAATTTTATCAATGTGGTTCACAGGCAGCTGCCTCTAGTTCATGGCAGTATATTCATATCAATGAGCTGCTTTAAAAAATATGCAACCCAAATAGTTTCATAATGAATGTACATAAGTGAAATAATTTGGGGAAATAAAAACAGATTTTGGAACTGAGTCATCAGCAAGTGATAAATATGAAACAAAACAAGTTGTCTCAACGTTTTAAGAAACCAAACGTAGAGCTTCAAAGCTTCAGAAGAGCCACATAAATAAAGAACAAAACTATTCCATGAAAACAGACAGAATTACAGTGAAGAGGGAAGTATCAAGCAGCAGTGCAATGCATTAGGAAAAGCTTTACACCAAGTTTAATTAAGTGCTGGAGCAGGTTGCTTAAGGGTGCTGTGGAACTGCCACTGCTGGAATCTTTCAAGGATCACACTAAACAAGGATCTGCCAAGAAACGTTTCAGAAGAATATGTCCTGCTTTGGATCATCTCCTGGGATCTTTTCTTTGGTTTTCTTAAATATGGTAAAGAGAAGAAAAAATCCTGGAACAAATCTCTCCTGCCTTCTCATGCACTGTCCAGAGCTAACAGCGCTCTTACTTAAGAGGTTCTGTAGTTGCTTCTCTTGTTAGCCCCAGTCAGCCTCCCATCTTGTTTTTGCTTCCCTGGTTTTGATGTTTCCAATTCTAGCCAGTGTTTTCAGTATTTACTTTTCATCCGGCTTGTCTGCTCATGACAGTTACCTCACGGGCCATCAGATAAATGCTGTCAAGGCTTCAGCGGCAAATAAACACGTAGAAAACAGAAAACGAGCCTTACGGGGGGGGGGACGAGGACGAGAAGGAAACCAAGCAAGCTCCTGACTGCTAAAATGTTTTCAGGAAGGGTTTCCTGGAGCCAGCACCTCCTCATCCAGCTGATGGGCTCCCAGCCCGGTGCTAGCGTGAGGAAGAAGCGCAAACCAGCCCGACGGCGGAGGAAGGCCAGGAGGGAAGAGGAGGCGGGAACGGCTTCCCCGCCCCTTCGCCTCAGCTCAGCGCAGGGCGGGGCCCCGCCCCCGGCCCCGCGTGCCGCCTGCGAGCGCCCGCCCTCTGCCGGCCGCGCGGTGGGACTGGGCAAACTGCCGCCCTGACCTGAGGGGGCGACGAGGAGGAGGAGGTAGGCAGGCAGCGAGCTGTCCCTGGTGAAACGATGGGGCTGAAGTATCCTCTCAGCACTTCCATCGCACTGGACGGGATGTCCCACCTGCAGCCAAAGCTCAGCCCTTGCAGTCTCGCACCGCCCTTCCCTAATTCCCAGGAGGATTAAAATCCTTTCCTTTCACAGCTTTTGACTGTTTCATCATAGATGGCAACGTTTTTGCCATTAACAAGTCAAAAGAAAGAGGGAAGGAAGGGAAGGGAAGGGGAAGGAGAAGGGAAAAGGAAAGGAAAGGGAAATGGGGACAAAAAAAACAGTGAAAGATAACACTGAGAGCAGAAGGAAGACGATGACTCTGCCCATGGCAGGGGGGTTGGAACTAGGTGATCTTTAAGGTCCCTTCCAACCCGAACCATTCTATGACTCCTGGCTACGCAGCTGAGACACCTACCCACAGATCTTTTAGGCAAGTGGGCTGGAAGTCGGAGAGGACTTTGACTTTGTTTAACATGGCACACGATAGAAGCTGGTCTATTCCTCTGTCTCTCCCCCCTCTCTCTCAAAGACCTACCTTTCTATTGCATTTTGAACATTTCATTCCGTGGGTTTTGTCCTTTTCAAAGGAAACTTAGCCAAATACATTTTAGACAGATAACATATTAAGGCTTCAGATGCAAAGCAGGTTTTAAGAATTTGCCTTTCCTTGCAAGACAGTCGAGAACCATTCAGGAATTAAAATCTTCCAGTGCCACAGGGAGTATGTGAATTCCAGGGCTGCCAGAGTAATTTTCCTTGAGGTTTCTGGGCAGTTTTCCTGAGGACAGCTCAGCAGAAAGGAGTTCACCAGCTGATGTCCAGGAGAACAACAGAAACCTATGGGATCTCCCAGAGGAATGAGGGAAACCTCACAGGTGGAAGGGAAGGTGTGCATGGTTGAGCACATCACATTATGCTCCTTTTATATTCAGTGGAGAGAAACAAGACTTTTAGTTTCAAGCCTTCTTCCTATTTCTGTATGTGGACTTTATTTGTGATTAGTTGCCATAGAAGTTCCTATCTGTCTCTTGACATGAAGGGAATCTGGAAACTGGGTTCAGAGGCAGATACCTGTGTTCTTAGTCAAATGAACCCATCAGGCCCAGGCAAAGCTTACCCATGGGTGAGATCCAGATTCATGTCCACACAACAGGCCCGGGAAATTCCTGAATCACGTTGAAGATAACTTTTTTGATATAGATACTAAGGGAGCTGACTAGGAAAGGTGCTGTCCTCGATCTGTTGTTTCTAAATAGAGATGGTCTCATGGGTGATGTGATGATTGGTGGCTGTTTTGGCCACAGTGATCATGAAATGGTTGAGTTTAAAATCTTTGGTTATGTGAGAAAAACTGTCAGCAGTGCTACTACCCTGGATTTTGGAAGAACAGAATTTAGTCTGCTTAAGGAACTAGTTAGCAATGTCCCCTGGGAATCTGCTTTCAAGGCTGTTCAGGTCCATAAATGTTGGTTACTTTTTAATAGCCATCTTTTAAGAGTGCAGGAGCAGGCAATTCCAGAAGGCTGGTTGGCTGAACAGGGAGTTCCTTCTGGAACTTGGTGGAGAAAGAAAGTGTATGGACTTTGGAAACAAGGTCAGGCTACGCAGGAGGAATACAGAGATGCTGTTCACCACTGTAGGGAGAAAAGGAACATGTAAGGCCAGAAGCACAGCAAGAGCTGCTGGCTCTGGTCACATCCATGGCTAGAGTAGCTCACCATGCATGAATGCCTTTCCCAGGCTGGCCTGTAGAAACCCTGAAAGCCTTGGACTTCTTAGAATCGTAGAAGAATCATAGAATCATTTAGATTGGAAAAGACCTTTAAGATCATCAAGTCCAACCGGGCAGCTGTTCCTGCAGGCAGCTTTCCAGCCACTCTTCCCCAAGCCTGTAGCATTGCATGGGGTTGTTGTGACCCAAGTGCAGGACCCGACACTTGGCCTTGTTGAATCTCATACAAGCGGCCTTGGCCCATCAATCCAGCCTGTGCAGATCCCTCTGTAAAGCCTTCCTACCCTCGAGCAGATCAACACTCCTGCCCAACTTGGTGTCATCTGCAAACTTACTGAGGGTGCACTTGATCTCCTTGTCCAGATCATTGATAAAGATATTAAACAGAACTGGCCCCAATACTGAGCCCTGGGGAACACTACTTGTGGCCAGCCACCAAGTGGATTTAACTCCATTTTCCACAGGTCTTTGGGCCTGGCTGTCCAGCCATCTGGACAGCAACAGGCCAGTGAACAGTATACCCATCCAAGCCATGAGCAGCCAGTTTCTCCAGAAGAATGCTGTGGGAAATAGTGTCAAAGGCTTTTTTAATTACTTGTGACCAAGTACTGAGGTAAGAATGAATCTGCATGACTAAATACATTTTATCTGAGGAGTTTGTCTTTGCCTCCTGTAGCCCATTGCTCAGCTCCTGCCGAGGAGTGAGAACACCTGAGGAGACTCAGGGGAGGGGGTGGGCTTGGCGGCACTCATGGGGCCAGGAATAAAGACTTTGAGGGTTCAAAGACTTTGAGAGAGCACACCACTTCAGTACTGCATGGACCTCATGCAGACAGCAGAAACAAGACACTGCACCCAGCCCTGGAGATAGGGCAGGATGCGCAGAGGGCTTCCCACAGTGACCTGCCCTGCACAGCTGCATAGCAAGGGTTTATCAGCTTCGGGGGAGCGCTCACATGCCAGAGGCACTGTTGCTGAGAAGTGGCTCTGGGACTGGGAGCTCCCTACTGAAAGGAATGGGGAAGCTTGATGCCCTTAAAGCAAAAGCAAAACCCACTTCCTTGTCCCACCCTTCCACAGAAATGCCTCAAATACCAACATAGATACACTCCACGCCTCATTGTACTGACTGGAAGAGAAGTGACACTTCCACTGCTTTCAGCTTTGCTCCTAAGCACGGACCCGCGACATGCCCAGCAGAGCTGTGTCCTTGGAGTGTCACAGTGCAGACCCTGCATACCCACTTAAACCTTGGCCTAACACATCCTAGTTTACTTCTTGTCAGCACTCATTCATATTGTCATGTCCATCAAGTCTAGTTGCACTATTTTGTAAACACTGCAAATATTGCAGGGGGAAATAAGATTTTCAGGAGACAGATGTAGGCAATGCTACAATTGCTGGCAGCAGTCACTATTTTCAGACTTCTGCTCTGTTCCATCCCTAACTGTTCAACAAATTTTATTTTAATGCTCAATGTCCCACACCTGTTCTTTCTCTTTATTTGACAAACATAATAATGGAATTTAAGTTGAGCAAAATGCCAGCTTTTCATTTAGCTTTTGTATTTTTGCCACTGCAGCCTCTGCCTTTGAAGTCCAGAACTAGCAATGAAAGAACCTTTGACAGTTCAAGAGTCAGTAGTTCTCAGCAGCAGAAATGTCCAGACAGGCCACAAGTTTTTCATGATCAAATGGGTACTGTGGAACAGCCACTGGGACACTCTCATAAATGATTCAAGTCAAGAGCAAATGATGCACAGATGGGCTGACAGTCAGGATTACATTCCAGGTCAAACAAACTTGTGATGCTCAGCGCACAAGGAGGAGTAATCCTCCTTTTCTGCCAAGTGTCTATTACATATCACTTAACCTCTCTTTGAGCACATGTTTCTACAAACTATCAGTTTTTCTCCTATTTGTGTGCTATTGCTTGCCTAAAAACAACACAACCTCAAGTTTTTGCTGCATTGCTCTGTGACCGCCTCTGCAGAAGCAGCCACCCTAGGCTGTGTTGAATCCACTTTTGCTGGTTTAAATTCAGTATTTTCTTTTCCGTGGTTTCTAGTACTGAATTCAAGCTGTGGAACACAACTGGGAGATTTAAAAGATGAAGACAGACATTTCTTCTGCTGAGTGCTAAACCCTATTGTTTCTGGAAAGCACTTGGCATTTCTACAGGCAAGTAACTTGGCAAGTCCAGAGAGAGCAATTGATTTCTTGCATTCAGCTGCTCAGCTGTGTTTTCTATTGTCAATTTGAGGTGTTCATTTCAAGGTCAGAAAGGAGAAATAATTCCAGTGCTGTTCTATAGGGAGGAGCAGCCTGTATTTGCCTAAGCCATTTGAGACCTTGTTTCTCGTAAACCTAGCCCGGCTCATCCCCATACTGTCCCAAACTTACCAGCTGATTCTCATTTGCATAGAGATCCTGAAAATAGCTTTCACTTCTTCATAACTCTGCCACGCAGATATTTAAGGAGTGCAAATATTGAACAATCTCTTCACTGATGTGACGTACACACCCTTACAAGCAAGTTTAATTAACCCCAGTTGATTTTTAATGAAGTCAGTCTTCAGAGTAAGCACTCATGAAGACTGCTCAACTGATGAATGGTTAACTTGATAAATAGAGCAGAAAGAGTTTTCTTCTTTGAAACTGAGCTGGGTTTGCAACCGTACTATGGACCATCTGTTCTGATTTACTACACTAGTATTTATAGCATTAATCTATAAAATACAGCCATAATAGTAATTCAGAAATGTCAATGAAAATTATTGAAGCTGTTCCTACCACGGTGGCTTTAACTCTAGTGTTCAACAACTCTAGTGTTTCCATAGATTTTAATTACTTCTATGTATCTGAGGTGATACATGTCTCCTCTGTTTCAGTCTGTGCCTGTTGCCTCTGGTCCCATCACTGGGCACCACTGAAAAGAGCCTGGCTCCATCCTCTTTGCACCCTCCCTTCAGGTATTTATATACATTTATAAGGTCCCCTGCGAGCCTTCTCTTCTTCAGGCTGAACAGTCCGAGCTGCGTCAGCCTTTCCTCATATGTGAGGTGCTCCAGTCCCTCAATCATCCCAACAACCTCAGTTGTCTGAAGAACTTCGCTGTAGCTCTCCAAGGATCCTGCAAAATGTATGACTTGTCTTGTTATTAATGCCACCATTTCTTATAACTGTCTCTGAGGTCACAGGTGCAAACACTAAGTAGCAGAGTTAGGACTACATTCCACCAGCATCATAGGAACAGCCTGTGGAGTAAGATGTGTCTTAATCTGTTGACTACATTAATTAAAACATTTACATAGACCCATTTAGGATACAGCATTTTTATTTTACAGTGATAATAATGTTTTGTGTAGTAACAAGGTATCACTGAGGGAAGCCATTATCAGCAACATTGCCACTATCAACGGAATACCTACTTCTCTGGGGTGTTATCTGAAGAAGAAAATGCAGGTTGGGTTCACAAGATCCTGGGGTTTGGCTGCCTGGGCTCAGGGCCAAGGTAGCTCAGCTGGGACCATGGGGAGAGGCTCCCAGAGGCACTGCGGGGAAGCCGTGGCCACAGCCAGCCCTGGTCCTGGGGAAATGCTTGTAAGCTGAGGCTCCATCGCCTGGCCCCTGCCAGAGCTACGGCGACCGCTGTGTCACGGTCCTGCCGCAGCCGGGCTGTGGCCCCTGGTCCGGCTGCAGACCACACCTGCGGGCCGACATGCATGTTATCAGGCATTACGTGATCCAGGCGAAACAAGAAACAGACATTGGTTTACTTGCAGGAAAATGAAGTTGTTAGTTCAGCCTGCAAGCTCCTTTTACACAACAGGGGGATATTTTGATGACTTGCCTGGGGCAGAAAGCAAAAAGTGCATCCATGAGCACATTTTCCAAAGAAACATTAGGGCTCTTTGCCATTAATTCTGTATTTATGTCGCTGCTGTTTAGAACATATCTGACTAATTGCATTTACGGTTGTACTGAGAGAAGGAGCGACAGATGTTTTAGCAGTTTCGCTAAATATTATATCACTTCAGGCTCTGACTGGAAAAATTAATAGTTTTCCAAGTACTGTGCCAGAGTCATGATTGTCTTATTACTGAATACGCATCCTGCTAATGGGATCCTTCCTCTGATAACAGGATTGAGAGTTTGGAGACTGAAAGCACAGAATCTTTAAAAATACACCCCATGTAGTTAACGCTATCTGAGATTAATTGCAAAGACCAAACAACATTGTCACTAAAAGCCTTCTGTTAAACATAGATACAGATTTTTTTCATAAGTAATTTATCTAATTACAATTCAGATTTTAAGCAGAACATAATTTTTCAGGAAAAATGACAGCTACAGCTTTCTTCAAACAATCACATTTGACAGCAGTTGATAAAGAAAAGAAAAAAACCTTTTAAACTAATTTAGAGGCATAAGCAAGAACTGCAAGTTCCTGTTTATGTGTTCCAGTTATGATGTTTGGTAGTACAGAACAGCACTCAGGACTTTGTCACTGCTCCTACAGCACTGCAGGTTGCTTCTGTGTTTTTGCAGTCCATTCTGTTGCTTGTGGGTAACTTTTCTTTCTCCTCCAGCTCATTGCTGCTTTCAGGACATCAGACACATCTCTGAGTTAATGTGTCATCTGTGTGGATTTTCCAAGTTATTTTTCTGGTCATATGTCCTACGTATTTGTCAGACACAAATGAAAGAGTAGTCAGTGCTCTGCCATTACTGTCTTACCCTGCATTACAAACTGCTGCTGTCAGAATAGTCAATTGTATTTGTCCTGGCTGCAGCTGAAACTTGCTTTGCCAGACCATTTTTCAAGATCAGGTTTCTCACTATACTTTTGGGGGCTGGCAATGGTCTTGTTTTTATTTAAATATTCTGGCCTCTGGGACATTTATGGCAGATCCACAGAAGCAGTCAAAACCAAAACACATAGAAGATGCGAGCTCCGTCAGCAATACCTCAGAATACAAGTGCCATCAGTAGATTACGAAAATCCAGCTTTCACAGTGCTAGTGGAACAGTGCTTGTTTTGGCAAGAGAGAGCCAAAGAGCAGCACTGTCTGCAGCCAGCCAAAGTTGGTGCTTCAGTCTCACAGATCAGACCTGTCTTTATCATGACTAAAATCAATAGGTTCAGTTACAACTGCACAATGTGGAGATGTATGAAGGATTCTCATGTCTACTTAACAACACAACTCAGCTGCCTAGATTTGTCAACATATGTACCAGCCTCAGGAGCTGGGGATGCAAGCTCTGGAGTCATCCTGCTTTGCATCACCCTATGAAGCTCTGGCTCCCTTCCTTCTCTCTTCCCTGTTTCTCCTCTACTTTCACAAAATCATCTCCATTTCTGCTTCCATCAGCATAATGCAATAGTAGCTTACAAAACACAGGGTGAATGACTTTGTTTTGGAGTGACAACAGATTGCTCTTTCAAATGTAGGACATCATCAAACAACTTGTTCAACACCTTAAAGCAATAGTAAGATCATCTACATAAAAATTATATGAAAATTTTCAATGTGCTTCATGTAGTTATAGCTTAATTCTTAGATTATCAAAGAAAGTATCTGGGCAGAGTACAACAATCACAATACTAGAAGCTTACTGGGCAAATAAAAGCATATTTAGAGAAACAGACCTAATGGCCTTCAAAAATAAAAACTTGCCTTTAAAAAAATCAAACAAAATATTCAAAAGTCTAGAAGCTAACAATTAAGCTTGAATATATTTTTTTAAACTATGTAATAATGTGCCTCCTTAAATAGTGCAGTTGTCAGCCTTCAGCTGCTCTCTACACAAGAGGCATTTCTGTGTCCCAGCCAAAGCTCTGCTTTCCCAAAATCCAGCAGGGAGGAAAACCCATCTCCCACTTTTTCCAATGTCCTGTATCCGCCACTCATGGGTCCATAAGCCCTACTGGGACCCCTCCCCACCGCCTGCCTACCCTGTGGACCTAACCATTGGCGGCTCCATTCACACTGGGCCTCTTGCATGGATGTCTGTGTCTGCCACTGTGTTTTCCCTGAGACACCCCATCCTGCACCTATGAGGTGTCCCAAGGCTGGGCAGCAGCCCAGAGCTGCTACTGCTTCTCCCCTGCTGCCACATCAGCATTGAGTGGTCTGGCAAGCCCCAACCAGCTGCTGGGCAGATGCAGGTAAACCATCAGCAGACTGTTGGAATGGAAGGATACAGGCTCTTTAGAAAGGACAGGCAGGGGAGACAAGGAGGGGGTGTTGCCTTCTGTGTCAATGACCAGCTGGAGTGCATGGAGCTCCGCCTGGGGATGGATGAGGAACCGACCGAGAGCCTATGGGTCACGATTAAAGGGAGGGCAGGCTGTTCACCTGGCAGCTAGGATGAAAAGGACCAGGGGTTCCTGATGGGCAGTGGACTAAGCACAAGTTCACCGCACACACTGGCAGCAATGAAGGCTAACAGAAGACTGGGCTGTATCGACAGGAGTGCAGCCTGTAGATCAAGGGAAGTGATTCTTTACCTTTACTCATTACATCACGCTGATGGTGTAATGTACACCACCAGTACACCACACTTTACTCATCACACCACATCTGGAACCCTGGCTCAGTTCTGGGCCTGCCAGTATAAAAAAGATATAGATAAGCTTGATTAAGTTCAGCAGAAGGCCATCAGGATGCTTAGGGGCTGGAGCAGCAGAGCTATGAGGAGAGGCTGAGGGAACTGGACTTGCTCAGCCTGGGGAAGAGGTGGTTTCAGGGGAACTTCATGCACTCAGTGCATTCTCCATGCACTGGAGAATACTACCAGAATGACAAAGGACATCTCGGGGTGAATGATAATTAAGTATAAAAGGGAGAAACAATAGAAGGACCCTATTCCCATATTAAGAGACTATAAACAAAGTTTCCTTCACTGTCTTTGGGGAAAAGTCTGCATTTTCTCACTGGAGTAAAATAAGGGCGGGTATTAGGATTTGGAAAAGTTAAACTAGGAGAGCAGATGAGGGACAAAAATTAAAATAAGACAAAGATAGACTTTAGGCTTTGCTTTTTAAACTTTTTTACTATTCTTGTTTATTTGGGCTTTCATAAAAAATGGTTAACAAAGAAAAACAGTTGCTTTACTGTATGCTTTGCAACTGGTAAATTTTTAATACTTTGCAGACATAAAGAAAAAATTAAGTTTAATTTTTTGAGAAGAAACCTTTGAAATTCACAATATCTGGCAGTCTTTCTAAAAGGTGCCTGTATTTATAAACATTTGATAATATGCAAAAAAAGAATAACACTTTAAGAATACAATAATGACAAAAATGGTGATAATTCTATGTTGCTTTACACGTACATTCATCATTTAGAGGTGCAAAATACTGTTTTCATCAAGACTTTAATATGGTTTAAAAAATGCAATGTGCATTGAACATACAAATTTACCAAATGAAAATGTGTATGTATTAACCTACCTATTTCCAGTTAAAAATATTGAAAAATGAAAGTAAAAAATATTGAAAGTAACAAGTCAAACAATAGACTGAAATTAATACAGCTAGTGCAATGGCAGAAGAACCTGGTGTGGCTTTTTCTGGGTCGATGAAGAAGAGTACATTCAGCATCACCAGATGTTCTACCCTGTCTGCAATGACATATTCTGAGATACCACAAAGGGTTCAGGTATCTTCAAAGTTACACAATTCCGGAGTGAGAAGACTCCTATAGCCAGCTCCCATTTTCTCCACTTTCAACCGCAGCATTTTGTTTCTCAACTATTCCATTTGCATTGCTTGTTTCTTCTAAAAGTATTACTACACTTGACAGCGTTGTTTGAGGATCAAGCAGTTTCAGAAGAGGTATGTCCACCTTTCTCTCTTGAAAGACACGGTTCTGAATTGTCATAGCTAACATAGAGTCTATACCCAACGATGAAAGTGGTGTATTCATGGTTAGTTCATCTGGGTTCAATCCGGTGAGGTCGCTCACCAGTGAGGTGATATAGTCTTCAGATTTGATTAAGGCAGTATCCTGGACTTGAGCTTCCTCAGAGGTTTCAAGCTTGTTCCTGAATTCTTCTGACATAAGTGATACGAAGCGACTTTTGAGTGAAATAATCCGAGAAAAAACATGACGCAATAACGCTTCAAAGTTTAATTTGATGACAGCTTGCTGTGGGTTATTCATAAGTAAGCTCTTCCTGAGATACTCATTGATTTCATGCACTTGCAGAATGTCTATGCCCTTGGATCCCAGAACGTTCTGAATATGGTTTTGATTGAGCAGTACACCAAGGTTCAAAGCACCCCAGTTAATGGATTGGCCTGAAAGCCCACGGTTCCTCCGGTAGAGGCAGAAGACATCCAAGAAAGAATTTGCAGCTGCATAGTTTGCCTGGGTGGAATTTCCCAGAAAGGAAGTAACAGAGGAGTAGCACACAAAGTAGTCAAGCTCCTGGCGTCTGGTAGCCCAATGAAGATTGAGTGTCCCTGCTACTTTTGGGTTCAGCACCTTCTGAAAGTCAGCCAAGTTCAGAACTTCAAGATGGCCATCATGTAAAACAACAGCACTTTGAAATACACCTTTGATTGGACTCCCTGCAAATATGTTCACAATGGACTGGAAAGCTTTCTCAACATCACTGGTCAAAGTAACATCACACTGCACAAACACTACTTTACTCCCTTTATACTGCTGCTGCAAAGCCTTCATCTCTTCTTGCTTCTCATTGCTTGGAATTCTCCTGGAGAGTATTGCAATATACCCTCCTCCATTCTCGGCTATGAATTTCACTGTTTCAAAGCCAAGACCAGTGAGCCCCCCGACTACTACGTAAACAGCATTCTGCTTAAACAGCTGCTTGGGGGATTCATACAACGGTATATCTGAAAGCATGGTGATGTCCTTCTGCCTTCTCAGTACAGCAAGTGGGACAGATTTGCAGGTAAAATAGGACATCACAGAGTTTATCCTTTCAAAGTTCTCAGTCTGCTGAAAAACAGAACCTGATAGATGTCTAAAATGTTTCATATCCATGGAACTGATCCATGCATTCACAGTCTTTTGCAATTCCTTTAGAGGTGCTTTCTGAAAAATGCTGCTAAGTGTAAGGATACGAAAGCTGATATTTTCATGATCAATTCCACTGACATCCTGCATACATTCAGACTGTCTATTGCCACACACTATCACCACATCTTTAAGAAAGTACATGTGGGCCAGATCCTCCTGAGACAGTCTGTTTACTGGAGGAAGAACAATAAGGGCATTGCATAAGTTTATATACTGGAACTTATCAGGGGTGGGCCTCGCAAGTACTGTTTTCCAACCCATCTCTTCTGCTGCCGCAGAAAGAACATGGCACAAAACTGATGATGGCTCTGTAGAAATAATACCCAACGTTCTGCCATGTTTCCCCTTGGGTAATCTCTGATTGAAGATTTCCCATGCAATGATAAAGTATGACACACAAGGGACTTTCTGAAAGCATGGGAATTTCTTTACATTGAAACAAACTGTTCCTGGAATCTGAACTCGGGATGATGCAGCAACTGGATAACATGAAACCACATGATCTCCCACTTTTACTTTCTTCACATCAATGCCTGTTGCTGTTACTATGCCACTGAAATCAAGAGCTAAAAGTCCGTGTTTGTCTACTGCTTGTGAATTCCAATACAATGTTTTACCAAAGTTACGACTAGAAACACTAACGGGAAAATAATCTTCTGAGTGGAGACATATTTTATCCACTTGAATTTCAACACTCTGTTTGTCAAGCTGAGTTTCAGTGCTGGTGGATAATTCAGCAGACAAGTCTTTTGCTGCATATGGATAGGAAGTGTACAAAGTGTATGTTTCTGACTTCTGGAGAGATCTTGCGGGTTGGCTGTAATCTGCATCTACAAAAGGTGTGCGTCTGATTTCAGCCACATAAATTCTTCCTTGGCTGATGCAAACCTCTGGGTAATCCACACCTTTGTATTTGACAAGAACATCTGCTAGCACTGAGATGTCCAGGGAACTGGAAGAGCTGAGGTCAATCATCTGAAATGTGATTTCTGGAACTTCAATGACACAAGTTCTGGTCATGCCATACAATGCAAACCCACAGTTAACATGATCTACGTATCTTTCTGTTGTTCTGTAGGTGATCACTCTGAGAGAACAGCGGGACATTTTCTCTCTTAATGCCACAATAACTTGGCGATAGGCTTCACAACACTTTGCCAATTGGTCTACCACTTTGCTTGGGAAATCTTCATTTAACTTTTGAATTCCCCACAGGAACAGAATTTCATCATAATCCTCAACCTCTGCTCTCATTTTATTCCGTGTTTGGCCTTCCAAGAGGGCTTCCCAGTCCTCATACATAACATATCTCGAACCAGGGTGCAAATATTTTTTGAGCTGCTCAGCTATCCCAAATTTGTCAGCAAACACTAGAAGTCTGGGCATAGCCCCCAGATGTCCAATTGTCTGTGAAAGAGAGACTTCTTTCCACTTGTTTTCAAACATGAACTCATTGTCTCTGGAAGATGCTTGCTTCATGAAAGTGATGGCAACGCGCTTGAGTTCAGCCAAAACAGAGCCATGTTTGTCCATAAAGCATCCACAGACCTCTAGGCAGTTCCCAATGGATTTGCTTGTTCTCATATATATCATCATTTCTTCCTCCAGTGGTCGGAGCACCATCAGGCTGCCTATCCCTGAAGGAAAGCCTGCTCTGGACTGGAACGTCCTTGAGGTCAGGACAGCGGTCATCTGCAGAAAACAGTCGAGCAGCACTGGATGGATACAGTAGTTGTACATCTCACTGACAGTCTCCTTGTTCACCTTTATGCTTGTTATGGCTTCCTTTAGTTCCTGGCAGTAATGCACGTCACTGAGCTGCCTGAATATGGGGCCGTACTGAAAGCCAATCCGAGACAGTGCTTCATAAACCTCCTCTCTGCTAACCACTGACCTGCATCTTTGATAGATGTCTTGGAAGGAGATGGTGCTTTCTTCCACCACAGCTTCAGACCCCTTTGTAACCTGGCCTGCAGCATAAACTGCATTGGAGGAAGAGAGTATCTCAAAGGCCGTCACTGCTTTTTGTGGACTCAGCTTGATACTCAAGACTTGGGAACTCTGTGTGAGAACACACGGCGCAGAAAAACTGATACTCATCTGGCAAGTACTCAGAGGCACTTTAGGTCTTGAGCTGCTCATCACAGAGGCCAGACCAAGCTCCGCATAAAAAGCACCAGGGACTAAAGCCACACCGTTGTTCTTGTGCTCATATAAATATGATGTTGAGTCCTGAGACAGCAGGCAGCCAAACTCCATGTTGTCACTGTTTATGCCATAAATCAAAGCATGACTGGAGCTGACACCTCTTCGGTTTGCTTGTTGATGTATATCTAGACAGGCCATGAGTTTTTTGCGATCAAACTGATATCGCGGAATGGCCACTGGAACACTTTGATACCCATTATAAAAGTGCTGCCAGTTGGGATTATATCCCAGTTCAAACAGATTTCCTACCAGGGTGAAGAGTGTCTGATACTCTGCATCAGTTTGCAAGGAAGAGAACACCTGTATGCCTTTTCCTAGAGTTTCCTTTATGCTTCGCTGCAACGCTCGGTGAGGACTTATTTCCACAAACACCACATTCTCCCTGTCCCTAACTGCAGTTTTGATGGCTTGAGTGAAAGCAACAGGCTCACGAGTATGCCGGGCCCAGAATTTGCTCTGAGCAAAGTCATTTTCCGTAGCAGCCATCCCAGTCAGTGTTGAAATCACTTCGATTTCCCCCTTCTCTTTTTCTAAAGGCTGTATGTTCTCTTCCAACTCCCTAAGTATCATATCCATGCTGGGACTGTGGTACGCAGCCGGGACACTTAAAACATGAAGAAAGATGTTTCTCTGGCTGAAAGCTTGAGCTAAATCTCTCTGGACAGCATCCACAGAGTCTGAATTCCCAGACAAGGTGCAGGAAACTGGGCTGTTGAAAGCTGCAATGCACACCTTTCCTGAGTAGGGATGCAGACGTTCAGCAATCTCTTGAACAGGGATGTTTCCAACCACCAACATTCTGCCCCTGGCAGTCTTTGCCTGCAGCCTGCTCCGGTGATAAATCACTTTGACTGCATCTGACAGGGAAAGGTACCCAGCAAAATGCGCAGCAGCAACTTCCCCTACTGAGTGTCCAATAGCAGCGACTGGCTTAATACCCCAGTATTTCAGAAGAGAAGATAAGGCAACCTGCAGGGTAAAAAGCAAGGGCTGGGAAAGCTCTGGATTCAACAAATCCTTTGGGCTATGACCTCCTGCTGGCAGGAGGCTGATGGGAGCATGTTTCTGAAAAAGCGCTTCTATTTCCTTACACTTGTCTCTGAACACTGGCTCTGAGCTCAGCAGTGCCTCACTGAACTCCTTCAGCATTACACCATTGCCACAGAATACAAACACCAGCTGTGGTTCTGCTTTTGACATGGCAAGTTCGGTGCTCGCTGCTGACATAAGCTCTTGCTGCAAGTGTTGGAGAGAATTTGTGACAAATGCTTTTCGGTACCTGTAGTTGGCATGGCTTCTTCTGCAGGCAGATGTATAGGCCAGGCTTGGGAGAGTTACAGAATTTCTTGTGCTCAGCTGGTCAGCTGTATCGGTCATCGTCATCTGAAGGGATTTACTTGATGCTGCTGACAGCAGAACTAATTCAAGGGGCCTCTTAAAGGCAGGAAGAGGCTCTAGCTGCTTACCCTGCCTGACTACAACGTGAGCATTGGTTCCTCCAAATCCAAAGCAGTTGATGCCAGCTACTCTTCCATATTCACTGGATTCTTCCCAGGGCTCTACTGTTGTGGGAATTGCAAGGTTTAATTTATCTGTATTGATGCTGCTCATCTCCTTCGAGTAATGCAAGGATGGAACAATCTTTCCATGATGCATCATCAGAAGCACTTTGATTAATCCTGCTGCTCCAGCAGCTGATTCAGTGTGGCCAATATTTCCTTTCACTGAACCAATTTTCAGAATGGAAACTTGTGAAGACCTGTTTTTACAAATGACACTACCTAGGCTTTCAGCTTCAGTAGGATCTCCAGCGGCAGTTCCTGTACCATGTGCTTCAATGTACTGCACAACTGAGGGATCAACACGAGCTTCATAAATGCTGCGCAGTAACTTCTCTTGCTCTGTTTGAGATGGTCTTGTGATTGGAGTCATGGACCTACCATTCTGATTTACTGCACTCATATTTATAACACCCCAGATTTTGCTGTAGTCTTCCTTTGCCTGTTTCATAAAAAGGTAAAATTATCTTTAATAATCTCATGCTTTCTCTGTATAGGAGAAAACAAAATAAAACAACAAAACCAAGAACAGACAAGAGTATGATACTAACTTCTAAATGCATGATCACTTTCCCATGGTAGGGGAAGTGCATAAATGCTTAATGTTTAATAAATGCTTCATTACTCTTAGGCTTGAATTAGAAAATCTTTTCTGGAAAAGTAATCATTAGAGCTGAAGATACAAAATTCAGGTAAGCAACCAGTCTTATTTTAGGCTGCTCCACAAGCAATCTTACCTTTTTCAGTGGCTTGAGGAAAACAACACCACAGCCTTCTCCCCTTCCATAGCCATCTGCCTTTTTGGAGAAGGGTTTGCTTATTCCCTCTGGAGAGATCATTTTTGCTTTACTGAGAGATACAAAGGTGCGGGGATCTATTATGCAGTTCACTCCACCACAGATTGCTGCCTCACAATCTCCTGAAGTAAAATAGAAACATACACATGTTGAGAGGTCCAGGATGAGAGACAGAAACAGTAGCAATCCTAATTTTGGTGTCCAGCATCTCTTCAGTCCATTACCTGATTTAATAGCTTGCGAGGCATAGTGCAGAGCAAAAAGAAAAGACGAACATGCAGTATCAATAGTCAGTGATGGTCCAGTCAGATTAAATGTGAATGAGACCCTGTTAGCAGCGATGCTCATTGCTGTTCCAGTACCATCATAATGATTTATTTCACTCACTGCTCTGCTTGTTATGATTTCATAGTCTCGATTCATAAGACCTGTAAAAATATCAAATACGTGTCACCACATTAACCCAAGCAAACAAAAGGGATGACAGCTCTAAACCTGATAGCGTGATTTGGTTTTCTGTTTTAATAGTAAACTACATGGCATCAGCGCTCCTATGGTGAAGCTTTGCTTCAATGCAAGTCAAAGGCAAAACTCACAGCAATTTCCGTTGGACCCAGCTTACACAAACATACCTAACACTTGAAATTACTACCTGCACAGTAAATGACAGGCTTTTCCTGATGGTTTAGTTCATTCTATGATGCAGTTAAGCTCTGTGTAGCCTGCTTAGAGCCCTCTATCTTAGTTTGAGAGTGAGTTTTGGTTTAGCTATGGAATATATATTAAGAAGTTGCAATGAGGATAGCTGGTATACAAACATACAAGACATTAGCTAAAGTTTCTCAGATGTACCAAATTAAAGGTCACAGCATAAGCTACATTCAATGCTTTTTATTTACCTTTAGTTTGCCCACTGTGATCCAGTAAGACAGAAATAGAAAAGAAGAACAGGGCCTGTGAGAGGAGTTGTGTCCTCTTTCTGAGAACACATATGCTTGACAAACAGTGGATCCCCAAGTCCACAGGCATGTGTGGAAAATGCAGTACCTCTATTCAGAGAGCAAGGAATAGTCTCCTCTGTGAAAGAAGAGCATGTCTCAGACTAAAAGGTAATCTAAAGAGTTTGCCCCCATAGTTATATCAGCCCAACTATGCCAGAAAACTCCTCTGAAAAGAGACACAGATTACACCAGAAAAAATGTGCTGTTATTCTAGCTCCTTGACTGAATAGAATAGAATAGAATAATAGTTCAGTTGGAAGGGACCTACAACAATCATGACAACTACCTGACCAATTCAGGGCTCACCAAAAGTTAAAGCATGCTATTAAGGGCATTGTCCAAATGCCTCTTACACACTGACAGGCATGGGGCATCGACCTCCTCTCTAGGGAGCACGTTCCAGCATTTGGCCACTCTCTCTGCAAATAAATGCCTCCTGATGTCAAGTCCGGACCTTCCCTGGTGCAGCTTTGAACCATTCCCATGCATCCTGTCACAGGATACCAGGGAGAAGAGATTGTCACCTCCTCCACTTCTCCTCCTGAGGAAGCTGTAGAGAGCAGATTTTGCCCCTCAGACTCCTGTTCTCCAAACTAGACAGACCCGGAGTTCTTAGATGCTCCTCACAGGGCATGTCTTTCAGCCCTTTCACCAGCTTTGTTGCCCTTTTCTGGACACCTCCTTTTTAAACTGTGGGGCCCAGAACTGCACACAATACTCAAGGTGAGGCTGCACCAATGCTAAATACAGCAGGATAATCACCTCTTTTGACTGGCTGGTTATACTGTATTTAATGCACTAGATCCTTTTCTGCAGGGCTGCTCTCCAGCCACTCCTGTCTCAACTTATACTTGTGTCCAATGTTACTCCATCCCAGGTGCAGAATGCGGCATCTGCTCTTGTTAAATTTCATGCCATTGAGGATTGCACAATGCTCCAATCTATCTAGACCCCTCTGCAAGGCCTCTTGTCCCTTGAGACAGTCAACAGCACCTCCCAATTTCGTATCACGAGCAAACTTAATAATGGTGCATTCAACTCCGGCATCCAGATCATTGACAAAAATACTGAGCAGAACTGGCCCTAGAACTGAGCCCTGAGGAACACTGCTGGTGACTGGTTACCAGCCAGATGTAGCCCCGTTCACTACAACCCTTTGAGCCCTGCCATTCAGCCAGTTCTTCACCCAGCACACCGTGTACCTGGTCATCTCACAGTTGGACTTGTCCAGAAGCATGCTGTGAGGGACAGTATCAAAAGCCTTACTGAAATCCAGAAAAACAACATCCACCGCCTTCCCTTCATCCACTAGGCAGGTTACCTTATTGTAGAAGGATATCAGATTAAACAGAACTTTCCCATTGTGAACCCATGATGACTGTGCCTGATGATTGCATTGTCCTTTAAATGTCTTTCAACAGCACCCAGTATAATCTTCTCCATAATTTTTCCAGGTACTGACGTAAGCAGTTGGACAAGTGCACCTTGGTAGCATACTAATATCTACATGAGGATATCTGCTGGTTTAAAAGTATCTCAACCCCCACAGCACCTTAACCAATGCTATACCGGAAAAAAGCGTAGGCCTGGCTTGAGAGTATCATTCCTGGAAAGCGTTGTGTTGAGGAGGCAGTTTAACTGTTTCCTGCTTCAACTTCAGTGCCTGAAGACACTAAGCGAAGCACCTAAAATAGATACATGAATTATATAGGCATAGAAGCATAGAATCATAGAATCGTTTGGGTTGGAAGGGACCTTGAAGATCATCTAGTTCCAACCCCCCTGCCATGGGCAGGGACACCTTCCATTAGACCAGGTTGCTCAAAGCCCCATCCAACCTGGCCTTGAACACTTCCAGGGATGGGGTATCCACAACCTCTCTGGGCAACCTGTTCCAGTGCCTCACCACTCTCATGGTGAAGAATTTCTTCCTTACATCTAATCTAAATCTACCCTCTTTCAGTTTAAAGCCATTTCCCCTTGTCCTATCACTACATGCCCTTGTAAAAAGTCCCTCTCCAGCTTTCTTGTAGTCCCCCTTTAGATATTGGAAGGCTGCTATAAGGTCTCCCTGGAGCCTTCTCTTCTCCAGGCTGAACAATCCCAGCTCTCTCAGCCTGTCTTCATAGGAGAGGTGCTTCAGCCCTCTGATCACCTTGGTGACCCTCCTCTGGACTTGCTCCAACAGGTCCATGTCTTTCTTATGTTGGAGGCCCAGAGCTCAATGCAGTACATGAGGTGGGGTCTCATGAGAGCAGAGTAGAGGGGAAGAATCACCTCTCTCAACCTGCTGGTTATGCTTCTTTTGATGCAGCCCAGGATACAGTTGGCTTTCTGGGCTGCAGACACACATGGCCAGGTCATGTTGAGCTTCTCATTAACCTACACCCCCAAGCCCTTCTTCTCAGGGCTGCTCTTAATCTATTCTCTGCCCAGCCTGTATTTGTTTGGGCTTGCCCCAACCCATGTGCAGGACCTTGCACTTGGCCTTGTTGAACTTCATGAGGTTCGCACAGGCCCACCTCTCAAGCCTGTCAAAGTCCCTCTGGATGGCATCCCTTCCCTCCAGAGTGCCAACCACACCACACAGCTTGGTGTTGTCGGCAAACTTGCTGGGGGTACACTCAATCCCGCTGTCCATGTCGCTGACAAAGACATTAAACAGAGCCAGTCCCAACACGGAACCCTGAGGAATGCCACTCGTCACTGGTCTCCACTCGGACATGGAGCCGTTGACCACAACTCTTTCAGTGCAACTATCCAGCCAATTCCTTATCCACTGAGTTGTCCATCTGTCAAATCCATGTCTCTACAATCTAGAGACAAAGATGTCATGCAGGACAGTGTCAAACGCTTCACACAAGTCTAGTCCATAATGAACTTCTAGAGTAGCCTAGTAATTCTTACCAAAAATAACCAGTAGTGTCATAGCACAGTAGCCTTAGATCTCCAGTGCTAGATACATATGTAAAGTTTATGAAGGAGCACTCCAATCTTTGTGAGGTTCAAACGTACTTTCTTCACCATAAAATTTTAATCTTACCAATAAAAACACCTGTTCTGGTGCCACTGACAGCTTCTACAGGGACTCCTGCATCCTCCAGGGCTTTGTATGTGCATTCTATTAGTAACTTCTGTTGTGGATCCATGCGTTCAGCTTCCATATTATTAATCCCAAAAAGGTGGTTGTCAAATGAATTAAATCTAAAATACACAGACCAGAAAATGGTACAATATATATACAATATGCATTTACTTCTAGACTCAAAGTACACATTTTTTGCAATTTCATGAAAAGCAAAGCAGTAACCTGTGTTTAGGCCACGGTTCCCATTTATGAAAATCAGAAGAAAATGTTTACAGGCCAAGGATGTTTTATGTCCCACCACAAAATATGTATTTTTATCAATGATTCTGCATTTCAGAGTTATGAGCCCACTCCTAGAAATTTTTATTCAAATGGTTATTCCACTAGTACCAACAGGACTCAGATTATGAAAATTTGCAGAATGAGACTCCCTCTGCTGTAATGTGGTCTTAGCCAACAAGTTTTAAACAAATATTGTCTTCTAAATTATTTTAAGGCAATATAGACCAATGCTTTACAATTTAAAACCAATAAGCAGAGGATCAGCTTGGATGCTTCCAAGAGATACTCGTACTTCTGTAATAATAAATTGAAAATATTTTATCGGTGTATGTGCGTATTTATCTTTAAAAAATTCTTCATAGTAGGCCCACACTTACAAAAGACCAAGCCCAGGATTAATCTTGTATCCCAAGATCAGATTTGTATGGCCATCTATCATTTCTTGATTTCAGTGGAGAATTCAGTATCTAGCATGGGACTAATCACTGAAGTAATTCTGGGTCCTACAATTCAAACCTGCTAAGTATTGTTTTCGGGACGCAGTAAGATTCCTTCTGTGCATGTGAACTTCTCGTTTGAATAAAGGTCTACAGCCTGAGGATTTAAGGTGAATGTGGATTTAAAATAAAAGACACTTATGTTGATCTTTGTCATGGTGTAACCCCAGCCAGCAACTAAGCACGACGCAGCCGCTCACTCTCTTCCCCCCCACACCCAGTGGGATGGGGGAGAGAATCAGGAAAAAGAAGTAAAACTCGTGGGTTGAGATAAGAACAGTTTAATAGAACAGAAAAGAAGAAACTAATAATGATAATGATAACACTAATAAAATGACAATAGTAATAATAATAGGATTGAAATATACAAATTATGCACAATGCAATTGCTCACAACCCGCAGATCGATGCCCATTTAGTCCCCGAGCGGCGATCCCCCTCCACCCCCACTCGCCCCAGTTCATATACTGGGCATGATGTCACATGGTATGGAATACCCCTGTTGGCCAGTTTGGGTCAGCTGTCCTGGCTGTGTCCCCTCCCAACTTCTTGTGCCCCTTCAGCTTTCTTGTTGGCTGGGCATCAGAAGCTGAAAAATCCTTGACTTTAGACTAAATGTTACTTAGCAACAACTGAAAACATCAGTGTTAACAACATTCTTCTCATACCGAACTCAAAAACATAGCACTATACCAGCTAGTAGGAAGACAATTAACTCTATCCCAGCTGAAACCAGGACAATCTTACTGTAATTTGCTATTCTTCATTTGCTATTAGTCATAGCCCCCATGCAGCTGTACCCATATCTCTGGGATAATTTGACATGAGGACACAAGTGAAAGGATGCATACTGCAGTTTGCGCTGCCAGACTTTCTCTTTACACTAGTATCTTTACCTGATATTTGTACATACATAATCCCTCAGTATTATGGAGGAGTGGCTCAGAATAAAGAAAAAGTTTTTTTTAAGACATGACAGTATGAGCCTAGACAAAAGCAAGATTATTATGAAATTATTAATAGTTCAGGTTTACAAGCAAGCATAACACTCAAATTAAGCATAATTTTGCTTCTTGACTATCTATCAAAACCAGACTTCCTTAGTTTGTCTCTAAATTGTCACATCTGCACGTGAACTAGAGCTACGTGTCCCCACAAGCATGGGATTAGGTCCTGAGGTCCAGCAAAGCTGGCTAACCTTCAGGCTGAAACTGGAGGAGACTTACCAGGCAGTTTTTACAGCTCAGAGTCCATACTCCATGACCTTCCTCTGCAGTCCACAGTACTATAGACAGTACAAATTATGTGACAGGCTGGAGACCACCTCAGATTCAGTATTGTCAAGTATATACCCCCTCATGCATAATGCATGTGTACTTCTGTATATCCAAAATGCAGACACCCCCATCACATGACAGGTGACATCTCAATGGTGACTATGTACCTACATGTTGGATTATGTAATCAAAGGTCATATGTGTTCCCAGACATGTACATATGTGCTTAACACAGCCTGCAACTAAATTCTCTCATCGATGTCACACACCAGGAATTCCTGCAGTTTCACAACTGCATGTTCATCATGTGAGATAAAAGAAAGCTGGTTCCTAGGTCCCATTTATAAGCTTTCCCTGTGCCTTGCACTCTCTGAAAGGCTGGACACGTTAGTCTAAGTACAAAAAAAAATCAGTGGCATAGCTGAGTAACAGACTCACTCATTCAGAAGAGCCGCTCGTGTTGTACATATTTTTCCTGGCTTGTTATCATCTGGATGATACCACTCTCTGGCATTAAATCTCTCGGGGGGGATTTCTACTGTGCAGTTTTTGCCTTCCTCCAGGACTTTCCAGAAATTGTCAATTCCATCACCTGTTGTACAAAGGTTTTAAAGTAGATTAATTTATGTGCTCCCCCTCCCCATGCAGACTCAGAAATGCATGCTCAGCTACAAGGAACTCCCATGTATAAATCTAGGTTGCTCAAGTAGAATCACCAGAGACAGAAATGATCATTCTTTGGTGAGTGGAAAATGGAAAGGTATGACTGATCCCTTCACTGCTTGCCTAAAAGCAAAGGAACCCCACGAAATCTTTAACCTTCTGCTGTGCCCTTTTCCCTACCACCTCACCTCATCTACTATATACATGCATCATGTCCTTAAGGACCACATGGGTAGGATGAAGTCCTTCTGTATCTGTACAGCACCACTCCTCAGGCAGCTCCACTGGCAGCAAAAGGTCATCTCTGGACATTAGCCCTCTGAAGACAGATTGAGCTTACAAACACCAGGAAAACACCAGAGGCATTATCCTTTGTCCCTAACAGTAGAAGGCCATCTAAATCAAACATAAAAGTATGCGTATACTCAACACTGACAGAGCTCATCAACACCTCACTACTGGATTGCAGGGGACCCTGTCCTTAGTGGTTGAGATCCAGAGCTCCAGCTCCAAGCTCTGAGGATATGGCTAGACCCTCTTCTTAGCCCTGAAACCAACTAACATGGCATCCACACAGTGGCCCACATTTCTCCTCCTCCCAGCTTCCACTTCCCCCAACATAGGTAGTGGCCTCATCCACACTCACTCTGGAAACATTCTCTTGCAGGTGCTAACCTGTGGCATGCCCAAGCACTGACCTGGAACAGCTCTGACTGACATGGGGCAGTGCTGGGCTGTGGACTGTGCTAGCAGTCAGTAACGGTGATTGCAGGACGCCCTTCCCACCCAAGCCCTCCCGTGGTTAGTCCATCATCATAGACACAGCCTCAGACACTGGCCAGACACGACATACTTTAACGGCTCCCAGTGCTCAACAGTTCTTTTGAGGCAAGTTCAGAAACACAGTCCTGAGCATGCACCATGCAGACCAGGACGTGTTCACTTACTGCATGGCGAGGTAATTAAGAACAACGTTCCTGAAGAGAGTTCCTTTACTGGCATGTCTGGACCAACAAATGGCTTGCACCAAATTAGTATTTAATGCTCAGGCAAGAGATTGCTGCTACATATTTACTAGCACTTTACTAGATTCAGAACCATTCATGTTTGCTCACAGTTACCTATGGGCCACATAGTTATCGCTCTAGCACATATACCTATTGAATCTTGGACAAAGTGAAGCCAGGAACTGAAATGTGGTGAGGGCAAGAAAGAAAACACGGAAAGGGAGAGACTAGCATGGTCACCTTTAGGGCTGAACACCACTTTGCAAGGATAGAACTGTATTCCACTCCCTGGATTATTTTTGGATTTTTAAAATCTGTGTCTATCTAATGTAAAGAGTATGGACAGTTTGACAGCAGCAGCCAGAACCTAGAAATCACTCACAACTCTCTAAATGTCTCCAGCCATCTAATCTCAACCATCTAACCTCAGAATATAAAGTCAACTCTCACTTTCATAAGGCCTAATTATAACTAAGATTGTAAATATGAGACTATTGTAACAGAGGCTGCTGGCTTTTATTATGGTAGGCAATATCGATTCTTTACTGAAGTCAGCTTCCCACCTTGTACAAGAGGCAGTATTTAGGTGTGTATTTGTAAGAGGCAGAATCTAACTAGAGACAGAGCTGTATTTATCTAGCCCTGCTCTCTTCTGGAACCTTTCAAAGTGAATCCTTGAAGTGTAGTAAAATCCATTAAGTGTAATAAAGGAGGAAGATTTCTTTTAGGAAAGGGTCTTTTAGGAAGACCCAACCTATTTATATTACAGGCAGAGCTGGTGATACTGACAGGCCCTCGATCTGTCCTGTCCCTATAGATGCATAGTCCTACAACAATGCACAATCATCCGGCCAGTGCAGGTGCATAAAGCTCAAATCATCCCAGACTCACCCAGTTCATTTGTACGAGTTTCATGTGTGCAGCTGAATGCCCTGCCCACAGCTAGGACTGCAGGTCTGTCTGTCAGTGGACAAATTTGAACCAATCCATTTCTACCACAGCGTGACCTTTTAAAAATATCCTACAAGTAGCAAAGCAATGAATTCTACAAAAGTAAGGGAGGAACGTGTTGTTTCCCTCCACCTCAACCGTAACGACTCACTGTGCTTTTCAATGTTCACTCAGCAGCCTGGTTTGCTTATACCCAAAACTTACCTCCGGGAAAGTTGCATCCTATTCCCACAATAGCAATTTCATCTCCAGTCTCCATCTCCTGGGCTGCATAATACAGGCATACATGTCAGCCAGCTCAAACAATTATGTATGCATTTATCATTAAATAAATATTAGGTAAAAAGGTGAACCTCCCACAAACGCACATACTTGTTCAAAGTTTGATTAGCTTGAATAACCTATTATTGGTTGTGATGAGAAATGACACTCCCTACAGGTGACCAGAGCTGTGCGGTATTTTTCTTGTTGTCTCTACTTTTAGAGGAAAATCCCTAATACACCAGACTTCCTCATTCACAAACACTTGCTTTTTACTGTTAACCTCTGCTATTCCTACCACCAGCTGATCTGCTCTTCAGCCTCTCCCCAGATCAGTCCTGCTTCACTTCTTGCATCCAGAAGTGAATTGTGCATTGACCAAGGCACACTTTCAGCTCTATCATCTCTATCCTATTCACAAAGCAGGTCTCCCAAACAGACTCTGCAAACTGCCAGTTAAAATCAGACCATGTAAACAGGCAACAGACAATCAAATAGTTGAAGTAACAAAAGGTCATTCAGAGCTCTGCTTTGCTGGATCCCAAGGCTGCTTAGCTTTTGTCTAAATCAGCTTCCTCTGTAGTCAGAGGTTAACCCCCACAGACCATGCTCAAAGCCACCAACAGCTACAAGATCTCTCTCTTCCTGACCATGCACAGTCTCCAGGTAGCCCCACTACAGCCACCGAAGAACTGGCCTTTCAGCTCATTTGCAGCTTCACAGGGAAAGCTTTTTGTTGAGAAGCA
Source organism: Haliaeetus albicilla (assembly GCF_947461875.1). Taxonomy (NCBI): domain Eukaryota; kingdom Metazoa; phylum Chordata; class Aves; order Accipitriformes; family Accipitridae; genus Haliaeetus; species Haliaeetus albicilla. Next base: position 62,679,756 of record NC_091484.1, on the reverse strand, counting down.
ACTCAAAATAAAATGTTATTTTTTTCAACAAATCAGATGGCAAAGAAAAAAATTGTTTGGGAGCAAATTACATACCTCAGTATAGAATTTAAAGCTGATTTTTTTTCCTTAATTCTGGGAAGGGAACTTGTGAGATAAACATCAGTTCGATTCAATTGATTTAGAACTCACTAGGATGCCCACCTCAGAACCCTTCAGTCCTCCTGGGCTTGCTTCAACCCACAAACAGAAGAAGATTCATGTTGAAGGGGATTTTTGGGGATTCTTGGCAGTGGTGATAGATTCTTATCTCAGTGATACTACAGTAGGTCCCAAAGAGTTCTTCTCAGTTATTGACTGACAGCAGTAAAGCAGAGGTGAGGCTGTTTTACAGCCCCACACATCATTCATAGTTACCATTTCTTGGAGGTTTGCTTTGAAACATGAAATTAAAACCGACTGCTGAGATTCACACTTTCAAAAATTTACTTCTCGGTTCCATTAACTAAGACAGAGAAAGTTAGAAGGCCACCTAGCAAAAATAAGGAGACCAGAATCTGCCTTTCTAGCAGTAAATTCTATTTTAGCAACAATACAAATTCTAAAAAGCTATGAAAATTGTTTTCCTTTAGTTCTTTCAAAATTGTCTATAATTTCTGCTTTTTCTATTTCATATTTTAATTTCATTGCTAACCTAAAGCTGCAAAGCCCAACATATATACTTTTATCACAAAGGTACTTTTAAGCATTGTTACTAAGTTAGCACTTAAATAGCATGTAATAGAAAAGTAAGGGCCTTACGATTATAACATAAAATATGTCTTTGGCATCTATAGAGTTATCCAGTGAGCTATGTAACTCTTACCTTATATCATCCCAGTAGGGTGTACTAATAGGCTGAGTCTGTGGAAGTTGTTTATATAGGATTCTGTGAGGTTTCTTATTCAAATGCGCATGCTAAAATGCAGTGAAAATGTTAACGCCTTTCAAAGCAAAAAAAGCAAATGAGTCATCAGTGGCTCTGACTAAAGTTCAAAAGTACTTCCCTGAAGTAGTAAATTCTTGATGATACCAGGTTTTACACCAGGAAAAGGGTAAAATCTCTGTCTTACCTAACTTCTTACAATTAGCAAAACAATAAATTGGAGATATCTTGCCATGAGATAGCCCATAAAAAATTATGATCTTAAGAATATGATTTAGAAGACTCTCTCTCTAACATCACAACTCAATTTGGTTTGCTCTTAATATCAACAAATCTGAACTAGCATTTAAAGCCCCATCTGTTTGCTGGAGGCCCCATTTGTGAAAACTAAGCATAAACTCTCTATAAACTTAAAACCTGAGTTTCATGTTTGATTCCACAGCTGCATTCTTTTACTGAGCAGAAGCATTTAAATATGCAAGTACAAAAAGCCTTGTCAAAACACAAATAGTCTCAAAATATTTCTGAGTCCACCAGGACATTAAAAGCAATATTGAGCTTTCTTTCTAAAACTGCCATCTTCTTAAAAGCAAAACAAACAGTAGAATACCCAGAAGTAACCTCCAAGGGGATCAAGTCCACTAGTCTGTGCGAGATGCCTTTTTAACTCTCCCTCATCTGATTTCACCCCAACCACCCAAACTCATCTTCATCCTCTTCTGATTTGGTAATGGAAACACGATGTTGGCTAAGCCAGGAGAGTTCATATATGGTTAATGTTTTCCTTGGTTGTGGGACCCAACTCTTTCCAAAAAGACAGCAAAAATCCACTGTGCTGAGAAAAAACAGTTTATTCTGCCACTGAACAGCTTCATAACCTGCTCTGAAAAGCTCAGATTCTGCTCTCCATTTCATAGCTGTAAATCTGTGTCACTCAATTTTTTGAATTCTGAGGTTATTGGAGTTATTTAATGATTTCTTTAACTAAATTAACCCACTTCCCTGATGTCATTACTAGGCTGATGCACAAGATGGCTGGTCTGAAGCTAACTTGAGAATCCCCCTATTTTACACTTATCTAAAGAGCACTCTTGTCAGCGCTGGTACCATCAACAACCCCTGGCAGAGCAGAATGTGGGTTCGTCAGGTGAACTAGGAATGCACTGTGGAACCTCCATTACATTTTCACAAGCAACATCTGAAAGCAATAAATGCTAAGCCGTATTTCAAGGTATTGGTTAGCTATTGGAAAGAATACTGAAATGAATCCTGCACAACTGTGGCCATTAATTTCAATGCAAGTTAAACCAATCTGAATACCAGTGACTCAAATACAATATGAACAATACAAACATTAGTGCAGTACTAAGAAAGTGTTTTTAAGACTGGTTTACAGTTATCAGTGTGTTGCTGGGTGTTGATGACTTGCACTAGTCTCATCATAGCTGGAGTGTATTCATAAACCCAAAGTAAAGCAATGATTGCTCAACCCTTCTGAGCAATGCCAGTAGTAGAAATATGAAGTAAATACGGAAGCACATGTAGCAATAGCGGATGGAGTCTACTATTATTGACGTGGGTGGCCTATTTATAACCAAATTATAACAAGTTGGTTTGTCATCAAGTTTATTACACATTTCATCTAAATTTAGAAGTTGAAAATTCAAAATGGAAACAACAAAGACCTGTCATATGGCAGGCACATTTACTTTGTCTCCCACGTCATTACAGTGCCCACCTCTGAACCAAACCTTTGTTCTAATCAAATCTAGGTCTGATCATTCCAAAAGGACAAATAAAATATGTGTGTATTTCCCTAGGTTTTCAAACCAACAATTACATCCTGCCAAGACTCAGATATAGGAAAATAGCTATTCATTTGACTAGTCTTCATTATTTCAATCAAGTTTTTCCTGTCTTCTGGTGGGAAAACATGCATGAGTGAATCTCCTGTGGGTCTGGATTTATTTCAGAGACAACACAGAGAAAAAGCAAAAAAGAAAGTCTTTTGAAGGGTTTTTAGTTCCAAGTAGCTATTAGGACAAAAAATACTTATGGGTTCCCTGCTTCCATTAGGACACAAGAAGGATTACTATGCAAATCACTAGAAGTTGTTTCTTCACTGAAGCAGTGCTCTGACCAGCTAGGAGGTGGCAACACAAATATCTCATTCTGCATTATCATGAAAACCTAGTAAGAAAAGGCACTGGCTCTTGGGCAAAACATTTTTTAATAAGTCAAATCTCAAAAATTAGCTTCATACCTAATAATAATTAATGGATATTTGTGTGTCATTGAATGAGGGAGCAGTATTTACCTTTTTCATTCTACATCTATGAAGTTTTCCAGTACATTATTATTATCACTGTTATTGTTATAGTATTGATAATGACACCAAGCACAGCAGGGCTCTGCTATGCCAGGATCTATACCAATTCATATGGAGAAAAAGGGCCTCACCACAAAGAGTAATGTGTGTGACAACCCCTAATTCTTTTTATTAGTTTCCAGTGCTCTGCACTACAGACCTAGTCAGGAGGAAGAGAAGGAAGAGGAAGAGCAGTTTCTGGCCTCTAAATTATTTGTCTTGGATTTTTTTTTCCCACTTTAACAGTAATATCATCTATGATTGCAAAAACAAGCCTTCTGTGACAGTAAATGATGCAAAGCTGTCTGCATGAACTTGCTAAGAGCCTGAAACAGTAAAGTCTCCGGGCCCTGCCCGTTTCAGTCTAACTGTGGAGAGTCCAGTGCCATTGCTTATAGTTTGAACATGGACAAAAGCAACTATTTTCCTGATGATCGACAGGTAGAAGAGAAGACATGAGATCATAGTATGAAGATGTTTGCCTAATCTTCCTAAAATGTGGACAATAAGGAAACGAGAGAGCACAAGAAGATTCCTCTTCATTTCCTAGAGGTGGAATCTGGAAGCTATATGCATTGCATAAACTCTGAACCTCTGAAGGTCACTGGGTTATATTAATAGAAATAGTCACACTAGAACAAAAATGGCCCTTAAATTACCACAGGGTTTGTGCATCTGTTGTTCCAGGTCACAGTAACAGTCCTATTATATATACTTTCCCCAACCATATGAAAACGATATTGCTATTAATAATGATAATCATAGGGAATGTGAATATGAAACACTAGAAACTGCGCAGGAAAAAGCTTGGGAAATTTTTACCTTTTGTCTTATAGATCTGATGTTCCCCAAGTCTTGAAGGAGCAGGATCAGCATCTGCCCTGAACTAAGGATGCTGAAAGTGAAGACATTATTCCAAGACTGTCAAAAGGAATCACAGAATGGTCGAGGTTAGAAAGGACCTCTGGAGATCCTCTGGTCCAAGCCCCTTGCTCAAGCAGGGACACCTAGAGCTCCTTTCCCAGGACCATGTCTAGATGGCTTTTTAATATCTCTGAGGAGGGAGACTTGACAACCTCCCTTCAGGAATTTGTATGCACTGATAAGATCCCCGCTGAGCCTTCCCTTCTCCAGGCTGAACAGTCCCAGCTCTCTCAGCTTCTCCCTCTTCAAAAGATGCTCCAGTCCCTTAATCATCTCCATGGCCCTTCACTGGACTCTCTCCAGTATGTCCATGTCTTTCTTGTACTGGGAAGCCCAGAACTGGACACAGCACTCCAGATGTGGCCTCACCAGTGCTGAGTAGAGGGAAGGATCACCTCCCTCGACCTACTAGTAGCACTTTGTTTAATGCAGCCCAGGACACCATTGGCCTTCTTTGCTGTTAAGGGCACATTGCTGGTTCATGAATAGGGTTTCTCTCATTTAACCTGAGCTACCTAAATGTTAGGCATGTAGTCTATGCTAGTGTCGTGGTTTAACCCCAGCCAGCAACTAGGAAGGATTGGAATGTATTGGGTTTGCGTGGCAAGGTTTTGGTAGCTGGGGTGGCTATAGGGGTGGCTTCTGTGAGTACCTGCTAGAAGCTTCTCCCATGTCCAACAGAGCCAATGCAAGCCGGCTCCAAGATGGACCCACTGCTGGCCAAGGCTGAGCCCATCAGCGACAGTGGTAGCATCTCTGGGGTAACAGATTTAAGAAGGGGAAAAAAAAGTTGTGGCAAGCACAGAAACTGCAGCTGGAGAGAGGAGTGAAAACATGTAAGTGAAACAACCCTGCAGACCCCAAGGTCAGTGAAGAAGGAGGGGGAGGAGGTGCTCCAGGCACCAGAGCAGAGATTCCCTAGAAGACCATGGTGTTGCAGGCTGTTCCCCTGCAGCCCATGGAGGTTCACGGTGGAGCAGATATCCACCTGCAGCCTGGGGAGGACCCCACGCTGGAGCAGGTGGATGCCCGAAGGAGGCTGTGACCCCGTGAGAAGCCTGTGCTGGAGCAGGCTCCTGGCAGGACCTGTGGACCCGTGGAGAGAGGAGTCCAGGCTGGAGCAGGTTTTCTAGCAGGACTTGTGACCCCACGGGGGACCCATGCTGGAGCAGTCTGTGCCTGAAGGACTGCACCCCATGGAAAGGACCCATGGTGGAGCAGTTCATGAAGAACTGCAGCCTGTGGGAAGGACCCACTTTGGAGAAGTCCATGGAGGACTGTCTCCTGTGTGAGGGACCCCATGCTGGAGCAGGGGAAGAGTGTGAGGAGTTCTCCCCCTGAGGAGGAAGGAGCAGCAGAGACAACGTGTGATGAACTGACTGTAACCCCCATTCCCCATCCCCCTGCGCCACTGGGTGGGGGTAGGTAGAGAATTCGGGAGTGAAGCTGTGCCCAGGAAGAAGGGAGAGGTGGGGGGAAGGTGTTTTAAGATTTGGTTTTATTTCTCATTACCCTACTCTGGTTTGATTGGCAATAAATTAAGTTAATTTTCCCCAAGTCAAGTCTGTTTTGACTGTGACAGTAATTGGTGAATGATCTCTCCCTGTCCTTATCTCGACCCATGAGCCCTTTGTTATACTTTCTCTCCCCCATCCAGTTGAGGAAGGGGAGTGATAGAGAAGCTGCGTGGTGCTTAGTTGCTGGCTGGGATTAAACCACGACAGCTAGCCATCTAGCTTTCTTCTTCAAAGATAACAGACAAAAATCCTGCAGTGGAAAAATCAGATCAATTTAGACGGTTACAGTTAGATAAATCCACTTTCACTGATGAATGCAGTAGAACAATAATTTCCCTATACCTACTCAATATTGTTTTATATATATGCAGGGATGCCATTAATTCTTTTTACCATACACTTAATCTGAGATCTGAAATAAGCTGGTTATCTAACAAGACTACCAATTTCCTCTTCAGAATCACAGCTTCTCGGAAAGAAATACCACATCCTGTCAAAATCCCCAACTTTCTCTATTCCTGGTGTCATCCTGACGATGTTGCATTTAGCTATTTCAAAACATTTCCCTGACAATTCTACTATTGAGTAATAGCATCTGGTATCAAGGCTTAAAATGAGGTGTTTAAACTGTTATTTTAAAAAAAAAAACAGAACATAACTGTGTGTAAATAGCTATACTTAAGAAAAAAAAAAAGTAAAACTAGCCTTGAACCATTAGGAAAAGCCATGTGTAGCATTTACAGTAAATACAAACAAGCATTTTCTTAGAATCATAGAATACCAGGTTGGAAGGGACCTCAAGGATCATCTGGTCCAACCTTTCTTAGCAAAAGCACGGTCTAGACAAGATGGTCCAGCACCCTGTCCAGCTGAATCTTAAAAGTTTCCAATGTTGGGGAATCCACCACTTCCCTGGGGAGATTATTCCAATGGCTGATTGTTCTCATTGTGAAAATTTTTTCTCTTGTGTCCAGTCAGAATCTCCCCAGGATTAACTTGTTCCCATCAGCCCTTGTCTTTTCTATGTGACTCCTTGTAAAAAGGGAGTCTCCATCTTCTTTGTAGCCACCCTTTAAATACTGGAACATGGTGATAAGGTCTCCCCTAAGCCTTCTTTTCCCAAGGCTGAACAAACCCAGTTCTCTCAGCCTTTCCTCATGCGGCAGGCTTCCCAGTCCTTTGATCATCTTTGTGGCCCTTCTCTGGACCCTCTCCAGCCTGTCCACCTCTTTTTTGCATAGTGGGGTCCAAAACTGAACACAGTATTTCAAGTGGGGCCTGACAAGTGCTAAGTAGAGTGGGATAATGATTTCTCTATCTCTGCTGGTGATGCCCTTGTTGATGCAACGCAGCATCCTGTTGGCTTTCTTTGCCATAGCAGCACACTGTTCACTCATATTGAGCTTCTTGTCCACCAGGAACCCCAGGTCCCTTTCCACAGAGCTGCTCCCCAGCCAGGTAGATCCCAGCCTGTGCTGCACTCCTGGATTATGTTTTCCCAGGTGCAAGACCTTACACTTCTCCTTATTGAAATTCATAAGGTTCTTGTTAGCCCACTCTTCCAGCCTATCCAGATCTTTGTAGTCTTCCTTTATTCTGCCCAGGTTCTGTCTTGCAGTGTCACTTGTGCCCACCTGAAAGAGCAGCAACGGATAGTAGTCTGTGCTCTTGACAAACTGTGGCACCCTTTCAGCAAGATCTCGGACCTTAGCTCCCAGGAGGCAGCACACCTCTTATGACTCCCTGTCAGGCCGGCAGATGGGCACGTCAGTGCCCCTTAACAGAGAGTCACCCACTACGAGCACTCATCGTTTCTTTTTGTGGTATCCACTGTGTGCTGCTGGTACAGTTTCTCCTCGCAGACCTTGCTCGTGGGTGTCTACAGCTGTTAAAGCTTCATACCCGTTTTTGGCGGTAATGCTGGAGGGTGGGGATCGAAGCAGAGTCCTGCTTTTGTGGGTCACCAGGGTCCAAGGTGCCGCATTCTCTGTGGTGTCCACCACAGGAGCACGGTTCTGAAACCACCTGTCTATCTCCATCTCGGCCCCTCTAACACTGTGCAGCCTTTCAACTGTTTCCTGCCGCTCCGCCGCCTGACACAACAGATCATCAACCCGTGCGCATCTTTTGCGGGTACTTTCTTTTTCTCCAGGAGAAGGGTCTGGGCACTTGTCGCAACGTACCCTCTGTACCGAAGTCTCCTTCCTGACCAGCTCCGTCTGGGTGGACGCCTCAGGCACCTCAGGGTCCTTCCCTGCAGAAACGCTGGCCTTCGCTCCGCGGCCGGCGCCCACCGCTCTGGCAGAGACCCAGAGCCCTTCCCCGGGCTGCGGGCCCACACGCAGGGTGCGGCGCCCCCTCCGGCGCCCTGCCTGCCGCCCCAACCGCCGCGCCCCGCCCCGAGCCCCCTCAGCCGGCCCGGCCGGCAGGGCCCGCCGAGCCTCCCTTCGGCGGGAGCTGCCGGCCGCCGGCGGGGCTCCCCGCCCGGCCTGGGCTTTCCCGGGCTCCGGGAGCCCGCCCCCGTACGCTTCCCTCCGGCCTCAGCCGCAGGGCTGGCCCGCCGCCGCAGCTGCGTGCCTCGCCGGCTTTCCTTAATAGTCGAGAGCAGGGCATTTATGCTTTTCCCCAGAATTAGATTATCGAACAATTAAGATTTTTAATGCAACAACAAATTGTGTAAGCTTAAACCTAGCCTGTAACCACAGCAGTAATCACGTAAGTACAACAGAAGCTCTCTATTTGACAGTTAACAAATCGCCGCCTGAGGCCTCAACTAGCAGCAGCTCAATCAACTCAAAACCGTTTCTTTAAGAAAAGCTGTCTTTCTTCCAGGTTCCTATAGACCTGTTAACAGCCCTCAGCTCAAGAGCGAGGGGCTATCAGCCGTTGCAGATTGGTGGGCTGTTACAGGATTACAGACGGCAAACAAGCTTTCACAGAAATTGCATCTTCTGGCAATTTATAAGGGTCTTACGCAAGCCGTGAGACAACCATATAACTGTTTAGATATACAGACGCATTACAGAAGGGAATTTCTAACTGGCCAGATGTACAGGTTGCTTTGCCAGTCTTGTAGGCAGCAATATCATATTTCACTATTTTAAGAAAATTCACGTACATTCACACACAAGACATGCACACACACCCCAAACATACACCAGCTCATGAAGCGCAAATGGCTAATGTTAGCCAACAGAGAGATAACCTGTTTCTATAATCCTGTAATCTTAAAATGAGCCAGAAGAATCTGGACAGCCTAACTTCTGCTTTACTCTCAGAACAGTCCTTTATAAGACATTATTTTTCTAAACAGACTTTATGGAAATGGCAGACAGGCACGTGAACTGTGAGGGGGGAGTCTGCTGCAGATTTAAATACTAAATGTACCACACATAAACTGAAGCATCTTTACCTAGAATTTCCCACCCGCTCTAGATGGTGACAGTATAAGCGTCTACTTACACTGAAGATGAGCATCTAAAGGGCCTTTTACAGTTTATGGAGGTCTGGTCAACAAAGGCAGTGGAGCGTTGCAGAGAGTTGGCTGTTTGACCAATGCAGGTGGTCACTGTACTCCCACTCCAAGTGGAAGCAATGAACATTTGAGGGATGGCCTGGGAAAGGAAGGAAAAGGACTCTTTCAGCTAGAGGATAATTCCTATCCAGGAAAGGGAAATGGAAAGGAAGAAGGCCAGGATTACAACTAGTAATCTGAGAGGATTGCTAACAGAACAGGAGTGATTTCCCTTAACAGTATTCCAGTAGGTGACCAGTGAAGAAAAAGAAAAGGGTAAAGAAAGATGAAGGTAGCAGGGTGGCCCATGGCAAGACAGGCATCATCAGATCCCCATGGATGTGGTCAACGAAATAGCACCTGTGTCTCCACCGACTAATAAAAGGAAACACAGGCTTTCTTAGGTGTTGTGGGTTTTTGGAGAATGCATATTCCAAATTACAGTCTGATTGTAAGCCCTCAAGTGACCCAGAAGAAGAACAATTTTAAATGGGGCCCTGAACAACGACAAGCCTTTGAACAAATTAAACGGGAGATTGTCCATGCAGTAGCCCTTGGGCCAGTTCGGGCAGGCCAAGATGTTAAAAATGTGCTCTATACTGCAGCCAGGGAGAATGGCCCTACCTGGAGTCTGGCAGAAAGTACCTGGGGAGACCCGAGGCCGACCCCTGGGGTTCTGGAGTCGAGGATACTGAGGATCCAAGGCTCGCTATACTCTTAACTGAAAAAGAGATATTGGCAGCATATGAAGGAGTTCGAGCTACCTCAGAAGTGGCTGGTACTGAAACACAGCTCCACATAGCACCCCAACTGCCAGTGCTGGACTGGATGTTCAAAGGAAGGGTCTCCTCTACACATCATGCAACTGATGCCACGTGGAGTAAGTGGGCCGCACTGATTACACAACGGGCTCACATAGGAAACCCCAGTCGCCCAGGAATTTTGGAAGTGATCACGGACTGGCCAGAAGGCGAAGATTTCGAAATATCACCAGACGAGGAGGTGACGCATGCTGAAGAGGCCCCACTGTATAATAAACTGTCAGAGAATGAGAGGCAATATGCCCTGTTCGCTGATGGGTCCTGTCACGTTGTGGGAAAATATCAGAGGTGGAAGGCTGCTGTAAGGAATCCTATACAAGTCGCAGAAACTGCTGATGGATAAGGTGAATCGAGTCAATTTGCGGAAGTGAAAGCCATCCAGCTAGCTTTAGACATTGCTGAAAGAGAGAAGTGGCCAGTGCTCTATCTCTGTACTGACTCATGGATGGTGGCAAATGCCCTGCGGGGGTGGTTACAGCAGTGGAAGAGGAGCAACTGGCAGTGCAGAGGCAAACCCATCTGGGCTGACACACTGTGGCAAGATACTGCTGTTCAGCTAGGGAAGCTAGTGGTCAAAGTACGTCACGTAGATGCTCACATACCCTAAAGTTGGGCCACTGAAGAACATCAAAATGACCTGGAGATGGATCAGGCTGCTAAGATTGAAGTGGCTCAGGTGGACCTGGACTGGCAACGTAAGGGTGAGTTAGTTATAGCTCGGTGGGCCCGTGATCCTCAGGTCATCAGGGAAGAGATGCAACATACAGATGGGCTCATGAATGAGGGGTGGACTTGACCATGAACACTACCACACAGGTTATCTATGAATGTGAAACATGTGCTGCAATTAAGCAAGCCAAGTGGTTAAAGCCCCTGTGGTATGGAGGGTGATGGCTGAAATATAAATATGGGGAGGCCTGGCAGATTGACTATATCACACTCCCACAAACTCGCCAAGGCAAGTGCCATGTGCTTACACTGCTGGAAACAACCACCAGATGGCTGGAAACATATCCTGTGCCCCATGCAACCGCCCGGAACACTATCCTGGGCCTTGAAGAACAAGTTTTATGGCGACACAGCACCCCAGAAAGAATTGAGTCAGACAACGGGACTCACTTCTGAAACAACCTCATAGACACCTGGGCCAAAGAGCATGGCATTGAGTGCGTATATTGCATCCCCTATCATGCACCAGCCTCCGTGAAAATCAAACAATACAATGGACCACTGAAAACTACACTGAGAGCAATGAGGGGTGGGACTTGCTAACATTGGGATACACATTGAGCAAAAGCCACCTGGTTAGTTAATACTAGAGGATCTGCCAATCAGACTGGCCAGACCCAGCCAAGACTTCCACATACTGTAGAAGGAGATAAAGTCCCTGTAGTGCATATGAAGAGTATGTTAGGGAAGACAGTCTGGGTTAGTCCTGCCTTGGGCAGAGACAAACCCATCTGCGGGACTGCTTTCGCTCAAGGACCTGGGTGCACTTGGTGGGTGGTGCAGAAGGACAGGGAAGTTTGATGTGTACCTCAAGGAGATTTGATTATGGGAGAGAATAGCCAGTGAATTAGACTGTATGACGTTAATTGCTAAATAACTTGCCATTGTATGTCATTACATCTATAGTGGCTATATGCCATATCAAGGGTATTACAGTAAGAATTACCCAAATGACTGACGGTGGTCTTTGAAACCAAGTGAAGTGCAGCAGTGATGGAACTTGAACTGCTGCCCAGCAATTTCCTCAAGATCAACATCTTCAACCCACAGACCAGGGGTACGAGTTGTGCCAAATACACCAGCTGCAAGCTCCAGAGACAGCATGCAACAATCCAACACCACACACCATCTGTCCTACCCTGAAGGACTGTTATGACAGATGGAGCCCCAAAGTCATGGGTTAAATAAAATCGATGGACACGTTAGAGGAATGGCCCATAGACTAAGGGAATGCTATTCGGGGGGGGAGGTATATATATATATATCTCAAAGACAGGGAAAGTGGTGGTGATTAATTGGAAAGTGTAGGATCTGGGCATGATGTAGATGGTATAGAATAAGGGGTGGATAATGTCCTGGGTTCGGCTGGGATAGAGTTAATTTTCACAGGAAGCTGGGAGGGGACACAGCCAGGATGGCTGACCTGAACTAGCCAAGGGGCTATTCCATGCCATGTGACATCATGTTCAGTATATAAATGGGGAGCGGGCTGGGGGGTAGACTCTCTGCGTGGGAAGTGGCAGAGCGTCAGGTTCTGGGTGGTGAGCAGTTGCACTGTGCATCACTTGGTTTTGTATTCTTTTATTAGTAGTATTGTTGTTGTTGTAACTTAGTTCCTTGTGTTGTCACAGTAAACTGTCCTTATCTCAACCCACGAGTTTCTTTTTATTTTTCCCCTGCCTCCTTCCTGATTCTCGTCCCCATCCCACGGGACAGGGCAGGGAGGAGTGAGCAAGCAGCCTCGTGGTGCTTTGTTACCAGCTGGGCTTAAACCACAACATGGGGGAAGGCCAAGGTGGTATCAGGATGCACTCCAGTTCATTTATGAGAAGTAATATCTAACATGCCTGTCACTACTCAGGGACCAAAGAGGTCTTTTCCCCAAGGACATGCAGACTCTGTGTACATGTCAGCATTCTAGGGAATGCACTCACAAGCAGACAGGAATTCAAGAAGCTGAAATTCTCTGCAGGTTTCTGCTATATTGTATGTAAAGCAGGTTACCTGGTTACTAACATTTCTGCAAATACTCTGACTCCCCCCAAAAAGTTTAAAACCACATGTCAATAAAAATATATAGACACAGATAGATCCACACAAGCAGACTTCATACAACTCAATGTTTCCACAGCAACGGAAGAAGGTATTACTCTGATATGCACACCCATTATCAATAAACAGCAGGAAAGCCTGGATTGACCTGAAAAGGAGTTAACTTGTCTCATGTCCTCTTGGCACAAAAACACTGGCGCAGAAGGGCAATGATTACATTGGTTGTGTGATTGACAGTAACCTTCTATCTCGAGGAAGTATAAAATCACCTTCCTATGAAATTGGGAGAGTTACCAAATGTCATGGCTTACGCAGATAACAAAATAAATACTCATGTTAATCTCTTTGATATCTTTGTTGTAGATCTGAGCTCTACTGAATCAAAATTTAATTTGTGCTCAGATCGGTATTCTCTGATACATAAGTATTCAAAATAATAAGTTAGTGTTTCAAAAAACTAAAAAATATATGAACACAGCCCAAACGGACATTGGCTAATCAAAGCAAGAGTTAAGAGAGAGCCACTGTAGTTTCACTCTGCAGTTTTTCTCCATAAATAACATGCACTTACAGTTCCTGAAGATCTTCAAGACCTGTCTGACCTTTTTACAAGGAAGCTTATAAACATGTAATAAAAAAGCAGTCTACAATGATAACATACTCCTTATCAATAAGACACTGATTAAAGAGCCAAACTTTGTACAGTTCTCGTGGAAGTAAGCTGTGAAATCATTTATGTGCATTAAGGAAAGTAAAATTTTATGGACCGTTAGGTTCTTCAGTAGCCTAATGTTACATCGTACTCATAGCACTCCAGGGTTTTAAAAGTATAATTTAGAGCAGTCCTCATGGAAAACCTCATGATTCTGAAATCACAGCAGAGGTAGGAATTTTTCTTTATGTCAGCTTGAAAAGAAATATACCTGGAGCTAAAGTAATAAAATCTGGCAGCCCAACTTACCTTTCCTGATAAGCTGAAGTTCTAACCATCACTATAATGTACAATAGAAACAGCCTATCACCCAGACAGTTAAAATACTTATGTAACTTCATTTTTCCTAAAAATAAAAAAGAAAACTCAAATGAACATAGAAATTCCTGAAGAGCCTCACACTGAGATGGCCTCAGAAAATGCCTAACACATATTGACAGCTTGGAGACATCACATAAGGCAGTTACAGCTTTTTGCACAACATGGCTGCCTTTGTGTTGATGTTGTCCCCTTCTACATAATGCCTAAGGTTACCATATTCACAGCAAATATGTCTCATCATCAAGCAGAGGAGCAGCAGCCACTCATCCTGCCAGCACTCAGCACATGGCAATTTCACAGTCACTGTGCGCTCCCAAAGCAAGGAAGAACAGACCTTCAACACGAATAAAATAAACATCTGTTAGTTCCATGTCCTGGTGCCAGAATAATTGCTGGGTTTTTTTTGGAAGCATAAACAGATAAGCAACCAGGAATTCACCTCCTGTCTGGCTGTCGTCATCACCAGGCCTCCCCTACTGTTCCTTTGTGGGCATTTTTCTGAAATGCGATTCTTTCTTGCACACTGGCTAGTGAGGGCACAAAGAGCACACATCTCCCAGCTGATAGCCCACAGCTTGGCAGTTAGACTGCCCGCTTTGGATACAAGGGTTTGAAGCGCTGCATTTCCCATGTCATCTGCAGTCATGTAACCTCAGGGCCACAGACTCTCATTGCCTAGCACAGGTAGCAAAGTCCTCTAAGTCCTATTGTTTCACCCAGGCCTGCATGCAAACAGAGGCAGTAGCTAGGCAGCCCACAGACAACTCCTGCCTCATCCAGATGGAGGGAAAGAACACGATAGGATAGGATAGGATAGGATAGGATAGGATAGGATAGGATAGGAGACAACTTCCTTGTCATTGTCGGGTACTACGGTGGGCACTGTAAAGAACAGGTTGGTTAAATTTCCTTCAGAAACAGCACAGGCATACCTGATGCTGTATTATGGTGGAAGGAATGGCATAAAAAACTTCTTCATGTCACTTATTTTATCCCAGGGTCCAGTGCATCTCACACAATTGGCAAAGCACTTTCCATGGGCAGCCTGGATACAGAAATGCCCCTCTGTCCTGGTGCTCCAAAGAGAGGCGCAGAAATAAGCCATCTCAGTTCTGACTGAGAACTTGAATGTGCAAATTTCCTTGTCCTGGGAAAGGGCAAGGACCAACAGTCACAAGTTGCATCAAGAGAAATTCCAGTGAGATATTGTCACAGGCAAAAACTATTTACGCATTCAGGAAATTTCCATGAATGTAATTCTTTGCCAGTTAACAATCTATTAATTGCAGATTCTGGTATCAAAGAAGACCGAAAACAACCAACCAACCAACCAACCAACCCCTAGGAAAAGCTCCTCTGCTTCCCTTCAGACACTCTTCCCCCTGCCCCCCCCCCCCCCACGTTTTCCTCCTCAGTCCCCTCACCACACGCTATGCTCAGCCCCTTTGGTGAGGCAGCGGGCGGCGCAGGAGACTGGGGCCAGCACGTGCATGCTGGTTCCTTCACCAGCAGCAGCCCCTTCCCGCTTGCACCTCTCAGCTCCTGCTCAAGCAGCCCCTTGGCTCCAGCCCCGGCCCAGGCATGGTCTTCTTCCTTTCCTCCTTCCTGGTCCAGTGTGGTCTTTTTTTCCTCCTTCTCCTCCTGCTCTCGCCTTGTTTCTCCTTTCGCTTGGTGCTTACCACCCTTACTTTAAGATGTTTTCACAGAGGTGTGACAGACTCCCCCGAGGATGGGCTCAGCTGTGCCCTGCGGTGGGTTTGCTGGAGCCGGCTGGAACCGACTGTGACTGACTCAGGGCAGGCCAGAGGCAACCTCTCCTCACAGAGGCTACCCCTGTAGCCCCGCTACCAAATCCTTGACGTATCTGAGGGAGAAAAAAAATCACAATGGAGGTAGTCAAACACTGGAACAGGTTGCCCTGAGGCTCTGGAGTCGCCATCCTTGGAGGTACTCCAAACTCAGCTGGACAAAGCCCTGAGCAACCTGGCCTAACACCCACACCAGCACTGCTCTGAGCAGGGCGTGAATAAGTGTCAGAAGGGCTTTCCAACCCAAATTATTCTGTGATTCTACAAAACTGTTTGAATCACTTCCACTCTCAGTAAACATTTGGAAGACAGAGGAATACAGAGACAGAGCAGAATATGTTTGTCTTGGCATTACTGAGGACAGCCTACCCTTCAAAATAAGTAATTATTCTACATTGAGTTTGCGAGGAAAAAGACAGGCAAGCACAGCTGGAGCAGGAGATGGAGCCTGTTCTAATTAGAGGGAAATGGAGGCTGAGGAGGCAAACTGAAAAAGAGCTTTCAAACAAAAAACAGAGACAGGAAGTCTCACCAGCCAGGCATACGTTGTTTCTTAATTTCAAAGCACTGTGCAGAAAGTCCCACATGCTAGAAATTGCATTTGCTCTCCCTGCCCTGCTGTCTCTTCAGCTACGAGCTGGTTCAGCCCTGGAGCCATTGTGACATTTAAGCCATGACCAAAGCCTTGCGTGTGTCTGCCAGCCTCCCTGGGCTGTGCCTGAGGGAGATCTGGGCCGAATTCTCCTTTCTCCTTGCTTTTTGCAGGGTACAAATGCCCCACTGCTGGTTAGTGGGCCCTGCTGTGGAAGAGACACCTTGGTTTGAGGGTGGGGTTGAACCCAGGTCTC
This sequence comes from Haliaeetus albicilla, assembly GCF_947461875.1. Lineage (NCBI taxonomy): Eukaryota > Metazoa > Chordata > Aves > Accipitriformes > Accipitridae > Haliaeetus > Haliaeetus albicilla. The sequence goes on along the minus strand of NC_091484.1, from coordinate 62,663,238 downwards.
CTGCCCTCACAAAGAAATGTGGCATTGTGAATATTTATGTATATGGCAATATTCCAGAACTGTAATTCACTGGAACCTCACTTTGTGGCATTGTGAATATTTATGTATATGGCAATATTCCAGAACTGTAATTCACTGGAACCTCACTTTGAAATGTCCCTGGGCATTTCACAGCAAACAAACCGGCAGTGCCTTCCATACACACAATGAAATCACACCTGCATTTTGTCACAGTCTTCATGAGGCGCTTTCAACTTGTATTTGTCAGCTACGCAGATCCACCCAAAAATCAGATCTGATTAAGTTTCACTATCAAGAAAAAGATTACAGCCAACATACATCATAAGTCAGTATAAACATCAATGTTCAAAGATAACGTTCGAATCAGGAAGTTCAAATTCTCTTATTTCGTATCATCTTCCGAAATATTTGGATCCAAGTCCCACAGTTCTGCACACACATACAGACAACCATTGTGACTTAGCATCCGGACTCCTAATCCTTTCTAAGCCAGTGGGAAGCGCAAACTACGTGGACTCTGCTTGAAGAGCCAATGCCCCTATTAATCACAGCACACACCCAACAACCACCAACTGTATTATGAAAGGAAGAAAAAACCAGTTGCTTTGTTTGCCAAGCCTGGCAGCAAAAGGTGGCAGTATCACCTGGGGTCTTTATCTACAAGCCTAGCAGAAAACACTTGTCGATTGAAAGGGAGATCTGTGCTCAGTTTCCTCTTCATCTTGAGTAGTCTTAGGTACAGTAAACACAACATAACTGCCAAGAGAGAGTTTGTGCTTTCATCCACAAATACAGGAAAAGCATGACTTGCCTGGAAGTCCTGTAGTCCAGTTCCTGGCCCTGCCCCAAAGAATATTTCAGATTTTATCCTATTAGAAGTTAATATAAAATGCATGAACAGGCCAGAGAACAAGGACAAGAACCCAGATTCTTGGAGAGAAGACTGGCACATACCTCCTGCTTGAAGACCACTCTGAATTGAGAGTTGGTGGAGCCATCTTCCCATGCCATAAGTCAGACCCCCCCAGGCCTCAGAAAGAGCACCTACCTATGCCCAATGTACTGGGTACCCTGATTGGGTAGCTCCTGCCACCAAGCCATTTCCTACCTCCTGACCATTACGAGAGCTTGTCTCCAGCTCCTGAGAAACCAGAAGGAAACTTCAGCAAATCATAGAATCATTTAGGTTGGAAAAGACCTTTAAGATCATCGAGTCCAACCATTAACCTAACACTGCCAAGGTCCACCACTAAACCATGTCCCTAAGCACCATGTCTACATGTCTTTTAAATACCTCCAGGAATGGTCACACAACCACTTCCCTGGGCAGCCTGTTCCAATGCTTGACAATCCTTTCGGTGAAGAAATTTTTCCTAATACCCAATCTAAACGTCCCCTGGAGCAACTTGAGGGCCATTTCCTCTTGTCCTATCGCTTGTTACTTGGGAGAAGAGACCAACCCCCACCTTGCTACAACTTCCTTTCAGGTAGTTGTAGAGAGTGATAAGGTCTCCCCTCAGCCTCCTTTTCTCCAGGCTAAACAAGCCCAGGTCCCTCAGCCACTCTTCCTAAGACTTGTTCTCCAGACCCTTCACCAGCTTCGTTGCCCTTCTCTGGACACAGTCCAGCACCTCAGTGTCTTTCTTGTAGTGAGGGGCCCAAAACTGAACACAGCACTCGAGGTGCAGCCTCACCAGTGCCAAGTACAGGGGGATGATCAATTCCCTTGTGCTGCTGGCCATACCATTTCTGATACAGGCCAGGATGCTATTGGCCTTATTGGACACCTGGGCACACTGCTGGCTCATATTCAGACAGCTGTTGACCAACACCCCCAGGTCCTTTTCCTCCAGCCAGCTTTCCAGCCACTCTTCCCCAAGCCTGTAGCGTTGCATGGGGTTGTTGTGACCAAAGTGCAAGACCCGACACTTAGTCTTATTGAACCTCATACAGTTGGCCTCAGCCCATCAATCCAGCCTGTCCAGATCCCTCTGTAGAGCCTTCCTACCCTCGAGCAGATCAACACTCCTGCCCAACTTGGTGTCATCTGCAAACTTACTGAGGGTGCACTCGATCCCCTCGTCCAGATCATTGATAAAGATATTAAACAGAACTGGCCCCAATACTGAGCCCTGGGGAACACCACTTGTGACTGGCCGCTGACTGGGAACACATGAGTTCCTAAAGCCATGACAAGTGGTCAATCTTTATCTTCTGCTTTGATAAGCCTAGAAAATTCAATAACCCTTTATGGCTGGTTTTTATAGTGAAAGCATCTACCTGGACACCGTCTCTTCATATCTACTGCAATGTCATCCACATCCCATCATCCACAACCTGGACCACTGCCAGGTTATCCCAGAAGTCTTCTTGGTGTCTGGCTATGGGGATAGGTGTGTCTCTATAGTTTATTCACAGACAGAGGTCTATTTTTCTCTGGAATTATCTCCACATAAGAGAGGCTATCTTTTCCAGCTGGGTAACTCTTTGAACAAGAACTCATCAAGTGTCTACATGACATCAGATAGCTTACCCCTTTTTTCTGAGGACAGATTCCTCCTATGTGAAGAACCCTTATTCTAACATGCTGTAGATCCATTCAAGGGAACTGAGAACAGAATGTGGGAGACGCTACCAGTTTGGAGTCAGATTCCTTAAAAAACTGAGATTTCAACAAGTTAGGAGCTACAGGAAATAGCTTTTAACTGCCTTTCTCCCACAGAAATTCAGAACTGACGTACCTGCCTCAGAACACCTGCGCATGGAAAAGGGAATCACCAGGATCCAAACGGCGCTAAATGCTGTGCTGGGCATGGTGGGAGATCTGTAATGCTGCTCACAGCCTGGCTGACTGTTTTATGCTCGCAGGTGGCAAGCCTGTCTCCTTAGGATGAGAAATAAGAAATGCCTACAACTTTTCTTTGCAAGTACTAGCAGGAGAGGAGGGAGTTGCTTCTTTCAAAGAAGGGCAAGAAGAAGAAGTGCCTGTCTGTGGTGTATTACCTAATTGGCTAGACGCCTTTCCAGACGTGTCACATCAGAGCTTAATGTTCTTCTCAGCCAGAGGGCACTCAAATCACTGCCACTTACCAGCGTCAAGAACACCAGGCTGCAGGGTAATTTTTGGGCTTGGAAAGATGCTATCATTGTTACAGCACAAAGCTCCGGCACACCACACTACTGAAATTTTTTGTGGTTTGCCCACTGCAATCACTAAACCTTGTTTCAAAGTCTTTTATTTCTTCAGGTCTCCCTCCCCCGTTTTGTAAACCTGTTTACCAAGCAAGCAAACACAGCACGATATACCTCACCACTTTCTATGTTTTGGTCCCAGACAGAAGAATAACCCTTAGTGATGAACAAATGACTGCAGCACGTTTGGGGAAAACAGTAAAGGAGAAGTCTAGGTTTCCTAATCGCTGGTACCAGGTGGGAGCTGCCTGCAGGCGTCTCCGTTACCATGAGCCTGCTGAGGTTATCCTGCGGGCAAGGCATTGCTGCAGTGCAGCACAGCACAGGCTCGCTGCTAATGTGATTTTCTTAACTGCTCCATATGCAATGGTCTCCTGCTCAGGATCACTGCACCTTATCGCTCACTTTTTAATTTTTCAGCCTGTGTCTTAGAACATGGAAGCTCGATCTGGATTTGATATTGTAACATCAGTCTAGTGGTTTCCATTACACAACGTGGAAGTCCCTTCCCTAGGCTCGTTCTCTGTTCACATACCCAAGGATCACATTAATCCTGTTTGCCACAGGGAGTTCAGGACACACGATCCCAAATGCAAACTCCAAAATCACTTGTAATCCCAGCTCTCCACTACGCATGAGCTTCCATGAGACAACTGCGTGTGACAGTCTTGCTACCAGCTGGGCTCTTGCCTCCTGCCGTACCTCACCCTTCCCCTTGCAACAGGCTTGACGCTCACCCGACTCCCCAGCGAGTTTGTTCAGCTCCTTATGCACACAGAAAGTCACTCTCTTTTTGCCAGATTACAGTGTTATGGTGGACGAGGGGCCAGGCAAGTGACAGAGCAAGAGGAAAGGGTGCGGTGAAGGCACGTGGCTGGCAGGACTCCCCATGGGTGGGAGCAAGCGGCTCCAACAGCCGTCAAACAACACGTCATCTATGGCCGCAGAGGGAGAAAAGCGCCCATGTCTCACGCTCTTCTGTGCAAAAGGGCACTTTGTTTCGCTTCACTGCAGATCGTTTTGCAGATCCCGGCTTTTGGCGTAGCTTCGGAGACAGCCGCGGCAGCCGACTGGGGCAGGAACCCCTGGTGCGCGGGTGGATGGGAAGGAGAGCGGTTCGAAACACCGTCACCAGAGCCTAAGAGAGGGCATCGCCGCCGCGCCCCACTGCCGCTCGAGGAACGCGGTGCAGGGCCGGGCCTGGTGAAGCTGGGCCTGCAGCCTGCCCGGCGGGAGCCGGCCCGCACGACGGCAGAACCGGGCTCCGGGCAGCGCTCGGCACGACGGGCGCCGTGACGGCACCGAGGCCGCGGCGGGGCAGAGCCCCCCGCCCCGGGGCCGGCAGGGAGGCGCGGGCGGGCAGCCGGCGGGGCCGCCCCGTCTCCCCGCCCAGCCCCACGTGCCCGTGCGGCGGGGGCGGCGGAGGCCGCGGTGAGTCAGAGCGGGGGGACGGCCCTCGGCCGCGCCGCTGAAGAGGGCGCGTTCCGCCCGACGGGCAGAACACGGTTCTCCGCCGGCGCAGCGAGAAGCCCGCGGAGGGAGAGCTGCCGCCGGCAGCCCGCGCCCCCCCCCCCCCCCGCACACAGCCCCCCCACACCCCGCTCGGCCATGGCGAAGCCGCGGCGCCCCGCGGAGGGCTGCTCCTGCCGCAACACCGACTGCGTGGAACGGCCGCTGAGGCGGCTCTTCGAGGGGCTGGGGAGCGGCGTGGCCGCCTGCCCCTGGCCCTTCGTGCTGGTGCCGCTGCTGCTGTCGGGCGGGCTGGGCGCCGGCTTCCTCTTCCTGCCGCAGCGGCAGGCGAACGACATCGAGGAGCAGTTCACGCCGACGCAGGGCCCCGCCAAGGCCGAGCGCGCCTTCGTGCGGCGTTACTTCCCCACCAACGACTCGGAGCGCTTCTCCGTCCCGCGGCTGCCCACCGAGGGCGCCTACGCCACCCTCATCGCCGTGGCGGCGCGGGGGGGCTCGGTGCTGAGCCCGGCGGCGTGGCGCGACGTGCTGCGGCTGGACGCGGCGGTGCGCGGCCGCGCCGGCTACGAGCGGCTCTGCGCCCGCTCGGCCGGCGCCTGCGCCAGCCCCAACCCGCTGCTGGCCGACGGGGCGGCGGCCGACCTGGAGAACCTCACCTTCCCCGTCAACCACGGCAGGTTCCTGGGGGCCGCGCTGGGCGGCGTGCAGACGGACCCCGGCGGGCGGGTGCTGGCGGCGCGGGCCCTGAAGCTGGTGTACTACCTGCAGGAGGACGGCCCCGCGGCGGCGGAGAGCCGGCGGTGGCTGGAAGGCTTCCTGCGGGAGTTCCCGTCGCAGCTGGCGGCGCTGGACTTCACCTCCGTTCAGGTAACGCGGGGGCCGCCGAGACCCCAAGTGCCCGGGCTGCCCCGTCGCCGGCGGGGACGGGGGACGGGAAAGGCGGGACGGCCTGCAGGTTGCGTCGGTGCCGGCATGGTGTCGGGCGTTGCATGTGCGTGCGTGTGAAGACCACGAAGAAGAGTGCAAGTCCTTCATCTTCTCTTTCCTTGTTGCTTTAACAACAGGTGACTTACTTTACCTCGCTGTCCAGACAACAGGAGTTTGAAGGAAATGCCAAGAGCGTGATCCCACTCTTCTCCGTCACCTACTTCTTGACCATAACCTTTTCAGTCGTCTCTTGCCTAAAGTAACATGTCTTCTCTAAGCTATGGATCAATGAGAAGTGACCTCTGCTCTTTACCTTGCCTAAATTCGTTTCTGCTCTTGTCAAGTGAAGTCGTTCTTGAACATGCAGACTTCACGTGACATTTAATAATAGGCAAAATGTATTTCTTCGCTGTTTCTCTCCTACTTGTGCGCATTTCCTAACTGCTGAAATGGGGTTCGTGATAAGCACCAGACGCATACCTGAGCAAGCATTCAGTTCAGACATGCACAGCTTGAATGCTAGTATCCGTTCGTCTGTTCTCAGAAGCCATCAGTCATTTCTGTAGTCCCCGCCTCGTAAGAGTCCTTTTTGTAGCTGATGGTTTTGACACTATTTAAACAACTGAAACAACCCCCTGCTCTTTCTCTTTTTAAGAGGTCTGAGGTGCTACAGCACCTTTGGCACTGGAAAACACTATGCCAAAGTAAACGCTTTTAATGATGAAAGGGTTCTACTTTACCTTATGCAGGAAGGGGGCCAGAAGTGTTGCCTAGCCAGCCTGGCAGTGGCAAAATTCTGCATAAGCACTTCTGTTGAACAAAACTTACCAGCTCAACTTGGCATACCCAGTGGAGACATTCACCAAAAAAATGCATAGAAGTCAAACAGAAAAGTTGTCATTTGGGCAGAGGGAAGGAATAAGTGGTGCTATTGCTAAGGTTATTCTCCTACTTTCTTGCTTATCCTGCCTGCAAGATGCTAATTCTTTGTAAAGGTCAGTTAAAAAGGGGAAGGAAGCAGGGGAGGGAGGAGGAAGTATACCATGTTAAAATCCATTTACACTTTTTTTTTTGCCACCTGCTCGGTTAAGGTACAGATGAATGAGCACTAGCTTCATAGATGACTGCAGGTCTGGGTACAGCTTTAGGTATTCTGCTTGCTAGTAGAGTCTGAGCCTTACCTGCTGTCCACAAAGAACTTAGCCTGCCCTTTCTTTGTGCTGGTGGAAGGTGAACCATTGTACGTTTGACAACTGTACGGCAGTTTTTGTGTGCTGTGCTTGAGAAAAAAAGTTCTACTCTGAGGGTGGGCTTACTGGTTTAGCGCTTGCATCAAGCATCATGCCCATGAGGCTATACAATTTCTGGATATCAGCTGCCTCGCATATGGTTGGTTGTGAGCGCAGACAGAGCAAGGGCAGTTCCACCAACACACACTTCTTGCCTCGGAAATGAGATTCTCTTAAAGTTCAGAAATAGTCTACAGCCTGGAAAATATTACTAGTCAGGCAAGAGGCAACTCTTTACCCCCTCAGTGTGGTGTGAAGTCTCCCACTGAGAGCATTTCATGGGGAACCCACGAGCCAGCCCTCGGGGGCATCTTGGCAAATGGCTGGTACCCAATCTGTCTGCTGAGAAGGCTTTTCTACGCAGCACTTACTGCCTGGGAGGTGCTTCTATGCTACACCAAGAACGAATGTGAAAGGAAAAAGCTGAAAATTCATAATTTTTTGGGTCACCCTAAATCTAGCCTCTCTCTGGTAGCGCTTATGTGCCTTCATTTTGCCAGGATGCAAAGATCAGTACACATCTTTACTCTTAGGTATATAACTGCCCAGCAGTAATAATTTATTTAGCAGCTCCTATATAAATTAATCTTGTCCAGTGCTCACACCTGGGAGGTCTCTTAGCAAATAGCAGCTTTCATCAAGAGTTCCCTTCACAGACAGGATATTGTTGGTATCTGTGCACTTGTCATGCCAAACACCTTGCTGAAATATTTGACCTGTAACTAAGCTATTCCTTAAAATATTTTCAGACTGAGCTGTATAAGAAATAATGTCTGGCTTGCATGCTGTGGAGTGGTTTCTGCCGGTTTAGCTGTGTTAAGCAGCTTTGGATTGATGCTCTTCTGTGGAGTGCCATTTGTGGTCACTGTAGCAAATGCACCATTTCTTATTCTGGGTAAGTAGAAAAAGCGAGTCGGTTTCAGATATGAAGAGAGGAGTTAAAACAACTTGAAGGTGTTAGTCTTTTATGATGTGAGCGTCAGATCATAGGCAGTTCCATCCTGCAGTGAGGGGAGGAGACACCTGGAGGTGCAGCCTCGCCTGTGCTCCTACAGGTGGGTGAGCCGCTCAGCTCAGCGTACCCACGCTGGGACTGGAGCTGGGCTCTGCCAGAAGGGCAGCTTTTCCCAAAAATCGATGCCTGCTCTAGTTCCAGTGCTACGGCATGAAAACTATAAATAAGAGGGTGGAAAGGTTAGCACTTCGGGCATTATCCTAGCGTCCCTGGTAATTTAGCCATGATGACTAATCATTTATTTAACTAGTGTTGATACTTGAGGTGAGCTCAACTGGGTTCTGTCCCTGCATTCCCCTGTGTCATCCCCTGCTGTTTTCTATAGGCATACTCTAAGCATTTACATATCTTATTAGCTCTGGATAAGTTTGTCTACCCCAAAACAGTTTGTTGTTAGTACTGTTCTATGGGACTTCTGAATTTGTCAGCGATTTAAGCAGGTGCAGAGGTCTTCCCCAAATCATCCACCTCTTGACCACCTCTTTTTGGGGTACAGTGAGAGCTCCCTACTTCTCTGCCATTAGTCAGCCTCAGGGTAGCTCAACAGCAGCACCATGGAACATGTGCCCAGTGTACAGCTCATGCTACGCTGGCACTGACTCAATCCAGTACCTGTATTACGAGGTGAATATGGGAAGCAAGTTACCATAAGTTTTTGTATCCCATTTTGAGAGTGTAGTCTTTGGTCAGATAAAATTGGGCCTGAATACAGTTTAAGCAGTGAGCAGGACTGTCTGTAATTTCAAATAAGTAATCCGTCTCATTTTGTTAAGATGTGAAATTTTCTCTGCAATATAATGACTGTGTACTAAACCGTCTCCTTTAGCTATACAGCTGAAGTGATGCACCATTCATGCAACCAGCTCCCCCCCAAAAAAGCAAGGAAGTTAGTATCATTGCATCACAGTTGCACAGGCTGCTTGACAGCCAGTGCTGAACTTTCCAAATACCATTAGGTAACATTGCTGCAAATAAATTACTGCTTTTAAAATCCTTATCTGGTCTCCTACATGATAAATTCATGTGATCTTTTCTTGGTCTTGGTCTCATGCTGAGGAAAGCACATGCGGGTTGATAAAGGCTTTGCGTCATACTAGATGTCTAATGCAGATGATCCCTAGGGCATGCATTGTTTCTTTGTTTCCTGCATAATTCAAATGCATTTTGTATTTGCTTTTGGTTGCTTATCAATTGCAGAGGCTCTAAATTTCAGAAAGACCCTTTTGTATACCTGGGTGACATGGTTTAACCCCAGCCAGCAACTAAGCACCACACAGCTGCTCACTCACTCTGCCCCATCCAGTGGGACAGGGGAGAGAATCAAAAAATGAAAAAGTAAAACTCGTGAGTTGAGATAAAGACAGTTTAATAGGACAGAAAGGAAGAAAATAATAATGATGATGATTATAATAATATGACAATTGGAATATACAAAACAAAGGATGCACAACGCAATTGCTCACGACTCGCTGACTGATGCCCAGTTAGTTCCCGAGCAGTAATCCACCCCACCCTGGCCAACTGCCCCCAGTTTATATACTGGGCATGACGTCCCATGGTATGGAATATCCCTTTGGCCAGTTTGGGCCAGCTGCCCTGGCTGTGTCCCCTCCCAACTTCTTGTGCCCCTCCAGCCTTCTTGCTGGCTGGGCATCAGAAGCTGAAAAATCCTTGACTTAGTCTAAACACTACTTAGCAACAGCTGAAAACATCAGTGTGTTATCAACATTATTCTCATACTAAATTCAAGACATAGCACTATACCAGCTACTAGAAAGAAAATTAACTCTGTCCCAGTCAAAACCAGGACACAGTGAAGGGGCTTAAGCTAGTCTCTTCAGATCTTGATAAATAAAATACAGACTTTTGTCTTCCTTGCATTAAAGCAAACAAATTATCAGTACATTAGGTTAATTGCTTTGAAGCCTGCCTGCTTTCTGGAATCAGCCTGGCTCGCTGCCATCCAGTAGTACCTTTTGAGATGCTGCTGAATTCCTCTCTGCATGTCTACTGGCAATTGTCTGTTCAGGCAGCAGATAGTGATGTCATCTATTCTTTTGTGCTTAGCTGTATCATCTGTGTTGCTCCTCTATTCAGGTGGTCTTGCTTTCCCTTTTTGTGTGATTAATTTTCAGGGAGTAGAAGAGTCCTTGATAGAGTAACATTGGCAAAATACTGAAAGGTCTGTGATTAAAATCTCGAGAGTTAGCAGAGCTGAGAGAAGCACACTGGCTCTTCCTTTTTGAACTTCAGCTCACTGACTCTCGTGTTTTAGCAAAAACTAGCCCAGGACTGTGGCGGGTAGTACATGTGAGCGCATCATTATAAATGTGAAGATAAACAAATAATAAATCATGAATAAATACTGAAAGATAAACTGGAGAGAAGATAAGTGGAGAGCAAAGAGCATAAAAAAGCAAACCACTGGAAAACTGGGATCACTGTTGTCCCATGTGATAGCAACTGTTCTCCCTGTCTGCTGAAGGCAGAGCAAGAAATTATTGCTCTAATTTGCTGCAGTGATGAAGAAGAGATTCCAGAAATAACGGGGGATGCTTCCTGTGATAACAGTAGTTGAGCATCAGAAAAAGCGATGTATTTCAATCTATGTAATCTACATCACCAGACACCTGGACAGCAGATACAGCACTCTCGTCAGAGATGGACTAGGTGTGCTCAGTCCTTCAGCAAAGTAGGGTGAGGTCTCAACAACCCATCACGTCACCAGGAGTTTCTGAAATGTAATAAATTCAGCTACACACAAAGGTTCTGTTTTCCTGTATCTGTTCAACTTGCATCAGCACTAAAGTAATGTTAGTATCCTAACTTTCTTTTCCAAAATTTTATGCAGATTTAAATGTGATTAATTTTGTACTTTTATTGGGTGGTAGTGGAAGCTGCCACTTGCAATGCAGGGTTAACTTTTTCTCTTCTTGCAGGAGTTGGTGTTGATGACATGTTTATCATGATTGCTTCCTGGGAACAAAGCTTAAGAAAAAAAGAGAAATCTGATGTTAAATCTCTGCTGGCTGAGACTTACACAGAAGCAGCACTTTCTGTGACTATCACCACTCTCACAGATGTTTTGGCCTTTTTCATTGGCGTCTGGACTGCTTTTCCATCCGTGAGATCATTTTGCCTCTACACAGGCACTGCTTTTGTCTTCTGCTATATATATACCTTGACCTTCTTTGGGGCAGTTATTGTATTAAATTATAAAAGGGAGCAAGGAAACCGACACTGGCTAACTTGCATGCCTGTGGGAGTAGGTGAAGATCAGGCTGAGAAGTCCTGCTTGTACAATGTTTGCTGTATAGGCAGCTGTTCTGGGCAGTCATCTGAGGTAGAAACCAAACAGCCAGAAAGTGAACATCCAATGAGCATATTCTTTAAAAAGTATTATGGCCCTTTCTTCACAAATAAATGGATCAAGCTACTTGTGGTATTGCTGTATGGAACATATTTGGGTGGCAGTATTTATGGATGTACTCAGATCAGGGAAGGCATTGATCTTAGAAATCTGGCGAGTGATGACTCGTACGTTATTCCATACTATGATGACGATGACAAATACTTCTCAGCATATGGACCCAGGGTCATGGTTGTCATTACTGAAAGTGTAGATTACTGGAATGAGACTGTTTGTCTTGTCATCGAGAACTGCACACAGAATTTAGAGGACATTTCCTATGTAGACAAGAACTTCACAGAGTCATGGCTGAGAGTATACACAAGACTTGCCAAAGAAGGTTTGATAAATATAAGCAATAAGACTCTTTTCATTAAGAACTTAAGTGTGTTGTTCAAAATTGTTCCCAGTTTTGAGTGGGACATTAACAAGACTCAGGATAAAATAGAAGCTTCACGTTTCTTCATCCAGACGGTAAATGTGACTTCAGCCATTGACGAGAAGAATCTTCTCAATCAGTTAAGAGAGACGGCCGAGCAGTGCAGTATTCCATTAATGGTGTATCACCCAGCATTCATCTACTACGATCAGTACCTGGTAATAGTGCAGAACACTGTTCAGAACATTGTCGTTGCTGCCGGGGCAATGCTCGTCGTCTCCCTTTTGCTTATTCCCAACCCATTGTGTTCATTGTGGGTGACTTTTGCTATAGTTTCTGTTATAGTTGGTGTTGCTGGTTTCATGACATTTTGGAACGTCAATCTAGATTCCATATCCATGATCAACCTGGTTATTTGTATAGGGTTTTCAGTAGATTTTTCTGCTCATATTTCCTATGCCTTTGTTACAAGTGGAGAGTCATCAGCCAATAAAAGGGCAATCGAAGCTCTGTACCTGCTAGGTTACCCAGTATTACAAGGTGCACTTTCTACTATACTAGGAGTAGTTGTCCTGGCTGCAGCAAAAGCCTACATCTTCAGAACATTTTTCAAGATCATGTTCCTTGTTATTTTGTTTGGGGCTCTTCACGGTCTTGTTTTTATTCCGGTATTTTTAACCTTTTTTGGAAACTTTGGCAGATCACCCCACAATACCCAATCTAAAAAGCTAGAGCTTAGGTTTAGAAATGATAAAGATTGTCCGTGACTAAGTTAAATGTAATATATTTACTATATGTTGATTAAAAATAGTGACTTTCAGGGAATATAAGAAATGAAGAAAATGAAGGTCAGAAAAGTAAATACAACAGGGAAGCAAAGGCTTCAGAAAAGCCAGGTAAGAAAAATAACAGAAGAAATGAAAATGCACAGAATGGATTTGGATTTCTCATTTTTGTGTGTGCTTGACTAGCATCTTGTCAATGTTGTTAAATGTTGTTAAATATTTTTTTTTTTTGTGACTTATTTAGTGAATATTATAAACACTGACCATGGCTGGCATGAGCTTAATGGACTATGTTACAAGTTTGTCAGGCAGTGCATGCAGGAGGGAAGAATAACTCCTACTGGTTTGCCTTTCCTGCCTGTTTACCTTGGCCCAACACTGAGCCTGAAGACAACTTTCCCCCAGGAGGCTCAAACCTGGAGGTTTTACAGCAAGATTACAAGAGGTCAGGACTACCTCAGACTGCAACAACTCATAAGCCTTCAGGAGACAAAGTCTGCTTGGGCTTTTAATGCAGCATGAGAAACCCTTAGGGAAGGCAAACTGACTCACATTTTCTGTTCACATCTGTCTTTCTGTGGTGTCCTGTTCTCTTGCTAAGATTAAACATTATGTAGCTTTAAGAAGATTGTGTGTAGCTTCTGTTGGCTGCAGTCTGTGAAGGGATATGCTGTAGGTGACTGAACCTGTGTGGACCTCCTGGGTCACCACCATGGAAGATGCTGTGCCATGGCATGACAGGGCAAGGATTCATTAAAGGGAATCAACACCCGATTGAGGACGAAGTGAAAAAATAACTCAGGTTTAAGCCGGTCAGTCCCAAAACTATAAACCCATATATGACTGTCTTTATCAGTGACAACCCATCCTGTGATGCAGTGATAGAGCAGAGGACCTTTCACTGAATAAGAGCTATGAATATATGAGGTGGTCTTTTAAGCTGTAGGGACAAGACACTGGATGAAAAGACAGTACATAATTTGTCACCAATTTAATGAGCTACCTGTTGGAAATCAAATGAACAATAGTAACTGATGTTGGCAGTTTTGGAGAAATTGGTCTAGGAGTTACTAAAGCATTCGTTCCAAATCTGCAGCTGTGGAGTGTTTCTTCTGAGAGATGAGAGTTTCTTTCTGTGAGAAAGCCAGGGACTGCCTCTGTTCCATGTGGATTTCTGACCAGTTGCATGAGACCCAGTAGACAGGGCAGAATCCTTCTATTTCCTTCATGATTTCTCTGTTTATGGGGACAATGGACTGGAAGTTAAGTCACTCAGAAATTGATAATTAATTTCCAGGACAAAGTGGAAGTACTGATGCTAATTTTCAGAGGAGTGAATCATAGTCTAAGGCATTAAATTAATTCCCATTTAGAGTCACTATGAAAGCTACATAACAAAGCTCAAGATAAATCAGTGTCAGCCAAGAAAACTGTGTGCACAGTTACTCAATATTGGCTGAATCTGGAACGCAACAAAAGCATTTATCAAAGAACACTGGCAACTTTCTGTCCAAAAGCCATTATTAACAAAGTTGCCACAAAAAAGAAAATTAAACCCCAAAACTTCTCAAAAAATTTTGATTCTGTGCACACCCTCTCAAATTGGAAAAAAAGTGCCAGAGACCACATGGAGTTCACCTGAAACTTTGCTATGAATATATGAATACTATATGTTAGTAGCTCAAATACTACAGTGATGGCTGAAAATAAAACCTTTAGAGATATGTTAGTCTGAAGAGTAACAACTATAGTCATCATTAAGACACATTATATATCCCTCCCTTTGTAAAAGCAAAATAAAGTCAAGCACAAAGCTGTTTTTTGGGGGAATACTTAACGTGCATAAAACCAGAACTACACCTCAGCTGATAGGTCTTTCCATATGTACTTTTGTCCCTAGGTCCTAAAGCAATAGGCTTTTTTTACTTTGTGGAGATTAAAACAAACAAAACCACCAAATGCCCTACCATCCACTCCTCTACCTACGACAGCCTGAGAATTCTTACATTAAATTCTCTGCAAAAAGTATCCTGACCTTTACTGCAAATTTCTATGTCCAGAGAATGTTGTGTTTCCTTCTTGTTCCAGTTTTGATACTCAGACCAAATCTAGGTGTGTTGTTTCATCACTAAGGCAGCTGAATATTCTACTGTGAAAGTAGCTAAAATGGGTAAATGTTTATAAAAAAAGTTACAGGTCTTACAACACCAGAGTTGGAAGAGCAAGTTTTGTTCATAGAAGGAGAAGCAGTTCTTGAAAGAGTAGTCAAATGCTGAAAACTAGCATCAGGCTTCGAGGAAATCTGCTCCTGAGGTGGAAGTCAAAACCCAGTACTACCACAGCCCATATAGTATACCACTGAATCTCAGCCAGCAGCATTAAATTTCCTGGACAGGGCACTAACCACAAAGCTAGATTTAAGAAAAAACAAAACAAAAAACCCCAACCCCATGCACCAGAGTCCCCCATTCTCCCATTAAATCCTTCAATGTCCATATTAGTGCTTTTATTATGGCAAATGATACAGCCATTTCTGCACTGATGAAGCTGCCAAAGGAGCAGATGATGCACTCCCATTGGCCCACACCAGAGGAAGGCATTTTAATAAACACTAGATAGAAGGAACAGGAGTCACGCTCTGGGAAAAAGAGAATGGAAATCTACTTCTGAGGGAAGCGGAGCGAGCAGCCTACTTAAAAGCGAGTACTCTCACGTCTTGCCCTGTTCTTTGACCATGTTTTAGAAGCAAAAACAGCTTTACTTGCTTCTAGGAAAGGTTTCCGAGCAGATCAAGAGAGCAGACAGCTACTAAAGGCTTGATTGCTCTATTTTCACAGCCAGTTTAAGGGATCAAGATTTAGAAAACTTGTGACACTTCAGCTGACTCAGGTCATCACACAGTAGGAAGTGGATGGAAAGGCCAGGCCACATCTTCCTCTGGAAGTTTGCATTTTCTTTGTATTAATCTTGATGGCAGAATTCTGGCATAAGTCAGCCTCAGGAGTGCAGAAAATTCAGAATCATGCCCAAGTTTGAAGTTCTTATGTGCCACTGTGCTTGTGACCAGTTTAGGGCTATTTAAAAAGCAAAATCTGTCAAAGCACCTAGCTTTGTCCTGCTTTCAACAACTTAAAGGGAACTGAGGTTATTCTCACTGACTGATGCTTGGAAACTGCCTTTGTGGTCTCCTAACTCTGCCCAATAATTACGAGGGGGAATTTCAGCTCTTAGATGCACCCGAGAACACCAGAGGTCAAACCCAATGCTTAAACAGACAAGTTTCTTTTGAAACCCCACAGATATTGCATGCACACAACCATCTAGGTATGACAGTAAACTTCATTAACACCTCTGCCGTTAAGTTGGCCAGAAAGCAAAGATACCTTTTACACTTGGTGGCTGATGTCTTAACAATCTTCTTTCATGACCCAATGAGATACTGCCTTTTTTTTTTTTTTCCTGAGACTGTGCTCATTTCTTCTTTGCATGTAGCAAGAAGCTTTTGAATGAGAAAAATAAGTTAGACCTCAAGGACTTACCCCCCAAACCAGATCATTCAATATAGATTTTAGTGACTTGAAAAGTGAAAAGTTTTTTTGCTTTTGTTTCTAAATGCAGGTTCACATTATTTAGCGGGAAAGTTCCCATTCAAGTCCAACTACTGAAGCAGTGATTGAGAAAAAGGTCTAAATTTCTAGGGAGAACATTCCCTAAGAATCTAATTACAGAGTGCAATTTTGCCATCATTCTTAAATTTATTTACAAGTTTAAATGTTTTATACACCTCAATTTACATAATAGGGAACTTGTTATTACATTTTATAGCAATTTACAGTGAATAAAAAGAAAACCAATATGCATAATTAAAATTAACCTTTATTACTCCAAAAACAGATGCCAAATATGCAGTATATTTATGTTTCTGTTGGCATATTCCTAGAATGCATGTACAACTGTAACTAGTCAGCCTAGACATTTGGTATACTGTTTTATAACATTTGGCAGTTCTCCCACACTGCACTGGGATGTCACTATAGTAAGCTGACAAAAATAGGCAAACAGAAAATTACCCTGATTTTGAAAGAAAAAAAATGCATGTGCTCTTACTAAAAAACTAGGTTATAATCAAGCATTACACTCAGAAAATTCTAAAATACCATGTTACTTCTAGTTTTAAGTGTAGCTACCAATTTCCATTCACATTTATTGGCACCAGCCCAACTATTTTAATGTCCAAGTATGGTAACTTTCAACATTAATATGCTAATAAAGGCCCTCTCTGCAAAAGAAGTTTATAGTCCCAAGAGTCTACAATTAATTGTGCAGAAAGATTATGATCAAGATGTGTTATTCCTAAAAACCAGTTCCATGAGATCAAAAGAATACTGGCATATAATAGCTAGCAATTACTTCCACTTGAGTGGAAACTGCTTTTCTTTTTTTCAAAAACTTCTTATCTTAGAATTTCCAGACGTTTCTGTAAGGGTCGAAAAAAAAGCTTTTATTTCCCTACTTCTACTGTAGAACAGAACTGGGAATGTTATTTGAAACAACACGTGCTTCAAACATTTTCTGAACTACTCTTTAGCGAGCAATATTGCCCTCTTTGAAGAGATTATTTGTTGGATTATCAAACGCCCATACACAGTATTAGTAGAAACTAGTTCTGTAGAATCTCCAGCAGTGTAAAAGCACTGTCAAAGCACTGTTATCCATCTACTGCAGTAATAAAAATTCTAAGAATCTTGTCAGCAGCACATCAGAGGTTACAGGTATTTCTCTTATCCCTGCCACAGTTCTGCCCAAAACATGGTCCAAAGAGGCTTAGACATGTTTAGCCTGTTACTTTTGCACTAAAATTTCTCTCCCAGCCATACATGTGTGTATTTTAACCCCACGAGCACTGAAAACACAATCGCTAATGTTTTTGTCTAACATGGAGCTCCCACAACTCACTTTAATAGAGATGCACTGTCTAGCCGCTTCATTCTTAGAGATGTTTTGTTACATTTCTAAAGAAGTCTTCTTTAAAAGTGATCTCTAGCCTCAAACAGAGCATGAGCATTAGACTACATACTATGGTTTTGCAAATCTGTCACTATCCATAAAACATTCCATAGCACATATTGTGGGGTTATCACTTCAAACGCACATGTAGCGGCACGACCCAGGAAGCTATGCCAAAACACACCAGTATATCTGTATGTTTTTCTTCTCAGCTTCAACACATTTGACTGAACCAAAATGCTGACTTCAACCCTGAGATTTATCCTTCTGAATAACTTCTTGTGGGAAGAGTATAGGGAGCAGAGGATGAGGAACTTGCTTTATTTTGTGTGTCTTACTCTGATGAGACACAACAAATAGATGAGTAACAGAAGCTCACAAGAGACAGAATAATATTAAAGTGTCACTAATGCCATACACACATCAGGAAGGGAAAAAAAGGCTATGCTGCATAAGACTACTGCATTGCTAGATGTACATTCTTCAAATTACCAGTTACTGTATCCCAGAAGTTATCATCTTACTTCTAGTTTTTTTCCCTCTAGAACAATTTGTATTTCTTTGGCATCCAAAGTCTCATATTTCAATAAAGCTTCTGCTAAATTCTTGTGTTCTTTTGCATGAGTCTTCAGGATGTTCTTTGCTCGCTCATATGAGTCCTAGTATTAAAAAAAGGTGGAAGGAGATTTTAAGACTTTAGAACAAAAAAACCAGCGAGATGCCACTTTAAAAATTGTTCCCAGGTAAATACAGCTTGAAAAAAAACCCAAAACATTTAAAGTTGTGCCTTACATTTAATAGCTAGCACAGCTCCTTTCTCATGAAGATTTAAAATCTAGCTGGCATAATTAATAAAACAAAACCAAAAACAAACAACAAAAAAACCCAAAAACAAAAAACAAAAAACCCAAAGAAAAACTACCCTTTATGCCACCTTTGCATTTTGCAGAAGTAGGATTAAAAATAAAATAAAATCCTGAGACAAACCTTAGTATTTTTACATATGACTTAGAAAAGACTTACTAGATTTAGAAATTTGCTGATTAAATTAAATATATTTGATTTTACATTATGAGCAGTGTTACAGCATTCAAGGAATGTTCCTCACGTAAGCTTTTTAAAAGCTTATAAAACTCTCAAAGTATTATGGACTTTTAGAAAGCTGAAAGCTACCCAAGAAGTTACCAGTTGCCGCAAGTAGGCGCACGCTGCCAGCATTACCAGCTTCAACTTTTAGTTCTACATAGACAGTTCTTACATGACCAAGTCAGTTCAAAATATGTTAATTGTTTAAGTGTTATGATATAAATAATTCTCCTGCCTGTACCAAACTAATTCAGATTACCAGAACAGTGATCTGGAAGTTCTGTGATTATCAAGTATTACAAATTTCCCTAAGCATCAGATACTGATCACTGTGAGGAAAAGGATACTTGAAAAGGCAACTCTCTGATCTGGTATGGCCATTCGTGTGATTCTGGACAAAATTATTTAGCTGCAAGTTACAAAATATTGGAGTAACACAAAACATTCACATCTGTTCTAAAAAAATTTATAGCCATACTTTTTCTCCTATGAATTGAATAGGCAAAATACAAATCCTGGCAAAATGTAAAAGGAAGTGTTAAAGAATACATTAAAGAACCCAACACTACCAACGTGTTTCTCACTACTTGTGCATGACAATCACCAAAAAGTTTTGATATGCAGAGATTCAAAGTTGCAGCTACATTAAATACTTGGGAATACTTCCATCCACCTGTGTATTTTCACCAGTGTACATCAGCAAACTGAATAATCAAGTATGCTGATGCTCAACTCATCTCAAAATAAATGTATCAGAGTGGAGGGGGAGAGAATCTTACCCGTAGAAGTGTTCTTACTTCCTGTTCAATTGCAGACTGAGTTTCAGGGCTAACTTTCCCTGTATCGGTATAGGTCATAACACCAAGCTAAACAACAACAACAACAAAAAATCTTGTCATTGTTGCAGTACACATAAAACACTAAGAAATTCATCACCTATTACCTCTGTGTGCCGACAAATAAAATCATTAATCAAATGCTTGCCAAAGTGCTTGCAACAGAAGCAAAACAAGAAGCATATTCATCAACTATGTAGTCACTGCAAAGTCCTATTTCAACAGGTCACAGTATAGATCCTGATTAAGCATTTTCTTAATTAAAAAAACAAAACAAAATCCCTAGACTACTAACACTTGATGGGTAATAAAGATGACGAAAGAAGTTTCTTCAGAAATCTAGAAAACTCAACATTGTCATCCACCCCCCCTCTTAAAACCCAAGATTATCCTCAATTCCAAAATCCTTGGTTTTATTATAAACATTTTCTGCAGACATTAGTAACTTCCAAGGTAATTTTGAGGTGAAGATCTTGCAAGTTAGTTTTTAAACTGTCAAATATACGTGTTTTCTAGTTGAGTCCTCTATAGTAGGGCCAGTCATAAGGCTTACTTTCTTTTTTGCCAGAACTACTTAGTCTCCGTGATCACTGACAGCCAAATAGGCATTTAGTTACAGAACAGAACATTTCTTTGTACCATATAAATATTTAAGGATTGATGATACTACCTTTTCACTCATTCCAAACCTAGTCACCATCAGTTTTGCAATTTTAGTAGCGTTGTCAAAATCACTGGAAGCACCTAGATAGCAAACAGATTTAAATTATGTTATTGAAACCAAGTTAAACATGCCAGTGCACAAGCTTTGATCAAAAATTCTTTTAACTACCAATCAGCTGACCTGTTGTGATGTGATCACTTCCAAATATGAGTTCTTCTGCTACTCTTCCTCCCATACAGACATCCATCTGTGCAAGCAACTGGGATCTAGTTTCACTCCATCTGTCGTTTTCTGGGAGCAAAGATACCTGTAAGATACAGAACTGTGGTCAGGTAACAATAAACAAAAGAAATACTGAAATAATCTAAATAATATTCTTGTTTATATCCAAAGCAGATATAAAGGCTTTTATGCAACAATGTAAATACTCTGGGCCTCCTCCTAGTCTACACACTCATCAGATTTGCTTGGAGGTACTTAGTCTACCAGGTGAAATAGCCTCCTACGGGCCATGAGCACCACAAAATTAAGCAACTTAAACCTACCACCAGAAGAAACAGAACAATCTAGTCTATCCATTTATCCTTATTCCCTACACTTGTACTAAGCACAAGTCAACTTGCCCAGAGGATTCAGGCCAATGATTTTCTTTAACTGAACACATTAATTTGGATAAAGCTCAACAGAAACAGACATAGTAGAAATATTTTTCTGTTCAAATGCTTGGCAGCTAAAGGCAGAATAGAAAAACTTCAGGATATCTATGCTAGAAACAAGGTAGGTAACTGATTAGTTTTAGAAAAAGTCACATTTGACAAAGAACATCTTGATAAAGGATGTTTGTGTTAAAAGTACAGTTGAGAAATGCTTCCATTTTCCAGTCCTTTAGACATTCTTCAAATTTTCACTGCTGGGTGCTATTTTAACTGCAGCAGAATCAAACATACTTATATTTCTTTCCTTGTATATGTGAACTATTATATTAGCGTATGCTATTTTATTTCAAATTGAAGGAAGAAAGCTTTCTATCACACAGAAAAGATGACCAGCGAGTTTTCCAAGAGATTGCTCATGAATATTTCACACACTACAATATGCATTAATGTAATTAAAACAAATAGCATTGTTGGCAAAGTCCTCAACAACACTAACCCAACATAAAGTTCTAGAAATACTCACATGTCCAAGTGTTGTTCCTCGTGTCATGATTGTAGCCTTGTTGATCGGCATTGCATCCTTAGTATAATATGCAATGATAGCATGTCCAGATTCATGGTAAGCAGTGATGGTTTTGTTTTTCTCATCAATTTCTACACTTCTACGTTCAGGTCCTTAAACAGAGGAACATTAAATAAACTTTTTGTACAGCTGACCACCACGATCCACACATTACGTACACTCAAACAGAGCATAAAGTTGCTGAGGAACAGCATGCAAACAAAATTAACACACATTCATTAAGTGCAAAATGTTTACACATAGGATTTTAATGCCTAAAATGGACCTCAATATACTCTACAGACAGGTTGCTTTTAATGGAATAGATTTAAAATGCAGTCTGAGTATCTGAGAAAATTCCACTTCTTCTCTCCTATATGAACAGACCAGATTTTTAGTGTGTATGTCTCAGGTGTTTAAGTTTTGTGTTATCACATGACAAGTTAAACAGAAGTTCCAAGTTTCTGGTTGTTCATTCTGTCCTTTCCTTTAGGAATAAGTAAGGGAAGGGTAAGATATCAAGCCTGTGTCTTCCTCTAGGCTGAAGTACAACATGCAGCGTTTTTGATAAAAAGTATCAAGTCTTAAAGAATGTATTCCATACTAGATTTTACATAATACTCTCCAGTCTCCAAAGGTTCTATTCAGAATTAACTAACAGGAGACTTATTTATTCTAAAAAACCAAACCAAACAAACAAAACCCACCCAAAAAAACAATAAACCAAAACCCAACAGCATAAAAACTTCTCTCTTTCTCTATAAAAGTCTTAATCACACAAGAAAACCCCTGTGTACTGCAACATATATGTATGTCTTTTGTATAAAATCGTACCCATTAGAATTTTGTCCTTAGAGAATTCTAGTTCTTTCATGGTTACCATATCTTTTCCATCAACAGCTGCCTTTAAGGCAGCTTGATTTACAAGATTCTCAAGCTCTGCTCCAGAAAATCCTACTGTGCCTCGTGCAATTATTTCTGGATCAACAGCTGTGGGGAAAAACAAACTTGTCATTAGGGTCCATGTTGCTCCTGAAAAAGCTTGTAAAATGAAGAAACATCAAGAAATTACTGAATTACAACCAAGAATCATGTTCTACTAGAAATAATGCATCAAACAAAAACTTTTCAGCTTTAGAAGAAGTGAACACGAATTCTTAAGACACTATGAACTGTTGGGGACTAGAAAGAAACACTGCCTCAGAAAACTGTCGAAACACTACATACTAGACAATTTTTTGTGTTCTTTACTGAGACACACGGTAAAGCCACAATCGCTGATGGCATAAAGGACTAATACATGAGTGGGCTGATCCAGGATAAAAACTGCTACATAAAGAGGTATTACAGTAAAGTATTTACTTACATGGGTCATACTTTATTTTATTAAGGTACCACTTCAGAATTTCTGTACGACCTCTTACATCAGGCTTGGGAACAGTAACTTGCATATCAAAGCGACCAGGACGTATTAAAGCACTAAGGGAAAAGACAATTTAATACATCAACTTAAAATGCTGCAGTAAACTGTTACTAACATATACAAGGAACAAAAATCCATCTGATATTTCTAAAGACAACTACATAAACTATGTCTGGTGTACAGATGCAAAGAATACATTTTCTTATCTGTCTGTAAAAAGACAGATGAACGATGTTTATTACCAACCCTTTTTAAAGGTTTTTTTGCATTTGAAAATTTGCATTGCGAACAAGGAATGCAACTGGTCAATTTAAGCAGAAAAACTTCTAGAAATTTTAGATGCTTAGAAGCACGTTAATTATTTGTCCGTATTTCACTCAACAACCTTTTAAATGCCATAATTGGTCCATACATATTCTTTTTGAGAGGGGGAAAAACCCCAGCTATAACGCTGTAATACTTGAAGATTATCACAAGCAACTTCATTGTTGTTGCAGGGTGGGGTTTTTTGTTGTTTCTTTGTTTTTTAATACATGCTCTGTAAAAATGATCAATACAATATACTCACTTATCTAACGCTTCAGGGAAGTTTGTTGCACCAATAATAACAACACCTTCATTAGGTTTAAAGCTGGATGGAAAAAAAAAAAAAAAAGGGGTGAAATTGTTTTTTTGGGGGGGGAGGAGACAGAATTTACACCTTTTTTTGTCAATAACTACTTCTATTTCTTATTTCAGACTACCTCAACTAGCTAGTCAAAAACAAGCTATCAAACCATAACGTTATCCACAAATGACCACATTTAACCCAGCAACTGGTTAAAAACATGCCCTGATTTCACACTTGAACTTCTCCTTTAGATACACAGCCAGCCTAAAAAACTTGAGAAATTATTTAAAATAATTGCAGCTATTGTGCTACTACAACTCAGAAGCTTCTACATTCTTTACAGTAAGGCCATTAATGCTACTGTTGGCAGTACTAAAAAGTGGTCATAAAAGCATCTGAAATTTGTACCCTTAAAAGCATTGCAAAAAATAACGAAAAACATCAAAGCTGTAAAGGAAGAAAAATTCACCCAAATATTCAAAATACCAGTCAGTCAAGCACTTTCTGTGCCCTCAGAATCCATATATTTACCCATCCATTTCAGCAAGAAGTTGATTAATGGTCTGTCTTGAATAGGGATGCATTGGAGATTCAATTCTCTTGCCACCAACAGAGTCCAACTCATCAATAAATATAACGCATGGTGCATTTGCTTTTGCTTCCCCTGACAAAACAAAAATAGCAAGGCACTTCAACCACACAAAGGAACAGACAGTGTATTATGTAATTTCGGATTCTACTATTTCTATTACTCTTGGATTATAAAGTGTTCTATGAGACATCACCAGAACTGTCTTGATTTTAGCCTAAAAAAACCGAAATATATATCTGAAATGAAGCAATACAAAAAGAGAAGCAAGTTTCTTCATCTCCACTTATCATGCTACAAGAAATTACTAACAAAATAGATTAAGAAATTTGTTGTATTTTGTATCAACTCCCTACAACATTTTATTTTATAGGCTTGGGCAGACAACATTCACTTATTAAATAAAAATAATATGAAATGTGACAGGTCTAAATGTTAACTTATTTTAATAGAACCTGCTTGTTATTTAACAGTGAAGACCTCACCCTCAAGTTTACAGGTATTGAAAACAGAAAATAAAAACGCAATAATAAACTTTAAGACCATCAACAGGTACATGCATACCAGGATGCAACTCATCTCACCCAGCTAGACATACCTGTAACATTGATATTAATGTACAAGTCAGTCATCTAAACTTCTGTAGTCAACAGAAAGAAAAGCACATTTTAAGGTACAACATGTGTTACATTTTGCATCCCTTCCACGTGAAGCAAGTCACGTTTCTCCTACAAATGCAAACTACTTTCTACGTTGTATATGCCTGACACTATCAATCTTCCATTTAAGAGAGAAGTGGAATTCCCTCCTCTCCTGATAATACTTATTTGCATACTTAAAATAGAAAGCCTCTTCTGTGAAAGTTATCAATCTAAACACTAATTTTAAAAGTTTCATTATAATGCCCTGGGCCTGTTGATGGGGGTGAGAAAGGAAATCTCTTAGTGCTACACTGTGATGCTGTAAAGCTCTAATTCAGATTTTAAAAAAATTACGAAAATATGAGGGAAATAATTGAGAAAGTTAATGCTATTTTTTATCCTAAATTTACAATTTCAAATTTACAATAATTTACATATGACTAAGTAAATTACAATTTTAAATACTCCATTTAGTTTATAGGACATGACATTTCTAATTAAATTACTTCTCGCTGGGAATGTTGTAAACATCAGTTATAACTTTTGCTATAATTTCATCTGATAACTAGCAGGATTCTACAGTTAATTGATGCTCACAGAATTATGAGATTTACCTACACAGTTAAAAGTTTTATTTATTAGCCTCATACACTACTACTTTCCAGTAACCAGAACTGTACCTAATCAAACCTTGTAAACAACACTGAATACTTAATCTCGCACGTAAAAAGATTTCAAAACCACAAGTATTTAACTTACTGAATAGGCTTCGGATGCGACTAGCTCCTACACCAACAAACATCTCATCAAACTCTGATCCAGATGCATAATAAAATGGAACATCAG
Organism: Haliaeetus albicilla; assembly: GCF_947461875.1. Classification (NCBI taxonomy): domain Eukaryota; kingdom Metazoa; phylum Chordata; class Aves; order Accipitriformes; family Accipitridae; genus Haliaeetus; species Haliaeetus albicilla. Next base: position 62,637,831 of record NC_091484.1, on the reverse strand, counting down.
CTTCACCCGCTACAGCCCGTGCAAGAAGAGTTTTACCAGTACCAGGTGGTCCAACTAACAGAATACCTATAAAGACAAACAAAAAACCCAAACAACAAAAACACTAAGCCCACATATTACACAGGTACCATTTCTTCCATGCATTAGAAGAAATAATTTACACTTTGCGTCAAAAAGCTGTTAACATCCCATTTCAGATACTGTTCCTTACTTGCAGTCTGAAGAAGCTTCTATAACAGATCTAGATACACTCTAATATGTATTTAAACAACAAAGACTTGCAAGACTATCTGTTTCTACAGAAGCCTGAAGTATTCTGCGAAATCACTGTTGAGTTGAGCAGCTGAATCCCTAACAGTGTCTTCCTCAAACTGACATTTTCCTAGCCGTTTCTGAAAGTGGAACTTTTTTTTTTTTAATTAAATGATTCCAAGTAATTGTCTTTAAACAGTGTAGAGCACTAACAGGATAGAGACTTACCAGGTTTACATATTTCAGATTCATTTGACCTTCTACTATGATTAAGCTTAATCATCCTTTTAAATGAAAACATTTGTTTCTGAACTGTCTATAAAGCAGCTAGGAAGCACTAAAGGTGCTGAAAGCCACAAGGAAGAAATAAAGGCCTTTTAAGAGTTCAGTTACATAAACCCCCCTGCCTTTCAAGATAAAGAACTACTATATATTAGTTTAATAACTAAAGAAGGTACAGTAAGTTTTGTCTAACCCCAACATATTCATTTGCATAATACAGGTTCTTTTTTGGACATTTTTGCATTATCTTGGGTACGTTCTCAAGACTAAACTTACGCATCTTTCTTGGATGAGAAAAGGTATAACAGAATTAAAAGAATTGGTGATAGGAAGCTATTAACTTTAAAAAAAAGATATCCTTATAGAGACAGTTAAAGGAGCAGTGGAGGGAAGGGGAAGACAGACCTCAAAGCCTCTGAGCTACATAAAGTACTACTCAAAAAGGCATTAACACCAATTATACATAATTTTATCAGTAAGTAATTTTTTAATACTATGTTACATTCAGTGACAAAGCAAAAGAGTTTTTGTAGTTCAGTACATCATCTCTAAAAGGTTTCTTGGGACTTCAAAGAAATATTGATTCTTAACCCTCTAAATAAGGCTGCTAACAATTATAAACAGAGGTTTGATTTTTGAAAGGCTTTCTGCCTGGAATCTACAGTCCACTGCTTTGCACTGTCATAGCTTATTACCCCTAATGCTATTATTGAATTTCTACAAAATGTAAGATGTATCCAGGCACCTTTGCTTCTTCTATCTGAATATCTCAGATACCTCAAATGCTCTGTGGGGATAGGCAGCAATGACCAATTTTTACACATGGGGAACCGAAGGTAAGACAGGAAGCATGCAACTTAACTACCGTCACCCCAACTCTTAAGTACCTCATTTAAGAGTACCCTTTAGTACAGAAGATTTCACAACTCTCCTTGAAGACTCATTTGTTCCTCAAATATTTTAAACAAACAAGGAAATCCACTACCTATGCCTTACATTATTTCACTATTTTTCCAATACAACAGCAGTATTTAGGCCCATTTTGGTTATATGCTTTTTTGATTCCCTAACTGAAGGAAAAAGTATTCAGAAGCTAGGCTATAAATTAGTCATTCACTATAGAACTGAAGCTACAAAGATAGCCATGGCTACATATGATTTTCACTTCTGCTGAGCAATGATTCTTACCTTTTGGAAGTTTACCTCCTAGTACAGTAAATTTATGCGGATTTTTCAAGAATTCCACAACTTCTTGCAATTCCTGTTTAGCTTCTTCAACCTACACATTAAAAACATGCCACAAAATATAACTAAGCATTTATAAAATACTGCATCTTTTTTTGTAGGTGGGTTTTGTGTTAGAGACTAAGTCTCTAATTGTGTATTGACCAAAAATATACAACAGAAAGAAAAGATAAAAAAAGTGTACAGAATTTCTGTGGATACTGAGTGTCCATTAGTTTAATTCAACCTATATCCTAGAATTGTTCACAGGAATCAGTAAATACTAAAGTTTATAGTACTGAAGGAATAACCAAACAGTTAAAGACCAGATCTGACCAACAAGATAAATACAGAATCAAAAATTCTACATCAAGATACTAGTCTAATTATTTAAAAAGAGATTAATTGTATCTATTTGTCCAAGGGGAAGGAGAGGGGGAGGTCCTCATTTTGCCACTGACAGCCAAAGAACAGTTGAAAAAAATAAAGCTATCTCATCAGCAGTGACATGCCCACTACTTTCTGGGAATCTCTGTATCTCCTGTCCTAGTATCAGTACCATCTCTTTCGAATATCTAAGACAGAAACGATTAAATGGCATTACCATCTTCTTGTATTGGTCAATTTCTGCAAAAAATAAATTAACATGGATACTTATGGCCTGCCTTTTGCTATTCTAGCCTTTAAAAATGCGATTCAACAAGTCAAGAGTGCACCTTTTATAACGCATTAAATGCCACAAAGATATAAAACAGAACAATTGTGGTTAAAACTCTCCTTTATCTTGGAGCAGTCAATATATATAAGGCTTCAGTTCATACAACGAAGTTTCTTGAACAGAGTAAGACATTCTTCAGGCTCACAATGATTAATTAAGCAAGAACCCCCACACACTTTAATTTTGAACTTACCCCTTTTACATGTTCGAAGGTAACATTTTTCAACTGGATTGGATCAACTGCTGCATCAAAGATACTCGATGTTCGAAAGCGTACTAATAGCAAACAGCAGATGATAAACAACAAATTTACACATGAAGTCATTTCATTCCAAGACTGAACTTTGCGCTTGAATCACTTGAATGCATACCATTAAGCCACTAACTTTACACCTGCCCTTTTAAAAGGGCAAGTTTCCATTTACAAGTGTCCAGCAAGAATAATATTTAAAAAAAAAAAAAAAATCTTTAAAATATCTGCAATTAATTCAGTGATGCAAGAGCTTTTCAGTCATTTGTAGTACAGAAAACCCTGCATCCAAAAGCACATATACAAAGCCAGAAGTTCTCCCTCAGTGTTTCTGCACATACCCTAACGTTCTTGAGACCCAGGTGATAACAATTTAATTTGTGCTAAATCTGCTTGAAGAAACAACACAAGTGAAACAGTGCAGAGAAAAAAGTTAACTAACCAGCATCAGAAAAGGAACCTTTGCCAGGTAAAAATGATGAATATATAGCAAGATAAAAACAAAGAACGAAGAGAAAGAAAGAAAGCAAACGTGATCTTCTTAAGGAATCTGTAAAAGAAAACAAAACAAGTTTTAGTACAGGCTGAAATAAACTACTTTCTGAAAGCAAAGACAAGATATGTGAACTAAAACAACTTACCAAGTGTTTTTTGCAGGAATACTTGTGCTTTCAAAAAGCCTTCTGCAAAACCAGTTTTAAAAGCATCCTGGTGTGCCTCTGGGATGTTTTTTGTTTTCATTAGCGTATCTAAGTTTTCAACATCAATTCTTCGCTTTCTCAGGATAAAGCCCTAAAATATTTTCCACAGCAGTGTTAGTATACACTAAGTTGTGATACATAGTTAACTTACTACCTGGCCAGCATGGGGAGGTGAGGCGGTGGGGGAGGCATATAATTTAGATGCTATGGGGTTAGTCAGGCGACATGGGGCAGTAGCTTGAGTGTGGAACCACAACAGCTCCAGCAGGGGCACCCTGATTTTTGCTGAACAGGTCAGGTTCAGAGCCCTCCTGGATCCCAGTTCCAAACAGAAAACACAGCCTAAGGCAGATTTGTACACAGCTAGCTTTGTACACTGGATTCAGTGGGAGGTATTAGCTTAAGCATTTTGCATCTTGAAATCAACTTAAATTATTCCCAAATGCAAAATATCTTTTAAGTATAGTTTTGATTGAGCTTGATCAAATGCATCTCATATGCCCTGCCAAATTTAAGAATAGCACTGCATGGAGCTAGCTCTGGTTTATCTTCATCCACTGTATACCTAGTCCACAGATGAAATAAACCACATATGCTTAGAAGGGGAGAGTTCAAAGCTAATTTACACACACAATAAGATCAAATGCTTTAATTAGCCTGACTTCTGTACAACCAATTAGAAGCAAACAGTACCTAGGTTAACTTGGTTTTGTTAAGTGCTTTGCTACCCCAAGCCTGGATAGTTATCTGCTGAATTAAGTATGTAAGTGAGTTTGTAACCCATAAAAATACCAATTTTAAATTTTTTATATCTTAAAAATATACTAGCCACAAGTCAATCTATTCTTAAAACATCAATCACATGCTGAACTGCTTGAAAAAATACACATTCTTCTATGTTAAACTAGCTGTATTTCTGTTTAAACAAATACTTCATTTGACTCCAAGCTGTTTTTAACAAAGCCACGCAAACAAAACATGAAGTTTTATTTCTAGAGTTCAGAACCATTTTACTCTGAAACTACTCTCCTAAAAAATTCAAATGATCTTTACATTGAGATAGAAGAAGCAAATCTGTGTATTAGTAAGAAAAACACTATGTTATCATTAGGTCAAGTTTTAGAATTAAGAATTATTTTCACGCTAGTGAAACAAAACACCCTTGGTAAATCGTAAAGATTCATTCAAGAGAAAGAGATAGTCTGAATAAGCCCAAAACAACTTCATAATGTTACCCGTATTTACCTTCAAAAGGGAAGAAAGTGAATTTTTTGTTTCTGTGAATTGTTCAGATGTTGACTGCAGACGTCTTGCTCTTGATCTCAAAGTCTTAAAGTTCCGTGATTGTATGTAAACTTAAAGTAGTAATAAAAAATAAAAAAGTTAAAAACAATCCATTACTACCACTACAAAAAAAAAAAGGCCTAACAACTTTCAGAAACTATTATATGAAAACAACTATTGTGACTGAACTGAATATAACGTTCCCAACATATCCACAGTAGAAACTGAAGAGAATTGCTAACAGCAATCTGTTTAAGATGCCTGACCAAAAAAGTTGTCCTGGTTTCAGCTGGGATAGAGTTAACTGTTTTCCTAGTAGCTGGTACAGTGCTGTGTTTTGAGTTCAGTATGCCAAGAATGTTGATAACACTGATGTTTTCAGTTGTTGCTAAGTAGTGTTTAGTCTAAAGTCAAGGATTTTTCAGCTTCTCATGCACAGCCAGTGAGAAAGCTGGGGGGGGCACAAGAAGTTGGCACAGGATAGAGCCAGGACAGCTGACCCAAACTGGCCAACAGTGTATTCCATACCATGTGACGTCACATCTAGTATAGAAACTGGGGCGAGTGGGGGCAGGGAATCACCACTCGGGGATTAACTGGGTGTTGATCGGCAGGTGGTGAGCAATTGCACTGCGCATCATTTGTACATTCCAATCCTTTTATTATTGCTGTTGTCATTTTATTAGTGTTATCATTATCGTTTCTTCTTTTCTGTTCTATTAAAACTGTTCTTATCTCAACCCACGAGTTTTACTTCTTTTCCCGATTTTCTCCCCCATCCCACTGGGCGGGGGGGGGGGGGGGGGGGGGGTGAGCAGCTGCGTAGTGCTTAGTTGCTGGCTGCGGTTAAACCACGACAAAGTAAAAACCAGAAAACTGTATGAAAGACAATTCTGGATCTACTAGTAATAAACTGGATGAATAAACCAATAGATTTTAGTACTGTGAATGGATCATGTGATCATGAACCATGTTTGTGATCTGAACTTGCAAGCTAACTACTTACTGTTTCATAATATATTCTTGCCATAAATTTTTCTGTTAAAATAATCAGGAGTTCGTGCTGTGCATTATGGATAACTGGCCAACCCTATCACCATTTCAGCTCAGGGAACAGAAGTGACAGCTGAATTAAATCCAGGCAGGCTGACAAACATGAAACATTCAGAAGCTAATACAGAAGGATGGGAATTGAGGTTCCTGCTCTAAGTTTTGTCTAAAAGCTCAGCTGATAAGGTGCCCAGAAGAGATCTGGAATGGCTTAGGTGTACTGTTAACTTAGAAACGGACAAAAGAAATGAGACCATTTAAACACAGTGAGCTCATAGCACTATATGTCATCTTCTATCACATTGGAAATCTTGCAATGGAGATTTTATCACATAATTCACACAAGCCAATACTATTTATCTTCTTTCACTACTATGTTTTAAAATAATCACCAATACCCATCAACTATATAGCTTTAACTAAGCCTTCTGTTACAGAATAGCACCAGACAAAAGGAACTTCTGGAGATGATCTAGTTAAATCAACATCGAATCAGGTAACTCTGGACCTCGTCCAGCTCAGTTTTGAAAATATCCAAGGATTGAGATAACACAACCTCTTCAGACAATCTGTTGCAGAACTTAGCCATTCTCACTGTGAAAATTCTTCAACAGGAATTCCCTTTGCTTTTACTTGTAATTGTTGCCTCTTCTTTGAGGTGTACAAGAAAGGGGTAACTCATATGGCTCCAATAGCAATTAGATCACTCCTTGCCTTCTCTTCTGCTAACTTTAAAACCTCAGGTCCTTCAGCTTCCCCTGTACATGCTGAAACATCTGCACCCTTCCTTGTGGCCCATCACTAGGCTACCTCCATTTTGTCAGCATGGGACGCAAAACCAGACACAGTATCCAGATGTAGGATCAGAAGAACTGAACAGAGGAAAACACTTGAACTCCCTGAGCTCCTGATGATGTTCTCACTAATGCAGCCCTATTGTTACCCATTATACATCCAGGAGTAGTTTAAACCAGTCACCAAATACCTTAGAAAGTTCATCTGGATGAATACTAGATTCAACATATTTATTAATTCAAAAGTAGTCAGTTCATCTATCATCTTTTAAGAATACAATCCACATCTTTGAACAAGATACTATAATTACACCATGTTTACTAACAATTCTGGAAACACACTACTTAAATGCAAAAAAGCCTTCATGATTTAAAGTGTTAATATCAACATAAAGTTCCTCCTGGAAGTTTACCGGTATTTCCTGAGTGACACCTCTAAGACAAAAGTAAGAATACTTTCCCAGAATAAAAAGATACTATAGAGACTAAAACCACTGTAGTTTATTGTTTTATACCTGGCCAACACCGAACATCTGAACAGAAATTTCGGAGGGGATTAGGATGCTGTCTGTATAAACAAGATGAGCGCAAAGCACTGAAAACGTCCACGAAACCTGTAAAAAGATACAGCAAAGTGTAAATACACCCTATATTAAATGGCAACTAAACATTACTTCTCACATAAGTTGTTTTTACTTTCTTAAATATTAATTCCATTTTGCTACAGTCCTTCAGGCACTTGTAATTAAACAAATTAACCATTACCAGTACATAGATAGTTAACTTCTTTGCACTAACCTATGTCAGGCACTTTGCAACATACCAGAATTGTTTCTAATTAGAACTTCCAAATAATATTCGTACCCAGAACCTTGAACTTGAAGCTGCATCTGGGAGGGAAAACTCTGCACATCTGTACTGACCTGAATAAAGATATGTAGACTAGACAGGAATCCAAAGACTTTCATGAAGCTGAAGGACCAGCATTCAACCAATCATTCAGTTTGAAAGGCTTTAAAGAATAGATTGGTCATGGGCATTTTAAAACAGACTATGTATAACATATGAAAACATTTTAACCTATACTAAGTCTACTTAATTGTACAGTCCTCATGCAATACAGAAACAATAAATAAATAAATAAAAGCATCACAGTGAAAAAGTTATTAGCAGATACTATTTCAAGCATGCTATAGACTGCAAGACAAGAGGACTGTCATTTATCTGTTGTTTAGTTATAAAAGCTCAAAAAACTCATCTTCATTTAGCAGGTAAGACTTATTTAAGAAACATCAGAGACCTGGGGGGGGGGGGGGAAGAGAGGCCAAGCCTACATATGCTCTCCTCCACAGTAATTCAGAAGCTAATATAATACAAAAAGGGTGGGGTTTCTTTTTTTTACATAATCTGAGAAAGTTATTACATCAGCTAGATATATCTAGGACAGCAGAAAAGAACCTGAAAGTTCCTAGTAAATTTTTTGAAGTTACATGATTATAATAACAGCTTACAAGCTAACAGCTGAAATACTGAGGAACTATGGGAAGGAGAAAAAAGATTAGCTATTAATTCTATAGTGCTGTATATTCCGCAGTCTTCTATAATACTGCATATTGGCTAATCTAATACAACATAATTATGAACACATTAGTTTTAAAAAAAATATTCTCCTCACTTTATGCACAAGTATATGCACAACATACATGTATCAATAGTAACAGTCATCCATAGCATGCAGTGTCACCTACAGCAAAAGTATGTTCTTGAAGATTTAGCACCTCCCTTGCCTGTGGCAGTTTTCCACCTATAACCTTGCCTTTTCAACTGTGAATGAAACAACCAGTCTGGTGACATTGCATATTAATCTATCAAAGCTCTGAAGCATTTGCAACTTCTTTCTTCACATTCAGGAAACTGCCTCTGGGTTAATTTCTTTATATTTCACATCACAATGCAATTTAATACTACTTCTCTAATAGTAGCCCTGACATATTACTCTTATGCTCTTTCTCCCACCTGCAATACTATATAGACAGTATCTCAAATGTCAGCTGTGTGCTTCTTTTTCTAACACATTCTTGAGCATCTACACTGGCCTTGCTTCCTGTATTTTTGTCTAAACCCAACAAAACATCTTTAATTGTAAAGAACCACTCCTGGTTTACTTCAGCAATGAAATACTCTGCATGGACTGTTAACAGTTTGCCACCCTGAATTCCTTTCTAATTAATGTCCTCCTGTAATGGTTGCTTCAAGCAAAAAAGGAATAACTTAATGTAAACCAGAGATGTTCATAACTGTGTTACATTAGTAGATTAGCAAAATCTAATTTCTTCTATTTAGTGAAACAAACCGGTGAAAAAATTCGCAGCAAGAGACAATGCACTTGTAGTACAGCTGAGTTCAGACAAGTTTAATAGCAGCCAAATTCAAATTAGAATTTGAAGAAACAATTCCAAAATCTGGGTTGAATTTTCTAAAATTCCCAAGATTCAAAAGCACTACTCTAGAGACAACCAATATACAATAAAAAGTACATTAATACTCTTTTTATTAAAGAATTTTTTAAACTGAGTTATCTACAGCACAACAGATTAAACTAAAGAATAACTGTGTTCACCTTTGTAATCTAACTTATCAATTCTTATAAGCACTTTACTCTGAAACATACCATGCTTATTTTCAAAGAAGGACTCAGCAGAGATGTACGATGTATGCCACTGTGAAGAGACTTTGTTTTCTGCACAGTAGCCAGGAAGCAACCTGTTCACCAATTCTTTGAACTGGTTAGCTTTCAAATCAGACAATCCCAGATCTCTTAAATTAAATACAGACTGCAAAACAGAAATAAACATTCAAAATTTACTTAAGATTACCTTAGGAAAAAAAAATTAAGAGTAACTGAGTTAACTTTTTGGCTCAATACAGCATCTATATTTCACAGTTCAGACCGAAATAAAAAATTTGTCAATGAAGAAAAATGAATGAAAGGACATGATTAAAGAATGAGTATTTGTTACTGTCAATGCAGAATAAGTTTTCCATTTGCACACGTTGGTATTTATTTCATTGTCACAGTACGTTTATGACAAGCATATTTTCCTCCCAATTCAGCCTTTTCAACACCTTCGTGCTCCCCAACTAAAGCAGGCACAGAAAAAAAATGCAGTTTTCCAACTTTTTCTACTCTTTATGATAGAGCAAGTGGAGAGTGCAAGGGGAAAAGACATACAGCAATAGCCACCCATTACATTTCATCCATGTTAGCCAACAGCAAAATCCTCCCAACTTCTTTCTTATTTGGCTAGTCTTCTTGCAGATAGTACAGATTTAGCAGCAGCACAAAGACTGGATATTTAGAAACTATACCCAGAGTTAAATCTTAAAAACCCATGAGTTAGGCAGACACACAATGGAAGGCAAAAGTTTCTATGGGGAAAAGGGTAAGTACTAGGATCTGGGATTTCCTACAAAGCAAAGAAACTATTAAAAAAAACAAGGAGGTAAGGCACTTACACTTAAAATTACCAAAGAAGTAACCTTGATAAAAGTAATTTTAATCTTGTATTTTACAGATAGGAAAAAATCTTTCTATGGGAGAGTACATTTTAAAAATACATATTGGTTTGGACCCTTTAAAATATCTATTAGCCTCTCAATACGGCTTCTGCAGTAACATTTTCTTAACCAAGATGTAAATATTCAATTCTAAATGTATTTGCACAGATACTTGATTTTTGATTGTTAGAACATTATAGATTGTATTTTTGTTTTTCCTAAACTGTTTTTATATAAGCTTTACGTTGAAACTAGATTTCCAATAAAAAGACATACATGAAAAATACTTGAATAAAATATCAAAAGAAGCATTTTTAGAACAGATTCCTAGATGCATCCAGAACACCACCATATTCAAAGTGGATAGTTTAAAATGGATTTATTAAGTAAACAAAGTATTCTGTTTCAAAGGCTAGGGTAGATTGCTTCTGGACCACTTATACTCAAAATAAGTACTCATACATTTTTAAACTTAATTTGACTTCTACACATGGCTTAAAGGAGGAGATCAAGCCTTCCTACTTCAGTTTAATAATTGCTTGGAAAATTACTGAAATGCTAAGGGAAGGGAGAAGATTAAAAAATAATTTTTTAAAATAAAATTTAAAAATTTTAAACGTTTTCTGTGACCCTTCAGAAGAGGGTACTACTTCCAAATACAGATCAAACTTCGCAGCAAAGAGGCTTCACATTCTCAAATAATTATTTTTGCCATTCTAATAGTTCAACTTTATTCAATATTAGAACTGCATGTACTATGTCAGTATTTCCCGATTTTAAATTTGAGCTTAACCTTTATTTAAGCTTAGGTTTATTACAGTCTAATCAACTTGCTTTAAGAACTTTCTTTAAAAGCACTTTAGAGAGACTTCTTTAATTGTTATTTTTATACTTTTGTCATGCTAGGAGGAAGCAAACAGGTCTATGATGAATTACAGAGGAAACATTAAATATGAAAAACCCTCTGTATTTAAAGGAGACCAGATTCTCTTGCTGAGTAGAAAGACAAATGCAGAACCGAATAAATGAAACACATTTTTAGTTTCATTCAATAATCCACATCTCCCACTGAAATCAAGTTATCACCAGAAGCAAATACAGAATCACAAAAAAAACCCCCAATCCACAAAAACAAAACCAATGGAATCACAACACAGGGATGATTAGTACAATCCATGCTAATTTCCAAAGTTCTGCAGTTAGCAAAAGACTCCATGTTTTTCCTCCCAAACATCTTCTGAAGTTAGAAAACTTGTTGTAAAAATGAGTTGAAAGAGAAGCAGCAAGATCTGATACTACTTTGCACTTCCTGTATTTTGATTTTCAATGTGAAGAACAAAAAATACCTAATGATAATGAAAGATATTTTAATAGAAAAATAAGAAAACATGCAAGTATGCTATTTAATCTCTAAAAATCCCTCAACGTATTTTAAGTTACAGTCAGTTTTCTCACAAAAAATAATGAAACAAACTTTGCTAAAACTCAGAGTGAAGACAGTTAAGTGGTTTATTAACAGAGAAGTTATTGTTAACTTAGAGCAAGAAACATTAAGTTGAAAGTGAAAACAAATCCCCTCCTCATTTGCAAACTGCTAACGAGACAAGTACTAGCTTTTTTCTTATTAATGAAATACTGTATTTTCATAGAATCCTTACCGCCAAAGCACCGACTAACTGAAGTTGTCAAAAAGTTACATTCTATGTGTTAACATTCTGTTTCGTTTAGTCATGTTACATTATTTTATAAAACAAGTCAAATATTAAATTCACTTAAACTGATAATACTCAGATTTAATTCGGTTAAAAGCAAACCACCACTTTTTCCAAAGGTTTTTAGTACCTCACTCTTCTGAGGATCATGCTCTGGGGAGGTGTCCCTCTGGACAGGCTGTATGGATGCTGTGCTGGCAGTAGTAGTGGAGCTTTTTGGTGAATGAAAGGCATTGATAAGGTGACTCAGAGGAACAGTAGCCTGGGGGGAAAAGAATAATTAATCAGATAACGATTTAAGCTTGTTTAAACTATTTAAACATTTCTCCATTCCAAACCCTTACTTATAATTGCATATTTTGTACACTGCCTTTTAACTGAGGACTTCATAATAAACCGCATGAACTTAGCTTCAACACCACAGTGTTAGCTGATACCTCATTTAAAGATTGATTTCAAGAAAGATTTAAAGCTGATTTGAAGAAAAAAAGACAGTTTAAGTATGCATGACAGAGTAGAAGTTCACAAAGCTTGGAAAAAAAAAAAGCTATATTTCCTGATTTTCAAACATAAGCATGGTTTAAAGAAAATAATCTCTAGATTTGCAAATACAGAAGTAGGTACAGATCACCAACACTCAGCAGATGCAAAGACTGCCCTCAGTTTGTACTTAAGACAATGTTTACTTACAAAAAATAAAGAAACAGACAAGAGTGTTCTCATCTGAAACAGCACGGAAACAAGATTGCTGCTACACTTAATACTTCCTTCACAGTATTTTTTTCAATTTTTTTTCTTTTTTTTTAATGTATCACTTGTTTGCTGTGTTAGATATGTGCTGTTGCAGCCAGATGACAGAACAATAAGGATTGTTACTGTCTTCTGACAAATATTACAAACTTAATCATTTCATGCAAATAAAATATAAAACTGTGAAACAATGTTTTTCCATTGTAGTCACCAAGCCCCCATCACAGTTCATTAACTTACATTCCAAATAGGTGTTTTTTCCCCACATTGCAATAAAAGACACAAAAAAGGAAACACAATCAACAGGGGGAGAAAAAGAGAGGAAAGCCAATACCAAACAACTTCTACACTGAAAAGTCGGCAAGTTGACACCATCCCTTGAAATGTTTAAAACCTGTTTCTAGTTACTCTCATTCAGGAACTTTCTCTTCTTTGGAAGAAGTGTTCACTGAAAAAAATCCTGAGCCTGTCTTGGTGTCTGCCAAGACAAAATGAAGATCACCATTCTGATAAGACTTCACAACACAGCCACAGAAGAGAAGTAATGTTCTTTAAACAACAGCAAAAGAATGGTAAATGAGGTACTGTATTTAGTGGTAGGCCTTAATTTCAGACTTTAATATGAAATATTATAACATAGTAAATTCTAGATTATCCCTGAACAGATATCCAAGCAACAGATCTCATCAAGCTGGTTCCCCTTGAACCAACTTGAACAGAAAGCTCAGTGCCTGCTTTTGAATAGCATTGAAATCATGAGGCTTTATCAACATCTTACTAATTCAGAGATCATCATTCATAAGTACTACTGACACCTGTATTATTTTCCAAACAACAATTATTTTCATCTATAAAGTAATACTTTTATAACCTGAAACATCTATATTTTTCCTGCATTATGTAAATTATTTCCAAAAGTCTCCTTTATGTTTTCTTCCTTGGGATCCCACTTTAGCAACATACCTAAGTATCAAACTAACATTCACAGTCAATCCTGCAGTTCAGCAGCACTCAGTCAGTTCAGTGACACCACCTCATGAATCAGTACAGAAGCCCAGGTACACCATGTATCAGGGCTCCTCCTCTAGCACATGACTACATCTATTGTGAATATATGGTACAAGTAATTCCTCCATCTCATTACACGTCACCAGGGAAGAGAGCTGGAGTGCAACTCTGGCTGCTGGAACAATACCTGACTGCACTACCTGATTAAGCCTCTGCCTATAAATGTCCTTCCAAAAGAACTTCCATCCCTGTGTTGAATAGACAGAAGATCGAGAGACAATGCCGTGAGACATGAAAACTACCTCAGAATTAATTGTCCAAAGTTATAATTAAACTCTGGGAGTTTGTGGTAAAACTATAAAGCCTCCAGAAGTCAAAGCCAGTATCCCAACCACTAATCAAGCTTTCCTCCTGCATTTCCCATTATGAAAAGGTGGAATGACACAGTCCTTAAAATATCACCTTCAGTTCTGTCATTTCACTACACTAACAAAAGCAATTAACACATTCTCCACATCTGGAAAGAACAATCAAATCCCACTGTGTAATAAGACTATCACGTACTAATCCCCCTAACACAAAACATACAAATAAAACCACTGCTTCAGATCAAAGTCCATAAAACCCACTAGTCCTATCTGATAAAAGGTGCCTTGCCAACTGCATCCAGACAGTTTGTTCTATGTAACAAATAATTGAGGGGCTTTCCCCCCTCTAACTCTTCTAATTTCCATGTAATTTATCTGCGGTTTTCACAACAACCCGTGACAACTAACAGCACGGTTTAACTTCAGCTGTAATAACACCGCCCCCCCCCCTTGCTTCTACTATAAAAACAGATACTAAAACGCGCCATCTCCAGGTTATTTCTTCATTTCAGATTTTACAAGCTTTTACTGGACTTTCCTTTCTCCTCCATTCACGTACTTTCTTCCTAGGTAAGACTCCTCGGCCGCTGTAGCCCCCACCCGCTCCTCTCCCCACTGCCACACTCGACGGGTGCCCCCACACCTCCTCCGCTCACGCCCGGTCGACGCTCTCCAAAGCCCCAACAACGTGGCAACCGGGATCTCGGCTCCTCCACCCGAGGCCCGCAACCCCCGCGCCTCCCGAGCGCCTCTGCCCAGCCCCGCTGCCTCTACCCGGACACGAAACGAGCCCCCGACGGCAGCCCGGTGGAGAGGGGGCCCCAAGCCGGCGAACCGCGAGCCCCCTTACCTGAGGCTGCACGGTTGAGAAGGAAAACATCCTTCACCGCGGGGGCGGCGGCGGCGGCGACCACAGGCGCCTCTTCCGCTTCCCAGCCCAGACGTAGAAGCCGTGCCCGCCTGTCAGCCTCCGCTGCTCAGTCGCTGTGGTAGCCGCCGCCGCCGCCGCCAGCAGGAGGGCCCCACGGCTCCACAATTCAGGAAAATGGCCGCCCCCTACGGCCGGCAGTGACCAGGCCCCAAGCTGCCCCGGAAGCGGCTGGCGATCGTAGAGCTTCCGGGTCGCCTCTCCCTTTCCCGCGCAGCCGCAGCCTCGCAACCAGGTCGCGTAGCAACCCCTGTTTTCCCGCGTTTCCCGACTACGCCGCGTGCGGGATCAAACCATCAGTTACAGGAGGAGGAGGGGGGTGAGGGGCAAACCATCCTTGCGGGCAGGCCCGTCTGCAGGGGGAGCCGGCGGCCGGGCCGGGGCAGAGCCGGGCAGGGCGGCGGGGGCCGCCGGCACAGAAAGCAGCGGGGCTGGCGGGAAGAGGAGGAGAAGGAGGAGGAGGAGGAGTGTGGCGCAGCCAGGCCCCCAGGATGCCCAGGGCGAGGAGCAGCGAGGGCCCCGCGGGGCGCCCGCCAGGCCTGTACCTGCCCGGCGGTCATCATCCCCGGGGAGCAGCCGGAGCCGGGCTCCTCTCACGAGTGCCGGGAAGGGCCGGTTCCTGACAAAGGGCGGCGGGTGACGAAGGCTGGCGGCGGGGCCTGCGGTCTGTCAGCTGAGCCGGCCGCGGAGGGCCAGCGGGGCGTCCACAGGGCGTGCTCGGGCCGTGCCTTCGTTCCGACACCTCTGCAGACGCAGGTGCTTTGAGCCCGAGGGCTTCCTCTGAACCCCCAAATACCGGGATGCCCGCTCAGACGGAGACTTCCAGCCAGCGGGGGGGGGTCGTTGGAAACAGGGCAGTGACAGCGTGCCCAGAGCAAGACGTGCCTGGGGAGCTGCCGCTGCAAGCACAGTGCAGTGTAGCTGCCCACTCCACAGAGTATCAGCGGCAGGATCACCATCAGCACAGCCACTGCACGTGCAACATATTTGCACGAATATGTGTCATTTATCACCACTCAGGATGCCTTCCTGAAGTACTGAAAATACCTTGCAGGGAGTTAGGAGCGTACCACAGGTAGAAAAAAAAAACTTCACAAATTAAAATGTGTATTGGTAACTTAAATACTGTTACTCAGTTCGCATCTAAATAAAGGCACAGGCATCTACATATGGCAGAACCTGCTCTTCGATATTCATCCTTTTTCTATGCCTTATGCTATTTTTCCTATGCGCTCTCCGATTATTTTGGGGTTTTATTAGCATTTTCTTTCTTTCACCTGACCACTGTTACTCACTGTTCTTCCTTTCCTCACTGAAAGTGCCACCCCACACCAACTTACACTGATTACACAGTGCTGCCTCCCCCTGCCTTCACGCACATCTCTTGTTTTCCACTAACACTCTCATGATCACAGTTGTGTGGCTCAGCTAGCTGATTTGGCAGAAACCTCACCCAAAACCAACAAAAAAACCTAAAAGGTGATGAACGTTTACATGGATCCACCCCATGAAGCAGTTTTCCACGCAGCTGTACAATGGCTCATGCTGCCTTGAGGGAAGGGAGAGAACACACAGGTTCTCTGTTAGATGAGCTTAGGCTGTAGCAGAATACACGCTGCCTGACGGTAGATTCACAACTGGCATAATCTGATGTCGGCATGTGATACCACCAAAAGGAGCAATCCCCCCTGCTCTCAGCTGGGCTTCTCTGCTGAAATCGCTGCCGACGAGACACAGCTAAACTAATGCTGCAGAGTTAAATGACAAATACAGCCAATGATAAATTGTATTTAATACCATTATAGAAAGCTAATTTAAAACATGTTTTCTACATTTGTGCTTTAAATTGCATCTATTGCTGGGATCTGTGGGATAGCAGCACTCCTTCACAAGTACAAGGAAGGCCTCCCTGTGCATTATCGGATTATAAGTGATGTATTTTAAAGCAAAACAAGAGCCTGATGAGACTAATCTACTGTGTTAATAGAGACCCATAGTTCTGCACTGACCTCCGTAGAAATAGCTCTTTGCTGGTGTAGAGACTGCAGCAGAACAATTAAGATCTGTGTGAATCAATTATGAACAGCAATGTATATGTGAAAGCAACTGTTCTGGTTTCAGCTGGGATAGAGTTAACTGTCTTCCTAGTAGCTGGTACAGTGCTGTGTATTGAGTTCAGTATGCGAAGAATGTTGATAACACTGATGTTTTCAGTTGTTGCTCAGTAGTGTTTAGACTAGAGTCAAGGATTTTTCAGCTTCTCATGCCCAGCCAGCGAGAAAGCTGGAGGGGGACAAGAAGTTGGCACAAGACACAGCCAGGACAGCTGACCCAAACTGGCCAAAGGGGTATTCCATACCATGGGACGCCACATCTAGTGTATAAACTGGGGGGAGTGGGGGCGGGGGGGATCGCCGCGCGGGGACTAGCTGGGTGTCAGTCGGCAGGTGGTGAGCAATTGCACTGTGCATCATTTGTACATTCCAATCCTTTCATTATTGCTGTTGTCATTTTATTAGTGTTATCATTATTAGTTTCTTTTTTTCTGTTCTATTAAACCATTCTTATCTCAACCCACAAGTTTTACTTCTTTTCCCAATTTTCTCCCCCATCCCACGGGGTAGGGGATGGGGTGAGTGAGCGGCTGCGTGGTGCTTAGTTGCTGGCTGGGGCTAAACCACGACAGCAACATCAAAGCAGTAAGGCAAGGGTTAAAAGACTGACCAAGAGCACAACTGAGAGCAGTAAAACTGGTAAACACTGAGGACCTTGCTGTGTAAACTGAGAGCAGAAGGCCCGCACTCTGATAAGGCGCTGTCACAGATGGATTTGTCAGAAGGCCTGCGCTCTGGGAACAGGAGGATGGCAACAAGGTCAGAGCACACTGTAAATGCCACACCTGTCCCTGCTGTCACAACAGGAAGGCGGAATGTAGCCATGGAGATATCCAAAATAAGGAAACAGAGAAAATGGGGAACAACCCTGCCTAAGATTAATGGAGGCTGAAGTCATCAAGAATTGGAGGGAAGCAAAATATCACATTATTCTAACTCCTGGTCATAAAAGACCTGCTCAGAAAGCAGTTTGTCATCACCAATCCAGAGGATGCCAAGACAGTAAGGGCTCAACAGCAATAGTAAGGGCTGGATAGGAAGCGTACTCTTACACAGAAGCCATCCTGGCTATAGCATTTGGACGCACATCTCTTGGAGCCTGTGAGTATGCAAGCATGAGAAAACGTGAGTGAAGCATATGAGAAAATGAGTCTCTGGGACCAAAATCAGTTGTGTCTTTCTAAATAAATACTACCTTCCAGTTCCTTAAGGTCTCACACCGAGTTCTGCTGAATTCCTACAGCTTCAAGCACCCCATTGAAATGAGACGACAGTCTACCTGGTCACAGCAAGAACAACCTACTGCCAAATTGGAAACCTAGACCGGGTAGTATTTAGCAGGATCGAAGCTTTGGCATTTTGTCACAATGAAACGCTCTTAGAAACCCAAACAAAACCAACCACAGAATGAATCCTGTAGAGTTTTTTTAATTGCTGGATACAACGAAGAGAACAACAAAATTTTTAGGGTCCTTCTGGCCAAGCTGGGAAGGCTGTAATGAGGCAATGCAGTAATGAGGCAATGCAGTTTAGGCAGAGATAGTGACAAGAGCCTACCAGAAACACTAGAGCAACACTCACAAGCCTCGAGGGCAACGTCGCAACCAATTTATTCAGCTCATCTCTGTCAACAATAAACACCTAACTCCTTCTGGTTGCGAGTAGAACTGAGCACGCTGCTCACCAGATACCACCGGGAGCAGCACCGTACGGGTGAGACCGGAGGACGGTCATCGCAGCAGCCACCACCATGCAGAGGCCTGGGCAAACGGCAGCCATGGTGTCTCTGAACGGCGGCGGGCGCGCCCCGGGGCGGGTACGTGAAGCGCCCCAGCGTTACCCTGAGGCGGGAGCGAGGGGGCTGCCCGCCGCAGGGCCCTCGGCGGCCGGCCGCACGGGAAGGCGGGGCTGCGAGGCACAGCTCACCGCCGCGCCGGCCGCCATTACAGGCACCTCCACAACGGCCGCCGCGCGGGCGCTCTCGCGAGAGCACCGCCCTCCTCCCCCGCGCCCGCCCGTTGGCCGGTGACGCCGCGCGGCGGGGCGGGGCGGGCGCCGCTTTGAATCGGCGCGGGGCGCTGGGGCCCAGGCGCGACATGGGGACGGTGGAGCCGGCGGCCGGGGCGCGGCCGGAGGAGGAGGGGGACGCCGCCGCCGCCACCACAGCTGCTGGCCCGAGGCGCATCGAGGTTCCCCGGCCCCCCTCCATCGAGGAGTTCACCATCGTGAAGCCCATCAGCCGCGGCGCCTTCGGGAAGGTGTACCTGGGCCGCAAGGCGGGGAGGCTGTATGCCGTGAAGGTGAGGGGCCGCGGCGCTGCCGCCTTCCGCTGTCGTTTAGGCCCGTGTGGGAAAGGGAGGTGCCGAGGGGAAAGGCAGACGCCCCGCGGGGGCCTGCCCCGGCGTGAGTCCCCCCGCCTTCCGGCACTCGGGCTCTTGGGGAGCTGCCGCCCTTCTGGCAGAAGCCTGGGGCCTGGGAGACGCCTTGTCCGCAGGGGCTGCCTTTAGCTTTCCCCTCGCGTCCCTCTTCGCCTGGAGGCATTGGTTAGGAGGCATCTGGTAACGACAGCTGCTTCTAGAAGTCCCTTAAATGTCGAGGGAACTACGCCGAGTCTTCCAGAGCGTCTGTGCGCTATTTGCTTCTTGCTTGTAGATACTTGTTATCACTGAAGACATTCAGCAGTCGTGCCGCTAGGAGGGTGTTCTCACATTTGTTCGTAAATGAAAAGTCTGCCTCTGAGATGCATAAAGAGAGCGAATTGTAAGAAGGGTTTTTGCTGAGTGCACGTTTAAAAAAAACTGTTGCGTTTTCTTTGTTGATACACAAAGGACTAAAAACTAGGCTTGTCAGCAGTAAAAACTTTACCGATGGTTTGTGTGAACTCGACTTTGCAATTAAAAGGATTATAACCAGCTGCGTAGTACACAAAAAAGGAAATGTAAAAACGGTCATGCAAAATAGACATTGCTCTTCAGAGCTATATATGTCTACTTACATGTTTTTATTATAAGCATTTTGAGGTGAAAGCTTTTGTGTAAATCCTTTATCACTATTGCAGTGCAGTTTATGGATTGTTCACTGCTATAACACTAACCACATGCTAAATATTTGCACAGTTAAGGTAGATGCTTATTAAAAGTGTAGTTCCATGCATTCTGTGTATGTCTTGGAAATTTTTTTTTGTATCAACTTTGATAATAGTGATGGTAGCTGTGGAAACTAATTTTCTGCAGTTTAGGTGTGCATATAGAGTGGTTCAATTATGTTACTTTAGTATCTTACACAAGTTTATTGAAAGTATTGTGACCCAAGAGCTTCTGTGTAAGTCCTTTATTGCTATTGCAGTGAGACTTATGGATTATTCAAGCTACTGAATTTAACGTATGTTAAATATTTTTACAGTTGTCAACACTTAACATAGAAGGTGTCAGTTTACACTTCTTATGTCTTGCTATTTTTATATTCTGTTTATATATCAAATTCTGTTATTGAATAGTGGCAGTAGCTGTAGACTCAACTTCTTAGAGTTGTGTTGCTTAGAGAATGGATAAATTAAACTTGCTGTAGTATCACCATAGATATCCAGACCAGAGATGTTGGAGGTGGGCAGACTTCCAATGCATATGCAATGCTTGCCTAAATACCTATCAGCTGTGCATCTTCTAGTCAAGATTAATATTGGGTGGGCATCAACATATAGTGGAGTAATTCAATACAGGAATTAGAGCCTAATTCATAGTTAAGCTTGTTATTTCTTCATTGTGAGTTGCATGCCTTTGAGGCTTCTTCCCAAGGAAACAAAGATTTTTTCGGTGACTTGATTGTATTTTTTAAATTAAGCAAAGAATTCACTTACTTTCTCTGCAAAGTTAAGAATTAGAGGCTGGAATAGTTGCAGTCTTGCACTTGAGGATACCAAGATGGCATGACTTACTGCTACACTTTCTTTTCAAGCCTCGGGCCATATATCTCAGCCTCTGAAGAGATGGAAAGACTTGTTCAGCAAGAGTATATCTGGGCATTGAATACTTTTTCCTGGTTCTGAGTTGGGTACTGTGGATAAGGGGATTAACTCAGGGCAGCTTAATTTCAGATA
Source organism: Haliaeetus albicilla (assembly GCF_947461875.1). Lineage (NCBI taxonomy): Eukaryota > Metazoa > Chordata > Aves > Accipitriformes > Accipitridae > Haliaeetus > Haliaeetus albicilla. The sequence goes on along the minus strand of NC_091484.1, from coordinate 62,616,742 downwards.
CAGCCTAAACATTCATTTTCCAGTGTGCGCAATTGCAGTAAATATTGGTAGTGTGATTTCCATTCAGGACTGAATTAGGAGAGCAATGAAAAAGGTTCTCTAATAATCTGGGGTTTAAAATTCCATCTTTATTTGAAGTTATACTCTGTTTTATATGTATATATGTATGCAAGTTTGAGGTATAGAGATAAATGAATTGACTGAAGAACTGCAGGTTGAGAAAAGAAAAGAAAGTTTATCTACTTGATTTTGGTTTGTTTTGGTTTTTTTTTCAGGTGATGAAAAAAGCAGACATGATCAACAAAAACATGGTTCACCAGGTCCAGGCAGAGAGGGATGCATTGGCTCTCAGCAAAAGTCCTTTCATTGTGCACTTATACTACTCGCTTCAGTCAGCTAATAATATCTACTTAGTGAGTAAATAAATGGCTGTGGTGTTTTATGATAGTGTTGAAAATGGAGTGTAGAACTATATTCATGTCTGAAAACACATTTTTATGTCAGCATGTGGGTATTCCTTAGTCACTTTTACATTCTTCTTTCTCAGAATGGTTGAACAAGTGAAATGGTTGAGCTCTTCTGGTACCTTTATGATCTTTCCACCTGTGTTCCCTTTTTTTACAGGAGTGTCTTTTCTAATAGCTAATCTGTCTTAGGAACATGCAGAAATCTTAGGGAAAACAAAACAAGAAACCATTCTGTTCAAGCAGAATCCAAGTGACTGAAAGACACCCTGTGGCTCACTTAAAAGAACATCTGTTTTACTTGTTGCCTGCACTCAAAATTTGTTATGGTAGTTGGCCAATGTGACAAGAGGATAACTGAATGGCAAAACTAAGTGTTAGTCCACATAGAGCACTGTGGGGTACAGTAGGACTTGAATATGGCTTTATATACTGCCTCCACATAAAAGTAGCATGGATTAAGACTGTACAGAGGGTCTAGCATAATTTGTCTGGTTTGCTGTAAGCACACACAGTGAACATCTTGATTAAATTCTATGGCGAGGTTGCTATGCACTCCTACAGTGCATTTTGAGTGTAAATGAAGGCTTCTTTTCCTGGAATCTCTGACTGCTGCATGGAGTAGAGGAGTTCAGGATGAAGGATTTGTAAAGGAGATGCTAGTCATATACATGGAATAGTATTGTATGTTGGAATCTAAGTACTAGTGAAATTTTTGACCAAAACCCCATAAATTCCTTCTTATCATTGAAGAATGAGTTTCTGAAACCCCACTGACTTTTCTTTTATCTTGAGTATGACATGGGCCATAATATTGTGTGAGTTTGCATAATTTTTTCTGGATGTGTATGTTTTTTTTAAACACTCTTTTTCATGTCTTAAATGCACAGTAGCTCTCACTGTATAAATTTCTGGAAATTTGCGCTTATTTCACAAGGCTCAGGTCTGAATTTAATATTGTGTATAAACATTTGCAAAATAAAATCCTTAAGATACCTGTTCTATATAAATCAAAATATTAGTGGTCTTTGGCTTCAGGCCTTGAGTTTCACAGAAGTCCTTTGCAATTTATTTTCTATACTATAGAAATCTTTGAGAAGTTAATTAAAAAGCTGACTACAGTAGTTATTTGAGAGCTAACTACAGAAAGTAGGCTAGGCAAATAATATAAAATAAGTAAATGGTCTATTAAAAGAAAATGTTTCATGTACTCTGTCATCTGAAGCTTTAATTATTTTATCCAAGTGAAAAGTATTGTGTGGGAAATGAAGTTCGCACAAGGAAGCTTCTATCAGCTTCTGCTCTTTGAAAATATATTTTCCTAGGGGTAAAAACTATTTTATATTTTACTTGCAAATTTGAAATGTGTTTTAAAATGTTAAATTTTGAATGGCAGGTGATGGAGTACCTTATTGGTGGAGATGTCAAATCTCTTCTCCATATTTATGGATATTTTGATGAAGAAATGGCTGTTAAGTATATTTCTGAAGCAGCATTGGCTCTTGACTATCTTCACAGGCATGGGATAATCCACAGGTAAAACCTACTTTTTTCTTACAAATAAGTATTTGGTAGTTTGGGGTTTTAATTTTTCACTCAACACATAACCAATCACCATTTCATAGTAACAGCTACCTCATTTGCTAGAGTTTCTGGAAGCTCTTTTTGCATGTGTACACTGCAGCAATATCATGAAGCAACACCTAAAATAAAATCTGTTCATATATGTTAAGCAGACAAATATATGCTGCTTTCCCCTGCCTGCATGCTCTTCCCCCAGTACAGTGGTGTATTAGCAGCTATGCTACCTTCTAGGTACTCTCTCCCTGTGGTTTTTAAATGACTGTTAGCTCAGGAACCCTCTGGATACTGCAAGCATGTAACTGTAGGACAAAGGGACATTGACTACTCTAATGCTCCCCCTGTAGTGAGAGTTCTTTACTGCATGCAGTAGTACTACAGAGAACACTCATGAAAACTTTTACTAGAGGTTTGCTTGTCATGTGTAGGAGCTACACATTAGTAAATGTTGTGATGGTAGTACTTATGAAGAACACTTGTTAAACCTGCTGAAACACAAAATATACAACTCTTGTGACATGCACGGTGGTTTTACAAGGCCTGAGACGTTTGTACAATATTTAGTGCTAGGTAAGTTTAATTATTTTGGTGTATTCCTCCAGTTGGAATCTTCTGCTGGCTAAGAGATGTTACTGAGAAACAGCTATAATCAATGTTTTGTGTTTGAGTGTTTCTGGTCAGTTAACTTTCTTAATATTGCTCAGTTGTCTTTTTGCTGACTTCAACTATATTCATGTCTTCAGGGATCTGAAGCCAGACAATATGCTCATTTCTAATCAGGGCCATATAAAGTTGACAGACTTTGGGCTTTCCAGAGTTACTCTGAACAGAGGTAAGATTGTCTGTATCCTTTTGGTTGTATTAGAATGTATTTTTGTGTCACATCACCATATTCTTGAATCCTTTACATCCCCATAGAGGGCAGCTTTCAATTAAATAAGCCCAAATATTGCACTAATATCTGATTTCAAGTAGGTAAGTACTGATAAGGTACATGCTAGTAAAGGGTCTGCTCTATGCATTGCACTTCAGAAGCTGAAGTCTTTATTCTTTGGGACAAGGTTGTATGAAATACAATCTAGAGCCATTTCTCTTGAGGGGTATGGATTTCAAAGTTTTCTATGGAGTCCACTAATAGAATTCAAAAGGTGAATGAATAATTCAGGCTTTTTCTTGGTGTTTCTCTGGCTATTTCTGTCCTTCAGTTCATGTTTCTCTGTCCTTCTATATATTAATTTCCAGTCTGAACTGGGACCTTCCACACATTAATGTGAGGGACAGGGGGAGGTGGTGAGTCCCTAACAGAGGATTATAAATCAGCACTTTAGCATACAAAGATACTGTTTTCAAGTAGCAGAAAATATAGCTGAATAGTCAAATGATTGTCTGGCGCAGGCAGTAGGCTGCAGGTCTTACAGTGAATAGCCAGTTCCTGAACTAGCTTGCACCTCCAACCCCTTAACCATATCAGCCAACTAATGCTGCACAGCACCAGTTCAGTTTTTTGAGACAGCTGCTGGCAAGTACACCCATTTTATGTAGTTAAAGGAATGTAGAAATTCAGAGTTGTCTATGGAGTTTCTGATTCATGGTTTTAAGAGTATAGAGGAAAATCCTAAGTATACTGTATTTTCTATAATATAGTGCTTTAATTGTGAAGTTCAAATGGGAGAGATTATGGTGTCTACTTGAACATACGTAAGCTATAAGCCTACTTACCTCTAGTGAGCAAAAAATGGCATCTAAGGTTAAATTTTCACCTATGAAAAATTTGTCTGCAGCTTTTTTTGAGATGTGTTTGGGAAAGAAAGCAGGCTTTGAATCAAATTCACTATCTTAGCCCATAGGCTGGAACTGCTACCTAAAAACCAAAGCTGCTATCAAGTTAGAAAACGTAACACTTACAACATAGTATGCTGGAATAGAAATTGGACTTTTACAGTTTCTATATTTATAAACTGTAATTTTATGGTGGATGTACAGGAAGAAACAATTTGTCTTGAATAGGAATGTATGTGTATGTCTTCACTTGGGTTTGGTGGCTTCTTTTGTATATTTGTTCGGTATGTGACTAAATTTTTTTTCCCCTCTGGATAAAACCTAAGTAAATGCCTGTAATTTTGCTTATTTAATAGCAAAAGGAAAACCTGACCTGCTTCATAGGGTTTTTTTTTGTCTGTTTGTAGAGATAAATATGATAGATATCCTTACTACACCATCAATGGCAAAGCCAAAGCAAGACTATTCACGTACACCAGGGCAATTGTTGTCTCTCATCAGTTCTCTAGGTTTTGTAAGTAATTTTCACTGTCTTTGAAGTACTTCATTCTTTTAGTTTGCTTACTATCTTAAATTTAATAATAGGAGTGATAAGACTATTCTTGCACCTCCTCTGCCAGCTGGTAGAATAACTTATATGTTTCCAGTACCTTGAAGTTCTGAAGTGATTACCTTGGATTATATTTCTAATGGCTGACTATAAGTTGTGCTTCAAAAAATTTGGAAAATGCGCATGGCTAAGCTCCAATGTAAACATAATAAAGAATGTGTGAAGTTATACTTTCAATCCAGGATGTTTTGTTCAGGCTCCATTAACTTTTAACTATGCTTCTTCCTGCTTGGTAGTATACTCCTGCTGGAATGAAAATGCCAGGGTGCAATTCAAGTCAATCATCTGACAGTCTGCATGGAGTGATTTCTCCTTTACCTATGGTCCAAAAGGAAAATACCCCTCTTTCAGACAAATTAATCAAAACATGTGAGTATACCAAGCCTTGTACTGAGTAATACTCTGGCTGTAAGGTGGTGGTCTTTTAATTTTATGCGAGTAGCTTGGACCCACTTGATAAAAGGTGTGCTTCTGTCAGTGTCTTGCTGTCTACCATTCCTCTGGTCCTTAAGGTCTGACATGTTTTCACCTACCCTACTTATGTCATCTTTTGATTTTTTTTTTTCAAATGCACAACCACTGAATTCAAAATGACCCTTTAAGATTTTATAGAAATAGTGTCAGTTCTTGGCATACATTCACTGAAAATTATTTAATATAGCAATGTGTGCTTTCATTTAAATTGTCTTATCTTGTTGCTTTCGCATTTCTAACCTGAAATGAGAAGGAAGGCTACTATGGTGCCAATGTTCATATTGCTTTTAAATTCTTGCAAGTCCCTACTTCAAAAAAATGAGTGAATTGACTGTGCAGGAAAGATGACAAGAGAAACTATGATGTCATGCGTAGCTTTCCATAACGTCCTTCGATGTGAAAGCTTGATATAGTGTGAAGCTGGTTAAGATATGTTGCCTATTTATATCAACACTTGAATTTTATTTTGTTTTTACTCTCAAGATCTTGATACTTCTCAAGCAACTCCTGTGATGCCAGTGAGAAGTTTAACTCCTACTCTACTTCAGTCAAGAAAAAGGTTTGGTACCTCTAGTGCCACTAGTCAGTCGCACACATACCTGTCCAGTATGGGATCAGAATGCTGCAGCAGCCCCAGGTGGGAGAAAGATGTAGAGGTCAGGACTGTTTCATCTTTCCACTATAAATTAAAATTGGCTTATGCTTGTATATGCACTGTTGCAGATCTCTGCTACTTACTTCCCCCAGTTATTTCAAGTGTAGTGAAGCCTTCCTACAGCAGAAGGAACAGGGGTTGTAATGCTTGCTGAACAGGAGTTTTGGATCAAAATAGTATTATTTTTTCTTCAAACAAATAGTAGTCCTGCGCAACGTAACAGGAAAAGCAAATGCTATTTAGTCTGCAGCAAAGGAGTGAAAGAGAAGGCTTCTACTGGATGGCAGTGGGTTTAGCCCTGTTCTTCACAAGGTGGGGAATGCTGGGGGCACTGGCTCTTTGGAAGCTGACTTCATGCCTATAGTTTTATTAGCTCAGCATGCAGACAAAAGAATTTTTAAAAGGCAGAACTTGGGAAAAATAGTAAACAAAATACACTTCAAAATTCTACTAGCTATTAAAAAACCCAAAAAAGTTTGTTTATATTACTGAAGGGTTTTGTATCAGCTAACCTAACACCAGTAATTATAGCTGATACAAAATACTTTCTGCTATTTTAAACTGTTAATGAAATTCTGTACAAATACAGACCTAAAAGAAAATGCTGCTGTGCTATTTAGTCCCTTGCCACAATTCCTATTTAGATCACACACAAAAACGTACGTTTAGAACAATTTATAATTCTTTGTTTTATCCGCCCATTTCCCAAGGCCTTGTTTTTAGTATTGTGGTACCAAAATAGTATTAATATCACATTTTCCTTTTGTCATCCCTGAAGTATAATATGCCATAGGGTAGTATGATGGGGTTCTTTGGTTTCGGCTTTTTTTGAAACTGAGAACTTCTGTAGCTTAACTTAATATAAAATCACACATACAACTTGAAACGCTATATTTCTTCATCCTTAGGCATTTAAAAATACTGCATTTTCTATTGTATTCTAGCAAGCTTATGTTCTTAAAGTCAAATTATCAACTTATCCCTTAGTTTTGAATGTTTTTGACTGTATTATGTTATGTTTGTTACTATTGGTGATTATAAAGAATAAGTAATGCTTGTCAATTTGTAGGTTTTTATGGAAGTGGAAATAAGGTATTTCGAAAGACATTTCTATTATGCTGTAATCCCATTTTTCTCGATACTCAAAACTTAATGTGCTCATTTGCAGCAAAGTGAAGATGAACTATGTTCTACAACAGGCAAAACAAGTAACGGTGGATCAGCTCTCATTTCAAATGTAGAATTACCAAATAGCAAAGACATTAAAGTTCTAAAGAAAAAAGAACTGGAGTCTGCCATTTCTCCCATCAGCAGCACTGATTCTGGCAATAGGCAGAAGCTGGGAAGCGAACACTCTGATATAACAGATACTCCTGTGACCACACTGGATGTGAAAGGCATAGTCAGAAAATGTCTTTCTGAAAATAAGATTTGGGAAGAAAATCTCTTTGTAAATAAAAGAGGTATGACTAATGAAACAGCAGAACAACAGTCACCTTCAAGGCAGAAGGAGCCTGTCAAGCCCATCAAAGAGGAAGAAGTTTTTGAAAAGCCAGGTGTAAAAAGAAGCTTTGAATTAGTTGACACTAGTCCTTGCCAGGAACTTAACTATGTTAAAAAAACCAACACAGAATATAAACGAGGCTGTCAGATCTCAGAATTACCAGTAAATAAAAGGACAGGTTTGACAACAGAAATTCAATCCTTAATGCTTTCTGATGATGGATGCCTACATGACACCTGCAAAAGCAAGGAAGAAGTTAAGAGTTTTATTGGTAACCAGCAAACAGTAGAAAGGTCACTTACTCCAATTATAGCTAAAAATCTTATGTGTGATCTGGATGTGGACTATGAAAAGGATGATAAAAAGGAGTATATGAACTCAAGTTTTTTAGGCACTGACGATGAAAAACCTTTAGGAATCCTCAGTACAGATTCTGACTTATTTCCTGAAATGTCTGTTACAGAAAGCCATTTAGAAAAGCAGCTTTTAGATTTGGACAAAAGTGTTAAAGACCTCTCCTTTGAGGAACCAAATACAGAAGGCATGTTAATAACATCATCAGAGTCCCGAGATGTCTCACAAAAGGGAGAGGAAGTATGTACTGTCCAGGACTGCAAGCCATTACATCATGAAAAGGATAATGACCAAAAACACATTAAAGAAACTTACCTTGACACAGTATCTTCTCCTTCAGAAAAGATGATGGAAGCACTGAATCTCTTAAAAAAAAATGCTGTTGTTTTCCGAAGTTATAATAGTCCAATTAATATATCCAATGTATCTGAGCCATGTAGCATGGCTTCCTTGGATATAATGGATCTTTCACCTGTTTGTAGTGGCTCTTACCCAACAGCTATTACTCCATTACAGAAAGGAAGACCGTATCGGGTTTATCAGGTATGCAAGGAGACACGTAGAAACTTTGTGCGTGCATTAGATATTGGTGATCTGAAATCATTTCGCTTGTTAATTTAGGGAAAACTGAAGCAGTTTGAAGTAGTCTGTTGAAGTGACCTTTGCTGACAGGCTTTCACTTACTGCAGTTGTGTGGCCAAAATTACAATTTCTGTAAGAGATTAGCAATAACTGTATATCCACTGGTTTGCCTCTGGCTCAACATGCATTGTCTGTCTACGTCTCTGAGAAATCATTTACTCTTACAGTGAACTGGTTAAGAAAAAGTCTGTGCTATTTTGTCTCATCCTATTTTTAATGCACTGTGGTACTTCCTGTTACATCAGGAAACCTATAATTACTCACAGGAAGTCATTGACTTTATTTTTTTTTCTTAAATACTGCATCCCTTCTAAGACAGTCTGCAAATGCTGTTCAGATACTAGTAACTCCTGTTGTGCCTGCTGGGGTTTTTTTGTTTGTTTGTTTTTATCCTGGTAAAAGTGATGGTGTAATGTGTATTGTCAAGTACCAATTATAAGCCTATTAAAAAGATTGATGTAAACCAGTAACAGCTGCTTGCAGGTTATGAAGCTTTTGCTTAGAGCTTTTTAATCCTTCTGATAGTAAGTAAAAATCTTGCTCTCCTGAAGTAAACTAGTGCCCTGATGTGAGAAAAGCAAAAGTATACTTTTCAATTAGTGTTTCCTGTTTCATTTTGGCAAAGCTTTACAAGACCTTTATCAGTTACTTAAGTTCTAGTTGCAGGATTTAAAGCTTTCTGACAGAACTGGCAGTGTGGTGAATGATTTGGTGTACCAAAAGGGGACATTCAAAATGTTATTTTTGGGAAAGCCTTTTTTTTTGATGTCTTTGTCAGAATTGCTTGCTTCTGTTTTATCTATGTAAAATTTTAATTGACTATGAAACTTAGCTTGCATTCAGCTGAAATGGAGTAATAGTATGCACTTCATCTCCTGAGAAATAAATGACTGATGGCATTACACATTTTTGTAACTGAAAATTAAACGGGAGGATACCTTTTTAATATACTTTTGTGATTCTTTTAAAAATCACATCATTGCAACCTGATTACCTGTAGCCTTTATGGCATAGTCATAATGAATTGATCTCGGCTGCACTGAAGATGAAGTTGGAAACAAAATTATACCAGATATATGGGAATTAAGGGTATATTGAAAAATAAAGAATGAGTCTCTGAGATAATTTAGTAGTATCTCCAGGTCATAACAGGAAACCTTTCATTGCAGTCAGCCTATTAGCTGTGAGAACTTACTGATCTCTTTGCAAGCCTGCATATTTTATCTTCAAATAATGTTCCAAATTACTTTCAGAAGGTTTGTGTAGCTGTAAACAGTCACTAAGTGTAACTTGAGCAGAACTTCATCTTCAGGTATAATGCAAGCCATAAGATACAGGTTAAACAATAAAGGGCTCATTTAATACATCTTGAGTACATCTGGTATGCAATATGTGAGAAAATTCAGGATTCTCATTTTTATTTTACAGGCATTTGACATATATGCTTGCTTTTCATTGGCTAATATTAAGAACTTAGCGCTAAAATTGAAGGTTATTCTGATATTCTATTTAGTAGGTTATCTTCAGATTTGAATTTGAAAGAGAAGTTTAAGATTGGTTGTGTTTGGGGGGTTTTTTGAGTCATTACTTGTGGATTTGACACTGGAGGAAGAACTTAGGGAAGAGTTTCTTAAAAGAGTAGGCATCTTAACTTTTCATGCTTCAAGATAGTTGAGATGAAACGGAAGTGCATTTCACACATACTTTTTCAGGGAATGTACATTTTGTGACATGTTCTTGACTTGAACTTAAGTATCAACTGTTATACCCATTACTAAACCTGGAGATGGGAGTTTCTTAGCTAGTTTTGTTTGACATCTGAAATCTTTGTTGCATATTTTAAGACACCTCATCAGGGAGATGCTGGCACACCCTATAGGACTCCAAAGAGTGTAAGAAGAGGAGCTGCCCCAGTAGAAGGTGAACGCATCCTAGGCACCCCAGACTACCTGGCACCTGAGCTGCTTTTGACAAAGCCTCATGGTAAGACAAACCAACCATGGAGTTTGTAAGTACTTGAAAGGTGATATATTCACACTTCTAAATATCTCTAGAGCTCTAAACCATTCAAGTAATATGATAGTGAATTCTTTAAAAATGCCTAATGCTTAGCTTTTGCCAACACGGAAGGCTGTGTTTGCTTCAGCTGCTTCTTCATTTACTTTTTTCACGTGACTGGAGGTTTTGACTGTCCAGCACAGCCTTGCCTGCTGCTAATCTGTGATTTGGAAGCTGTACTTAGGCAGGCTGAGACTTGCATGTGGCTTAGAAATCACAACTTGCTCATCCTGAGTGTCCTTTAAGATTCTTCAGGGTGGGGAGGGGGAACTTAGTGAAATTTAGTATGAAAGGATTAAGCCTCCAACTATTCTTGGAATGTATTCCATGTTTATGGATATTAAATTGTTATGTGCATCCAGACAAGTTTATGAAGTTGCATTAAAATCAGTTATTGAGTTGAATGACCTCATGGAATGACCTCATGAAACACTTAAGATTTCTGACAGGATCTTCCATACAAGTGGACAGTAGTAGCCATCAGCTTTTTTTTTTTTTGCAAATTACTATAAGAAGATAAAATAGCACAACTTTGAAGCGCATAAATTTCTTTGGCTCAAATCCTGAGCTCCACTGAGATCATCAAACATCTGAAATATTTTCCTGCTAACTTGCAAGAACCATTAACAAAAAATAAATAAATGCAATGTATCCCTGATACATTTGTTGTATTTGTAATTACATTTTATTTCCATCTCAAAAGTATACTTTTATTTTGTAGAGCTAATAGTCTTAGGAAAAGTATACAAGATATGAGATCTTCACTGAGAAGTAGTGATTACTAATCTGTGGAACAGTAAAATTCTGCTGTATGCAGCTAATATAGATTAAATAAAACTGCATGAAGAGACTTAACAATTTAACTGTAATGACTAAAGTCACTAAACGTATGTAGTTGTTGTTTTGCACTTCCATTCAGGGATCCTGGTTATTTGGCAGATGTTAAAACTGGATAATAGCTTGGAAATGTAATCAATGCTACTTAGACAATGTGAAACTTGGCTGTGATGTGACTTCCATGCAATTATTAAGTGTTTTCAGGACTTCAGTGATAACTTGCAAAGAATCTGAGTTTTATGTCAGAAAATGACAAATCACCCATTACCTTCAGTGAAGCTAGGGTTTTCTGGCTTTGGAACTTAAAACTTTACCTCACTAAATATTTCTGGTGTTGTTAACTTGCTTGTAAATGTAGTTGTAATCCTAAACTATAATAATGTATTACAAAACTATTTTATTTTTATTTCGAACTTAGATTTAACATTTGCTGTCTTTCTTTAATGTTGAGTTACTACTATAAGGAAAAAAATCTGCATTCCTATGCCTTCAGAGAATCATACTAGATACTTGATGTTTGTATTTGTTAGGGGTTGTTTTGCAATAATTTTAATGTTCTTGCTTCGTTGTCTTTTCATATGCAGGGACTCTAATCTCTGAGTGCTATATACTGTGCAGAAATGAAGTGTTCAGCATAACTGTGAACAGTCAAAGTATAACTAGATCACAATTTCAAAAAAAATTGTTTGGGTGAACAATGTTTCTATATACCAGTATGCACTCCACATAATGTGTGATGCTTCCACAAAAGGTGCAGAAAATATTGGAATCACTGTGACTAGGCTATTGGAAATCACACATGTAAGCCTGTACCTCAGGAGTAGTTAGCATTCTTGAAGATGTTGTGTAACAGTAAATACACCAGAGACCCTTTTTCTCATTGCTTCCTTTCACTTTATGCAATCTGTCTGGTTTACTTTGGGTGAACAAGTCTCAGATACTCAAGACCTGGTATTTCTGTTTCTTGCTTCAAATATTGATAGATATGATTTAGCAGGGATATGGTAGGAGTTAATCTAATCTTTAGTTAAGCTCTGGGTGGGAAAAATTGCTGCTGAAGCCTGTGTTAGTACATTGTTCAGAGTTGTGATCTTACTAGACTTTGACTGAAGCTGGGAATAGTTTATCTGAACATCCAAGTACCTCTAACAACATTGGATGTGATCTCACTGCTTATCTTGATATGCTTAGCTCTGTGGGGCACTCTTACTGCTGTTAAAAGTTCCTAAAAGTGTGTTAGATTACTAGTTACACATTTCAGTTTTCAGCATTTCTAAACTTAGCCAACAGTCCTTTTGAAATGGCTCAAAACATTTGTTTACTTAACTTGGAGGTGTCTTAATTTTTTTATATGTGAAAAAAGCTAAGAAAAACTACACTTACTCTCTCTTTCAAAGTTGTTTTTGTTTGTTTGGGGGTTTTTTGCAGTAAGTGTGGCATCTATTCTTTATACAGTGGAGTGGGCATAGCTTAAAGATGCAGAATGCTTGGAATGCATGCCGTGGTGTCTGGGATTGCTTTGCCTGCTTGTTTTTAAGTAGGTTAATAAGATGGGTTTGGCAAAAAAAACCCTGGAATGTGGAAAACCCGAATTATTTAATAACAAAGGAGAGATGGCTAGTAACTACACACTGCCCTAATCAACTTTAGTGTAATGGAAAGTAATTCCAGCTTCTTGCATGCTGGCTCATTTCTGCAAGCTGTCTTCAATATTTTGACATAAATTTAGACAAATGAAAATTAAGTTCAATGGCTTGAATTCTTGGAGTCTTCTCAAATAACAGAGAGAAGGATAGGGGTTACAATATGGAGCACTTATCCAGGCTCTAGAGCAGTTGCTAAAGACAACTGTTTCTTATCACAAAATCTCTTGGAGAAGTCAGCTCCTGGATTCTCTGTGATGGGAGTTGATAATTAGATTGTTCTTAAGAACCCCCTTGCTTTTATCAGTAAATCCTGGTATTATCTATAATGAATTAAGGAGCAGGCTGGCTTTAAAAAGCCCTTTAAAAATTTTTAATCTTCTGCTTGATAATTAAGTACAACATACTTTGTCTCTTCCTTCATTTCCAAGAAATTTTGCAGGATTTAAACACTCTTCAATTTCTGCCATGGCTAATCTTCAAATCTTTGCAGATATCATTAAACCTTTGTGTTGGTGTAATGACCTGGATTTCTTTTACCAGGTTCTGCTGTAGACTGGTGGGCCCTTGGAGTTTGTCTGTTTGAGTTTCTAACTGGAATTCCACCTTTTAATGATGAAACTCCAGCACAAGTCTTCCAAAATATTTTGAAAAGAGGTAATATGTTTTGGTAATTGGGGAAAGTATGTATTTCCAACATTCGTTTTATGGTTTGAGTTACTGACTCATCTGCATCTTTTTCTGTAGATATTCCCTGGCCTGAGGGAGAAGAAAAGCTGTCTGATAATGCCCAAAATGCAATAGATATTCTTCTAACAATTGACAGTACTAAGAGAGCTGGACTGAAGGGTTAGTATTAAAATTCTCTTGTGTTCTTTGCAACTGATTAAAAATTTCAAAGTGGTGATGTCCTCCTCCTGAAACTTAGGCTAAAACTCTAATGCCTGTTTATGTTCCATATATAGTGCCAGAACTCTTAGCAAGTTGTGGTATTTTCTGTATTTCTTGTGGGATTTTGCCCTTTCAAATAAGGAAATTTGTGCGGGGTGGTTATTCAACTTTTGTTTTGCTTTAATGTTGTTCTGCTATGGATGTTTATCTGACGTACCAAAGTTCACTCTTGCTTAACTCAGTAATAGATATCTGGGGGTTTTGACCTAAGTGGTTTTAGGAACCTTGATTAGAAGCCTGTAGTTTAGGAGAGAAGCCTCCTACAAAAGCTAATTCAAATGAGCTTTTTCTTGGGAATCAGCCTGTCTTTACTGAATGTAGTATAGGGGACAGAGTTAGACAATATATACTATACAAAGTCTATATGAAGGACTTTAAGCATTTGCTGTTGTCACAGGGACTCTATCTTACTAAAAAAAAGTGATAACATGAAGAAAGCTTAAAGTGAGATAGTTTGGAAAAAGAGGAAGAAATCTTATTAGAAAACTATGCAAGAAATCACTAGAGAAGGAAATGATTATAGAAATGCTTACTCATAAATAGACTGAAGGCTAGAAGCTGAAACCAGGTCAATTCAAATTAGAGAAGGCACATGGTTATAAATGAAGATCATGATGTCAACAGGGAATTCTGTGGCTCTTTAATGTCTCCCAAAAAGCATCTCATGTCTTAATTTGAAGGTGTTTTAGTTAAACACAAGTTATTGCCTTTATTCCTGGATAATAAGGTGAAATCTAGTTGCCTGTCATGCATAGAAATCTAAACTAGATGACATAATGGTTTCTTCCAATCTGAAGTTTTTGGAAATTCATTCTTTCTCAGGACCTTTAGCCGTATCTGATTTCTTTTTCTAATTTATAGGCCACTGAAGTGAAGTTGGATGAGTAGCTCTCAGGACAACTATTAAGTTTTCTTCATTTTCTTCATTGAGTTTCTATCACTATCATCTTCTCTTCCCCCTCCCCAACACAAATGCTCTCCCTCTCTTTTATTTCTCCAGCGTGAAGCCTAACTTACTGAGAAATCCCAGTTATGTCATGTCCTAGTGCTATGCTTCTGCGAGTTCAGCCTTTCCAGCTAAGAGAGGCTTTAAAGCAGTATTTGGCAGAGAACACGGATGTCCAAAGTTTGGGGTTTTTTCCCCCCTTCTTCAGAGATGTGGGCAGGAGCTGAATGCCAGCCATGGTACACATTAATACTACTTTGGAAAAGACAATGAAGTCTGCTCACCTTTTCAGCTGAAGACAGCTTTCAGTATGTGAGAACTTTCTGAAGAGCTGAACTACATACAGTTCTGAGAGAGTGGATCTGTGCAGTGTCCTGCTGCATGTATGGTTGCTGAAGCTATTAGAAAGAGTTAGAAGACTAACTCTCTAATTTATTGCTTTTTGTCTAAAATTAACTTTAATATGGTGCTATATTATTTGATCAGGAAATGTAGAAATAATAAACAAGTGTTAATGTCTTGCTGTCTATCAGCTAAAAGCCTGTGACGTGCTTAGAAATAAAATTTGTGGTGAATGTTTTTCTTTCACCTCCTTTTAAATGTGATTTTTACTTGTCCTATTATTTTTTATATTTGCTCTTGATTTTTTTTTTGTGGTGCAGGTGATACAAAACCACTTTTTTATCCCACTCAGCTGAAAAGGTGCTTTCTTGGATTGAATCAAAGTAGCAAAGCCACTTTCATCAGGGAGTGGTGTTTCCTGGTTATGCAAAAGACATCAGATCCTGTGTGCCAGGAAGTCACCTCCTGGTCAGGATGGACAGGGCAAGGGAGTTCTCCTTGAGTCAGGAAGTCTTGCGGCTTGGTTAGTTATCCCACCTTTGTGCTGGGAAAGAGGAGTCTGGTGGTCTGTGGTAACTTCACCATAAGGGTGTTTAGACTTCTGTGTCTGTTGGTAGGCCAAAGGGGACTGTACAAAGCAGAGGACTGCTGCTTGAGCTAGCAAACAGCAGGTGGCCTGGAGTGGAGAAGGGTGGGAGTGACTCCCATGTCTACTCAGCACAGAGCTTTGGCAAAATTAGAAACTCACTTTGAAGTGATGCTTAAAGTTTCTGTGGTGCCCTATCATGACAGGCCCCTAGGGCATCTCTGATCCATTATGTGTGCTGTGTAGAGTAGGTTCTCTAGCTAGGGTGAGATGGTTAGCTGGCATGACAATAGCTTCATCCCACTGAGGTTGGGGGTAATCAAAACCCAATTGCAATTTGCACTTTTGTGAATTTCCAAACCAGCAAAATAGAGCACATCTACTGACAGTTATGCACTAAAGGACCAAAGTGACTATGGGGCTTGGACAAAAGGGTGTTTATAATGTTTATATGAACTTCTGTTTCAGAACTGAAGAATCACCCCCTCTTTCATGGTGTGGACTGGGATAATCTACAGAATCAAACTATGCCGTTTATACCTCAGCCGGATGATGAAACTGATACCTCTTACTTTGAAGCTAGGAATAATGCTCAGCACCTGACTGTGTCTGGATTTAGCTTATAGCATCAAGATAAGTGAACTTTCTCTATGGTTTTGCACATTTACAGGATGTCCTATAACACTAGTTTGGTCTTAACTAAGTTTCCTTGCCAAAATTAGTGGTTTAAGTTATCAGTCTGTTTTTATTATTGTATCCTTTATTCTAAAGTGAAACTACTGTATGAAACTTTGCTGGTATAAAGTGCCTTTGTGCTACTTTTTATCTTGCTTACTGCACCTTACTAAGAGGCCAGAGGGTTGTATTTTTTGGAGCTAGTAACACTTGGCAACGATGGGGCTTTTTTTAATAGCAATGAGTAACTCCAGTTAGGAAGTGTGAAGTTGATTCCCAGTTAACATAGTAAGGAAAGGAAAGGACATAAATGCATGCTAATTGTATCTAATTGTAACTTACCTATTGGTGGTTCAGTGTTATGGCAGTCTTGTTTGGGAGTAGTCCTTTCTGACCAGTTTGAATATATATCCACTGTGAAAAACTGATGTTTCTACTTGAGGTGGAAAATTGAAATCTTAATGCAGTGTTGAAATGTCTGTCTTCTGTTTATCTTGTTAAAAGAGACAGTGTTGTTCAGAGTTAACTCGGCTAGATGCAGCATGTGAGACTGCCAGTAGTTCCACTGGCTATTACCCTTTCCTAGACAAATGGGGTAGGGAAAGGAAACTTGGGGCAATTCTGTTTAAACAAATGCTCTGTTTTACTTGTTGCATTGTAACCGCTTACACTGTAGGAAGACGCACTAAACAGCATACACTTCAGCGATTACTTGTTTTAAATAGAAAATGCTGAGTATGTGTGTTTATGCTCACTCATGTCAGATGATAGAAAACAAATCACCTGAGTGTTGGCTAACAAGTGAAGTATTATTCATACTGAAGCTGCTATATATTAAACACTATAGTGTATTGCAAATTAACAGACTGTTCTGTAAACTCACAACCAAATCTTAGATTTTACTAGAACTTAAGTTACAAGTGTATATTCAGTATTATACATCCTAATTAGGGGGAAGTATATTTAAATCTGTTTTTCAATGCAACACAAAACTTGCACCCGCTATGTTTTAGATGTTTATTTGTAGGTAATTGTTTAAATTATCTTCAATATTTTTCTTACATAGGTATCTTTCTCAGCTGATTTACTGAAGATTTTTATTTTTCAGGTTTGTACTTGTTAGATAAAGATCACTTGTGCTAGACGGTGGTGCCAGAAGCCAAGCATTTTGCTAGTGCTTTTTGCCAAGTGGCTTTTGAGTTTTATGAACTGACCCTTCTTGCAGGGGGAGCTAGTTGTCACTTCATTGCCCTGCTTCCTGGAAGACAAGATTTATTGATGGAATTCTGAGCAAACAGTGTTTGCTAGGCTTCCTGCTGTCCTCTCAGGCAGCTGGGAAAGGAATGGTAATGGTGGAGAAAAAAGTTTCCTAGAAGGACCAGAAGAGAGCTAATTCTTAACAGCTCAGAATGACAAATCCCAGTGTCTAGGTGCAATAACTCAAACATAGTGAAACAGAATCTTGGCAAGTTGCAAAACATAGTGACTCTCACTCCCTTTGCTAAGGACTTCAGTTTCAGAAAACTTCTAAATTGTTGAATCTTACTGAAATTAATGTTATGTGAAAAAGGTGCAAACAATCTAATGTAATACATTACTAAAGCAGTATCCATTGACAACATCCTCTGAATATGATGAGAAGCTCTTTAGCATTTTTCCTGTGTGTAGTTAGAATATATAAACTGGGGGAGGAGGAGTATCTTAAATTAAGTAATCACTGGTATTATGTAATTTATTCTTCCATTTCTAGTAATCTTGTTTAAGAAAGCTAGTCTTACAATAATGAATCTCAGTTTCATGCTGAGGAAAATACTCTAAAAATGTGTTAGGAAATAATGTAAACTGAACACCACAACAGCTCTTTGTCTTCAGTGCTTTACAAATGGTTACAACCTGTTCCCACTTTGCAGTATAACAAATTCCCCTCAAGGCAGAAAGAACTAGTTACAGTGGTATGACATTTTAAAGATAACCTCTAACCCCTTGAAATAATTCTTAATCAGCTGCAGGGGTCAAGTAAGCTTCTATTTAAACTTCTTCTTGACCAATCACAATGAACTACAGAACTGTTTAAAAGTCTTTTAGGTATTTTAATGCTAGTGTATATAGTGCTAGAGATGATAGTACACCAAAACATTAGGTGTAAAGAATCTTGTTAACTTAGTTTTGTTCTTATAAAAACCTTATTCTAAAAGAAAATTATGGTGGTTCTACCATAGTTTTATAATGAAATATAAAAACATAAATTCTGTAGAACAATAAATAGGCCAACTGACAAATCAGAATGTTTAATGCAAACAGTTACCACTTCACTGCTGTGTACAACTGTTCAATTCTGCACAATTAGCACGGAAGACTGGCAATACCCCATTCTCTTCAATATCTTGTATTTCTCCTGATCATAGCAAACATGGAGTTGAATTTCTCATGTTGATTGTTGAGGTTTGTGGTGTGTTTTGGGGCAGGGGGGAAGCTGTTAGAAAGGTGAATCCTAGCTTTGTTCTTCAACAGGGAATTCCTTGTCAACTCCTAATCCCCTTGGTTTTGCCCCACTTATTGACTTGAAATACTACAAGGAAAAGTACAAAAAGCAATAATGTAGTAGCTGAAAGATTTAAAAGTTTCTTGTCATTAGTAATCAACTACCACTATTTGTGTGAACTGGTAAAAGTTTCTAGTCCTTAAAAGCTGTAGAATACCATTTGGCAAGTACTCTAGCTGTTACATGGTGGTTTTTGAAGGCTTAAACTTTATGTGCATAACCTACATCTGAACTCTGTAGTGTCCAAGTTATCTTGGGAGACAGTTTATCTGCTATTAGCTGGACAGAAGTGTGCTAAAAACTATAGAGATCAGTGAACTGTCACACTTTCTTATATAGAAACAGCAGTCTTGGACAACTATTACTACCCATAACTTGCTGTTAGGCTCACCTATATGCTGTGTGAATTTTGGAGGCTAAGATACTGAAATGCTGCCATGTGTTCTCAAGCTAGTAGGTTCCAGTTTCAGCATGATCAGGCCTACCTATGGTTATTCTTACAGTAAAATGTGTTCTTTTCCTTCTACTTAAGAAGTTTACTTTGCACACTTTTGTGTAAATATATGAAATAAAATACTGCAGTCTTGCTGTTGCTTCCTTCTGTGGTTTTTTTTGTCTTAAACTGCCTTATATTTTTGACCCTGTAGGTGTGGCAGGTGAATTTTTACACAAAGAGACCCTGACTGCTTCCCCCTATGCCAGCAAAGACAGTGATAATAAGTAGGGAAATAACCTAATACTTTCCAATACAGGTGTATATGCCTGTCAGTTCATGACTTGCTAACACCCTCCTCCAATCTTTACTACAGGCTCCACTTGTGTACTTAGTGGTAGGAGAGCAAAGAGTCCTTAGATGGTCTGTAACTCCTGCTGGGAGTCTGTGCCTTTGTGGTAACTAGAATTCTAGAGTCCATCTACATCAGCACTTACAGGGCTACCACAGGCCCAGAGCAGGAAAGAAACAGAGGGCCCTGAGGACAGAACAGGTGCCACACATACAATTAGACCTGGCTCTGTTCTGGTTGCCTTAGCTGAAACCACCTCTCAGTAGGTGGAATGCCTTCCATCTGGTTTCATATGCTTTTTAGATGAAGTCTGATTCACTGCAGGAACCTAGCTGGACATATGCTTCAAAAGTGCAATTTTGAGCTGGGTCTAGATGTTTCCAGTGCTATGTAGAACTGTTTTGACTGCCTGCCTTCCTAAGGAGAGCACTAGCTAGAACAACATATCCCAGTTCTGAGCTCCAATGGATCTGCTTGTGCCACTTTCTCCAAGTTAAAGCTGTGTTTCTCTGTATGTGGGCAAATTATAAAAAATAAATAATTTTTCCTTACCTTTAAGATGAAATAGCAGCTAACTAGAAATCTGTTCAAGTTAGGGTGAGTCTGAGAGACCCCCTAGCAGCTGAGGCCCAGGTATGAGTTATAACTATTTACTTGTAAAAGTGATGTTGGTTTGTATTAGAACCTTGAAGATTGAGACTGCTTCTTCACAATGTAGCCAGCAGGCTCTTCTGTACAGCTAAAGCATCCGATATACACCATTTACTAAACATTAAGAAAGTTCAAGATAAAATACAAACTATTAAGGGATTGATTTATTGAAACATGAATAAATAACAAGGATGGCACATGCCTACATTTGTTTCAGTGGGAAGCTAACAGTTAAATACCTGTGAGAATGTCTGTACCATCTCTAAAAGGTAGACACCTATATGTAACATGGTTATGAACTGGGGGAGGAGGCAACAGGAAGTTGTTTGTTTTTTTTTAAAGTGACCTTCAGGCTAGAATATCCTTCCTGCATAATCATTTTATGATAAAAAGTCAATCCCTCTAGGACCTTTAAGCTACAGGCACAATGGCTTCAGGCCACTGCAGAACTTCTAGCATAAGCTTAGTTCAAACCTGAGTTTTCAGTACAGCTCATGCCAAAACTCATCTCTGGCACATAAAACCATCCCATTGTTACAGCAGTCTTCAAAGAGGTTCCAACCATTTTATTTTTTAATTCAGCTTTACAGTAAGAAAATCAGAAGAGGGGAAAAGAAACTCTTTAAAAAAATCCACACTTAACTAAAAATAAGATTTAAATTGTTTTGGTAAAATAAACATTAAATTCTGTGATTACATTTTTATACAGTATAGCTTGTATGAAAAATGTTTTCCAAACTATAAAAGATTTTCAGGAAGGACAAAAAATACTTTTCTCAAAAATTGTTTGTAATAGGTAGTCCAGGTGAAAATGAAAGCACATCAACAACATGGTGAAATTTCTGGATTCAGATCTTAAACATGGGTTATGTTATCAAGTAATTCTTTATAGCAAATAAATGTCTTATGTCTTAGTTTTCTGTCAAATCTAATTTTAGTTCATTTCCCTTTTCCAGAGATTTAGACAATTTATATATTAATTTATTTTAAAATTAAGTGTAAAGCATCCTTTAATCAAGCAAACTTTACAAAGTTGTAACTCTATCTGTATATTGGTTAATAAATACCTGGTTTTAAAAAAAAAAAAAAAAAAATCGGCACCAAAACTAGCTGAAAAGTTTTGTTTGGAAAGGAAGTAGAAGGGTTAGAGAGAAAGAAATACCAGAACTGGTATTTTTCATAATGTGACTTGGGAAAAGTCCAGATTAGGGCTAGATTAAATCTTATTTTAATTTGACATAAATTGACAACAGAAAATTTGAGTGCACTGAGCTTTTAAAATCTTAGAGATATATTTACAGAGCTAGCTTTCATCTCATTTTAAAGCACCTTGTGCCTAAACTATGTATTTCAGTTAAAACAAGCTGTTGTCAACAAGAATACAATTACAAAAAATACAAGGTGCAGCTGCTTCAGATGGATCCCTTGTACCACAAGCTGTTTCCAAACTTGTATTTGACAGTCCCTGTTATTAATGGCTCTAACTTTCAAGACATATATCAATTCCCAAATCTCCTTTACAATCTTAAACGGCTAAGCGATGGATTCAACTTAATTTCTAACCAATTTACATGGAAATTTGCCCCACACTGGTTTAGCAGCAGAAGTAACCAGTTGAATTCCTCAGAGCTATATTATATTTTTCCAACAGCTTACAATGTATTGAATTCATACTTTGTTAGTGCTTTCATCTGATAATATGTAACCCTGTGGAAAAACAGGCAGGGATGTTGTGATTGTAATTATTTCTATATTAAAGTGACAGTTTTACATATTTTTCACTTATTCTTTTACAAAGATGATATTCTCTTCATCATCTGACATCAGCAAGACCAGTAATTACTGAAGGCCCATCCACAAGCACATTCCAAAATAATTAATGTTCATATGGTTTTAAGGATGGAATTAATAAATTCATGTTATTTGTAACCTAGGAGCTGTGAATCATTCAAGTTTCAATAATGTTAGTCCTTAAATGTTTAGCTCAAAGGTAGTACAAAATATTACTGTAACAGAAGGAACATCATCCCAGATTCTGAGATTCTATGAGAATTAGAATTCCTTCACTTTCCAGGGCCATCTTCTCCTAGCAGTCTTTAAGCAAAGTCATGAATTCTCAGTTCAGTTTTCTAGAAGAGGAACCAATAAATTAGTTTAATGTACCTTCACATGATTTTTCATTTGTCTAAATAAGCAAATCAATTAGGCTTACATGTGAATGATTTCCAGTCCATTAGAATACAACATTCCTTCAAGATACCTGAAAATTTGCCCTCTCAAGTTACAAAACAATCTGCAAGTTTACAGAACTGGCACAACTTACACTGAGGACTACAAAATATCACTAAATTCTGAACTGCAGACAAAATTCCTCAGCACAGTCCCTGACCACATCAGTCAGTGGTTTGCTGGCTCACAACAGACCAACACTTAGGAGCTGGTTTTCCAGTGACTCCAGAAAACATGCAATCAGAATGTTCTAAAGTTGTGAGCTGAATGTAAACAATTCTCAATTATTATTAAAAATATATTTCTATCTGTGATCTGGTTTTCGATCCCTTAGGATTCAGGTTTTCAAGCTTTCTTCAGTAAAGGCTCCAATATGAGCACCCAGATTTTCAGCATTAAGTTTCCTATAAAGGAATTAGACATGTTAAAGACTCAGAAGAAGACCTAAACTAGCCAGAATGCCATAGAGTAGGGTGCTAAGAGTGAGCTGAGCTACCCCTTCCCAAGCACGTGAGATAAACACAAAGCTGTTGGCTACAGAAGGCCTTTTCTCCACCAGTTCCGTGGAATTTGCTCCACTGTGCAAGAGTTCAAGAGTCATGGCTTCACAGCTTCATGATGAGAAAACTTCACAGGGTAGAACAGACCCCTGGTTTCTGCTCCAGGACAGTTTACGTACTTTAAAACCAAAAGTACATGAATATGGTCAATATATGCTCTGTGTACAGCTGCTGCCTAAAAGCTTACACACCTTAACAGAGTACAAGCTGAAACTGGCAATGGGACAACAGAGAAGGACTCTGTTTTGCAATTCAATTTTCTCTCCGAGTGTACTTGATCAACTTCCTACCCATTGCTAAAGGAGATGGAACTCTGGATGGAAAGGTGATGCAGAAGCAGATAGTCCTTAAATTCTGGCTATGGGTAGACTTCTTCAGAAACAAACAGGAAAGCTGAGGAACACAGAAATTTCTTTAGTTGTTTCTGTTCTTGAAGTTCATCTCATCTTAATACAATCCATGAATGAGAACAAAACAAAGACTGTCTGGGGTTATGATCTGTGTCTCACAGAGATACTGATATTACCATTATTAGACCATGGTACAAATTCAAATTTGTGGTACAAATATATTTTTAAAAACCTCGTCCTTATTGATGAAATGGAAATCTCCATTTACCAGTGCACAAAATAAGGAAAATGTGTGTAACTGCCTAAAAGCCTTAGTAGTGAAATCTCTGGTTTCATCAGATAGTGCAAGTTAACACCAATGCTGCTAATGACAGCTCTGAGACAAGGTTCTGCTAGGGACCTCCCTGGCAGACTTGTAGCCTCTGTGGGTATTGTCTTGTTTACAATACCATGGGCTGGTCCCAGAGGGTGGCGATCAGTGACAGAAGTCTAGCTGGAGGCCAGTAATTAGTGATGTATGCCAGGGGTCGGTACTGTGTCCAGTCCTGTTTAATGTCTTTATTAATAATCTGGATGATGGGGCAGAGTGAACCCTCAGCAAGTTTGTAGATTACACAAAACTGGGAGGAGTGGCTGATATGCCAAGAGTGTGGTGCTGCCATCCAGAGGGACCTCAACAAGATGGGAAAATGGGCTGACAGGAACCTCATGAAGTACAACAAGGGGAAATGCCAAGTCCAGCACCTGGGGAGGAACAACCCCAGTTACAGTTACACCAGTACATGCTGGGGCCTGCACAGCTGGAGAGCAGCTTGGCAGAAAAAGACCTTGGTGTCCACCAGGACCCCCAGTTGAACATGAGCCAGCAATGTGCCCTTGCAGCAAAGAAAGCCAATGGTATTGCAGGCTGCATTATACCTCCTGGCAGGTCAAAGGGGGTGATGATCCTTCCCTCTGCTCAGCACTGGTGAGGCCACACCTGGAGTGCTGTGTCCAGTTCTGGGCTTCCCAGTACAAGAGAGACATGGACATACTGGAGAGAGTCCAGTGAAGGGCCATGAAGATGATTAAGGGACTGGAGCATCTCTCATATGAGGAAAGATGAACACTGGCACAGGTTGCCCAGAGAAGTTGTGGAGTCTCCCTCCTTGGAGATATTCAAAAGCTGTCTGGACATGGTCCTGTGCAACTGGCTCTAGGTCTCCATGCTTGAGCAGGGATTTGGACCAGATAAGCAGGTGCCTTCCAACCTCAACCATTCTGTGATTCACTGTATGAGAGAAAACTATACCATGAAAACTGTCAAACATTAAAAAGCTAGAAACAATTTAAGCTAATTCTAATATGATCTACACATATGCAGACTCTCTGCAGACTGACAGAGAGGAAAAAACTTAAAGAGCATATTAAGCTGACAAAGTCAGGTGTGACACTGAAGAAGTAGATAGCAACTAGAGAATATTCACTTGATCTTCTGATGCTTAGACAGTTGAGAAAAGGTAAGATGAGAGTACAACTGTCCTTGAACTGAAGGAAGTCAAAGTAGAGATTACAAAAATATCGTAGTAAGGTGCTAATAATTGTTAAATAAGAAATAGGTGACAGATGGGACTCTGCAAAGTATTTCATAGGAAGAAGTTTTCTCATGGCACAAGGAGACTAGGGAGTCTAGAAGCAGTGAAAATGGCTCAAGAGGATATTGGGAGTGAGAGGGTCAAAGAATGTCATGGAGACGCTTCCAAGTTCTCCAGCCTCACCCACTTGTGTATGGTCACTGAAATTATTTATCCTGCATCACACTTCACAGATTTCACCTAAATTGCCACATATAAAGCATACCACATATGAAGTCAAATTAACCAATACTTTCTTATGCTGAGAAACTTTCAAGGCAAAGAAAACTATACACGTCTCTTCCTAGAATTCCCAGCTAATAGAAAGCACTCCTACTAGCTTCCAGAATTTCTTGTTGCGCATTTGGCTTGAGTTCTTGGGATAGAAACACGCACCTTCCTATCTTAACCATAGCAAGGACTGTACTATACAATCTGCTTTAGCCTGTTATCTTCAGAGCTATGAGTCACCAATACATAGAGTGGAACATTAAGCAAGACATGTCTTGAAACAAAGAACTCAAGGAAACAGGATTTATCAAAGCAATTATTATCAAGCTCCCCATTTTAATACTGACCTGATGTTTCAGATACACTGTCAAAGCCTTATTGAGATCATACCCTTGCATTCTTCTTACGCGTGAAGGCAGTATTTTATGTCCTGTCTAAATAACATGATATTCTACAGATTGGTTTAAACAGATGAAATACAGTATATATGGCCTATTGAATGCATGTCTTTACCTTCGCTTTCTTTGAAGATACACATGTACCAACCACTGGGCAATAAACGGCCATACAATAGCAAAAGCTAAAATACCAGGAGAAATTTCAAAGGGCCACCACGATGGTTTCTAAGGAAAACAGAAAAAATTCTAGTCAGCAATGCGTGTGCACATATTGAATACCACGTGTATACTTCTCAATCACTTCAAATGCTACAGTATCAAAAGTAGAAAATACTAGTAAGACCAGAAAAAAAGATTAATCTATCAAATAACTTCTTCAGACACGTTATTTTTTATCTCCTAGTCAAGGGAGAGACCATACAAAAAAGCACATATTAAGAGCTACATATAAAATAGTAATCTCATCTTTTTTCACCATTCTCACTGCTTTTTACAAATAGAAAAAAAACAGTATTTTACCTTGACAGAGGAGGCAGGCTGATAATTTGACTGTAGCGTTGCAGATTTTGCCTTTAAATACAAACAAAGGCTAGTAAGTATAAAAAAGGAAACTGCAATTAAAATTTTTCTGCTTCACAAAATAAGAATATGAAGTTTTTCATCTTGTGAAGCCTTTGCCATCTGTATATATGACAGTTTAAGGAACAGAACCACCCCCATGCAATCCCTCTTTCACCACTTAGTTTCCAACTTACCTCTCATGTTTCCATTATTCTTTATAGCATTTTTATCACATTTCTGTGTGTTAAAAAACGCATCAATGTCACTTATTGGACCTCTTTACAGTTTTTCAAGCCCCGCCTGCCCAACTTGTCATCCCAACTTCCTGAACTCTGGTCCAGTCCCAGCAGTTGCAACACAGAGTAGAAATCTCAGCAGCTTAATTTGCATGATTACATGTTTCAACACTAGTCTATACAAAGGCAAAAATGCACTGTTTTAGTCTGCCCTGAGCTACAGCTATAGGCATGTCTAACAGCATAAAGGAAAGAAAATACTCTGTTCCAAATCTTCTAGGCAATCCAGAAAATGAGAAGTACCAGAAACTTTTCAAGACTACTCCCATGCACTATTGTGGTGCTTTCACAAAAACAAAGCAGTCAGTTTTCTAGGTCTTTCTTAATTTACGTAAGTGTGAAACAGAAGCTTCTGTTTCTGTTTAGGTAAGGGTAGCAAGCACAGAATGAACTGCTGGAGAAGAATCTTTTACTATATCTTCCTATATTGCTCAGGCAAAAAAAGAAAAATCAATCTGTATCCAAACATCAGATTCTCAAATAGCTGTGACAGAGCGAAGTCATGGTTTTAATAAATCCTTTTCCCTGGCTGCCTTAGATTTGGAGTATGTGCATCCCATAGAATACTGCTTGTACAGCTCTAATTATCAGGTAGATAAAATATATCAGCAAGTCAAACAAAACCAAACATTTTTAGGTTGCTGCTTCAACTATATTCACAGCATATTCTGTTTTCCCGAATATACAGTATTGCCATTGAAACAGAAGGAAAGAGAAACACCACATTGATAAATATCTACACTTGCTTAAGACTTCTTTTGCCTATCTTGTACACATGATGTGAAATTCCAAGAAAGCTGGATTACTTCATGGGGAAAGAACGCTATGAAGAATCAGTCTTCTGCTAACTGAAAAATGGAATTGGAAGTTCTGCCTGCAAATATTTACCAGTCTGGAAGATTAAGATAATTTCTCACTTCCTTTGAAAATGGTTTGAGATCTACTGATGAAGAACTTATCTGGGATCATCTATTACTAACATTAACTATAGAATCTCCATATAGCAACTATGTAATGGGTATCAATAACTATGGCTAAGATTAGTCTGATCAGAAATCAATAAAAATAATATTCAGTTAATTTCTAGGTCAAAATGCATGTTTTTGCTCACATGTAGCAGTGTCCTGAATTGTGTTCCTGAGAGTAGGTACCAATAAGAAATTCTAAGCTGGAATAAACTACAGAATATAACTGAAATGTCTTCACAGTTTAAGAAAACATTGCCTGAAATTTTAATCTGAAAGCGTAAAAATATCCAAGGAAATAAAAATTTATCAAATAACTTCAATGAATAATACCTGTGATGCTGTAACCGCCTCCAGCATATGTAACCTCTGAAGGACATTCTGCATGTCTTCTTGCAACCGCATCAGCACTACTGCAATCTGCTCATTGAGGCTACCCCTGGGTCCTCTGTCTGACCCCCAGCGCTCTCCATCGCCTCCACTACCCATCTGTCCACCTTGTGAACCATCTCCTAGAGGCTGAAGTCTATGACCTATTTTGAGGGAGAAAGAATAGATACATAAAGCACAGAATGGGCTACCAACTCTACTGAAAGCGTTTGATTTGAACAGTTCAGTTTTCTCCCAAACTGAGTGTGGTACTCCTAATCATAGGCTATATTCAGACAGTTCAAAAGCACTGGGAGGTTACTGCAACATCATTTGAGATGTTTCCCTGCAGCCTCAGTGTGACAGTATCATTCAAGGTCCTAGAACTGCATAAACATTTAGCAAAAAATGATTAATTCACATCCAGTCAAGTTAAGCAGTAAATTCTGCCCTAGCAGAAAGTAAGTCAGATCTGTCTTATTATCAAAGGTAGGTGTGTTTTAACTTTGGCACAGTCTCCAACACTCCAACACTCACAACACTGGAATAGAGTGATGAGAAAAGATAATTGTTTGTAACTTGCAATACTCCTGTAAACTATATAGAGCAAGCCTATTGTGTTTCCGCCTGCAAGTAGCAAATGTAAATAAAACAACAAAAGAGAGAAGGGAAGATGGTTAAACTATAATACGTTCTTCATAATAGTTTACAACATAAACATTATATTTGGATTTTCTTTTTAAATTTTGCATCTGATTACATATAGGTGCCACACAAAAAGGCATGCTATATATAAATAGAATACTTTCTGGCTTTTTATTGTTTAGTTCAAGAAAAATAAACTTTATCCTTGACTTTACAGATCATACCACTGGAATATGGTGCTGCTCCTAGGTGACAGTATTAGAAGTAGAGTATTAGAAGCATTACAGAATTAAAAAGAGCAGAGGTCCAACATAAATTGAACTATAAATTGGACTATTATGTGATTAAGAATCATTAAGTTTTAAGAATCATAATAGATAGTATTAGAATCACTCAAAGGTGTGGCTAACACTCCAATTATATAGAAAACAATGTGTCACTGATACCTCTCCAAGATGTTCCATGGTCTCAAATAAGACCACAGAGGTATAAATGCATATGCATCGAAAAATAAATACATAACTTGTAAAGAAACTCTTCTCATGCACAGACAGGTTTTGAAGATTACATTTCTAAAAAGACAAGTGCCATAAACAGCAGCTGGAGTTTAAGGTAAGCCAAAACAGAAGAAACCAATATACTCAAACAAGATATACATAGCCCAGGAAAATCCTTTTGTAATACTTATTACGAATTAAATAAATACTCTGAAGACAAAACTGACTGCTACCCACTGTAATTAGGATTTTGTTAACTATTTTTAGTGTGAAGGACAGAAGCACCATAGAGCACGACTATCTTACTGGACAATGTTGACAAGTGCTTCTCAGGCACCAGTAACTTATGGCAGTCAGGAGAGTGGGGGACACAAAAGCAGCATGCAGAGTACCTCTCCCTCTTCTGACACTGTAGAAATCCGCTTTTTCTCCACCCTTCTTCTCCTTGTGAGGGCCCCCATTACTGGCTTTGCCATCTTCTCCTCCACACTTGACTTCACCTTGTTCTTGAGCTACTCCCTCTACAGTGTTTCCAGGTTGGAGATTCCCGTAAGTCATGCAAGTGCGCCTTGGAAAATCCGTATTTTCTAACAGAAGACTGTGATCTACATCCAAGAAATGGGATGAATGCTTTAAAGATCCTTTAGCTGAAGTGATGATCTCCAAGGGCTACAAATTAACATTAGCAAGTAATTAAATTCTGTAAAATGTGACAGTTAACCAATAAAAAGGAAGAAGCATCATCTCTACTTTCACTTTAAGAAAATAGCTTGCCCAGAATTAAGACTTTTCTTTTAACAGGAGCAGTTGTTTTCCTGTAGAATGTGCCTACTGTTGTCTAAATGCCCTTTACAGATTGAAAAGGCATTTGAGGCAAATATCCTTGAAACGGTGATACCACTTACTTGGAATTACTTTAGATATTTCCAGCATACAGTAATACTCAGTAATCACTAAAATAGAACATTAAGATCTGAAAATGTTCAGTTTTCCTTTGTAAAATTGGCTTTGCCTCCTAGACAGTGAAGTGGTTCTAACATGGATTTGTGATCTACACTGTCAAAAGTCACGTGCTATTAGCAACCTTGAGTAGGCAGTGTTTACGCTCACAGCAAAGAGATCACGTTGCTTATTATCAACCTGTTCAAAACAGCTTGGCTATACCCTGTACCTCTCACCAAACAAAAGAAAGGCATAGTATTCTATCAACTTCGCAGTCAAAATTGGTGGTACTGTAAGAAGATACTAAAAATGGATGACATACGCATTGATCAGGTCACAATTACACATTCTGCAACAGGACTGCCTGAAGGTGGTTCAAGCAACCCTTTGTTCAGTGCAAGGACAAGCACTTGAACAAGCATATGCTGAAGCAGACTGGGGACCTCAGCTAGCTGAAAAATAACTCCATGAAAAAGCCAAACTAACCTAAAGGAGGGGCAAAGAAATGGGAACTGCTGCCAAAACCCCATTTGTCAAATAGCAGTTCATAAACCTGTATCACCAGAACTGAAGGACAGAGTGTTTGCTACAACTTTTCCAATAAAAAGCTGTATTTAATTCTTTAAATGAACCTCTTCTAGTTTGAATTGATCCATCTGTAGTTCTACTTGTACATTTATTTACATATACCTGAACATTTGTTATTTTGTTCAAAACTAGAACTTCTCTCACGCAGGTTGGGAAATTCTGACAAATTATCCCCGCGCTTCAATTAAAGAATCTTAAACAAGCTTGAACAATACACAAGATGATTGGGAAATCACCTAGATAAGACAGCTTGCAGCTCTTCTACCAAATCATCTTTCCCAACATGCTTCATTACTGGGTAAAATTTTGATTTGCTAAAAGGAATTCTCTAGATCCTCAAGAAACAGCTAGACAAGAGAATGATGCAATATTAGAGTGCTTACTGGTCTTTCTGATCCCATGCATCATTCACACATTCCTCCCCAGCATCAGGAAACTAAATGTTTGAATATAATCTACCAAGTCTACACTTAAACTGAACCCCTGAAGAAGGTCCAAACCAGTAAGTCAAAAGACTACAGTTAATACAATGAGCAGGAGCACAAATTCAGTCAAAACTAAGCCAGCACAGTTGGTGCCCACCTTATATATGAAAGTCAGGGATGTACATTATGGCCAAGAGTATAAGAGAACCCAGAAATCATTGTCATCTCCCACTTTCTTTAGACCTAGGCCACTTTCAGGCACTGGCCTACAGGCCACCTGCTAAGGTTTACTTTTTATGTATTCTAAGAAACAAATGCAGGATTCAGCAGGCCAGAAAAAGAGCATGCAAAAACCTCATTGTTACAAACATACTCCCTGCTTCTTAGAGATAGCTGGATCCTGGTCCCTACATATGTTAGGAAACCCTAAATTAATTTGGGAACACAGCCCTTAGTTTCTTTGTACTGTTGTTTTTGCTACCTTCCCCTCACATTCACTGAGGGCAAAAATTTCAAGGCTTTTAGACCAGTAGTAACCAAGTTGTAAAAGACTGACAATAAAAAGAACAAAAAACAGCAGTCCAAACAGGAGAAAGGTATGCCCGAGTTACTTCATTCACCTCTGCATGTCCAGGTTCACCAGACAGACAGGAATCTATTTAAAAATAAGCATACCAGTTTCAAAATACACCTAGGAATACTAAGTCCCTACCTCTTCTAGTCCAAGTTGCTCCATAGAGTCACAATAAACTTCACTGTCTGAATCACTGGTTAAGTGCTGAGTTGCTGAGACCTCTTCAGTATTCTCTTCATTTGTGCCTGTATGGAAAGGACACATACTTTGTAAATGTGAGCCAATCCTGGCAAAGACTAAAACAATGAGTTAAAATGTCTCGGTGAGCTTCAACTCATCCCCCTTTTACCTATGATTGTCATCCTAAAGTTAGATTCTGAATAAAGAAGTTATATTAATATAGGAATTATATAAAACTTTTCCTAATGGGAAAACTGTACCTCATATTGGCATTTCTGCATTATAAGTTGATAATTTCAATTTTACCTTGTTCATTCCACTCTCCCTCCTAAGCTCAGTATAAAGCAGTTTTGCCTAAAGTTATCTGTTAAGTTTTCAAAAGACATATTTACACTTCAGTTTCAACAAACTGGAGTTTATATGTTCAGCCTTTGAGAATGACAAATAAGATTTTTCATTTCACTACAAACTAGCTTTCAAAGGCAAATAGTATTTGCATAGGTAGTATAATAATTTTAAAAGAAAACAATTGTATTTCTGTGGTTCGGGGCCTCTCTGTCTCTGAATTCATTTCTCTTTCTGTAGGACATCCTGAAAGAGAGCCTTATTTTAAACTGGTATTAAATTTGATTTTTTTTTTTTTTTTTTTGAGTATTCTTTATTCAGGTTTCTAAAACTGAAAGACACCATTGCTAGTCTCTGAATCCCAGGATTAAGCTTTCAAGAAAAGAAATATTTTCCATGACAAACATGTGCAAATGAAAACGTGGTCTTGCAAGGACAATACCTTGGTGAGCACTGTTATTAGCTATTTCTAGGCTTGGCTCCATTTTCTTTATTTCTTCCTCCAGGTTCAAGCCATTCAGGGCAGATTTGGTCTGGATGCCATTCTGCATATCCGGGATAAAGCTGTCCTTGTAACAGCCATTAGTAACAATACTTTCCAAATCCTTAGCAGCTGCTGATTCGGGTTTCACATTCTTATAGTCTGTAAAAGAACAAGAAAACCTTGCAAATAGAAAGCTACGCACCTAATAGCTCAAAATCTATTTCTTTAAGTAGCTAACTTTCTAATGGACTGTATGTACAATGTGTCTGCAGAACAAAATATATAAATGCTCCTAGATTCACATTCACAGGGATTGTTCTGTTCTTGTAATAAGTGTAAATATAAAATTTAATTTGCATAAAGAGCAGATGATATTTAAAACATAAGTAAGCAAATCCAAAGTAAGCCTCTCTGATAAATTAAATAATAATCCTAATGTCCTTGGAGGAAAAACCTGTATAGAATTTAGATATGTAATTTCATTCAGTTTTCACTTGATGCTGGTATTTCTCAAAACTTTATGGACCCCCTCAACAAATCTCACTGAAAGTTCTGTTTTATTTTCTCTGGAAAAAGAAAAGCAATTTCAATGACACTGTTATAGCCCATGTAGCCATTCACAGCTCTTACAAACAGCACTGGCAACAAAACCTAAAACAATACAGGGTATAGACTTTTAGCTAACCTACCAGCAGAACTTTCTAGCAGAGTCAAAAATTGTATGGCATAGTTCACAAATTTGTACTAGTTCTGAATCTTATAACCCAGGCTGCGATGCTGCCATTTTTTACCACACATCCATGGGTATTTGCATCTAGTTCTCCTGAAGTACAGCATTCACGATCCTTTGGGATTTTCTGCCACTTAGGTGGTTAAGAATAACTGTGGAAGAGACAATGATCCAAGTGCAGAAAACATACCCTTTCCATTTAGCTGCAGTTCTTTTTCTTCCTCTTCACGAAGCCCTTCTTCTTCTGATTCTGCTCCACTATCGCTACTTTCAGCTTTCCCATTCACAGCCTTTATGTTTGGAGTGGAATTCATGACATTACTAAGGTCTAAGAAAAAATTCGAAGAGGAAAAAAAAAAAAGTATTTTAAAAGAAACAAACATACAATCCCCCCCCCTCAAACTATTAGTCATAGTTCTACAGAAGTATTTCCATATTAGAAGATGTACCAAATAATGCCATCTTTACTTCTGTAAGCTCTTCCTTAACTGGTTTAATGTCTCTCTTCTGTGGCTCACCACAGAGTGCGTGACTACTGGTGAAGAGATTCTCAATGATTCTGAGGAAGCCTACTGGAAAGAGACAGCAGGCCACTTTTACTACCAAGTCTCAAACCAAGACTATTACGCATATTTATGGTATAGCTGGAGTAATTTTTTATCTAGGACTAATGTGGCCATGTCCTTTTAAACCTAGAAGTCAGCATTTTTATAGAAGTTCCCTTTTAGCCTGAAATGCTTTAAAACTCCTCTCAACTCAAAGGCAAATTTTAAAACATTCTATCCAATTACATGAGCAACTGGATTCTCACATAAAGAGGTAAATACAATATCCCATGCATCTTCTCCTGCAATGATTTAAGCAGATCCAAAATGTGGTAAGACAACTCAAGTTTATACAGATCTTTATCTGGCAAAGGGCATACAGAAATAAAATCTCTGATTTCAGTGAAAAAGATGATGGAATAAATACACTGAGCATTTGTTTGCATGTCTAATTACATAAATATTTTTTAAAAATATCTTAAAATAGACAAAGTAACTGCTAAATCCTCGTTTTCCACATCTTTGATCACTCCAAGAATCACAGTTTACTCTGTGCAAAGAATTGTGAGGTAAAGGTCTTTTAAAAATATGGAGAATTTAAGGGTCAATTATACCACCTCCTGTAAAAAAATATGGTTAAATACATCCTTATGATAATTTAAACCTCCTATGTTAGGATGGAGTGATTAAGGTACAAATTGGGGACAGTTTCTGTGAGACACTTGCACATTTTACATGTTGACTCCAAGGCTGAAGTCTGCCTGTTGTAATTGTCACCACAGCATTCCATTTGCATAATTTTTACATTCCCTTGTCAGAACCTTGAAAGATTAATTCTTACATTTTAGGCTTAACCTTAAACAGCAATATAATAACCAATTATAACAGAGTTGCCAAACCAGCTCAGCTACTTTCTTTGCTGCATGGTAATTTAGAGCTAAGGGTTTTCTGCTTTAATCTTGTGATGAAGAGCCTTCCCACATTCCTCTAGTTTCAAAGCTTATCCATAGTGCTTTAAAAAAAAAGGGGTGGGGGGAATGGGACAGCAGGGACAGAGGGACGACAAAATAACCTAATTTCTTGTATAGAAATAATGACTATGTTAAATATGCTGTTCACCTTAGTTTTACTGCAAGGCAAGGTTTCTGTGGGCACCCTGCATCACTGTTTTGGATTGATTTAATCCAACCTTTTATCTGAAGACTAAAAACATCCAACACTTCTTTATTGTAAAAAGAAAACTGGAAAAGCTACAGTCTGTCTTGTAGACTACAAGAACATAAGTGATCACATGCTCATTTTCTCCTCACTGAAGAACACCTCTAATTTGCAAGGAAATTTGTTTCACAAAAGAAAACTCCCAACATATTCCCAGTTTATTTCTCATAAGCATGTTGCATTTACTGTGAAACCCAATTCTCAAGATGTTTTTCTGAGAAGCAGCAGTGTGAGGAGGATAAGATAGCAGCAGATATCACAGCATGATCATTAAGCACAGGCACAGCTCCCTTGGCATGGCAAGGCAGGCATCACCCTTCCCTTTAAAACAAAAAGGAGGTGGGGGCACAACTATCCATGTGTCCTACCCAGTTGTGGGAATAAACAGGAAAGACAAGACTAGGAGGAACATTTAGCTGTGAAGGATGGCAAATTAAAACTGTAAAGCTTCTCAGTCTACCAGAAATAGTGTAAAAAGCCCCAACTATACCATAAGCTTTCTTCTTAAGTTTACTTTTTTTTCTTTTTTAAGGGAAGGTCTTTGAATATTCAGGCATGTTCTCTCTTCGCTTAATTTCAGTAAGGAAATTACTCATTTGGGAAAACTTCTAAGTGATACATTACATGTATTTAAATAGAGGTGGAACTGAGAGAAAGTATCAACAGTAAGAGATTTACGGTATCATGCCATGGGACACCTGAATAACTGAAATCCATCAGGATCATATTTCTTCCACAAAGTCACTCTTAGCAACAGTGCTCCTAAAGACCGTAACGAGGCATTGCTTTGACGCCAACTGAAGAACACAGCATTGTGCAGAGTTTTGGCCTCTTGAAATACCACACTTAATTGTGTACTTGTCATCAGGACCCTTAACACTGCTATCCTCCTCAGGTCCATCCCCAGTTGCTTTTACTACATGGTAAAACCACAGTTTGCTGCCATCCCCCTTGTTACTCTGAGTATCTGCTAAGAAACCAGCAATGATGTTGATAGGGTTAAAGACTAAACAGAGCCAACTACCAGTGACTTCTGCAGTCCTTGTTGGTAGGTTAACGGCTACTTCCTGAGGAACATATCTTTTAATACAAATTATAAGAGTCAAGCAAGCAAGTCAAGACCTTATTTGCTTTGTGCTAATCCCACCCATTCCCCATCCCCTTATTCTTTCTGTTTACCTACTTCAACTGCAGGCAAAATGTTAGTATCTAAATCAGGGCAACAGAAAAAACTACTATAGAATCCCTCTTGGGTTATTATTTTCATCTCACTGCCTACAACACCAAACTGAGATTTGTGATGGAGTACTGGAAAGCTGTACTGCTCTGTAGCTGCACAAGGAGTTATATTCAACTGTAAAAGCCTGGATTGTTTTTTTTTTAATGCTATATAGTAAAAGCTGTGTTAACAGTAATAACATGCAAACAGAAGGAAGAAGAATTTAGCAAAAGAAAATGGCAAGATGGAAAGGATGTGAAGAATAGACACACAGCCTCTCTACAAGCTTTCAGTAGATGTTTATTTTCTTGTGCCAGCTCTATTAAGAGATTTCCCAAGAGCAATTCTAAATATATTTCTTTAAAGGCAGCACTACAATTCTTCTCAATGATCTGTATAACAGGATAATGTTTCTCAGAAATATATATTTGATTTCTAACTCCCCCCATATTTCAAGGCAATTTTTGTTACCCAGATGGGAGTTAGGAGCTTAAATGCCTCTGTGGATCTGCCCCAGCTCAAGGGTCATTTTACAAAGAAAACCTAGCCTAGCAGGTTTTTCTCAGCTGCCTTGTATTTTTGGTTTTCTGAACAGGCACATAATTCTCATACAAAATCAACATGCACTGCTGGAGCTGTACTGATGGTTGGCTCAGCACAACACAATATCCACACACAAGTCCTACAGCCTCTTTCGTTCTTTGCAAATACCAGTAATCAGGAAACAGTCTACAACAGCAGGTGAAACATCAGAAAACATTTAACTAGCTGTGTACACCCTCATCATTTAATAAAAATGATGTGCTTTTCTAAAATACCATCACTTTACTATCTGTTCAATAGCAGCAAAATCTTAGCCACCAAAAGATTATTTCACAATCTACACTTACATCACCTTATATAAGGACTTCCTTGCACTCCTGCATTTAAGTAAATTCAAGCTCTGTCAAAATTTAAGTCTCAGAGAGACCTATTTGCTCTACAAAATTGTTTTGATAATCAGGTAACTAGAATTCTTTTCTTGCTATCACAACCTGATGTTTCATGCTTGTTACTGATCCAGGTAGGCTCCCTGCTTCAATTCCAAGTTTATGCAACTACGTTGTGCCATTTCAGAGATTGGAATAGGCTGCCCAGGGAAATGGTTGAGTCACCATCCCTGGAGGTATTCAAAAAGCGAGTAGATGGGGTACTTCAGGACATGGTTTAGTGGGCATGGTTGATGACTGGACTCAATGATCTTGAAGGTCTTTTCCAACCTAAATAATTCTATGATTCTATTTCCAATACACTCAGTTACACAAATCTCCACCTTGTTTTTGAAGCGGATGTATCCCAATTCTGCAAGGAGTTCATTGCAAGGAGTGATCACAGTGAGAAAGGAGGGATACATGCAAGCATCTGGGAGCAATAAGCTCTTCAGCTAGAAGAACGAGAGTTTCTATACCCTCATTTCCTTCCATTCTCTTTAATATAGCACACTACAAAGAAAATTTCCAGGGGCCCAGCCTGCTCTGTAACATCTGTTCTACAGTACTCAAATGAGCTGCCGTCACAAATAAAAAGATATTTTAGAAAGGTCTGTCAAAAATAGAGACAGAAAAATATAAAATACCTTACTTTAACTACCACTGTTTTATCACTTTTAATTTTAAGGGCATTAAGTGTAAGTTCTCTGAAAAATGTATTCCCTAAGCACACAGATTGTAGCAGCCAGATCTTCTTCTATACAGTTTTCCTTTTTTGTTATTTAGTCTTCATAAACTTTACTATAACAGAGAAAAAGAAGCCTCTCCTCCTTTTTATTTTTCTTTTAATATACTCCAAAAGACTACAGCCTTGTTTTCTCAGCATTCTCTCCGTGCATGTACTTTTCAAGCTGTTACACTCAAAGAGATGCCACTGTATTTCAAAAAACAATTTAATCAACAGTATCCATGTCTTTGTTTACATTTATAAACTTCAAAACAATAGTTTGTTGATAAGAACGAACACATACAATAGCAGCTTCTTAGAACACTTATATTAACTTGCAAGTATGGTATTTAGGATTACTGACTAGTCGTCCTGGACCTTTACACTTCTCTCTTCAATATCTACAAAGTTTCTCATCTCCACCCATATTATCAGTACCTGTTCCCTTGAATTTTTCAGAATACTTTCCATATAAATAAGGTTACCAATTTTGGGGCTGACTTAGATACATTTCCCTCCTCCCTTTCACCCCTGAGCCTTCTGCCAGTAAAGACAACCTGCCTACAATTTCCTGACAGAGAGCAGCCCAGGGAGAACAGCAGCTGCCCCATAGGCATTCCCAGCCTATGTAGTTCCACAAAGGCCACAAGACATCCAGAGTACAGGGCCACCAAGCACACACAGCTCAGTTACATGGTGCATGTGCAGCGAGACCAATGGATCCAGGCTTTGCCAACTTGCTGTCAACACCTTAGCCAACGATCACGTGAAAATGAACACAAAGAATATCTGCTTCTTAGATATTTATAGTAACTTGCAAGAATAATAAGATCATTCCAGAATCCAGGATGTCCCCATGTCTGGTACTATTTCCCTCTGGGAGAATGAGCAGGACTTGCTAAGCTCTGTTCTGTGTGGAACAGAGAGAATCAACATTTGGAACTTTTACTTTGCGTGGCAAGTAGAGAGGAGCATTACACTCTAGAGTTTTGTTCCAGAAAATACAAAACATGAACACAGTGAACTCGGAACCCTTTAAAGAAAACTGAATTATGCTTGAAAGCAACAGAAAACCATATTGCTGAGTCACCTACAGTGCAGAAACTCTGGTCTATAATATTGTAGCCTGAAACAAAAATTGTTTTGCCCTGTACAAGAAAAAAAAAAACAAACAGGAAATAATATTAAGATTATATTCTCCCGCCACCTACTCCAAGCCTCTCAGCTGAACAGCCTTCTACAATGCCCATATTAAAGACAGCCTCACAGATAACACAGATGGCTTTTCCATATATCTTAGAGGCTATAATTAAAGTAATTATTTTTGCTATAAGAAAGTTATGCATGAAACACCAGCCCATACCCATTGGGCACTTTTCTGAGTGCACTCAAGATACGACCACCTACATCTCTTCTTCCCCACCTCCCATACCTCTGTCTACTACTACTTCTATACAGACAAGCTACAAAGAACACAGCTGTGAGAAATCTGGATTTCAGTTCTCTCTCATCACAAGATCTTAACTACAAGTGAGACCTCTCAAATATAAGACCAACATTTTATAGCAACTGGGTACATCTGCTAGATTCTCAAAACCTGAAGAGCTTTTGACAACTTATTTTCCCTTTTGCAGGGAACTGTTGTCTGGCTGGAAGAAAAAAATCCAGGTCCAACAACCAATTACACACAAAACCTGTTACTGTTGACTCAATCCAGCATGAAACAGACAGTGTTGTCTTTTCATGGAATAAAGCTTCTCTTAGCTCTCTCCACTTTGAAAGAAACAATTTTTATTCTTACATTTTCACATTTGAATACTCTGCTGCTCACCCTGTGGTGATATATTCTCTGCTACTCAGTATGAGTGGAGCTGTTGATATCCTCAGGCTTGAGCTATACTGATGCTCTGTCCTAATTTCCAACATTGTTAGACAGTACTGGCATAAAACCATCAGTTTGAAGTCAAATCACAAAGTATGCTCAGATTTGAACTGGAAAGCCTGAAGCAGGTATATATTGCAACAGGACAAGCCACAACTTGAGACACTGATCCACATCTCACTCAAACTCTCCACTGACTTTGGCACTTGCTGGCCCAGCCCTTAATCCTGTAATAATCCCATTCTGCAGCAAACACTGCAGCGAATGTTCTAGATGCTTCTTAAGGTAAGCTATTAAACTACTGAGATATTAACAAAAATATTTGCATAGTAAATGTCACACTAGCCTCCCTGAATATAATCTGTAACCTTGACTATAGCTGTTACCTTATCATTGGAAACTAGAAGAGGAGAAAAAGTTTAAAGGACAGAATTTTAAAAACCTCTCTCACCCACCCACCAGCTCCTCCTGCACCATGCTTGCCCTGCCTTAATGCACCTCCTCACTGTGGTGCTGCCACCCATCCAACATATCCTACTAAACCACAGCAATTTCAGAGTAACAGGGATTTTAGCTCTTTTTCCTCTTCTTACAAAGCATTAAGATTCACAGCCATTGAGCTCCTTAAAAATCCTACTGAGGAAAAGAGGAAGAAAGAATGAAATCAGTTTAGCAAGTATATTTGAAGTCAAACAGAAATGAAAAAGTGAGCTTATGAAGCAAACAGAGGGTGTTTCACAGAAGAGGCCCACACACAAGCAGGAAAAGCGTGCCACCAAATGCATCACTACAAAGCAAATATGTTGAAAATAACATGAGAAGATCTTTGAGAAAATAAAACTATTTGAAAAGAGAAACTAATCATATGCAATCTACAGAAGCACAGTTGGAAAAAATATTGCATCTTACAAGTAAGAATAAGCGTT
The DNA here is from genome assembly GCF_947461875.1 of Haliaeetus albicilla. Classification (NCBI taxonomy): domain Eukaryota; kingdom Metazoa; phylum Chordata; class Aves; order Accipitriformes; family Accipitridae; genus Haliaeetus; species Haliaeetus albicilla. The sequence goes on along the minus strand of NC_091484.1, from coordinate 62,576,196 downwards.
TCTAGCTGGAAAGTAATAATTAAGAACAGATTCACTTTTTTCAAGTGCAATCGTCCCCTTCGAGCTTACCTATGTTCTGTACTTAACTACTGTCTTCGAAATAGAAGTGTTTACATGTATTTGCTTGTTCTAAAAGCACACAGATCTCAGTGAGCACTGTCTTTTAAACCTAGCTCCCATATCCAATGCAGGAAGACACCGAGCAAACTTAAATAGCTGTATCTGCCTGTGAGGCCAACTTCTGCGATTCACACAAGCTGCTACTGAAGCAATGCCCTGTATGGGCTCCTAGCACAAACATGCTACACTGCAATCAGCACCGCCCAAAGCCAGCATATGCAGCAATACAAGTCACCTTACTTCAATAGGGCTCCACCTGGTGCAACTGCAATACAGCTGGGAGCAAAGTTTTCAGGAGAGAAACACTTGTTACCATGACAAAGTTTAGGAGTATTATAATGCTGAAACTTTCCACAGCCTCTGCAGTGCATAACTTGTCATTACTGGAAGCAATATTTAGTCTTCACAAAGGCTTACAAAGAGTACTACTACTCAGTATAAAGGCAAAGGGTCATCTTTATTTAGTAGGATTTTAAATTTTAAAACTGATTAAATGCCTTATCACAAAGCAGAAAGACTACACAGGAAGATTCTACTGAATTGTGAAAAATTTCCAGATACTTTGCTTGGTTGTTGAGGTAACTTTGTGCAGGCCTGTCAGATAGGGATTTTCTTGCTCCCCTTTGGATTTACTCACATTCAGAAAAAAGAAAACATCCACAAACATTCTCAAGGAAACATTCAGAAGGATGAGTTGGCTCTGAAACTCTCAGTATTTTTCACCCAGTATCATATCAGTAGGGTGCCAATTCTAGCCTACCTTTGGCTTCTTCAGGTATAACATAACAAAAAAGCTTGAATGCCCATTCTGAAAATTTCAAATTCACTGAGAAATGGTATTTTGAAGCTTCTTTGTCTTTTTAGCATTAGCCTGGACATCAGATTTCTTGTGCATTTATTAGCAAGTGCAAGAAGTTAAAAGGTTGCTCTCCTAAAGCACCCCCCCACCTTAGCTGACAGTCCGCCCTCTACTCTTCCAGCAGCTGCAAACAAAAAGGTCCTTCTGTAATACTGCAAGTTACCTATTCTCTTCTACAGCACTATGACAACTAAGAGCCCACTTTCTTCTTTGATGTCTAGTATTTTATGTACCTGAAAATAATTTAATAATTTTCTCTACAAAGAAGTACTTCATACCTGTCAGAAAGAGACTACTGACTGAACTTTCCGGAGAACCTAAGCTTCTCACACAGCTGCAGGATGAGCTTTCAAAACACCACCCAGGTTATATGCTTTTGAAATACCACTCAGATTTGCTCAGCCTATTGAGGGAATTCTCCATTTTCCCTTCTTTACAACACATCCGAGTCTGGATATTTATAACCCATGGATCCAAGAAGTTTGTCCTAGCTGTCTAGTAGATGTTACAAGTCATTTTAATGCTGGCATGTCAGGTTTCAGTGCTCTTTATTAAGGAGAGCCAAAAGCTCTACTGATTCAGGAAGACAGTATTTCAATTGTTTATATTTAACATTTTCAATGAAAGCATAAGGAGTAGAAATTCAATTTTAAAGAGCTACACTTTTCTGTTGAGGCCAATCTGCTAGAGACAATACACCAGCCATAGCTGATGTTCACTAAACTTCCAATCTGTTAAACTAACTCAAGAATACTGTTGATTTTGAGGAAGTGGCATGCAATTCTTAAACAATTAGATAATAATCTTCATACAGATTAAAATGTGATGGAAGAAGAATGGAAGGCAAACTCAAAAAAGAATGGGCGAGAAGATGGGGGGAGTACAGTATGAAGTAAGAGACTCAAGAGAAGGGTCCCAGTTTCCAGAACATACCAATTGCCTGTCCATGAAAAAACACCTTACACAATGGAAACTACAGAGTAGGGGCTTGGGGGCAGGGGAAGAAACAGGACTGAAGGAACAAACACAATCAACACATAACCATGTGTCAATTTTTAACAGTATTGTCACCAGTGCCTACATCATCTCAAACACAGACTTGGGCAGATTGGTTCTATTCCTTAGCATGCATCTGGAAGAGTGAAGGTAGTCACGCTTCCATACTTCTGTGAAACATTTTGAGACCTGTACTGTAAACAATAATAATTATTTCCAGCTTTACTTTTAATTGGGGAAGTGGTAAGAGCGCTGAAGAAAAGGTTTCAAAGTCTTAAATGCAATGGTAAAGTTATAACATACAACTGACTTTGCAAAAATTCTGTCTTAATTCATTGTGGCATAATTAGATGTTGCAGCTTTAAACTGTACAAATGACGACACATCACCAGATTTATTGCAACACTGACAGAAAATTTGCTATTCTATTTACACTGCCTCATGTTTAAGCTGCCTCTTTAAAAAACAAGTATGCCAAATTCGTCATTGAAGCAGGTATGGTTTAACTTCTGTGATTCTCTGTTTGCCCAGATAAGACACTTTTTCAAGAAGTGGCTTTTGGCACTGTGCCACCGACACCAAGTCCAAGTAAATCCTTATTACACAGATCACTGACCTGAATCTACTGATACTCTTATAATCTTGCCCATCAATCCAGCTGTCAGGCAAGCTCATTAAATCCCAGACATAAAGCATACAAAATTTTAACTGAGAAAAAAGTCACAGAGCTTTCAAAATGGCCATTTAAAAACTTCTACCATTACCTTTCCTCAAAAACAATGAAAAACTATTTCTGTTTCTCTGAGACTTGTTACCAAAACTCAAAACTATGTTCCTTTAAGGTGGGGGGAAAAAAGCCACACACAAAAGGCAACTTAACTAGCTGACTCCTACTTCTTAAACACATTAAGTCAATTAATTTGTGCAATGGTTTGTTTTTTAAAAACTGTTCCAAAAATTGAAATGCAACATGACAAAACTTAACTGTAATATTAAGCCAGATTTAAACAACTGTAAGCCTTATATTACAACCTTATGAACACAGTACCTGTAACATAATAACTTATTATCAAAACATTCTCACAATGGTATTGCTAAATAAAAATCACCACACTGATTTCTATGCAGATATGACACCACTAGGTTTGCCACTTGCCAGAGATTTAAAATGTTTAAATAGGTATTCCCTTCATGAACTTGAGCGTCAGAAAACTTAACTTGAAAGTTTCACAAACCCATCTTAGATTTTGTATGTATTAGAGAAACCATGATTAAAAAAGCATGGATCTTGATTGTGGATTTTTTTTTTTTTTCTTATTTTAGATCTGATGACAGACCTGGATTACCAACTCTCCATGCTGTTTGATAATCCACAGCTACATCAGGATGTAGCAGTACACATTTCAAATAGTTGTTCCTTTTATTAACAGAAACGCAGAAACTAGACTTGGTTGGGGGAGCTGTTTGTTTTAAATACTCTCCTTTTTTTCAGGAAGAGACTTCCTTCAGCAGCTCAAAAAGCCTGTAGACAAGGACTAAAAAGGCAGCTTCCTGGGTCTGACTTTGTTTTGTACCTCAAAAGCAAAATAAAACAAAATCCAGCCTAATGAAGTGGCAAGCCCAGAAGTCACAAACGTTAGCAGGATGTTACTACAGCACCAAAAACAATGGAAAAGATGAACATACACATAATTTATTATTCCTACCTTCCAAATACTTAGAGACTTTCTCCATTCGAACTGCCATATGGTAAAGAGAATGAACAGAAAGGTGCAACGTTTAGCTTTAAATCATTTACAGAAAACAAGCCAAAAGAAATCTGGAGTTGTGATTATTAGTAGTACAAAGGAAGTTATTTGTCCGAACCTGAGGTTAGGTCAGATCCTCTGTTCTTTTTATCTTCTACTATTTCATAGAACGGGCCTATTACTTGCAGTAATTCTTCAACTTTGTCCGTCATTGGCATACTCTCAAGAATCTGCACAAGTCCAAAATATGAAGCATCTTATGAAACAGCATTTCAATGATTCATTCATTTCAACTGATTTTAGAAACTGCTGGTCATTGTAAAACTCAGTAGCATTTCACTAAGTCACTTAACACGTTATTCTGATTTTTTAGTGGTGTTTTTGGCTTTTTTTTTTTACTAAAGAAAACAACATAAACCTAATTTACCAAAAAATAATCTTAACTAACTGTATTAACTTTTTTACGTGAAGAGAAGATGGGAGAGCTAATGCATTTGCCACCACTAAAGGACCGCCTCAACACAGTATTAGTAGACCTTGGAATCGATTATTTCAGCAATTTCAAACTAAACCAACTCAAAGTTCAACAGGCTGCTGTTATCTGATGCAATTTATTTTATAGACAAGTTTTCCCACAAAGAAAATGAAACTGAAAGACTTTTTTTCTTAGAGGATTCTTTGTATTTGTCAAACCCTGCCATCTTCAATGGAATGTAAAGAGCAGATCAGAAGTGCCCTACTGGATCCATCTAGACCCAAACAACAAAATGGACAGAATAGAGCAAAACTGGGACAGTGCAAAGACATACTTAGCAGAGCAAACTAGAACCAAATTCTGCTCTTGAAGTCATTTGGAGCTCTTCCTTTGATGAAAAATCCTTCATTTTAAATTACAAAACCAATACCATTGATCATCTGATAGGAATGCAAAATCTTAAACCTAAAATAGATTAAACAGAGGAGATTCAATAATTTAATATTATTTTAAAAGCATACAATATTATTGTCCCATTCTAGTTTAAGTCCTTTCAACCAAGCTTTTTGCCAATAGCTTTGTTCCTCTTTCATGCTCTACTTTTTAAATTATTTAAAAGAGACGATAGCTATAGGAGGAGATTCAGGTAGAAGCAAACTAACCGCCACAGTACACCTCCTCCTCCAGAAGAGCACTAAGCAAGCAACAGTTGGAGGTACAAGTTGCCACAGAACACACTGCTCAAAAGCGCCAAGCACATCACTAAGTAGTAGAAGCAAAAGCTACAGAATTACTTCACAAAGCAGGAGCTCCAGGCAGGCTAGCATGTAACAAGTCAACACTTGCAAATCAATCAAGGATACCAACAGACAACAAACCTATCAAAGTGTATTTTAATTGCCCCTTCTCTGATCTATTCAGTGCATATAATTCATTCCATATTCGTTAGAAAGAAATGTTCAGTGCTCAGATACAGAGCTGGATATGAACCAGAGACAGGACAGTTTTGTGATTTTTTTTTTTCCTTTAATTTTTTTTTTTTAACTTCAATACCATTGAGAGAAACAAGAAACCTATTCTAGAATAACACTTGTATTTGCTATGTATTTACTTCTATAGTCTGCACTGTAAAGTGTTTCATCCGCGCATATCTATGATGTCTGCACATTAACTGTTCTTCATCTAAACACACCTCAATATACTCTCTGCAACTTGGAGCAATTCTTAGAATCTTACCACACAATTTCTGTTAAACTAAGAGTTTTGTAACTGTTAGCTTTTAGGTGAGCAAGAAAAGAACATATACTTCCACAAAAAAAAAAAAAAAAAAATTGCTTACTTATATAGCCACTAGGCATAACATGCAATCTTAAAATCTGAAAGTGCAAAGTAAGTAAGTTAAACTACGACAATTACATATCCCAAACTACTGTTTTCTTTGGATGTCAGACAATGCACGTATGAAGATTCTTGTTTTAAATTAGAAACACCATATAGTGTTAACACTTCTTTATTCTAAGATATCACTCATTTCTAATATATAACAACACAATATATCTGAAGTGTAAATAAATGAGTTTAAACAGTATTGCAATATAAAATTTCAGAAATGCTACTTGGAAGATAAATTAACCATATACAAAATGCACCTGAGCTCAGATTGATCTTAGCTAAGACTAAGACACATTTGGTCATCTCCCACCAGCACCTCAAAACCTCACCCAGACACATTCCTCAACAGCTGCAATTTTCAAGGCTACCACATGAAGGGAAATAAAAGTATCTCGTGACAGGGTCATCTGATGCATGTACAGCCCAAACACAATGTGCAAATGCTAGGGACATGCCCCAGGGGCAGGGGGCGGGATACAGCAATCTTATACACCCCTAAACACAGTCCTGTGATACCCGTATACAAGTGGGTTTTTGCCCCCTTAGATTGGATACCTATGCAGCAACAGCAGAATGCCCACAGTAACACCACAAGGATTAGTGCAGTATGTGCTGATAGAACAACCCAGTGGATCCATTTGAAATGCACTTCCATTGACATTTCAAGCAGAATTAAATGGGTTGGGAAAAGCTGAAGCTGGTATTTCAAATGTGAGAGCTGAAACAGCACCAAAGCAGGGTAAACAGATTGCCCAGTTTCAAAGCTGAGCGAGGCAAGAAGTCATTTGCTCTCCAATCCTTACATGTAATCTGTACAGAGGCAGAATATTTGTGCTTCACTAAGGTCAAGTAAGTAGACTTCCTCACAGGAGGCTTACTAGGGTTTTCTTAGAACAAACATTGCAGTTTCACTTAAGTTTTAGTGTCCTAACCAAACCAGTTACTGCACTGAAAAAAAATAAGGTACTCTACTGAAGTATTAACACATTCCGAATCCAAGATTTGTAATGAAGCACTAAATCTTGTGGCACGCATTCAAAATTAATTATTAAAATCTAGTGGATTTTTGACCAAATGAATAATATTTGGCCTTCTGTGTTTTCTGGATTAGTTTATTTTTCATTTTAAAGCAGCTACAATAATACCACCAAAATTACAGACAGGGAAAAGAACAGTAGTCAGACTCCAGCTCCTCGCCTAGTAAAAGTTTTTGTTGTATCAATCATTAAACATGTTAAGAGTTCAATGTCAAGTTAGTGGCTGAGGACAAAAGCAAGTGTATTCGGAGTAGAACTTACATTTTCTCTCCTTGATGCTAATCTCATTATATTACTAAATTACAATTATACTTTTATCCAGATTGACAGTAAATAATCTTTAAACTGGTAAGGCCACCTAGAAGAGCTTCAGTGAAAAGACTGCAGTGAAAAGGGTTAGTTAATAAAAGACAAGAATCTTTAATTCTGAATGTTTACTTTAGTTAATGCTGCAATTTCTGCTTAATATAGTAACTATGACTATTTATAAGTTACACATCTATTCCAAAAAAGACAGACCAAATACTCAGTTCTAACTGTTTGACTGCAACTGTAATATACAAGGAATATTTTCATGAGAAGTACAGAAAATTTAGGTTGCTGAGTTCTTCTTGAAAAAAAATCAAAGACGATTAAGTTTACATATTTGATTATAGTCATGTCTCCAGTCATAAGAGTGAGACTCTTGCTCCTGAAGTCCTTCTGGAGGGTTGGTTTTCTTCCTTTCTAAGATAAGGATCACTTACCTCTCTCAACTCTGAGAACTGAGGCAGTTTGTAGTAAATCAGCTTTTATTGTTGTTGTACTTTAAGTTCCACTGTTTTCCCCACTGCCTCCTTTACCATAATCTCAATACTTCACTTTCTTTAGCTCTGTCATTTAAGTTTCATATCAGCTAGAGCTCTCATGTTTCTCTGAAAACAAGCCAAATTCTACAGCTTTGGAAGGAACTACATAGTTTTCTTCTCCCCGTGGGCCAAACACTATAGTACTGAAATGTAACAGTTCACGTAGGGAATAACGCATTTGGAGCTTTGACAGTAGTAGTCAGCAAGAACCTCCTCACGTTCCCTAATTTCTTTCTGGAACATTTGTTCTAGAAGATCCTTTCTGCTCAATAGTAAACTTACCTTCTTCATTTCTTCAACATAGGCTATCATGGCTTCTTCTTTGGACATGTCTCCCAAGGCACTCCAAGCATCCCTAGGAAAAAGTTGCATACAGCTTCAGTATCTTCAGGGCCTACTGGATTTTTTTAGCCTGGCCTTAAGTAGGTCGGTTATGTAATGCCCAAAGTTTCTCCGATACAAATAAAATGCAACAACAATTCACAATTTTTTTTTTTTTATTTAAAGTCCAAACATATAATTTGCTAGGATAATCACATAGTGGTACATCAACAAAGAAGCAACAAACTGAACAGCCTGGAGACTGAAGAGTTCCTCACTGACCAGCTATGATCTTGTATCCTGTAAGTTGTTAACAAGCCCAGAAAGGAGACATACACACATTTCCCTTTTGATTAGGTTGAATTTTTTTTTTTTTTTTTTAAGAACCTCTGCTGCTGCAAAAGAGCAGGCACAGAGACTTCAGCCAGTACTTACAAACAGTTGTCAGCAAGTTAGAACAGGCTACAAGAGAAATCTGTGCTTTTGAGTTTAGCAATTGGGAAAAGACACACCAGTCTAGCAGGCAAATGGTTTAACCATTGCCCTCCCCCCTCCCCAGTTACTACAGCAGCTACTTATGACCTAAAAAAAAAAAAAATATCTCCCCCTCTCCAACTCTGCAGGACAGAAGACTCCAATCAAATTCATCAGAATATTGCACAAGGAATCTGTCAGAACACAGACTGGAATAAAACATTTCCTTAGTCTTGCACTTGATTTGACACCATCCCTTCCTCTTGCCAGAGTATTTGTCCCACTTACAGCAAAACCCCAAGGCTGGTGGCTCACATTTCAGCTACAACCAACCAGGTGGGTGGAAGCTTAGTGCCCTAGTCCTCTGCAAAGATACCCCCTTCACCCTGACTTGGGGAGACTGGGGAGGAAGGAAGGAAGAAAGAAGAAAAGAAAAGAAGTCAAAGGAGTAATTTCACAGATCCCAAGAAAACCATGACCATAGAGACAGCAATAATACTTGTTCTTCAGGACAAATCGTTGTTAAAATATAATAAGCAAAGCATTCACATGGCTTTTCAAACAGATCTTAGCAATTTGATGAATCAGAAGTCTTCCCAGCACAAGGAAAATACAGACAGTGGGAAGCCCTGCCACTAAGCAGACAAGCCAGAAAGACACATGAACCAGACCTCTCCCCAAGAGCCTGAAGCTGTATCAATGGCTGTCAAGGAGCACTTACTTCGGGCTCATGTCATACGTGACAACTTAAGAAGGAAGAATTCCAGACACTCATCCACATCACTCATTCTGCAGAGCACCTACAATTTAGCTCTACAACATTGGACACTGCAGAGGTACCATGATGGTGCTTGCTCAAGAAAAACCTGCCCACCTGCAGAACCCAAGGGAATGTTTTCACCTGCAACTCTGAGAAGTCGTAGGTTATCTGAGCTAGAAAGTTGGAACACAAGACAGAAAACAAATTCAAGCATCGAAGGTTGTGAATGCTCTTTTTTAAGAGAGAAATAAACTCACTGAACTCTTCCTCCAAGTGCCACTCTTCTAAAGATCTCCACTCTGAGCATTAAAAATAAAAACCCCAAAACCAAAAAACAAACACAAAACAAACAAAACCCAAAACAATAACTCATGAAAAGTTACCATTTATATCTACCAATTGGATCCCAAAATCCAGGTCGTGGGACGTTACAGGGTCCTTGGGTTGCTTGCTTATAAAAGCTATAGAACTTCAGCATCATTTCATTCGTTGGCTGGAATGAACCTAGTGAAAGCATTTTAAAATACAATTAAATTGTAATCAAGAATATTAACGAGTATTTTACAAGCTTAGTACTTCTGTGAGAAAATAGCCTGCAGTTTGTTACAGCCTGATTCACAGCAGTACAATTTAAGTCAACAGAGAAGATCTTCACTTCATCTACCACGAACCGGCACCACTGACAATATTTACTTTACAAACAGCAAGTTTCAGATTGAGTTTAAGGGACTATAACCTTTACTATTCATAAGGTCAGACTCCACAATTAGAATAAAAAAAAAAAAAAAAGTATTAAGTAATATAAAGCAAGTGTCCTTTCACTCAGTTTAAAGGGACAGGTTTAGCTCCCAGTAAACAAAGTATCTTGCAAGTCACTTTACTGTTACAAACAGTAACTTACTGAAAGACTCCTGAACTTAACAAAAAAAAACAAAAACAAAAAAACCCCAACCAAACCAAACCAACAAAACCAAACGAAAACCAAACACAACAAACCCAAAAGACATCCTTCCACGGTGTTTTTGTTTACTTTGGGTATTTGACAGCACTTTCAATAACAGTTTTGCTGTATCTCCTGTTATTATTTTCTCTTCTTCCTTTGTGGAACACACTTTTGTAGAGGTAGAAAATGTAAATACAAAACTGTAACAGCTGGCGGGGAAGAGTCATAACCAATCCATTAAATCAAATACTTTGAGGTCCGATTCCAGTCACTAGGAGAAGTTTACAGCGACCTTTACCTTAGTACCTCAACAAAGCCAGTTTTACTTACAGCAGAATTAATGACGCATGTAATAACCAACTATTTTTTCTATTACTCTTATCAAAAAAATATATTCCGATTTTTTTTTTTTTTTGCTTTTTCGTTCTGTTAACTCTTTCAGCAGAGAGAACTCGTGCTAACAG